>NC_090934.1:1415735917-1416364667 GCF_040938575.1 Ambystoma mexicanum | reverse complement strand
AAACTAAAATAAATAAATAAACCGGTAGTAGCACGTTGCCCATGACTACAAGCACACTGAAAATACAAACACTGGCTGTGTGTCCTAGTGTTCCTACATTGAATGCTATCAATGGCTTGACTGCCTCTGACACCACCGCAGAAAGCTCAAAGCATGGCAGGCCCATGCCCGGCATCTGATATAAGCTAACATACACCCAATTCCTCCATTTGCAACAGGCCAGAGCACTCATCTATGATATGCCAAAATGTATTCAGGTACCAGTGGTAAGTCTGTGGCAGTAGGTCAGGGCTCCGATCACTCATACACTATTAGGAGCCCATTGCCTCTCTGCTTAGCATGGCAGAGAGGCAATGGGCTCGTACAGCCCTGCAGGCTTGAATTCTGATAATGGCAAAGGCACTTAGTAAGTTTCTCATCTGAGCCAAACGGGAGAAGGCTTTGATATGTCTCAATCATTCATATTTATTGCAATACCCATCAGGATAATCGATGTACACAGAGCACAGAAAGAGGAGCACGCACACTGTGCAACGACAGCTACCACCACCAACACAGTCATACAAACCCAAAAAGGTTTGAAACATGTTTTTTGATAAAGCCAACTCAATAGGGTCAACCTAAAAACGTATTGAGCTATGAGAAATGGTTAAAATAGTCACAGATACAATAGTAGGCATGAGTATAAGGTGTGATGGGGGAAGAAGGGGCATGGTGAGGGAACTACCTATAAAAGTACAAAGGAAATATTGACTTTGCCAAAAATGACCATAGACATACCATTTTATTTATTAAGATGTTTTGGAGAAAAAAGTCCTTTTTATATACAATCTTTCAGAGATACAAATACACCAAATTAACGATTCTGACTAGACACTTTGAGACCCCCCCTCAAAGATCCCAAAGTGCTACTGCTCTCCATCAACAACCAAAGGCAGCAGTACCAAGACTTACACCACAACCTGTCCACAGCACAGTTTCTGCACCGGAGTGCCATGTTATCCTCGTTCTGCTAACCACAAATGGCACCTACCCCTCTACAGAAGATGTATGTGGAAGAATGACTGTAAGCATTGTGAACATGCCTCCTTTTCTCAGTGATGCCAAACTGTATCCGGTTGAAAGTCAGGGGCACGCCTTACCAGCTCATGTATGCTGGACCATATGAAGAAAGAAAGCCATCAGGATTATCACAACCGTGGGCAGTTGCCTCTATAAACTTGCAGACACTTTGAAACATGTATTTATTTATTTATTTATTGCATTTATAATACGCTCAAACCCTTAGGTATCACGGCGTAGTTATAGATATCTTACAAAAATAATTGTAGCAGTTTAAGATACATAGAGAAGCAGAGCATCAAATCTTATGGTGATACAGCAGTTCAAAGCTTTCACGGCAGTCAAGTGGGAGAGGTGATCAATATTCGGAGGAGCTACCCTAACATGCTGGGACTTGCCCTAATGGGCACGCCAGAAGGAATAATGAGGGCAAGTTAATCAACTTGTAGAGAGCTCTGCTACAAGGTAAGGTACCCCCTCTCTGGGTGCGGTTCAATCTTCCTGGTCGTTTCGCGAAAGAATGAAAACCTGGCTCTTCATTTAGATCAGATATGTATAATGTGAATACCGCCTGTGCCAAGTATTGCCATGCTCATGTAAAAGCGCCTTGATGCCCCGGGGTTTAGTGCGCTATGTAAATGAAAAAATAAAATAAAGAAATAATAACAAAGTAGGAAACCAATTATTTGCTAGCCCAGGCTCGGTGAGTCTTTTCAGCACAGCCAGAAATGACAAGGGGCCAGCCATGAGCATTTATTTATTTATTTGTTTGTATTGCATCTGATTACACACCCCAACCTTTAGGTGTCAGGGCGTAGGTTACATGCACCTTAAGGAGCATGCACGCCTAAAAAGAAAATAGCAACAACGTTGGCAGAAAATACAGTTTCCGGGGTGGTGATTGTGAGGGACACTCTACACTGGCAACATCATGGCACGAGTTCTCTTGTACCTCATGATCGACATCCCTTTTGGGATGAAGTTGAACCGTCAGTGGAAAAGGCAGTGGAGAATGAGCCGGATCAGTAGCGAGACCTTGGCTATGGTGACACTATATAGAAAACAAGTCAGTGCCTGGGAGAGACCACAGTATCTCTGACTGCGTGCTTTAGTAGTACTTTAGATGTCCTACTCTCCATAAGCAGGTAAGAGAAGGAGGTGCAGCAGGTGTATGACGTTCACGCACGAGCACCGTGTTATGGTAGGACTGATAGTGGAATGAACATGCAGCAGAGAGTGGAGCAGGTGGCGGGAGAGTGGGTGCATCTGATTAGCTGGCCTTGCACTCTGTGTTGCTTAACACCACTACTGCCATAAAGCTTGGAACACAATGCAAGAGCTATGTTTTGCATATGTTCTCTACGTTGTGGTGGCATGTCTTATCAACTATTACCCCCTGCCCATGAAATGCCTCGTATTGCAGATCTTTAGAGAGAGCTGCATCCACCAGGCAACGCCCGCGAGCGCACTCCAGAACATCCCGGTGCTGCTTCAGCCATTTCCCATATAGGAGTTGGGTTTGTTAAGGAGCAGTGCACGCACACTAGGGACAGGTTGCATGTCCACTATATTGCGCAATTCCCTGCGCAAACCCCTCCTCCTAGAGACTACAGTAGCATCGTAGGAATGTTGGTGTTTATGCAGAAAAACTGCGAGTCTCTTATTGCTGAAAGCTCTCTTTCTGAAGGTGGATTTAACAAAGGTAGAGATTGCATCACTAAAATCCTGGATCACATCAGGAGCAGTGGTACTAAGACCATCAACACCCTCAAAAGAAGAACGATCGAGGGACGAGGCCAAGGCAACACAAAGGTATGCAGAGGCCTCATCCAGTCTTCGCTCATTCCAGGATAACCAATTTAGAGAAGGGTTCACTGTTAAATCGCCAGTAGCCTCAAGGATCAAAGTTGATTCAACAAGATTTCAAGTCAACACAAGAGAGAAATGATCACTCTCTAAGCGAGGGAGAATTATCATTGTTAAGCACAAGGTCAAGATCATAGGCCATGAAACCATAGTCCAAAATGCTACTGGAATTTGGGCCAAAACGGGTGTATTTAGGTGGACAATCCGATAAAGTAGCGCCATTAATCATAGTGAAGCCTCTCGTGAAGTACTCAGTGCACAGCATTTGCCCAGAAGCGCCCCAGTTATCCGCTCACTCTCCCTTACGGGACCCGCTCACTCTGTGCTTACGGGATCTGTGCAGCATCTTCAGCGTTCCTCGTGTTTCACTGACGCCTGCGCTCCTGGTCCATTGACCGGAACTGCGGCTTGTGAGTTGCTCGCTTCCCGCTTTGCCTTCCTCTCTGTTCGGCCGCTCGGGCTGCCCAAAGCAGAAAAGCACCAACCAGACGACAATCGTTCCCCGGACTGTTCATCATGGCGGTTTCCATGCACAGCACCATAATTACGTCTGGTCGTTGTCATCACGCTGCCACTCCAGAAGCCAGCTTCAATGTCTGCAGTCATTCTTCCTGGGCCATACAACAATCACCATCACGCCCAGTTTGCACCTCATTTCCTTTGCTCCTCCAACTAGCCACCACCTCCTGCACAGTTGGCTACTCTGTAGATTCCCTCCTAGAGACAAATGCACTCTCCTCTCAGCACTTGAAGTTCTGCTATGCCACCTGCATTGCAGTCACTCTGGGTTGGTGTTCAGAAATATAGTTCCCACATACTGGGGACAGGTGCCAAGTAAGTTGTCCATTTCCGCTGCCACAAGCATACCGCACAATCAGATTTTCCACCAAGCGCAAAGTCCAATTCTTTCCCTATAAAACAAATGAAAATGTAAAGGTCATTGTTCCCCACAGTGCCCAAACAGGGTGAAACAGTTATTGTTAAACATAGATGTATCAGGTACACATTTCTACCAGAAACGTCTGCATGTGGCGCGTCTGTAGGGTGGAGAGATTTGAAGAATGGGATTGGTCATGGGGATGTTTTACCAATTTATATTTAGTTTGACTTTTAAGACCTTTGATTGAGTCATATACCACATATATCCGGGAGGATAGCTCAGCGGCAATGTGCTCGCCTTGGAAACAAGACGACATGAAGCAACATTTCTTATTTCTCTCGCGTACGAGCGCGATAGAAATAACATATCAATATCAATATCAACACAGTTTCGATCCCTGGGTCCGCACTTAGAAACCTTTGAGTATTAAGCGCGTTATAAATAGGCAACTGAGACATATTCCTGTAACAGCGCCTCAATGCCCCCGCTCTGTGTGAGCACTTCAAAATGCAAATAAATAAATAAATAATTGAAAGACGAGTGATTCTTTCTCATTAAAGGTCAGAGTAATTGCAGAGTGACGGCAAGCACGCATTCCTTTTCTTGGACAATTAATGCAGTAACCCACTGGTACAATGTAGCAAAGTTGCTTCGGTTACTTTCCGATTATGGTAACTGCCCTTGCTTTCTCTGCCACCCGATATCCCATTATTACGGGTGGCGGAGAGCCACTAAGTTCCCATTCCCATGGGTTGGGATTGCCTGAATCACTGGCACCGTTATTACCGGGGCTGGTGAGTCAGGCATTTCTTTGCCAGTAAGGGCCTGATCTACCAGCAGGTCAGGCCAGGGTTTTTTTTAACCATTGTTTAAATTTTTCATGTGTGATTGAATGAGCGAGAATATATGAGTAAATGTTTGGTACGAATGACGATGAGTGGAAGAGAGATTAACTGAAGCATGATTATGTGATATTGCACTACACAAGCCACTTAACCATCCATCGAGGCCCCCATTTTGGGATTTACCTTTGGAATTGTTTTGCACCAATTTTTTGCAGTGATGCTCTCTCTAATATTTATTAGCCTTCTTTTGATTATTTCTGTTGGAAGGTATCTGTATTGTTTATGTGTTGAATTTGTGAAAAGCACTTTTGTATAATACTAATTAAAATATGCAATTGTTTTAGATTTATTAATAACGTCTTCCCTCATTTTTGAATGATCAGACAAGATTTTAGGATTTGAGGTAGACCTTCCCGTTACTCCAAGAAAGCGGCAATTTCAGAGTCACAAGCTTTATTGTTTATGTTTTAAGGGTTAAGCCCTTTATTTGAGGATCTGCTTGGGACTCCCCACTCTCTCTCAACCTCTCTGTGTTTTGTTGTGGTCAGACTGGGCCATACAATTGTCTCAGGCACCAATGAAAAAGTGACCCACAGGTGCAAATGGCTCTTCATTCCTGTTGTGAAACTGTTTGAATAGTACCCAAGGGGGAGTGTTTTCATTAAGTGTGATGACATTTGTGCATTTTAAAGAATTTTTATTCAGATATACTAGTTTAAACTACTAGCCACAGAGTGAATTAACTCATCAAAATGGCCCAAATTGGCCACAAAAGTGGCTCACTGTGACCCAAAAAACTGGCCCACACCGGCATTTTGTGTTTTTGGTTCGGCCATGGGCCTAATGTCCTATAAGCCAGCATATCTATGGTCCCCACCGGCAAACTTGATGTGTGCCGGTCCATAAAAAATGCTAGAGCCGGAATAACCAGCACGAGTCTAGCTTTGCTTAACAGAGGGAAGCCGCATCTGAAGATGATGGTGCTGGAGCAGTACACGCGATGGCCTGTGGGGGCGCACTGGAAACAGACACAGGGCCTGTGGGGGCTCACTGGAAACAGGCACAGGGAAGCATCTGAAGATGATGGTGCTGGAGCAGTACACGCGATGGCCTGTGGGGGCGCACTGGAAACAGACACAGGGAAGGGGATCTGAAGATGATGACGCTGGAGCAGTACACTCGATGGCCTGTGGGGGCGCACTGGAAACAGACACACCGAAGGGGATCTAAAGATGATGACGCTGGAGCAGTACACTCAATGGCCTGTGGGGGCGCACTGGAAACAGACTCAGGGAAGGGGATCTGAAGATGATGTCGCTGGAGCAGTACACGCGATGGCCTGTGGGGGCGCACTGGAAACAGACACACTGAAGGGGATCTGAAGATGATGACGCTGGAGCAGTACACTCGATGGCCTGTGGGGGCGCACTGGAAACAGACACAGGGAAGGGGATCTGAAGATGATGACGCTGGAGCAGTACACTCGATGGCCTGTGGGGGCGCACTGGAAACAGACACACCGAAGGGGATCTAAAGATGATGACGCTGGAGCAGTACACTCAATGGCCTGTGGGGGCGCACTGGAAACAGACTCAGGGAAGGGGATCTGAAGATGATGGCGCTGGAGCAGTACACGCGATGGCCTGTGGGGGCGCACTGGAAACAGACACACTGAAGGGGATCTGAAGATGATGACGCTGGAGCAGTACACTCGATGGCCTGTGGGGGCGCACTGGAAACAGACACAGGGAAGGGGATCTGAAGATGATGACGCTGGAGCAGTACACGCGATGGCCTGTGGGGGTGCACTGGAAACAGACACAGGGAAGCGGGATCTGAAGATGATGGCGCTGGAGCAGTACACTCGATGGCCTGTGGGGGCGCACTGGAAACAGACACAGGGAAGGGGATCTGAAGATGATGACGCTGGAGCAGTACACTCGATGGCCTGTGGGGGCGCACTGGAAACAGACACAGGGAAGCGGGATCTGAAAATGATGGCGCTGGAGCAGTACACGCGATGGCCTGTGGGGACGCACTGGAAACAGACACAGGGAAGGGGATCTGAAGATGATGGCGCTGGAGCAGTACACGCGATGGCCTGTGGGGACGCACTGGAAACAGACACAGGGAAGGGGATCTGAAGATGATGACGCTGGAGCAGTACACTCGATGGCCTGTGGGGGCGCACTGGAAACAGACACAGGGAAGCGGGATCTGAAAATGATGGCGCTGGAGCAGTACACGCGATGGCCTGTGGGGGCGCACTGGAAACAGACACAGGGAAGGGGATCTGAAGATGATGGCGCTGGAGCAGTACACGCGATGGCCTGTGGGGGCGCACTGGAAACAGACACAGGGAAGCAGGATCTGAAGATGATGGCGCTGGAGCAGTACACGCGATGGCCTGTGGGGGCTCACTGGAAACAGGCACAGGGAAGCATCTGAATATGATGGCGCTGGAGCAGTACACGCGATGGCCTGTGGGGGCGCACTGGAAACAGACACACGGAAGGGGATCTGAAGATGATGACGCTGGAGCAGTACACGCGATAGCCTGTGGGGGTGCACTGGAAACAGACACATGGAATCCGGATCTGAAGATGATGGCGCTGGAGCAGTACACGCGATGGCCTGTGGGGGCGCACTGGAAACAGACACACTGAAGGGGATCTGAAGATGATGACGCTGGAGCAGTACACTCGATGGCCTGTGGGGGCGCACTGGAAACAGACACAGGGAAGGGGATCTGAAGATGATGACGCTGGAGCAGTACACGCGATGGCCTGTGGGGGTGCACTGGAAACAGACACAGGGAAGGGGATCTGAAGATGATGACGCTGGAGCAGTACACTCGATGGCCTGTGGGGGCGCACTGGAAACAGACACAGGGAAGCGGGATCTGAAAATGATGGCGCTGGAGCAGTACACGCAATGGCCTGTGGGGACGCACTGGAAACAGACACAGGGAAGGGGATCTGAAGATGATGGCGCTGGAGCGGTACACGCGATGGCCTGTGGGGACGCACTGGAAACAGACACAGGGAAGGGGATCTGAAGATGATGACGCTGGAGCAGTACACTCGATGGCCTGTGGGGGCGCACTGGAAACAGACACAGGGAAGCGGGATCTGAAAATGATGGCGCTGGAGCCGTACACGCGATGGCCTGTGGGGGCGCACTGGAAACAGACACAGGGAAGGGGATCTGAAGATGATGGCGCTGGAGCAGTACACGCGATGGCCTGTGGGGGCGCACTGGAAACAGACACAGGGAAGCAGGATCTGAAGATGATGGCGCTGGAGCAGTACACGCGATGGCCTGTGGGGGCTCACTGGAAACAGGCACAGGGAAGCATCTGAATATGATGGCGCTGGAGCAGTACACGCGATGGCCTGTGGGGGCGCACTGGAAACAGACACACGGAAGGGGATCTGAAGATGATGACGCTGGAGCAGTACACGCGATAGCCTGTGGGGGTGCACTGGAAACAGACACATGGAATCCGGATCTGAAGATGATGGCGCTGGAGCTGTACATGCGATGGCCTGTGGGGGCGCACTGGAAACAGACACAGGGAAGGGGATCTGAAGATGATGACGCTGGAGCAGTACACGCGATGGCCTGTGGGGGTGCACTGGAAACAGACACATGGAATCCGGATCTGAAGATGATGGCGCTGGAGCTGTACACGCGATGGCCTGTGGGGGCGCACTGGAAACAGACACAGGGAAGGGGATCTGAAGATGATGACGCTGGCCTGTGGGGGCGCACTGGAAACAGACACAGGGAAGGGGATCTGAAGATGATGACGCTGGAGCAGTACACTCGATGGCCTGTGGGGGCGCACTGGAAACAGACACAGGGAAGGGGATCTGAAGATGATGACGCTGGAGCAGTACACGCGATGGCCTGTGGGGGCGCACTGGAAACAGACACACTGAAGGGGATCTGAAGATGATGACGCTGGAGCAGTACACTCGATGGCCTGTGGGGGCGCACTGGAAACAGACACAGGGAAGGGGATCTGAAGATGATGACGCTGGAGCAGTACACGCGATGGCCTGTGGGGGTGCACTGGAAACAGACACAGGGAAGGGGATCTGAAGATGATGACGCTGGAGCAGTACACTCGATGGCCTGTGGGGGCGCACTGGAAACAGACACAGGGAAGGGGCTCTGAAGATGATGACGCTGGAGCAGTACACGCGATGGCCTGTGGGGGCGCACTGGAAACAGACACAGGGAAGGGGATCTGAAGATGATGACGCTGGAGCAGTACACTCGATGGCCTGTGGGGGCGCACTGGAAACAGACACAGGGAAGCGGGATCTGAAAATGATGGCGCTGGAGCAGTACACAGGCTTCTGATGGTTGGCACGGGTGGTCAGATTTACCACTACGAAAGGTGTTGAAATAATGAAGGATTGTTTAAATGTAAATATTGAGTCATTGTTCTATTTATTTGACTTCGATTTCATTCAAATGGTAACATTAAATAATGTAGGTTACAGAAACATGCCTGTGGGCTATGATTAATGAAATGCGGATGCTGATGGCATGGCCCCCACACCCCTTGGTTTAGCACTGGCAAACAGCAATCTGCAAGTTCAAAATCTGCTTTTGCACTTTTCAAAAAGGTTCAAGGTCAAGGCCAAGTTAAGTCCCAGAGAAAGTAGAGAGCTCTGGCAGGTAAAGTGGCATCATCCTGCCCCTACCATGGGTGCAGGTACTCGAGACCACTATTAGCCCCAGGCAATACTTCTCTCAAAGCCAAATGATGGTAAAAAAACATCTGGCCCCATTTGAGGGTTGACTGCTTTGTTATAGAGTGAGGTTCTGGAGAAAACTATAGCTTCAAGTAAACTGCCCAAGATCACAATGCTTTGAATCCCTCTGCATACCACTGCTTTTTAAAAAAACGTTTCACCATTGAACAGGGCTTAGAAAATATGGTTTACCTAAGATACCAAAGCTGCGTTGCAATGTATTGAAACACCCCTCAGTTCTGAATCGGTGCCCTCTGTGCTTGCACACAAGGGCATTTAATAAATAATTTTCACAAGAACACATTGCTGCACTGTAATAAATCTCCCTTTCCCAATTTTGACTGTTGTGCATGTTGCTTACCTCGTACTTGGAACTCAAGATCCCAGAATGTACTGTTTTCCTAGACTCACAATACTGTACTTCATTGAATCCTTACACATCCCAAAACTCTTTGTTTTCCTTTCTTACTAATGGGAGGCACAAGTACCGTCTAGATTTCTCCAAGGTCACAAGGCTGCACTGTAATGAATCCTTCCACTACCCAATCATAACTGCTTTTGTCCCTTCGGGTGAAACAGAAGAGACCGCGCTATACTATTGGCCCAGATCACAATGTGCCCCTGTAATGAATCGCTGCTTCTCACAGTGCTGAATACTTTTCTTTCCATGCCATAGCCTACAAGATGTCAGCACATACCAGATGCTCAAGAACACCAACGCTTCCGTGTACTAAATTCCTCAAACACAAGAACAATAAATATACTGTTTGCTCAAGATCACAATGACACACTGTAAGCAATCCCTCCTCATTCAAGTGAGACTTATTCTGCTCATTTTGGCTGGAACACAAGCTCTGAATGTACTGTCTGCTCAAGATCACAAGGGCCTACCTGCTGCAGTCAAGAATAACCACCCTCTCCCATGCCACCATCTTATTGTAACAGTTGTCATGCTGTACTTTACGTGCAACACTATATTGCTCTCTTTGCAGTGCATCATCTTGTAAAAGGAGGTGTGCGGTCTTGCTACAAATGTGCTTTTCTCTAATTTAGCAATTGTTGTAATTAGCAGTGTATATTTTTGGAATGTTTCTCGAGTAGAGTCACAGCTCCTCCCTACTGATGAGGCCCAACAAAGCTGAAACACATGTCTGTGGTTGCTGTTGGTACTCTAGTTCTAAGGAGGATTGCCTGGCATTTCGGTACTGGACTGTCCTTGTGGGCGGGACAAAGACTGATATGCAAATGACATTCCTCCTTTGTGAAAGGTACAGTTAGTTAAAAGCGATGACTGCAGACTCTCAGAGTGGCAAAAAAACACAGAACAGTGTATCATGCCATGTTCTTTCTAGGGAAGACACCTGCTACCTTTTTTATATTTTGCAAGGAACTTGGGGTTGGTCACCTTAAGTTACCTGGGGGGGGGAATTCAGACGTGGACCCCTTGCTCACTGTGCTCAGAAGTCTCCCCCTCACTGATGAAGCACGACTAGGCCGAAGCACGTGTCTGGGGTTGCTGTTGGCACTCTTGTTCAAAGGAGGTTTGCCAGGCCTTTCGGTGTTGGACTGCCTTTGTGGGCGGGACAAAGACTGATATGCAAATGTGTATTCCTCCATTCTGAAAAGTACAGTGAGCAAAAAGTGATGGCTGCAGACTCTCAAAGTGGGAAAAAAACACAGCACAGGTTATCATGCCATATTCTTTCCAGAGAGTGGTGCCTGCTACCTTTTTGGCATAGAGTTTACATTACACTGCAGTTCAACTTAACCAATGCCATGTTCCATGTCAAATGTGTGTGAGAAGCATTATAATTATAGCATCACAGTTTTCTGTTGGTATTATTGTCTGCATGCAAGTTGAGGTAAACTTTTTTTAACGTTTATACATTTTGCCACCTCAATTAAGAAAATGCAAGAGTAATTGGGCCAGTTTGGCAACTATTTGCCCTTTATTTCTTCTATCAAGGCACGATGGCCACAAACATCATCACTATTACAATCTGAGGCATAAGTCTATGGCGCTAGATGTGTAATTTATTCCCAGGTGTAAGTCCATCTCATAGCGAAGAGGCTGATGAATGTTAGTCCCTGCCCGCCTTTCCCTGCCACGTCTTGGCCATCACCACAGTCGTATTGGCCCCTCGGCTGCTCGGCCTGTGGCCGAATCGAAATCCTTCCTGGGGAGTGGGGGCCGGTTTCTGCCCACACCTGGGCATATTAGTGATATTAGTGATAAACAACCAATTTTAGAGTAGAATAAGCATCCATTTCGGACTATGTATTTTGCATTTCTCAAGTTGCAGTAATAGCCTGTTTTTTCCTGCTGTTGTCTCTTTTACGAACATCACAAGACATTCCATCTGAGTGTCCTCGGTCACTTGACAATATCCTTGTGCCTAAAAGTTTCTGTACAGTGTAGAAATATTTTACCATAGCACATCAAGTGGCCATTGACTTCATTGTGCCACAATAAATGCTTTGTTGTAATGTGTCTATCTTTCCCATCTCCCTGGCATGCTGTTCAGGATGTTTGGTTGCATGTATGAGGTAACGAGTGCTCAGAGTATGGGAAGTCCTCTGAGTGTGCAGCTTTCCCTATTTTGCCAACCTCTGAAGCAAGAAAGTAGATACATGCAGGCTTGATAACTTTGCACCAGTCCTGCAGATGTACTTAACGGGTCTGCTGTTAAATCCCAGTTTAATGGTATCCACCACAGAATAATTGCTCATTTTACTATAGCTGATATGATAGCTCAGTGGGTTGAGCGCTCGTTGCCAAGATGCGTGTGTGATCTGCTGGTTCGAAACCCAGCAAAGCCATCTCAGCCTTCCATCCTTCTTAGGTCGATAAATGAGTACCAACACAGGTTGGGTGATATTGTATGCTTATTTGTTCTTTAAAAAAGAGCTAAAGCGTAAGTTCTATACAATAACATTATCATTTGGCCTTGTATGTCTGCTTGCATTCACAGTAATTTGACAATATGGATCTATACACACAGATATTAATGATACATATGGTGATCCATTCTTGTATGAAATGTATATCACATTAATGAAATCATAACCATATTTTTTGCTGTGTACTTAAGAACAATGTTATTTGATGCCACTTCATGTTCTGTCAAGGGGTGAAAGGTTGCATTTCATCGCTTCTCGGGATGTCACTTTGGGGTGGGGTCAAATGACATCACTTCCAGTGATGCCATCAGAGGTCAAGGGTCGTGAGGTCAGGGGTAGGCCACTTTTTTGAGGTGAGAGGTGGGTCACTTTTTTTTGGGCATCCGGGCCTATTTCTTGTCGTAGTCCAACCCTGGCCATCACACCCCCACCTCCTGCACCCCATCGTCTGAGGCAAACATGGAGTCCCATCCTCCTCCAAACTGCCCCGTCCATTCCTTGGTCCTGTCACGTCTTGCTTCCGAGCTGCTATGGGCCCGTCTTCCGAGCTGCTGTGGCAGGCCGTCTTCTAGTGGTGGCTTTTCCTGGGCCGTCGTCTTGAGGTGGCGTTTCCTGGGCAGTCTCATAAGGAGGCTGCTCACAATGCACAATGTAAAAACCGTACACCAAAATCAGTACACAAAATTGTCTCATGTCTTATAAAACAGGCACTGTTTGGAGGCGGGCCTGCGTTGTGAAGAATGCTCTCGTCCAAGGCTGTACAATGTTTGACCTGTGGTCCTTCAGGACATCATTTAGGACCCTTGAAGACGTTTTTTAATGAAGTGTGGCCCACTTCTGGGCTTTTCCCTCTACACTTTAGAGAGAAAACAGCAGAAAACAGATGATAAAACTGGTTGCCATCTCTACATTCCATGTGTTTCAGTTGTTTCCCGGGGAGTGGTATAAAATCACCAAAATCACCAAAATCACCAAACCAATCGATGGAAACTTTTCAGAGCAGGTCTCCTGTGCGGAATTCCTTATTTGTAATTCTTAATGCCCTGATGAGGATTGAAACCTGTGAATGTTTATCAGTTTGGATCTGCTTTTTTCAATCTTTTCTCGCAGATCATTCAAGATTGAATGAACTTTGGGATTTATTATCTCATAAGGTGAAAAAAGCATTTTGGGAGGTGGACTGGATTTGCAGCAGGGACAGGAATTTGAAGTACGTTTAGTTTAGGGAATCCGTACAATTGTTAAACTTGCTATCTACCCCGCAACCGTATATAATACAATTCGCAAACCCTTCATGGAAAAATAAATTTGGGAGGCTGTGTTGAAACCGTTTTTCCCACTGCAGAGGTGGAGGGTGCTAGGTTGGGTGTAAGGGGATCAGAAAAGGTCTGTACGTCTTGGGTGCAATCTGGATCGATTGAGACCTTGAAACACCTCCTAATGATTTGTCCCAAAAAACCTTTAAATGCAGATATAAATATTTGAATACATTTTTTTAAAGGATGCAGATTTATGACTATGGGTGAATTTTGGAATAACATTTTAAGGGGTGAACAGATATCTTTAATTTTAGCTACACTAAGATGTTTAGATTACATTGTAAAGTTGTTTTAGGATATTGTATATGACATTTTTTTTTAAAAAATTATTTCTTTCTCTTTTTTCTTTCTTGCTAGTGAGAAATGATGATGGCATTTAATGGTTAGGCAAGGTTATTTTTGTAACCAAAACACAGTAAATAAATAAAAAGAAAGAAAGGAATGACAGTGCATAAATGTGACTTTAAGGGACACCAGCCGCTTTCATACATATAAATGGTGCCAGGTAATAATGTCCCCGCAAAAATGTCTCCTGACAAAAATGTCGCCGTTTTATGCAGAGACATTATTACATTGAATACGCGGGGGAGACCCTCACAACCCCCCCAAAAAAGGGGAGCAGGGGACATTCCCGTAACCCGTCCCCATACATAATGTCACCATATATAATGTCGCCAATGGATTTTCCCGGTGAGATTCAGTATTGGGACATTATGCATGGGAACATTATGTATGGGGATATTATGTATGGGGACATTATGTATGGGGACATCATGTATGGGGACATTATGTATGGGGACATTATGTATGGGGACATCATTTATGGGGACAGTATGTATGGGGACATTATTACCTGATACCATATAAACTTCATTCAGCAAATGGTGATGTCTTGCTGTAGGGAAACCAACAAATGATAATGAGGTGGAAGTGGCATCTGGGAGGTTAACCAAACTAACCAACTCCCGCCCTTTGGAGGCTTCTCCGGGATAGCCAAAACGAGGCAGTCTTCTGGAAGAGCGGTCTCCGTTAGGCTGGACTTTGACATAGAACGACATTTTATATTAATGCTGTGTTTATTAATTTTTCTATAGACCATCCAGATACCCACATATATGTGTAGAGAGGTACATTAGGCAAAGTTAGTGAGATTTTCCCCTAAATGAAGCCTTGGCATCCTCCGGCTGCACCCTGTGGAAATGTGAGGTTGTGTTCCATGGATTATAGACACAATCATAACCTCATGTTTTAATAATGCAAGGTGACCAATTTTTGCACCGCCTGCCAGAAAACGGTCTATTGCAGGTTAATGATATTGTATTTGTTTTGTTGAATTTATTGAGGTTAGAGGTCATTTCGATCAGAAATAACAAAGTCTCTGAGGTTAGCTCAGGGGCATTGCGCTCGCCTTGGAGCAACACAGGTTCGATCCCCGGGTCCACGCGTGCGTTCTAAATAACAAATTACAAAAGGAAAGGATGAGTACAGGGGACATAGACAGACCCGGGATTGGACAGCATATCAATATAATGAGGGTATCTGGGCATTAGAAGCTTATGGCTGCGGAAGACAGGAAACAGAACCATTGGACATGGACAATGTAACAGATATGGCTAGTACTATTAATATCGGCCAAGTGGCATGATATAGCATACTCAGGAGGATAGCTCAGGGGCAACATGCTTGCCTTGGAAGCAAGACGAGTTCGATCCCCGGTCAGCGTTTAGAAACCTCTGGGTTTTAAGCGCGTTATAAATAACCAATCATATCATAGGACATAGGCACATACATCCAGCTAAACATAGGAATGGACTATCGTGACTGTAGTGGACTACAGTGAGGTTGAGAGAGTGGCTAGCAGCTCTTTGCAAGACAGGAGGAGATCTTGAGTTCTGTTTTGAAGCACTTAGGGATGGTCCAGTTTTGGTATCAGGAGGGAATGCATTCCAGCTGAGTGGAGCAAATAAGCAAGGTGGGCAGATGTGGTGGGGGCGTGGATGGAGTAGGGGGACAGGGAGGTAAAGGAGGGAGGTGGAATGTAGGGCTGAAGATGGAGAGTACAGGGAGTTTCAATTCGAATATTAGGAAGGCAAGACAATGGGTGGGTTCGAAGACAAGAAGGAATTTAAAGAGAGAGCAATTTTGTATTGAGAGCTGGCTGGCATATTTGATGGCATGAAGAGGTGGGGGAGCAATGAGGTAGGTTGTGGAAATGAGTATCAAGATTCAGGACTTGGTTAGGGGATAAAATAAGACGAGCAAGACTGAGGAGCATGCATGGGGAGCAATTAAGTTGACTGAGCACAAGAACAGAGATTAGCATTGTGGCTGAGTGATGGGTGGGGTGGGAGCACATTTCTTTGATGTTGAAGAGGTTGAGTTTCGCTGCTGTGCCAATGACTTTAATTTAGGTCAATCAGTTGAATACTGGCCCACCAATTCTACTCCTCCCTAACCCCTTTCCTCACCAAATCTCAATCTATGATTCTTTCCTAATTGAAAACATTCACTAGTTTAGTTACTGACTACTCTTGTGCCTCACCTCCCTGCCCCACATCACCCAGTGTTTTCTCCCCTCACATACCCCATCACTACTCCCCCGGTCTGCCTATCCCTTCGGGACATTCCTCTATTGTTGGGTTCTATTGTGGTCTGACCACACATCCCTTACGCATCCCGCTAAGGGACCAGGGCGCTAATAACAGGCTTGCAAGTCACGAGCCCGTTATTAGCACCCTCCCCATTCCCATTGAGCCCTACGGGGGTCCCCATTGAACTTCACCGGTGCCGGACCCGTTATTGGTGGCAGTCATGGCGCAAATAGCGCCATGACTGCCACCAATCTCGTAATGAGGCCCTAAGTGTCCTGGTCCAGTGTGTGACGCTCGATTGGAATCCTTTACCAATTTGGGACTCGAGTTGGGGATTGAGTTTGTTTATTCACCCATGACAGCTTAACACAGAAGACTAACCTCCAAGGTAGGAATACTTTGTGTGGCTAAACACTGTGTTATGTTGTAGAAGAACCTCCCCAAAACAAAAAACCTAAGTACCAGGCCTGTGTATAAAATTAAAGTTAAATCAACCCCAAAAAAGACAAAAAGCAATAAAATACAGATTACCCTTCTATAAATAAATTAATAAAGAAAGAACACTTTCTAAAATGGCCATGGTCGGGATCAACATAGCTAGGGAACACCTTCTGCACAAATTATTTGTCAGGAGGGAATGGCCAGAGCAAGATGAAAAAGTCTGGCTAGAAGAAATAACGCAACAGGTCACCGCCATAGACATGGATAAATGACAGGACGGTGGCCTATTACATCAAGCTTGGAGCGAGTTATAAATGACTCTGAAAATGAAAGAGGAGCAGATTAAAATTGTCAGAACTGTGGCCCATATGTACCTTCATATTGGAGTGATGTGGGAAAAGCATGAGGAAAATACAACTCTTGTGCCAAATCAATCCGAACTGTTAGCTCAGCTCCAGACTGAAATGAAATTAGCGGAAAAAAAATTGCAAAATATCCAAGATTCTGAGGCAGAATCTGGAGATTGAATTAAAAAGCTAAAAAAGGACTTGGTTCTCCAACAGCAGAATAATGTAGACCAAGAGACCCAATTAGATGCATTAAGGGTAGCGTGTCAGGAAAAGGTTGACTCTCTGGAAGAGAGCCAATGGAAGCTGACTCAACAATTAACATATAACAGGGCCTGCTCAGGACAAATAATCATGCTGCAAGATCAGGTCAAAAGGTTGAAAGAGGAAAATAATAAATGAATTATGAGAGACCTCCACTCCCAAGCAGAATTTGATGAAGAGTGCCAGAAATTCGGCACCATAACACAACAAAGGGATGACATGGCTGAACAAAGGGGCACTCTGTATCAGGAGAAAGAGGCCCTCCACCAGGAAATGTGTAATTTAAAAACCAATCTGGAGAAAAGGGAGTCAGACCTTCAGGGACTGACTGGCCTAAAGAAGAATATGATATATTAATGGGACATAGGAAGCAAACAGAACCCGAGTTAGACAAGGCCATAGAGGCTCTAAATGTGCATACAAGGGAGGCTCACCTCCTATAACACAAATTGGTTCAGGGTGCCCAAACTATACAGGCAGCACAAAGAGATAATGAAGCCCTCTGTGAGGAGAATGATGGACTCCACAAACAAGTGGAAGCTCAAGAGCGGGTCATAGAGGCCCATAAAACTCTGATAGCCGAGCAAAAGGCTCAGATCTTTGCCTATTATCAAGGGACAGGGGCTGAGAAGGAAAAACTAGCCAGGTTGGAGAAAGAGCATTCTAGTTCTAATACAAACTGGAGGGACCCCAAAGAGTAGGGGAAGGACAGGGCAACCCCTTATCATAGTATGATGACCTCTTTGCTAAGGGACTCAAACCCATTTCATGCATTGAACACTGCCAACTTCCTGTCTACTGGTTCACAGGGACCAGAAACCATGAGACCGGTGGAATTAAATAGGTTTGGTATGATGGATCTGACAGGTCAGTGCCCCCCAGAAATTGATGGACGGGCGTCCCAGTATAGATACCAAAACATTAAGGCTGATGTCTCTGACAAGGAAGTCTCCTATGAGGGGAAAGTCAGGGAATTAGATCCACAGAAATATTACCTTCCAAGGGACCAGTTGGTTCAATTTGTAGAAAAATGGAATCAAATGAGGCCCAAAAGAGCTTTTTGAGGACCTCCACCCTATCAGGGCAGTGGGGGGAATCCTCTGCAAACCCTGGAAGCAGGGAGGAGTCAGAAGACTACTCTCCTGTGCACCACAGGAGAGTAGAAACTAGGCCCCACCATTCTGTGAGCCCCTCCCAAGCTCAAGGAATCAGGGAGCACCTAGAAGATCAGGAGGGGTCCCCCAACAGTAGCGCCTCTGAGTCTGAGTGATTGTGGACCCGGTGACTAAGCCAAAGAAGACCAATAAACTAAAGAGAGTTATGGCAAAAGACGCAATTAGGCAGACTAAGGCCATTAGGAGTTTCATAACTCCATACCACAAAATCACAAAGTATTCTGTCTGGGAACATTTAGAACTCTATAAGCAAATGATGGACACTTTTCACCTTAAAGACAACCAGAACTGCATAGGGTATGCTAAGTGGACATTCTGTCCAGAGTACTCCAGCTTCTTTGCTGGACTGGAGGACCAGAACCATTCAAGATGGTCCACCTACAGGGTGGCCATCTTGAAACACTTTTCCGCCCACAGTGGGGGCTGTGGACCTCAAATGTGGCAAAGCCAGAAACCCAGGGGCCCCTGCTGGAATATTCCAGGAACAACAAAATTTTGGTTTGTTTTCCTTGAATGTCGGCGGGTAAGTAGAGCGCTTTGGAGGCAAGGCTACATTCAATGAAGTGATCATAATCTCTGGGTTGGCGCAAATGTCTTTGTGGCAGAAACTGGAGATACCCTTGTCCTGAGGATGGTTGGAGGGTTACCTGAGGGTACTGATTAGGGTTGGCAGGACTACCAGTAGCACGTTGGGATTGTGTGACCATAAACCTCTGGGGCTAAGACGTCATCCATTTAGGTTGGGATCCCATTGGCTAGCTGTTTATCGAGCAAAGGATAGATGTGTAGGCTTGACATAGAAGGCAGTTAGGACATTCTACTTTCCAATACCTTGGCTGTCGGTAACAGTTGCATACTATATTAATGGGTACCTGGCCAGGGAAGAATCGGGGAATGGGTCAGGGTCTATTGTGACCATGGTTGTACTGTCTTTTAGGCTATCGATGGCCTGACCCTGATAGTACAGGTCTGTAATATGCAGGGAATGTTGTGATGTAGTGGTGGACTCTTCCAAGTTCCATGACCATAAGTGATATGGTGGATTAGGAAGAAGGCACTCCACAAAGGTCCTGACTATCAACTGCTTAGAGGATGTGACCTGGTTAAGGTATGTGATACCAGAATGATTTATATATGCCGCCAGGAATTCTGCAGGGTGCTTCCCATTCCCTTGAGACAATGCCACTAGACTAGGACACACACTCTTTTGCCACCTGTAAAATGGCATCCCTGTTATTCTTTATGGCATCAACGTCCAATAGGGGCCAATCAACGGGCGCAGCTGTCTGACCTGCCTTTGGCCCAGGTGCAGGAAAAGTGGTTCTGCGAAACACACAGGCCACTGGGCATCCGCCTGGAACTTGGCCATCTGCTCTGCCATCAGCAGAATTGTCAAGAGTTGTGCCATGTTGGAAAGTGTGAGTTCATAGGCAGCCATAGTGTCACTTAATCATAGGAGAAACTAAGGGTGTGTGTGTAAGGGAGAACACTGCTCTTTAAGTGCTAAGCGTTCTTCTTTGGACCATGTGGTGTGAACATTATTGAGCTTAACATTGTCTGGGGCAGGAAACTGTCGCCAGGGGTCAAAATTAATCTGAGGCTTTGGAGGGCAGACATGTCACCCGTCCTCATCATCAGAGGTGGGCTTGGGAGCGCGGACAGGTCCCCCATCCTCATCATCAGAGGTGGGCTTGGGAGGGCAGACAGGTCACCCGTCCTCATCATCAGAGGAAGGGTTGGGAGGGCAGACAGGTCACCCGTCCTCATCATCAGAGGTGGGCTTGGAGGGCGGACAGGTCACCCATCCTCATTGAGGTGGGCTTGGGAGGGTCGAGATGTCATCCGTCCTCATCAAGGTTTGCTTGGGACGGTGGACATGTCACCCATCCTCATCATCAGAGGTGGGCTTGGGAGGTCAGACATTTCACCCATCCTCATCATCAGAGGTGGGCTAGGGAGCGCGGACATGTCAACCATCCTCATGATCAGAGGTGGGATTGGGAGGGAGGACATGTCACCCATCCTCATCATCAGAGGTGAGTTTGGGAGGGCGTACATGTCACTCGTCCTCATCATCAGAGGTGGGCTTGGGAGGGCAGACATGTCACCTGTCCTCATCATCAGAGGTGGGCTTAGGAGGGTGGACATGTCACCCGTCCTCATCATCAGAGGTGGGCTTGGGAGGGCGGATAGGTCACCCGTCCTCATCATCAGAGGCGACAGGGCCTGAATCTCTTGGCCTAACTAGCTGTGGAGGAGGCTGGGTATGGGCTGAGGTCTCCAGCAATGTAAGGATTTCACCTTCCTGCACATTCATTCATCTCAGGTTAAAATCAGGGTCTGTGTCCTCTGAAAATCTGCCTGATGATCTTAGGCAATGTTCGTCTAGTACCCTACCTGTTTCTAGCTTGGGCTGCCTTTCTCAGATATGACTTGTATGCACTGGAGAGACCCAATTAGGGGGTTAGGGGCTCCAGTCCAGGAGCCACAGCCTATCCAGCAGAGAATCAGGAGAAGGGGGCCATGCAACAGTGAGAAGGGGCAAGCTCTTAAATTCCGGGGACTCAGGTCATGGGCCTTACCCCTGGCTTATTTGGGGGACTGCTCTGCAGGATGAGTAGGAGAGATATTTGGTGGTGGACAAATATCCATCATGTTCTCAGACTGGAGTGCAGGCTGAGCAGGAGTGCTAATAACGGGGAACAGTCTAGCTCCTTTATTGTGCTGTTAAATGCCTTACAATTTCTTCTCACTGTTCCCTCATCACTGACTAACGTTATTCTCACAGCATACTTCACACTTCCATAATGCAACGCAGGCCTTACATTCTTTCTCTCGAGAACAATTGCCATAATGAATGAATACATTTTAACATGCGGGGGTTTTTGGGTATGATGTGCCCCTTCCAGGCACACTTCACAACAAAACAATACTCATAAACATGTATCAGTATTAACTCCTTTGCCGTAAATGTATTTATTTCATGTATAAAGCGCTCAACAACCCGGGGCATCGAGGCGCTGTTACAGTGAACCAGTTACTTGCAGGTGATACATAAACAGCATAACAAAAATACAGTAACAGGTGTGAGCCAGTACAGAGCATCGTAGTGTGTGATGTGATGGTTAGGTAAATAGCCAGGTTTTCGGGGATTTCCGGAAAGCCCAGTATGAGGGCTCTGCTGTCAAGGAGGGGAGAGTTCCATTGTCTAGCTGTGATGAATGGGATGCTGGAGTCTCCAGCTTTTTTAGCTTCTTACTTTGGGCTGTTGTAGGTGGTTCACAAACATAGACCTGGTGGGTCTAGACAACTGTGCTTTAGTGTTTTTCCAGGAGAGGTAGGGGAGTGTCGTGTCATACAAGCATTTGTGGGTGATGGACATGGACTTGAAGATGATTCGTTTGTGGATGGGCAGCCAGTGGGCTGCTTTTCTGGCTGCAGAGATGTGTGCCCGTTTGGGAATGTTGAGGGCTGTTCAGAGTGTGTTGTTTTGAATTATTTGGTGCTTTAGAATGTTTTGAGATGCGGTTCTGCAAATAGGACATTACAGTAATCCAGTGTTGCGCCAATGATGGCCTGTTCTATGGTAAGGCAGCTGTCAGGGGATGGGAAGGGTCTGGAAGCGTTTATCAGCTTGGATGTGTAGGCCGAGGAGGAGGCGATTGCATTGACTTGGCGAGTCATAGAGAGGATGGCATCTAGGTAGACTCCTAGTGTCTTAACGGATGTAGAGATGGGCATCATGGCGCTGTCAATTTTGAAGGCTGTATCTTGGTGGTTGAGCTTGTTGAGCACTGTGGGAAGTCGAATCAGTAAGATTTTCGTTTTATCTCCATTTAGGCAGAGGTGGTTGGCTGCCATCCATGACTGGATGGTAATGTAGGCATGGTTGAGGGTGTTGGAGTTGTCTGTTTAATTGCCAGAGAGGGGCAGGAGGAATTGTGTATCGTCAGTAAAGTTGGTTTATGCTATGCTGAAGGGAAGGAGGATGTCGAAGAGGGGTCTGGTAAAAATGTTGTATAGTGTCGTTGATGTGCACGATCCTTGAGGGATCCCGCAAAGTATAGGTGTTGACATTGTCGGAAAAACACTTTCATGACCCTTCCCTCTAAGAAGGAGTTGATCCATTCTACGGCATCTTTGGAGAAGTTGGTCAAGGTGATGAGGTGGTGGCAGAGGATTTTGTGATCTACCAGGTCAAACGCTGCTGACAGATCGAGGGGGAGTAGGAGGGTGGGCTTCCCCAAGTCTGTATTATAATCTATCTGATGTTTTAAGTCGAGAAACACATATTCTGTGCCATGTCCTGGGAGGAAGCCGGATTGGCTCGTTCCCAGAATGTGATTAGTTTCCAGGTAGTGTTGGATTTGTAGATAAACTGCTCTGTCTATGATTTTGAGAAGGAATGTGGGGGGGGGTGTGATAGGCCGGTAGTTGTTGCGGGATATGGGGTATAGTGATGGCTTTTATATGAGCCAGAGAACCCAGGCTTCATTGAGACTAGTGGGCACTGTACCTGCGGCAAAGGTGGCATTGATAAAGGTGGTGAAGGGGGGTGCTAAAGTTTCGGTGTAGTCCTTGATGATGAAGGCTGGGCAAACATCACCTTTGCACTTGGATGGTTTAAGGCTCTTTAGGATTGCCAGGACACGTGGCTCTGTAACTGGCTGGAAGTGAAATTGTGGAAAGGTTGGGGTGGGAGCAGTGTGAGCTACTAGTAGTGGGACAGTGACTAGTTGTGCATGGATTTTTGTTTGTATAGTGTCCAGCTTATTTATCATGGCATTTTGGATAGTTAAGCACCAGTTTTGTTCCTTGGTGATGGGGAGGGAGGGATGGGCAGAGGGAGTTTCCAGCTCTCTGGGGATGGTGAAGATTTCCATTGAGTCTGATTTAGCATTGGCTATTCTAGAGCTGAATGCAGTGGATTTCACGCAGATGTTGGCTTGTTTGTAGGCTTTGGAGGCTAAGAGGAATTCCAGTTTGACGGCATCTGTAGGGTTTTTTTCCAGCATGATTCTGCTATTCACTTTTTATCTTGGAGATCTTGTATGTCGAGGGAGTAACATGAATTTGGTTGTCTCACAGGTTTGGCTTTCATTGGGATAGGGGGTCAAATGTGTCTACTGCTGAAGTTAAGATGGTGGTGCAGAGTTCTGCCAAGAGATTTGGCTCCTATGTGTGAGTTCATTCCAATGTGAGTATAGACAGCAGCGGCATGATATGGTCTTTAGTGAGCTTGCATGAGCTGTGGGTTAAGGATGGGGGTAGAATTTGTGAAGTGGTTTTGGTGTTTTTGTGCTGAGAGATGATGATGGTAATGATGTGGTGGTCAGTACATGAGGACTCTGTTTCGATGGTGATCTGGCAGTTGAGGGCTATGATCCAATCCAGGGGCAACTCTTTGAGTGGGAAGGATCATGAATCAACTGTTGGAAGTTCAGTGCTTTCAGAGAGCTGGAGAAGGAGGTGGCCTGGATGTCGGTAGGATCGTTGAGGTTGCCATGGATGATAATTTGGGAGGTGGCCTTGATATTGTCACCAAGGATATGGAGAAAGATTTCTTCAAAAGTGAGTGCAGGGCCTGAGGATGGTAGATGATGTGGATAGTGATGGGTGATGTGTTGAGTTTGAGTGAGAGGGTGTCTGCATTTGTCTCTTGGGAGGTGTTGAAGGGCCTTTTAGGAGAGGAGTCTTTGGCCAATAGGGCTACTCCTCCTCCTCTGCCATTTGGTCTGTTTTTGCGATACATCGTGTAACCTGGGGGATGGCTAGATGTAGTGCTGGGCCTGATGCTCAAGGTCATTAGCTGTAGAATGCAAGTGGGGACAGGCCATACATTTGCAGCAGTATTCAGTGGGGCATGAGCCAAGAGATTTGCAGAAGGATACAAGTGGGAAGAAGGCAAGACATTTGAAGCACTGTTCAAGCGGGCACAGGCCAGGCATTCACAGCAGTATTCAGTGGGGCATGAGTCAAGATCTTTGCAGCAGGATACAAGGGGGCACAAGGCAAGACATTTGCAGCATGTTTTATTTATTTATTGGTCACTTGTTAGGTGCTTAAACAATTAGCAAAACTGTTTCAAAGCACCACAGAGCAACAGAGTGGGGACAAGGGAATGTAGGCAATGAATTACAACCGAGAGAAATAATTTAATTAATAGTTCAAACAAATCATGAGAATGACAGGGAGGGGAGGTGCACCTACTATTCCTTGTGAGTGTTTAGAACGTGCAAGTGCAGAGGGGAGGGGGTTAAGGGAAAGGTGCTGTGGTATGCAGGGAGAAGTGCTTGGTGGGAATTGCTAAGAAAAGAAAACTAAAATGTAAGTTCAACCTCCTGTGGGGAGGGTGAGCCTAAGTAAGTGCTGGGATGAGAGATGTGAGGGGTCAGAGATCTGAGGTTACATAAGGGCCCTGCACATCAGTCATGCTACAGTATGATTAGCAGGGAAGAGAGGAGAAGGAAGAGGAGAAGAGAAAGGGCTTGTTTTTTCCAGAACTTAAGGAGGCCCTACTCAAGTCATAGTGGGAGAGGCAGGCTGTTCCACAGAAGGGATCCCGCCGAGGAAAGTGATCGACCACCAGCTCTCTGTTTAGCAAACTGCTTCACCCGCAGGGAATTGGTACCGTAGAAATGCAGGAGCCTAGAAGGAGAGTATTAAGTCAGGAGGCATTTAAGATAGAGTGGTCCCTGGCCCCAGATAGCCTTGTGGATGATACAGAGGGGAGCCAGTGAGGGCTTTGTATTGCAGGAGAGATGCGTACCTGGGCTTGAGGCCAAGAATAAGTCTTGCAGCGGTATTCTGGGTAAGCTGGAGGGGCACAGGGTGGATGAAGGAAGATCAAGGAGGAGGCTGTTGCAGTAGACTAGCCTGGAGACAACCAGAGCACAGGTAACAGTGAGTCTCTAGGGGAAGGTGAGGAAATGTAAAGTTCCTTTCAGAAGGAAGAGCTGAAAGTGGAACTTCTTGACAATGTCCTGAATATGAGGGATGAAGGAAATGGAGGAGTCAAAGATGACTCCAAGATTCCTGGCTTCATAGGAGGGTGCAGGGGGAGAGCCCATAGAGGAAGGCCAAAGTGAAGGGATGAAGTAGAATGCAGGGGACCCAATAGGGAGAATCCCTGCTTTGCTGGCATTGAGGCAGACGCCATTAGCAGTGCACCAGGCCTGGATGGTAGAGAGGCAATCAGGGTGAAGGAAGGTGCAAGGGCATCAGTAGGGCGTTTGTAGAAGAGTTCTATGTCGTCAGTGTATAACAGGAACTTCGGGTAGATGGAGGGAATGAGACGTGCCAGCAGGGAGAGGTTTATGTTAAAGAGCGAGGGCAAAAGAATGGAGCCCTGAGGGATGCCAGAGGTAGAGGGGGAAGTAGGGGAGGTGAAAGGGCCCAGAATGATTTTGGAGGAACAGCAGTCAGTTAGGAAGGAAGTCAGCCACTCCAGTGCCCGCTCTAAGATACCAAGGGTATCATGGAGCCTTTTTATGAGGATAGAGTTCTTCACTGTGTCAAAGGCAGAAGAGATATCAATAAGGATGAGGATAGTAGGGGAGTTGGAATCAAGGGATGTGAGCAGTTCTTCCCGGGTGTTCAGAAGATCAGTTTCTGTGCCTCTGGATGCTCGGAATCTAGACTGGTGGTCGTGTAGACCACCAACAACTTCGGTATGAGCGTTGAGTTTGGAGAGGGCCAACTTCTCTGGCAGGTAGCAATAGTCAAGGTGGTGGAAGGAGGATGACCAATTTGCATACTAGGCTCTCAAAGGAAGAATACGGCTGGGAGTGTAGGATGGAAGAAGGAATCCACTTAGGGAAGATTAAGGCAACTCTGCCGCCAGCACAGTGAGGTTGAGGCTTTGAGGTGATCTTAAAGCCGTCGGGTAGGAGTGAGTCAAAGGAAGTAATTGAGCTGGCATTGAACCAAGTTTCAATGAGTGCAAGTATGTCCAAGTCAGTGTCTTCAAGTAGAAGGCAGATGTCAGCAGAGTGCTTGATGGCTGAGCGTGAGTTGAGGATCACCAGGTGGAGACGATCATTGCCTTTGAAGGTTTTTTGAGGCAGAGTGTCGGGGCATGGGGCTTCCGATGAAGTGGTGGAGCAGAGGCGGAAGAAGGAGGAGAGGCAGGGGAAGGAAGGAAATTGATGAGCGAAGGCAGGATCTGGTGAAAGAGAAGGAGGTTGGCCTGAGTGCCTTGAACCAGGACTGGGCCTGTGCATTTGTGCCCACTTTCCCAATGTTCAAATGGGCACAAACTAAGACATTTTCAGCAGTATTCAATGGGGGCATGAGTCTAGGCATTCACTGCAGGATACAGGGGTGTACAAGGCAAGGTATTTGCAGCAGTATTCAGTTGGGCATGAGTGAAGACATACGCATCAGAATTCAAAGGGGCACAAGCAGAGTCAATTGCCGTAGAATTTGCTTGGGTAGAAGAGGTAGCATGTTGTGGGTTTGTACAAATCACGTTTGGTCTTTTGTGCATGTGTGAGACACTTGTGCAAGGTAGTCATACCTTGTAAAATGGTCGGTGTAGCTGGCAATAGCTACTTTTGGCTGGAATAGGCCTTCATGGCCAGTGCTGGCACCTGTTGCAGGTGGGTTCCGGCAGTTCAGCGTGTTGTTCGTAATGGGCATTGCCGGCGAGGCGTGGGCATTAGGCCTGTGCGAGGTGTGCATGTATATAAACCTTGTCCTGGATGAGAGACGGCGTGGGCGGGCAGAGAACATCTGTGTGAGAGTCTGTCTCCGGAGGGAGGGGTTCCTGAGGGCAACAGCGTATGGCCTGGAGCAGGGTGGGTTGCGGGTTGGTCCCATATGTGTCCTGTATGCATTTTTACTGTTACGAATATCATAGGTTTGGTGAAGGCACCTGACATGTGGATCTTGGAACTACCGCTTGATCGGTTGTTGTGTTGTAGGCGCACACCTTGTTTACAGTGTTGACGTGACCCGCGTGCGTGTAATCCTGGTCCCCGGTGCGAGAGCCATGGGCAAGTACTGGGTGGAGTTGGTAACAATAGGGAGGGCGTCATAACACCAATGTATCCAGAGACACATTAGATGTAACCTGACATCTAAAACCCAGTAGATTTATCACAACAGACGTTAATCTAACCTGACCTGAAAAACCTCATAATTATTACTAAAGCACAATTAATTGAAAAATGACATTCATTGATTTAAAATGGTGCCTGGCTTTCACCTGGGATTTTTTTGATATGCAGAGAGGAGTCCAGAACAGTATGGTAATAAAGATTTCAGTTAATAACTTGACTCGCCTTCCCCCCATATTGCCCAGACATAGAGTCTGCAGCAACATTGGTCCAAACCAGAGTTATAGGACCCACTTGTCAGGGCAATACATCTCTCATATGGGCCTCATCCATCTCTGCACGGTCAGAAGGATTTAGGACAAAGACTCAAAATGTCAGATCCACACATGGACCCGTTTCTAAGAGAGAGGGTGTACTGCTAAATGTGATGCTGCATCTTCGAATTCATTCAGAATTCATAACAATCTCATGACAAGCAGAATAGCTTCCTTCAGTGCTCCTTCCAGACCATGTATTTGTATTTAATTGTTCATTTATAATGCGCTTTATAGCAGCGTTTTGGTTTCTAAGCACAGGATCGGGATTTTGACCTGTGTGGCGCTGTGTTGTTGCCCGGGCTATCCTTCCTCAGCGACTGTCTCATGGCCCATTCTAATCTGAAGGTGCTCATCCAGTCCTGTTTTCTTCTTTGCATTCTGGGACCTGTAGTCTGAGTTTTATAATGGGAAAAGCAAAACTACAAATCCCAGCATGCTAAGAAAAAAACAGGACCGGATAAGCATCTACAGACTGGAATGGGTCATGTTGGCAATTGTGGCGACATGAGCTGCCCAGACATACGAACTCAATGTAAACTTAAGGTAACATGTGTTCCAAGGAGAGCGCAAGGTGATTTTCCCAAAGGTAAACTATGACAGCAAAGAAATGTATCCTTTACACCAGTGGTATTCAAACTGTGGGTCGCGACCCCCTAGGGGTCCGCGGGTGCATCCCAGGGGGGCCCTGAGAGCTCAGCATGAAAAAAGTTTTTTTTTTTTTTTTTTTTTTTTTTAGATTGGAAGAAATGGGCAGGGGTGGCCCACATGGGCGGGCTGAAGCATGAAACTGTCTCAGGCAACAATGAAAAAGTGGCCCACAGTTGTAAATGGATATTCATTCCTTTAGTCACAGACTGGGCCTCATTACTACTATGGCGGACCAGTAACAACGGTGCTGGTAAGCTACCGGCACCGTTGCTACCGTTCCGCCATAGTAAGAGTTGTGCTCGTGGGTGCTTGACAGCCCCCGCCAGGTCTGACCTCAGCTCGTCGGATGCACCGGCACCGTTATTAACGGTGCCGGTGCATCCGAGCTCCCCCTTCCCATTTGAGCCATATGGGGCTCAAATGGGAATGGGGATCTACCGGCACCTTCGAAAGGGCAATTATCATGTCCGCCTAACTCGGCATGACCTAGTAATTGCCCATTCGCGGGTGCCAGACCCGGATGCAACTCCAGTGGCAGCCGTGCCGGTTTTACCGGCACAGCTACCGCCAGAGTAGTTTTGAAGCCCACTGTTTCAATAGTACCCAAAGGGGTGCTTTGTGTTAAAATGTAAGTAAATTGTGATATATTCAGCAACAATTGTCAACTTTACTAACTGCATAGTGGCCCCTCACCCATTATGGAGGAGCTAAGGAGCCAGCCCAGTGAAACAGTGAGCACTCCCTCAGCTGCTTTATCCAGCTAATGGAGTGCTCCTGGGCTGGCTGAACTGTCAAAGGGAAACACTGTTTCCCTTTGACAGTTCAGTTTAGTTCCCCAGCCGCACATGCTCACTGAGCCATGCAAGTGCTGGGGCGTTTTGCTTCGCCAGCATTGCATAGCTCATTGGAAATGCTGGCTGGGGCACTGCATGTCTGTATGTCCGAGGGGGAGCTCCTGCGCCTCCTCGCACATACGGACAGAGCAGCTGGAGCAGCACCCACACACAGGCCAATGCAGAAGGTACGTTTATGTTCATTGTTTTTATTTAAACATGTGTATGGATGCGTTATGAGTGAGTGTATGGTGATGGATGCTCATGTGAATGATAGAGTGATTGCTGTATGAATGTGCAGCGCCTTGCATATACACATAATCATGTTCATTGTGTTAGGACCAGTGGGGCCCAGGGGACAGGGATGGTATCTTTTTACCGGACATCTATCATTCAAAACCCTCTGCCTTGTCCACAAGGCTTTCTGGGGCCTCGGTCCAAAATACCTTCAGCTATTCCTCCGCAAATACCTCCCCTCTCGAGCTCTTCACTCCTCTACCTCCAACTCCCTCAGGGTCAGTCGTTTATCAAAGAAACGAGCTGGGGGTAGATCTCCGTCTTCGGCTGGGGCCTCCCTCTGGAACAGCGCCCTGCCACTCTAAAACTTGAGGAGAACCATCTTTCTTCCTGCACTTATCAGACCTACCCTGTCTGCTGCCTTAAACGTAGCACTTGCAAATTGCTGGCTGCACTACCACTGTTTGTTGCCTTTATTATTTATTTATTGTTATTTATCTGTTTCTCCTCTGCTTCGCACTTTCCACTTCTCCCCCCTTCCATGCACTTTTCCCCTCACACTTGCGCGTTCTCAATGTCACTGGGCCTAGTAAGATCGCTGTTTTATTCTCCTCTGTTCCCCTCCCTTGCCTTGTCACGCTCTGAAACACTTGTGTACGAGCGCGATAGAAATAACATATCAATGCCTGCCCCCTGGACTCCCAGCAACAATTGCAAACTGTTTGGCTATTTACCCATTTTTTGTTAAAAGTATGCTCTACAATGCAACATTTTAACCTATTATTTAAAAAAAAATTCACAGGGGGAAACCCCCCCGAACCTCCCCTTAATGCCCCTCCACTTAAAAAAGATTCACCAGCCGCCACTGGCCCTCAGACTGTGTTGGGAACGGGATGGGGGAACCGAGGGACTATGGTGGGAGCACAATGGGCGGGAACCATGGGATAGTGATGGGAGCAGAGTGGGGAGAGCCCTGGGTGTGTGATGGGGTGGGGAGAGACCAGCGACTGGGTAGGAGTGGGATGAGGGAGCCCAGCGACTTTGATGGGAGCAGGTGACGGCGCGCAATATATACTGTCCATTTGGCATTTCTGGGGGGTCCCGACCTGCCCAAATTTTGCTCAGGGGGGCCCTGGCCAAAAAAGTTTGAAGACCACTGCTTTACACCTTCAGGAAAACAGATTAGTTGTCTCACTAACCAGCCAGAGAGAGAGAGGGGCACAAAGACGGAAGAAGAGAAAATGCAGCAAAGCAGAGGGAGTGCATGAAGCAAGGCACCAGACAGAGCGAGTGACAACAAGATGGGAGCTTTCTGAGACAAAACAGCAGCTGAACGTTATATCACAATAATGCATGAATGGAACGTGTAACACAAACCTCGACACAGAGTTGACGATGAGGAGGCCAGTTTGCATTCCGAATTAGAGGAATAAAAGAATGTCCACAAGTACCAGCAGAATGGAACCACTTCCCACTAGAGGAACCAGTGCCTGGAATCTTCAAAGCGATTTAAGAGTTCCGATACCATCTATAACCTCAACCTTATCTCCAATTCTATGCCCTACAGACAATGAGCACGTTGACAGAGGAAACATTTTCTGTTGTATTTTATTTTGTTTTTTAGTTAGATGCTACAGTCAGATCCTAGTACATCCTAAAAGATCTTACATAAGTCCCAGTCAGGGTTTAGACACAATCACATGAAACCGCTCTCCTTGGCCTGAACTCTCAGTTACTGGAATCTATGGACGGGGGCCACATCTCCATACTTATGGTCTTGGACCTCTCCGCAGCCTTTGACCTGGTGGGTCAAACCATCTTAATCACGAGGTTAAAGGAAGTTGCTCTTTTCTTGGACCATGGCGCACAATGGATTTCATCCAGCCGGTCAAATAGCACAGTGAGTAGAGCGCTCCTTTTGGTATCTGTGCAGAGCCTGCTGACGCAGGTTTGAATCCCGGCAGGGCCAAACTCAGCCTTTCATCCTTCCTAGATCGATAAATGAGCACCACACACTGTGGGCCATAATAAGCAGTGCTCAGATACCTGAGGTTCGTAGTGCTATACAAATGCTAATTTATTATCATTTTTGAGCAGAAGATATGGTAGAGTCGCCAACGGGGAGGGCGAGGCGAATCCTGTTTCCTTGGCCTATGGGGTGCCCCAGGGGCGTGTGTCTCCCCATGTCTCTACAATATCTTTATGGTGCCCTTTTTCAATCTGCTAGAACTTAAAGGCATCCAGACAACACACAATGTGTCACCCCCTTAACAGACTCACACACCATGGACGAAGGCAACATTAATAAAGCCTATGATGCCATCAACATCTGGATGGTATGGAATGACTTGGCGCTCAATAGTGAGACAACTGAATTGATGTTGGTGGGAACGGATAAGGGGCTGACCAAGTTAGGTCTGTTGCTCAACAGCTTCAACATTGAAAATTGCAACATTGAAATAAAAAAGAAAGTAAAAACACTATGTATCTTTCTTGACCGGAATTTGAATATGAAAGCTCAGGTTAGTGGCTTGTTTTCGACATCAACATACTATATCAAGCTACTCGCACACCTATGGCCTCTTATTTCAGAGAAAAATGCAGAAACTATAGCAAGAGGTATAGTTGGCTCAAAGATTGACTACTGCTGCTGCTTACTCATGGGCATAACACAGACAGAAACAAACAGACTGGAGGTCATTCGAAATGGTGTAGCCAGGGTGGTGAAGGGTCTAAAATGGAGGGATCCTGTGTCAGAGGCCAGGCGGAGCCTACACTGCTCTCTATTAAATCAAGAATTGCTTTAGAATGTTGCTTATCACGCATATATGTTCTTTAGGCCGTATACCAGTTTACCTGATGGAGGCTATAACTGCGAAACAGTGCACGAGATCGCTCAGATCCAACAACACGAACCTCTTGAAATACCTCGATGTAAATCTCACAAAGCTCTGCAGTGAGATTTTATCATAGCGGCGCCTATCGCCTGGACTAACCTCCCACCGGATTTCAGGGACTGTAAGTCGACTGACGTTTTCAAGAAGAAACTGGGCCTCATTATAACTTGTGCGGAATGGGTTTAACAGCGCTGGTAATGGTGCCGGCGCCGTTAAACCCACTCTGCACTATTACGAGGTCCCCTCGCGGGACCCGCTCTGGACGTCTGGTTTTTCCAGACGTCTGTAACGGGTCCCATGAGGGGACCAGGGAGCTAACAAGGGGCCCGTTCGTAAAGGGCCCGTTGTTAGCTCCCTCCCCATTCCCATTGGGAATGGGGAAGGACCAGGCCCGGGTTCCCTGAAGGAGGAAATACCAGGACCTCCATACTCGGAATGGCCCGGTATTTGCCCATTCAGGGAACCCGGACCCAGAAACGATTTTGGAGTCAGCCATGCCCTTATTAGGGGCAAGGCTACCTCCAAAGTTATAATGAGGACCACTGAAAACTTTACTATTCTGTTCATCTTTATGGCACCCACCATGCTTCCCAGTCGTCTCTTTTTGAGTGTGAACTCAATCTTCCACTCATATATTCGTCTGTTCATGTCTGTCACTTTTATGTTGGCACCCTTAAGCCCAAGTGGTGCTCGGTAGAAATACTAAAGTGAAAAAAGTAAGTACAGATTTTGTGTTGTAATCACCTTGCACCTTTAAGACGAGTTCTGTGCATGCAAAGCTTACCTATTTGCACTGGGAACACATTCTGGATTAATAAAAGAGAGGTCCATGCGTATGGGCAGGACTACAGACCAGTAATGAGGCTGACACTCATGTCTGCCATTGTCAGTGCCTCGCAAGCAATAAGAGTCCTCTGATCAGGTCTCTGAAGGGCTTTTTCCAGGCCTACAACAGTGATCTAAGGTAAGGCACCAGGCAATCACTTGGAGATGAGAGGAAGGAATGCAAGGGAGGATGTCTCAGGGGCGACACGGAGCAACACAGGTTCGATCCCCGGTATTAAGCGTGTTATAAATAACCTATCATATCATATCAAGGTGACAGGTGAAAGTGAGCGTCCACCAAAAAGGCATTTAAAACTCCACAATGAGAGTCAATAATGGAGTCAATAATGGACACACTCCAGAAGGGAATGAGACCAAAACCAAGTGCGGGTGAGATCTAAAAGGCTTTATCTAAATCAATATAGGGCATGCAAAGGACTCTGCAAACTCCGAGAGCGCTCTGTCTGACAATAGCAAAGACAGTCATATTTATTACAGAAATATGTCACGGACTAGGTAATCTATAGTAGGCACATAAGCATGGGGATTGGGTTGTGAAGACTAACTACTATGTACAATGTAGGTACAGCGATCCATGATTGGTGGAGAGCCACGTGGTGGCATCGTGGGTGCTTGGGTCAGCTGGGCTCATCGGGGTGGGGTATCAGGTCACGAGCTGTTCATGTGGATACCATGCTGATGCACTAACATTTTTCCCTTGTGGCCACGCACTCACATTCATCACTACTTTCTGTGTCAGTTTAGCCTATAATTCCTACAACTCATTAATCTAATACCGTGAAAGAGACAGAGAGAAACAGTATATAACTCTGGGCGTCCTCAATGCATCATCATAAAATTGCTGGTACAAAGGACCCAGTATCATGAGTCCAGGTGTCTTATAAGGGGGCACAGGTTAGGGTACCTTCATCACTTTGGTTTGTTAGATGTAGTAAGAGACAGCTTTACGATATGTTAGTACAAGGGTGAATGACTACCTCCGTGGTCAGTCGCCGGTGGGGTGAACTGAGGTACCATTGGGTCAGAGGGGCACATGGCTGGCACCTCAAAAGGAGGTGGGCTGCAGGGCGGTGGTGTTCCAGGGCATGGCCGTACAGGGTGATTTTATGGTAGCATCAGGTGTAAGGGGGACATGGGGGAGGGGAATACTTGGTGTGGACTAAACAGGAATGCAGGGAGGTGTAGCTGTATTATTCTAACATCAGTGAACCAGGGGCCTTCAAGCCTCAGCCGGGCTTTGGAGAAAGGAAGGTGGGAGTAGAATGCGCAGATCGAATGCGCAGATCGCTAGCAGGATGGGGAGATGGCCTTGTAATTTCTCGCGGGTCTACATTTATCCCGTATAGAGACAGAGAACTGAGGCATGGCAGTACAATTTGTTACATATATGCATTCATCTATGGATATATTGTGGGCACTATTCATTTTACACTTCTTTGTGGCTCATAAGTACTGTGTTTACAGAATCAATAGAAGAGCTTTTGTTAACATCACATCATTCGCAGTTCGTTATTTCCTTGCAGGGACACATGGGGAAAGCTAGCATAGGGTTGGGGCAGATCGAGATTGGTGTGTACGTACAAATTACAATGTTACCCTTATAATAGGACTAATGTACATTCTTGAGGATAAAAAACAATTACTACAAACGACATCTCATTTGCCAACGGATGGGGTGTGTTACTTTAAATGACTGGTATATGTTGTTAACACTTAAAATCATATCATGCATAGGGATTTTGTACATTGCCTTGTGAATATGTGCATCAGCAATAACCTTTGGTCAGTGACAATAGGTTTGAATAAGCATATGTTGGACAGCTTTGCATGTAGGTATCTGGGGTGGGCAAGTGTCGTCCCTTTTAATTATAACACCCATTTTAATACGAACAATCAACATTATGAGTTTTAAGCCTTCTTGCAAATGGCTTAGCAGCATGGGTAGGACAGGGTGGCACACAAGTTCAACATTCAGGTTTAACACTTCAAAAACAGGGAGCCGGGTAGGGGAATAGGCACAACATATATCATGAGTGTGGGGGTCTGCAAGGGGTCAAGGTATATTTGATAGGGACAGCTTTGTTTTTTCCCAGACCTCAACTTGGGCTCCGGTCAACGTCCGGGCAATGATGTACTGCGGAAGGTAAATGATACAGTGTTTGTTCTGTTACTTTTTCGCACCTAGTTGCTCGTGACAACAGGCCTTCAGTGGAGGAGGCTGGGGGGAAGTGTGGGCTCACTGTGCGCAATCAAATGGGGGAAGGCTGCAGTTCTGCAGGCTGTTTATTCCGCAAAGGCCTGAGTTAGTGTATTCAAAATGGAGTCTAAGTGTATCACAAAATGGAGTCTATATCATGCTACAAGGTGAGTCGTGCAGTCTCATGCGTCGGCCAGCAGCCATCCTGAATCCCGGGCCCAGGTGCACGGTTGGCTGTCGACGTGTCATAAGCCCCACGTAGGAGAGGGATGTAGGGGAGGGGGGTCTAAAAGACCTTTCCTCCCATACACAGGGAAGCTCCTCAAATAAAGCACCAGTTCATTTGTGTGCCAGCTTTCATGGATCCGGCTTTTGCTGCATAGACCAGAAAGGTACTGGCTTCAGAGATGGAAGGGTAGTGCTGAAAATGATATCATCATTGGCAGGAGCCTTTAAGACTTATTTTAATGAATGCCTGATAATTACTGGATTGTTGAAACACTCTTTATAAGGTCAAGCCATTCCAGGTGCTGATCCAGGTGCTGATCAAAGGTGTACATTGATTGGCCTGAGGACTGATCTTTCTATGTTTAAGAAATGCATTCACCTTGCTTCTAAATCGACACCTGCAGTGCACCTTGGAATCACAAACACTTTCCCTGGTAACTTACAATTATTCTGAGTCTCTGTCTGGCTCCTTCTTCAGTCCAGAGGGACTGATTAACTAATAGAGGTCCACTCTGCCTGTCACTATTCTGGTTACCTCTACCGCTCATGGAGGACAATAGACAAACTCCCTGCAGCTCAGACACACCCCTCTGCCAAAGGGGATCAAAGAGACCAGTCAGAATATGTAGTCAGACCACCACAGACATACCGTACCTTTAAGGCACACTGTCGTTTATCATAGAGAAAAAGAAACCTACTTTTTTGGCTCTAATATTTTGTGGCCAAAATCTGGCTTCACGCATCTTTTGGACCTCCTTCTAACTTTCCTAAATGTATATTTGTTTAAATTATTCATAATTCATTTTTCTAATATTTTACTGTTTGCCATTCTTCGAAGCTTGCTTTAACATACTTGAATGGCGTGGTTGATTAAAATTAAGTCATTATATAACAAAGTACTGGACTGTTACAACCATATTATTCTTAAATGAAATGTCTTCATTGTCTATAGGGAAGGGTGTCTGTGTCCTGAAACATGTGGTTTTGTCAAAAGGAACCCTGCTTTTATTTAAAGATTTTCTTATGCACATGCTGGCACACAGCTAAGATAAGGGGTAAACCCCTTCTGATGCCATTTCGTAATTTCCTAAGACTTCAATTGTTTTTTGGAGACATTTTTCTGACATTTCAGATTGATTTCTAGATTGTTCAGACACACACATGCCTTTTTCATTAAACCCCATGAGACTATGCAAACATTTGCTAGCACTCTGCTGCTGTCACGTGTTTGGGTGTGTAGAAGCTGGTTGTGACAGGTACCTCTGTTCACTCTTCATAAATTGGTCCTTATTTCAGCTGCTGTCATTAGGGGAAGGGAAGTGAATCTTTGTGATTCAAGGAATCAACGCTTCAATCTACACATTCACAACGCAGTGAAAGGGGCTCTGCCTATAAGGCAGAAGGAACAGTGGGGGAGAATACACATTTGTTGCCTGCTGTTCCAGCCATCCGAGGTCCTTAGCTCTTTGTTGCCTCCACACCTCCCCAAAGAGACCCAACTCCTTCCCCGCCTTCTCTCTCCCTCACCACTTACCTGCTGGACTGGAACTTTGTACTCCTGTCCCGGTGCTCCTCCCATCTCACGGCCACCGTAGACATGGAAAAGGGACGTCGTCCCTATTCCATATGGCAGCAGCCATCTTTTTTTTTTTTTCCTCCAGAGATTATCGTTGAAGGAAAACAAAAATAAGCCATTCGCACCTTGGTTAAACCTTGGGGTGCGAATGGCTCTCATCAACGCAGCGGGGGGCTGCCATGGCCGGTAACGGCCCACAGACCTACCTTGGCCTACCTTAGCTTGAGCTGGCCATTACTGCCCATGGCCGCCCCCCACAGGGGGTGAAAGCCATATTGCAGTTCAATGCTTCACCCTTTGTCTTACGAAGGAAGTATATTAATCCAGGCAAAACGATTGGGTGGATAATGTACAATTCAAAGGAAAGTCCTGTTTTTACTTGTTTCAGAAGAGCAATAGTGGCTTTGAACCATATACTAATATGTAATCCAATGTCTAGTTCATGCCTTTCACCATTCACTGCAATGACCTTTCAGCCCCCAAGAGACATTTAAATAGACCAGGTTCACCTTTCTTCCCTGCTAACAAGTACATTGTCATGTAACTAGCAGTATTCCTATGGTGCACATCTGCCTTTGCTATGACCTCATAGATATATGGTTTGCTTAGAAGGAGCATTTCCAGAAGGCATCAAGGTTCTCGTTTAAACTGGCGTGGCGGTACCAAACGGTTCTCCATGCCATGTGTATTATAAGTAGTTTCACTGCTGTTTGTATGTTGTTCAGTGCCCACCACGAGTGGTCATTGAGAGGTTTTCTCAGTCAGTGATCTGCTTGAATATGTTAGTAGTACACATTGGGTGATCTAGCACTGCACGCCGGGGCCGCATTGTGGGCTGGTGTCCACAGAGGTGTTCTCTGTAGCCAGGTCTGTGCTTTTGAGTACTTTCTTTATCTGAGTGAAGAGTGGGGAAGTTGCAGGATGTGTTTGGCTGGTTTCATGTTAATTGATTGGGTTTGCATAATGTCTGGGGTGATCCTGGCATAAGCAATATGGGGCAGAGCTAGGGCTGTTTTTAGTGTGTTCCATCAGATCTATAGGTAATGGCTGGCACTAAACTGCCAGAGTGGTGTTGATTATTGATGAACCATGAAATAGAGGTATGCCAGTATGCACCGTGCATTCTCTTAGAGATGAGTGCTGTTTAAGAGCGACTGCGTGGTAGAGTGGTTTTGGCATATCTAGTGTGTGCTGTCCTGCTGGTGGTAATTATTTAGGCTCAGTGCTATTTCTCTTGTGTTTGGTGGAGAGAAGCAAGGGTTGTGTTTGTGTTTGGTGGTGGGGGTGCACCTGACATGTGCTGTTATGTGGGCCTAATTGGGTTAAGCTGCCAGTCCAGTGCTTCATCACCCGTGACTGCTTGTGTTTGATTGTGAAGCAACTGCACTCAAGCTGGATATATGACAGCATCTTTCCAGCTGAAGTGTAAATGTTTACTCCTCCTTTCCTGGTGTGTGGGAGCAAGGGGCCATCAGGCCCCTCGCATCCTTTACTTCTCAGTACAAAACTCGGACCAAGTGCCTCCAGTAGTGGGTTCGCCTCTTGCCCTTATGCAATGTTAACTTTGGTTGACTTTCACGTAGATGAGACCACTGAGCAGGACACGGGGCATCCATTTTTGTACCCCCTTTCGACTCCATCTTGGTAACTAGGCCTCACTGCGATAGTACAAAACGCTTCTCTTCCCTTTGTCGCAACGACCAGACGCACAGGGCACATGGCCCCCGCCATCATTCCCACTCTGACTGGAAAACTCTGCGGCTCCATTCTCACGCTGAAGCCGGAGGTATTTGCAACAAATAATGAATGTAGCACATCATTCTTCCTCCGAGATCACTGTCCTGCATGTGAACCAGTGTGAGCTAAGCACATAGCTCGTCCATCTCCACAAATGTGCCCTTGCCCCCCGCCCCCTCGCCAGTGGAAACGTACTGCTATTGTGACCCTGTGTCCCTGCAAGGTATTCCTTTCATGTGCCAGACCACTGACCACGCCATGATGCCCACCCAGCAGATCCCCAACTAACATTAGACCCCTTCTGCAGTATATCGTTGCCTATCACTAACAAATGCCACATACCAGAGATTCTTGTGAGCACAGACCCACACTTCAACCAGTGTATTATAGTGGTCAAGACCCTTAACCTAAAGCCTGCATAATCCAATGTTATTGATAGTATAGATATATGTGTGACTTTTATAGAGACATGATAAACTACTGAAAGACTTTGAACAATTGTTATTTAGTGCATGCATTTTTGAGAATATATTATGATAGCTTAGTTAGTGACCACCCTGCTTCACAGCGACCTGACCTTCACCCATTCGGAGCACAGATGTCTGACGTCCATCCTCCCGCCAACCAAGCAACCAACCCGGAGGAAGAGATGCCACCCACACCTAAGGCACCACACGAACTGACCAATCCGGGACCAACGTAGTATCCTATGTTATTTGCGTCACTTCGCTTATAAAAATGTATTGTAACGTTAATTTTGTCAGAGCGCTCTCAGAGATCTTTTGAATGTCATTCATTAGATAAACCTTGCCTTGAACTCTCGCAGCCTGCTCTCTTTGCCTTATTCCTCGTCCGGGGTGTGTCTGTTTTATTCTTTTGCACGTGTAAGACAGGGAGGGCACAAACATTTGGTGACCCCATGCAATGTGATTTGGAGACGTGCCTTGAGGGCCGCACCGTGCGGCGAGATCTGAGATGCCCCCCCAGCAAAACCATTGCCTCCGCGGCTGACCAGCCTGTGCGCACTACAAGAAAGGGTCAAGGGTTCCCAGTTGACGAATACCCGAATGAAAAGCTGCTCGCTGAGGCGGGCCACGGCTTGGTTGGGGTGCGGACCTGACTGGGGTCAGACCGTCAACGGTGACCATCGGAGTACCTGACTGAACACGTGAGTGCCGGTTGCGAAGGTTTCCAAGGAAAGGTAAGGGGGAAAATAAGGGAACTAGAGAACAGGTGATAGTGGGTTATAGCCAAGAGTAGGGGCCGTGTGAGTGATGATGAGGCTTTTCTGATCTATCCTTTATATGGCCATTAGGTTTTGTGAAAAGTGAGAAGAAGAAGAGAAGAGGTATCCTAGCCTGAACGGGTAGAAGGCGGCGCCGCGTAGCATTGTATCATCCAGTGCAGATAAATAAGTGAAAATAAAGAGAAAATAGTAGGAGTCTCATATATTGAGTAGACTCGGAGTAGATTATTTTGAATATTCTTTTTCCGTGTAAGCAAGAAATTCTTGGGAAAGAGTAAGAGGGTGTAAGAGGTGGGGAGTGAATGAGAAGAGTAGGTGAAACGGGGAAGGGTAAAAGGATTTGGTAACGGGAACAAAGGGAAATAAAGGCGTGCAGGTAGTGCATGTGCATGTTATGTGTTATATGTTTTTCACTTCTTGTCCATTTTTTGTCGCATATGTCAAAATATTGTAAGTAATCTGTTGGTAAGGGATTACATGCGAAAGTGAACTGTTGAAATTGGAAATGCAATAATTACAAAGGTAACATTGAATATTGATACACAATAACTTCCAATAATTGAGAAACGCTTGACATATTGTTGATCTATACAAGGGGACAGGTGGTTGGAGGGGGTGATTAGAAGGAAGGCTCAGGTGCAAGCACACATACAAGGGGGGGGAGAAACATTGTCATGGGGGAATAACACAGTTAGCTCATATTTGCCAGCACCTCCCACTATATAGTGATAGGATACAAAAATACCACGATCAGTGGGTGACAGAGATAAAAGGGGACAGCGTGACACCAATTTGGCCAGAGGGTGGGTCGTTTGACAAAAGGGTGTTAGATTTAGTGTCCACGCACTTATTGGCGAGATATAAGGGGAAACAGTTGCAGAGCAGAAGGGAAGTATTGGACCTGTGGCAAATGTTCAAAGAAATTGCCCCCACAGCAGAGGTAGGTACAGAAAAAACAATCGAAAAACAGAAAACGCAGGAAGAGGTAAGCGGAACGCCAAAGGGTGAGTGCACAACAACCACAGCTCAAAATAACACAACCAAAATATACCCCTTAATGACAAGACCAGCAGTAGTATACAGCGAGCCTCTGTACATACCGGCATGCCCCACCCCCACTCCCTCAAATGGAGCAATAGCCACAGCACCACCGCCATATGACAAAGGAGCCCTATATGGCCCAACTAGTGCGCCCCCTGTGAATTTAGCGTGAATAACCACAGATTTAGACCGCCAGCTAGCGCATGCACAAATGGAAATAACGTGGCTAAGGGCACTGTGCGACCGAGGCCAAATGCTACCGGGGGGAGGGGAAGTACCACCGTTGTCCGTAGCAGATCTCACAGCCCCGCTAAGTGCAACTAGGGAATTAGCCCCAGCGACGCCCGAGCCAGCACAGTCCGTACTTTCTCAGGGAACACCTACCTCACAAGGGCGAGAAAAAGAATGGCGATCAGGAGAGTTCCTGTTACATCTGAATGATAAACCAATGACAATGATATGCCCAGCCACCCCAGAAAGCCAGCGCACAGAAGGACAAGAGGAAAATGGCGAGCAAGAAGCGGAAGTAGAAGAGGTGTGGAGTGATCTAGATGAATATGAAGAGGGAGCAGCAGCTGCGGGATCCCCACTACCGTCTCACCTCGATGACTTCGATGAACAATCACCCCCACGATGGCAGGGTAGACTAAGGCAGCGAGTAGGGAATATGTTGGTGAGTAAGATAAAGAAAGGGACGGTAAGTAAAACAGGAAAGAAACACAAGTTGCAAATGCTGTTGATACATAAGGGAGCAGGTAGGCCACACTATATTCTGTGGGCCCAAATGGACAAAAACAACCTGTTGAAACTCCTCCCCCCACTTGCGGGAGGGGGGGAAATGGATACATGCATCGAGAAGAACACAGCAGGAGTACCGTTGGCGATAGGAGATGTAAAAAGTTTGCTAGTGTCTGCCTTTGGTGATCAAGCAGATGCGGTGTGGGAAAAGGCGGGATTTCCGAGAGTAACAATGAGTTGTGACCACCACGATGGATCGCCCTTCAACAATGTTCGAGCACAAGTATGGGACGCATTGCAGCGCACATTTCCAGACATTCCAGATTTACATTTAGTAATGCAATGTACGATGGAGGAGAACTAGGATCCTACGCAATTCATATTGTGGGTGCAAGACTTGTGGAGAAGCGAAACTGGTACGGCGTGGAACCAATCCACCGCCTTGTTTTATTTTATCATTAAAAAGGGGCTCCCAAAGGAGGTACAGAAGGCCTTGGACAAAATAGCTGGGATAGAAGCCAAGGGTTGGCCTGAAATTCAGAGTATAATTGTGCACCACTGCAGGAGGATCAAAGAGAGAGAAAAGGAGATAGCACAGAAAAAGGCTGGCAGACGAGGCCAAGCTGGTACAGAACAAATTAGTGAAGGTCGCCACCATAAACACCAGCGTAACCGCTGATAGAAAGAACGAGGGGGATGAAAGTGCGGGAAACAGATCAGTTGGGATAGCAGCGCTGTGGGCAGCAGGAGAACAAAGACCGTGGAACGGACAAGAGCCCCGCAGAGGACCACAGTGGCAAGAAAGACCGGCGAGTGGAAGAGGTGAGTACCGTGGGCAGAGAGGGGGGTTCGGAGGTATGGAGAATAGAGGATTCGGTGGGCAAGGGATGAGAGGGGGACAGCAAGGGTCATGTTGGAATTGTGGGAGATGGGGACATTATTCAAGAGATTGCAGAATGCAGCCTTCAGGGTATTTTCAAGGGCAACCACCCATGGACAATGAACAGGTATGGGGATGCCCACACCCAGGTAGCTCCTATGGATTCCTATGGAGGGGGAAGACCACAGGACCAGTGCTATAATGAACCCCAAATGCAACACAGACAGCCACCCCCACAACCACATCATAGTGCATCACAGCCCATGGCAAGATAAAACACTGTAGGGAACGCCAGTAATAACAGTTTCGCAAATAGCTGCAAACGGTGCACCTGCACCATTCCGTGGCGTAACAGTAGTTGGAGATAATGGGCCTCATTACAACTCAGGCGTTAAGGGTTAACGCCACCGTTAACCCTTAACGCCTGATTCCCACCTTAACGCCTGCTTTTTGCAGGCGTTAAGTTCCATGGTGCTAAGGCACCTTGGTGCTAATTACGGCACCGTAATTTACGGTGCCGTAATTAGCGCCTTCCCCACTCCCATTATGCCCTATGGGGCAAAAATGGGAATGGGGAAGGGAAAATGGGAAATGGGGATTTACCGCCCCACTCACCTTGGAATGGGGCGGTAAATCCGCCATCCACCATGGTGTAAACGGAGTTTACACCATGGTGGTAAAGTTGGTGCACTTAGCACCAAGGTTGTAATGAGGCCCAATGTCTTTTCAGGGGCAGGACAAGAAAGGTACGCAGATTAGGACAGCCCACAGGGAGCACTTGCGTGTCCAGTCCTATCCACCACCCTTTGTGCAGAAGAGGAACCACTAGTGGGGGCAGAGATAGGAAACAAGCAGTTTATCTTTATGGTAGACTCAGGAGCCGAAAAATCATGTCTTATGGAAGGGCGGTTTCCACTCTCAGGCAGGAATTTGGAAACGCAGGGGTTCTCTTGGGCAATTTTAAAAGTTCCTTACACCAAAGATCTTGATATAACAGTGGGGGGAAAAACAGTGCGCGCACCCTTACTGTACCACGAAGACGCGCCAATCAACTTGCTGGGTAGAGATTTGCTAAGTGAATTGAACATGACCATTTCATTTACAGAGCGGGGAATAGTGTGTTCCACCTCAGGAGTATGCCCAATACGAGTAATGTTGATGATTAGTACAATGATGAATGAAGTTGTAGTGCGAGGGATACCCATTGACATAGACATGTTTATCTATGGCATCAAAGTGTTAGCCCAAATAGTACCTGAGATAACGGGAAAAGAATGGAGGACACCATCAGACTTTATATTCTGCCCAATTGCAAACACAGATGTCATGCCAGGCACGATAATGTCCATAGACATCGAGGCAGTTCAGGTATCGAGTAAACGTATTGTGGTGATAGGCTTGGACACTCATGGGTGCGAGTGGAGAACTGTGTTATGCATAGATCTGAATATAATGCTAAGAGACATAACTGACAAAGAATTATTCACTGATAATGAAGACGATGGAGAGATAATAATGGAAATAAGCATACCGTGTGACATCATGATCCAGTACAAAGAGGTCCACAACCCACTTATGGCTAGTGTTAATGCCCCACCAACAATATTTGAGAAAGACATGGCAAAAGTGGCACCAGAAATTTGGACTACAGGCCCCCATGATGTAGGGTTACTACCAATAAAGATAAAACTCAAACCAGGTGCCATACAGCCAAGAGTGAAACAATACCTGATATCCAGAGAAGCAGAGGCAGGGATTAGGGAGACAATAAATGCACTCCTGAACCAAGGTATCATAGTGCCATCAAACTCCCTGTGTAACACGGCTATCTTCCCGATCAAAAAAGCAAAAGGAGGGGCTTGGAGGAAGATCCAAGATCTCCACCCACTCAATGACATCATTCAAAAAGAGTTCCCGTTAGTGCCTAACACGCCATCAATACTGTGCAGTATACCCAAAGAATCTACATGTTTCACTGTGGTTGACTTGAAGAATGCTTTCTTCTCCATACCACTTGACCCAGGTTCGCAGTACCTTACAGCATTCACACTGGGAAACAACAGATATGAGCATTGCAGACTCCCACAGGGGTACTGCGAAAGCCCCAGCATTTTTAACAGAGTACTACGTGAAGATATTGGAAACATAGATGTAGAGAGCACCATAATACAATATGTAGACGTTTTACTCGTCTGCAGCAAAACAGAAGAAAAATGCAGAGAAGACTCCATAACCCTATTAAACGTGTTAGCTACCAAGGGGTACAAGGTGGATAAAGGGAAACTACAATACTGCCTTGCCGAAGTTGTATACCTTGGACAGTTAATATCAAAAGATGGAAAACAAATACTCCCAGACAGGGCAGCTGCCATACGTAACATAATCATACCAAAAACAGTGAAGGACATGCAAAAGTTTCTTGGCATATGTAACTATTGCCGAGCATGGATCCTTGATTAAGCAGCATACACATGTCCATTACTGCAAGCATTAAAAGAAGCACAGAAGAGTAGAGCCCCAATAAAATGGACACATGACATGTTGACTCAGTACTTCAGACTAAAAGACCTTATCGCAGATGCCCCAGTCCTCGCGAACCCAGATTATGAGAGGGAATTTTTCTTGTTCTTGCACTGCAATGGAACACTCATGACACCAGTGCTGACACAAAAAACATTATTAGCTCACAAACCATTGGCCTATTACAGCGGAACACTAGATGCAGTGATGCAATGTCACTTCGCGTGTGAGCAAGCCCTCGCAGCTGCAGCCTTCGCCATTGAAAAGAGTGCCAGAATTGTGATGGGATGTTCAGTAACATTATATGCAGAGCATTCGTTTTTTGCGATTCTTGAGCGGTCAAAATCAACATTAACAACACAGAGAGCAACCACATACGAGATAATAATTTGAAGCCCCAATGGGCATGTGGTCAGGTGTAAAACAGTTAACCCAGCAACATTCATTACAGAGCCATGTACAATGGAGAACATGCAGGAACAAGACTGTGCAACCTATGAGGGGGAGGGCGACGATATTCCCAAAGCAAGTAAAAACAACCTGAAGGAAGGAGAAGTATATTTCATAGATGGGTCAGCATCAATAAACCTAGAAACAGGGGAGAAGCATGCAGGGATGGCAGTAGTACGTATGGAGGAAGATAGCTATGAAACAATTGTCCAAAAGCGCCTCCCGTCCGATTATTCCGCACAAGCGGCTGAACTAACTGCATTGATTGAAGCATTACGCACAGCCAAAGGGTGCACAGTGACTATATATTCAGATTCACATATACAACTACCACAGTCCATTCAGGACTATCCCGCTGGCGTAGAAGGGGGTTCAGAAGAGCAGATGGCTCCCCAGAACAGCACGCTGTGCTATTGAATGAATTAATAGATGCATTAGCGGAGCCATCAGTAGTGGCAGTGGTGAAATGCCAAGCCTATACCAACAACACAAATGCAATCTCATTGGGAAACGCGGCAGCTAACACGCAGCGAAGGAAGCCTTGTATTTCAATATAACACCAGCATCCGAATGCATTGTAAAGGCAGCCACTGTAGAACCACTAGAAGAAGCTTATAGTAACACACCCATAGCACAGCTAATAGAGCTACAGAGGAGAGCACCAATGGGGGAGCAAGAGTTGTGGAGCAAGCGGGGGTGCAAACAATCAGCCACAGACCTCATTTGGAGACAGGAGACAACGGGAAAGGTAGTGATGCCGGTAGAATTACTAGAAGTAGCATTCCAACAGCTGCACTTCCCAGCCCATGTAACGAAACAACACATCACCGCAGACTTCCAGGAACATTGGTTTGTCCCCAACCTACAGGAACACTTGTCAAAATTTGTCATAGAGTGTACAACATGTCAAACATACAATTCAGGGATGACATTGAGGACATTGCGAGGCACTTTGCCAAGACCGGCAGGGCCATTCAGGTAACTCCACATAGACTACACCGACATGGGAGAGAGATGTAACGGAGCAAGGTATCTAATTGTGGTGGTATGTCCCTTTTCAAGGTGGGTGGAGGCGGGTCCGTGTCCCCATCCAGACGTGAAGTGTGCGGCAAAATTTCTAGTGCGAGAAGTGTTTTCCTGGTGGGGAATATGTGATGTGCTACGGTCAGACAACGGCACACACTTTGTGAATGACCTCTTCAAGGAAGTGACGTCACTCTTGGGGGTAAGGCACAAACTGTGTTCCATTTATCATCCAATGGCTAATGCAATGGTAGAAAAGATCAACGGCTTGCTCAAGAGTAAATTATCAAAGTTGTGTAATACATTAAAGAAAAACTGGGTATATTGCCTGCCCCTACCACTGTTCCAACTCAGAACGCAACCATGAAAGGACCACCATCTGAGCCCCCATGAAATTGTGACTGGGAGGCGAATACACACACCACTCTCCCCAATTAGGAGAGCATCAGATGCACACAGGGCTGTCACAGTGCTGCGGGAAGAATTTAAGGAATACTTAACTCAGCTGACGCGCGCAGTACGCAGCATAGCGCGATAAATAGCTCCGCCTTTTACTGAAAATGTGGCAACTGACAATACCACACCGGCTGCAGACAGCCCAAGTGGGCCACTGATGCCAGGGGCACAGGTATACGTGAGAATTTTTGTGAGGAGATGGAATTCACAGAGGTTTCATGGCCCCTACGAAGTTATCTATAGTACGCCCACTGCAGTGAAAGTTAAGGGACTGAAATATTGGGTGCACCTCTCAGATGTGAGGAGGGCACACGATAGTGCACTCCCTCAGAGCTAACAAGAATGTGCATGTGGTACTACAAATGAGGCTGAGAAACAAAGACAATGTTATTTAATGTAAAGAAGAAAAGAAAACTGTAAAGGGCGAAAGTAATGATGCGCCCTCTGATTTGCCATGCCCTATGTCCGTATCCTTCTTCCTTTCATTCTCTTTTCATCACAATGGGCCTGATCACGACTTTGCCAGTAATTCCAGCGATATTACTGCCGGCGGTATTAGCCCTTCCGCCAAACTCCCCGGCGCTAATAGCGCCGGATCACGGGTTCGGCAGTAATGTAATTCCCCATTCCCCATTGAGCCCATTCGGGAATGCCCCATTCCCCATTGGGCTCAATGTGGAAAATTCGCGCTCTTACCGCCAATGGATTTCCCGCCGGTGGTAATAGCGCAAATTTTCCACGGATTTCCCCCCAGCTCAGAGCTGGGCAAAATACGCCGAAGTCCTGATTTGGCAGACCATTAAATCCGGCGGTAATAGCGCTACCGCCGGATTTAAGGGTTAGCGCCAAAGTCGTGATGAGGCCATGTCTCTCTTTCCTGCTATGAAATGCCTAAAAACAGTGGACATAATTGAAACGAATGTATAAAAAAAAACAAGCAATAGTCAAAGGAAGTAATGGGTAAACATGAAATGTAAATATATATATATATATATATGTACATATTCTGGTGACTTAACAAATTTGTATCACCGCTCCAGGTAACAAATGGCCCAACGAAGCGCAATCATGGAGAATACATTAATGTTAGATAGTAATAGGGAAGCCATTAGGGCTAAAAGGTTTAGCAATGTTGAATGTGTTTTGAAATGTGCTGCAGTTTTGTTTTCAGTGATGTTGTTTTTCATTGCCTGGTACTATACTCTCTTATCTCTGGTTAATGACATGCACAAAGGGGGGAGTGGGGCTAATATGATAGGAGAAGGTTCCAACCTAATATGGACTGTAGTAAAGACAATGTGGGGAGAAACATATAACATTGGTATTAACGGTACAAATGTAACGCAATCTTCAGAACACGCTGCTGCAGGTCCAACAATTGTCTCCTTGTCAAATCCTGGCATAAATATGAGTAATGATTATGAATCGAGTTAATATGATGGCGACTATTATTGGCCGAGCAACCTAGCCAACACAAGTACGCATGCACAGACAGCCATAGAATCTACCTCATATTACACTGCTGATACTAATGCGTATACACATGCCATATCCAACAGCAATGAGACTGCCTGGGCTGGAATGTTCCCAATACATTACCAAGGAGGGAGGGAAAAGGAGAAGGAATAGGGGGGCGGGAGGGAAAAGATACATTTATCATGACCTGGGGTTAGATGAAATAGAAGACCCCCGCCACCCTGATCAATCTAACAAATGGTATTCAGACATGAGTGCCACGGCAAAGCAAGAAACAAATGAAAGCTGCTATGCCAAAATGTTGGTACCCCAGGAAGTGCCCTTGTCGGAGGCTCAATGTTTGATTAACTCAGTGCTATGTAGGATAAAAAGCACCTTCCAGGCACACACAGTCAGCCTAGAAAGACTGGAGAGTGAGAGAACATGCACGAGCCAGCGTCAAGGAGTAATATGCCTCAGAGAGCCATTTCTTGTCATAAAAGGGAAGAGGTATGCAGAAAACAAATGGCATGATGAAACTATTGAATGCAAAGCAGAAGCACTCCGGGGACTAGCTGAGGATGCATTCCAATGGATAAAGGGAGTGTGCACCCCCATCTGCACATAGCACGTCACTAAGCTAACATGGATTACAGCACTGGAAAAGCCTATAAAAACACAAAAAGAAATACTGCTCAAACTGTGCTTCCATGGGGAAGGAAAAGTTAACATGGGGGAAGCAAGGAGATGCAACAAGACAGTAATAATACCTGACATGAAGAAAGGCACTGCAGCCCTCATGGACATGTACTGGGTTTGTGGCAAACAAGCCTACCTGCATCTACCTGCATCCTGGAAAGGTACTTGTGCCTTAGCCACTCTCCATACAGCCCTGATGGTAATACCAGAAAGCCATATCCAAGGAGATGCAGGAGAATCGGCTGGCAGATCGTCAGCAGGAGATTTGGCTGGCAAATTGGCAGCAGGGCAATCGGCTGATCCATCGACAGCGCCCCAACAAGTAAACACAGAACTTCCAGTTTATGAACGGTTGTCAGAATATGAGTTGAAAACAAAGCTATCACGAAGTAAAAGATCATCCAACTATATCTCATCCGAATCTTCAAAACTGCTTGCTGAGATCCCGCAAAAGTACAAGCTTTTCTCATCTGCAGAGACATTCTTTGCATCGCTCCTAACTCCAGGGCTCCAAGTACGAGCGAACGCCAAATGGTTACAAATAGTGCGCTGGGATCTTATTATACTGGCTAACGACACTGAAGAAGGATTCAACATTATAAAAATAGAGCTCCATGCCTTGCGCCTAATGACAATGCAAAACAGATATGATCTAGATCTCCTCACGGCGATGGACGGTGCTGTTTGCTGGAAAATAGGGGGGGCCTGTTGGACATTCGTGCCATCTGAAGATGCAGATAACGGGACACTCTCACATGTGATAACAGCAGTCCACAACCTAGGAGAAAGGATGAGAACAGAAGGCGGAGCAGAAGAAAGCACATGGTTTGATAACATGTTCAGCTGGATACCATCATGGGTGAATGTAATGATGGAAATACTCGTCCCCATCATCGTCTTTGTGCTCCTATTCTTCTGCATGTGCCAATTAGGACTCCGGTGTTGTGCAAAAAGTATGTCTACCTCAAGTACGATGATGGTAACAATGGGCTGTCTGACAATGGTAGCAACCATGATAGATGCACAAATACAAACAGGGGAACATAACACTCCAAAGTACAGGATGACTGCCATCTACAGGCAATATGGGGACAGGGTTGATAATTTATACCACACCACAATTAAGGAACCAACAGAATTGCAATGGTATAACAAGGTATGGGTAGACCTGGACGTGGAAGGTGGGATATACTTAACATGCACTCCAGATGAATGTGCAAGAAGAGGGAATAGCTTGAGAAGTGTATGCAGAGCGTGGATGCCAATAAAGGGTACCCCAGCCTGGGAAGAAGCAGTTGCTGAAGCTGAGTACTACCGAAGGGAGAATGAAAAGACTAAAGTGTCATCATTCGTTACTTTAGATGAAACGAAAGGGGGGAATGTGTGGGAGCAAGGGACCCTCGCATCCTTTACTTCTCAGTACAAAACTCGGACCAAGTGCCTCCAGTAGTGGGTTCGCCCCTTGCCCTTATGCGTTGTTAACTTTGGTTGACTTTCGCGTAGATGGGACCACTGAGCAGGACATGGGGCATCCATTTTTGTACCCCCTTTCGACTCCATCTTGGTGAATAGGCCTCACTGCGATAGTACAAAAACGCTTCTCCTCCCTTTCTCGCAGCGGCCAGGTGCGCAGGGCACATGGCCCCCACACTCATTCTCACTTTGACTGGAAAACTCTGCAGTTCCATTCTCACGCTGAAGCCGGAGGTGCTTGCAACAAATAATAAATGTAACACATCACTCTTCCGCTGAGATCACTGTCCTGCATGTGAACCAGCATGAACTAAGCACATAGCTCGTTCATCTCCCCAAACGTGTCCTTGCCCCCGCACCCTCGCCAGTGGAAACTGCCATTGTGACCCTGTGTCCCTGCAAGATATTCCTTTCATGTGCCAGACCACTGACCACACCATGATGCCTACCCAGCAGATCCCCAAGTAACATTAGACCCCTGCTGCAGTATATCGTTGCCTACCACTAACAAATGCCACATACCAGAGATTCTTGTGAGCACAGACCCACACTTCAACCAGTGTATTATAGTGGTCAAGACCCTTAACCTAAAGCCTGCATAATCCAATGTTATTGATAGTATAGATATATGTGTGACTTTTATAGAGACATGATAAACTACTGAAATACTTTGAACAATTGTTATTTAGTGCATGCATTATTGAGAATATATTATGTTAGCTTAGATAGTGACCACCCTGCTTCACAGCGATCTGACTTTCACCCATTCGGAGAACAGATGTCTGACGTCCATCCTCCCGCCAACCAAGCAACCAACCCGGAGGAAGAGCTGCCACCCACACCTAAGGCACCACACGAACTGACCAATCCGGGACCAACGTAGTATCCTATGTTAGTTGCGTCACTTCACTTATAAAAATGTATTGTAACGTTAATTTTGTCAGAGCGCTCTCAGAGATCTTTTGAATGCCATTCATTAGATAAACCTTGACTTGAACTCTCGCAGCCTGCTCTCTTTGCCTTATTCCCCGTCCGGGGTGCGTCTATTTTATTCTTTTGCATGTGTAAAACGGGGAGGGCACAAACACTGGATAAAGGCTCCAAAGGGTTTTTGTTTTCGTTTTGTTCTTATATATGTTTTTATAGCCTATGATTGATTGAAATGCTGTATTTATTAAAATATCATTTGTTTTGTGTCTGTCTTAACAATTGTGTAAAGACTCATTGAGTCATAAACAAATTGAAAAAATAAAAACTTTTTAGAGCAATATTGCTAGCCCCAAGCCGCCGCTCCCTTGAGAATACCCTCTTTTGAATCCCACACACTCCCAAATTACAAGCTGTTTTTTAAAGGCATGATAATATTATATTTGTGGCTCTTGCCAATTTTTGTTTCCATAAGGCAACCATCAAATTCTGCAGAAAAGGTGCTCCTGTTGTTTGCTTTGAGTTCAAGGATTGCAATAACATGCGTTCTTAATCGAGGCCCTTTTCAACCTGAATATCTTTGCTGCAAACTGCTTGGTGGCAGTCCACGAATCTGTACAGTTCTATAACGCCCATCATCCCTTCACAGTACAGACAATGCTAAGGGATTATGGGAATTGTAGGTCAAAACATCTTGCCCACAAGTGGTCTATAGTCACCACTGCTCTCAATTCAGCACTTTTTATGACACCTCACACTTTCTCGGGTGCTTCAACGGTGGCCGAAGCAAACATAAACAAACAACATACTTCACACACTCCTACAACCCATTGGGGGTCAATTTAAAAGAAATGGTAATTGCATCTAGGAGACTGCAAACATTTGCACATAAGTGGTGTTGGGTCCCTTTGCATGCAGTTTCCAACAATCTCAAAGAGTTAGGCAAGGTCAAACCACCTTTAGTCTCCACTTTTACTCTCTGCTCTGAGAGAAATCAAACGTGTCTACCGGTCAGGCTTTGCCGGAAGCATTTTAAAATGGACTCCAATGGAATCTGTCTGATATTTGCAGGTGCACACACGCAGCGTATTCCATTGGAATCCTCTGGTTTTATGGGCGGGTGCAAATCTCATGCAGGCGTAAACCCACAGGCTCTTCCGTGACTTAGCAGCGTTGCTATTTCTCAGAACGCCACGAAAACGTGGCAGGTCATTCAATGCAGGCGTGAAAGGCGTACACCTTGCTTTTACACCTATAATGTATGACTAAAATGCCCCCCCCCCAATGAGTTCATATTTAAATTGGAATTTTCAGAGGGTATTACCCAAGTTGTTATTTTCCGATTGACCGTATGGTAAATCTGGTCAAAATCGGCCAGTACCATTTGATCGTTTGGAAACGACCAATTGGGTAATCACTACCAAACATGGGTAGTGGGGGTTGTGGGGGTGTCCCCCGCTCCCCATGTTTGGTAGTGATGGCCTTTAGGGGTAGCAGGGTTGACCCCCGCTTCTGGTGTCCTGGAGGCGGGGATGAAAAAAAAAGAAAAGTGGCCCCTGCGGCATTGGATCGGACCTCACGTAGGAGGGATGTATCCAACACTGCAGGGTCAGAAACAAAGTGGACGGCAAAAAGAGTAGGGGGTGGGCGGGGGAGTGTAGGAGGGTGGGTAGGGACTTTGAGTTTCTGCAGGTTTGGGCGTGGCAAAATTGGCTTTGCGGCCTTATTGACCACAGTCAATTTGGCCGTGAACTATTGTGCCACGGTCAAACCGTATACATCCACATAAAGTACTCTCTTGCCAGAAACACTCACACACCATCTTACATGGGGGTCAACAATCTAATGATTTGATTGAAAGACTGTGTAAAATCTTAAGATTCCTTACTGAAGGCAAACCACTTCCTCAGAGAATAACACCCCACAAGTAGTGATCCCGGTGGTATATCAATTACATACTACTATCAGTAGCTCACAAGTATCCCCAGGCAACAGGTGATCAAAGGAAAGTAGCAGCTGCAAATATAAACATGGACTACTGAATTAATCCTCACAGGCCAAACCACATACATGCATTGGTATATATCATGTTGGCAGTAACAATAGCATGCCCCAAAATGATGTGAGCTTCAGGGATAGTCCTTCTGCAACACACACCACTCCTTGCCCATATTCTGTGAGAGCACGTGTCCACTGGTATGAAGGGAGGAAGATGGTTTAAGGTGTGCCTCCTTTGAGACCTTTTGAGAGCTGAATTTATATTTGATGGTAGCAACCACTATTTATTTCATGCCATTTTATGTGTAATTAGATTAACCAAAGGTAATATACTTGCCACAGGTGGCAACACAACGCTTTCCAGCATTAACATTGCCCTTGAGGGTCCTTCGTTAAGTGTTATTTTCCTGCCAGCCGGTATTTACCCACCTGGTGATAGGCGGTTCCACAACAGTAGTCGTAACCGTGACATTACCTTACAGCTTATATACAACCATTGCGCAATGGACATTGAATTAAAGGATTAAACGGAGAAACATATGCAAGCTGAGGACATTTTTAAATACCCAAGAGCCGCCCCTCCCCCAAATCCCCACATATGCGTGCAGACTCCATAATACCTCTATGATGCCCCGGCTTGGAAATCAGAAGGAACATATTCTAGATGTTCAGGTGTTTTCCTTCGTACAGGAAAACTCAGCACTGCCAGAGTCCACCATGTGGGTATACTATGTTACGTTACATTACGTTATGTTAGAGGAATGTGTGAGGCACAACTCTGCCATTTACAGAAACATGTTTCAAGGATCGTCTTCGGATTTTGGGGTTACTTCAGCCTGAACCGAGGTGGGAAGTCAAGGGGCATGTGAGGGATGGGTTTGTGGCCAGTGCTGGCACGGGTCAGTAGCCTGACGGCCCTCACCATGACCTTCCACTTCGGTTATGTAAGCGGTCGGCCCTGCAGGGAGTCAGAACCCTACATCATCTTTCAGCCCTGGTTTGTTGTGTATATGTTTGTGCTGGTGTGGCTCCTGTTTGGTGGTGGTGTCTGCGAAGGGTGTTTCGGAAACCCTAATGGCCGTACCCATTAGTCGAACGAGTTGGGCACGGCAGAGCATTACCATAAACTCAAGACTTTGACAGCAAAGCTTTCTCCCTGGCGGACAAGACACAAGTCTTATACAGTGCTTGCCGGCTGAAATGTCTGCCTTTATTGATATTCTGTAGGCCATTTCATAGCTGAAAAAACCCATTAACGACTTGGTTCCAGAAATTCTCCAATTCTGCAGTGGCAGGAAAAGTCATCTGCAAAGCACTTGCAATTCACAATGTGTGTTTACTCTTCAGAAAAAAAAATGAAAAAAAAATCACATCCTCTATAAGCAAGGGTAGAGGTTAGAAGTGATCCAAGATGCACGGATCAATTTGCTTGAGTTGTCTTTCAACAGATTGTATTAATGGAAATACATTTTCCTCTTTATTCAACTCTCCGCTAGTTTTTTGTTGTTGTTGTTGTCTCTTAAAAAGCGATCGATGAACGATTCTCCCAGCCTTTGAGCACAATGAGACTCATTTTCCCCTAGTTAAAATTTGAAAAAAGGGTTTTATTATTTCATTTGTAAGAGAATGCTCGGCCTTCCTACGCCTGTCTTTCCGCCCCCTGCTGCGGTCGTCTCCAATATCTCGCCTTGGCCACTTTGTGTTTTAAAAGGAAATTAGCAGTGGAAAAGCCCAATTTTGTTTAAAACATAGTGGCATTGTAAAACGAGGCAGTATAAAGGATAATGAATTTTCTTTTGCCAATAAGGCTTCCTGTGTGGGGAACAGTAGGAGACTCAATAGATAATTGTGCGTGTGCTATTGTTACCGGGGACACATATTTATACAGATTGTCATTTGATTTCTTTCTTTGCGAGTAAAGATGTTGAAAATTCATTCTCTTCGTTAGTCCTGACTCCTGGGAATCAGAAAGAATTTTGACTTGATAAGAAAATGAATTTTTGAGAAGTCAGATGTTTGATTTGGAGTATGGATAGCAGCAGTGGGTCCGTGCAGAGCGCGTCACAAATGCACCCCTCCACCACATAATAGCAAGAGCGCATCACAAATGCACCCCTCCACCACATAATAGCAAGAGCGCGTCACAAATGCACCCCTCCCCCACATAATAGCAAGAACCTTCAGGAAGGTGATCTTCGTGGCACAAAAATTGATTCTTTATTTAAGTATCCCTCAGCAGGGACATTAAAGCCAACAATTAATATATCAAATCATGTGCAATACCAAACTTTAAACATTTAAATAAATTACGCAACTTGGTACAGCATATATTACATGGCTCGCGGTAGCGGCTGTGTAGTTATGGTTAAGTTGCTAAATATATATCAATATAAATGTGGATCTCTGGCACCACATAGATATATACCCATCACCACAGTCCATTCATTCCTCCACAACTCCCTTTCAAATGACCTGCATTCTTTCCCTGTCCCCAGCATCTCCCACCCACTCTCTGTACTCTTTTCCACCAGGGTCAGACTGGAGCATACAATTGGCTCGGACACCAATGGGAAAGTATCTCAGAGTTGCAAATGGCAATCATTCCTCTTGTGACCAACTGTTTAAATAGTACCCAACGGGGTGTTTTTTGATAAAATGTGATACAACTGTCCAATTTAAAGAATATGTATTCAGTAAAAATGGTCAAAACTACTAGCCGCATTGTGTAGTAGCTCATCGACCTGGCCCACAATAGCCCAAAAAGTAGCACACTTTGTCTCAAAAAACTGGCCTACACTAGCATTTTGCATTTTTGGTTCGGGCATTGCCCTATTGCTCTATAGGCCAGTCAGAGCCTGCTTTCCACCCATCCCATGGACCCCTTCCTAAATCCAACCCCAGCCACTCTTTGCAGTCCCTGGGCTGTATTCCCCTCCTCTGTGTCAGATGCTAAGATTTCTATGTATTTCTCTGCATTTTATAATGTGATTTTGAGTTGGTTCTGGAGGAATGAATGGACTGTGGTGGTGGGCAGACCTCTACGTGGTGCCACGTATATGTATATATATATATATATATATATATATATATATATATATATATATATATATAAAATGTGTGGAAATCCTCGAATACGCAATGGAAAACAAATGTGCTCGCACCTACAGCCCAAACCGCTGGACGGGTATTTTACCAAATGTGCGCTAGGAGCGGCAGCCTAGTCCCAAAAGTGTGCTTTTGTAAATTTGGTGTAAATATATCCAGTCGATTTTTTTTTTTAAATGGAAAAAAGTATATACACAAATCAGGAATATTTGTATCCAGTCTGCAGACTCATTTCCTGATTCGGGGTCTGCAGACGCCTCTGAACCAATCAGGGTATGGCGTGATGTCTGCAGACATTGTACACGCCCGCTCATTGGATGCTGAAAAACATGAGCTGTGTCATATTTTTTGGAACTGTCGCCATGTTGAATCCGCGGACAGCCGCCCATGTCCATGGATAGCGCAGTGAGGACAAAGTGTGGAAAACAAATTTGGGGTTATTTGGTGGCTGAATGAGGATCTGGAAATGGTGGAGGTGTGAAATAAAGTTGACATGGAGCTGTTTTCATATGTGAAAAAAGGGTTGGCAGGTGCCGCCAAGTCTGTGGCCATTGCTGCTGACCGCGAAGAGCGCAGTAAGAAAAACATTTTGAAAACCACATTTGTGGTTATTTGGTGGTCGAAAGAGGGCCTAGAAAGTGTGAGTGAGTGGAATAAAGTTGACATGGAGCTGTTTTTATAGGTGTCAAAAGGATGTGCAGGTGCCGCCGAGTCCGTGGACACTTTAAATGTCCGCGAACATCATTTTGATTGCAGGGGGTTCAGGGCGAGTCTTGTTATTTGAAGGTGTATTGTAAGTACTTGTTATATGTTTTACGTCTATTGTGCTGATTGTGGCCAATGGCCAGATTCCACCATGCCCCCAAGAATCTGGCCACTGGCAACACATAGTATAGTAATATGTGCATAGTAATTATAGGTACTGTAGGAAGAGTATACACTATTTGTAATATGGTGGAATGATATGCTTGAAGTGTATATGGTATTTATGATTGTAGCACAATTGAGGATAGTGCTTATGGAATTTGTATTTGTTCATACTTGGTATAGTTACTTAGTTACATTGGTAATAAAGCTGGAATCTCTGGTTCTATTTCTGTGAAATAACAGTACAACTTGTTAGGCATGATAGTTCAAAAGCATTAATTGCATACATTTTACATGTACATTTACATGTTTGACCCTCAGAAACAGTACATTCTATGTGCTATGTTTGGTTTAAACATTAGTTGTTGTACTGACATGAAGTAATCATTGGGTCATTGGGAAAACAAATCCATAGAATATTTAAAAAATATATCATAAATGTGTGAGTGTGTGGTATTATGTTTGTTTGAAGTGTGTTGTATCTAATTAATGGAATGTTTAAAGTACTTAGATACCTGTTGGTGTATCCTAACTATATTGGACTTTACAAGAGGTTTTTGCAGTAAAAATAACTGTGATGGTATATTTTAAGTGTATTGCAATGAAGGGTATTTTAGAAGTAGTTAGACACCTGTTGGCATATTCTAACTGTTTATTGTACTATAGTTTAGTGAGTACATTTGGGGTGAAGGACTATTAAGTAGGCATTTGTTAGATTTGGTGGTAACGTTGGTGTATTACAATTATATTGGATTGTATAAGAAGTGTTGCAGTAACAATAACTGATGGCATATTTGAAGTGTATTACAATTAATGGTATTTTTGAAGTAGTTAGATACCTGTTGATGCATTCTAACTGTCTTGACTTTTACAAATATTATTGTAGTATTATGGATGGAGTTAGATACCTGTTGGCATATTGTAACTGTTTATTGTGGTAAAGTTTAGTGACTAGATTTGGGTTGAAAGAATGTTAAGTAGGCATTTGTTAGATTTGCTGGTAACCTATGTTTTGGAGTAACTGCAGAGTTGTTACATTCAAACCAATCACTTATTTCCTTGACATATGCAGTACAGTGTCCTGAAGTGGTTGTAGCACCAGTATGGTAGTTGATGCCCACTGTTGTGAAGGGTTTTCTTGCCAAGAGATACTTGGCCACGTGTGAAGCCTGTAAGCTTACAGTTATATTTGGTACCATCTTCATTGTACCATAGAAGCATTTGAATCACATATTGGACATGTGAGTTTATTTGTACGTTGGAATGCCAATATGCCATGAAATGGAATGGATTCAGAATTTGGTATGGATGCATACACAAATCGTTCATTAGGGATGTGCTCTTGTGAACCATAGTTACAGTGAGTGCATGTATGTTTCCACGTGTATTGAATCTGGAGGATTTCATTTATAGGGATGTGTTTGGTTTCCAGTACTTGTAGTAAGTACATTAGGAATTATTGTGGCTCTTCCTGTGTGTTTATGGTGAATTGTACTATTCATGCACAGTAGTCTAATAGTTGCCATATACCTGAGAAACTATAAGCATGTCAGGATTATTTGTGGCATTTTGAATGTAGGACAAACATTTGGAAACACAACCGGTCCAAAACATTTAACAATTGGAAGAGAAGATTCATTGCTACACTTGCATAACAATTTACTACAGTTGTGCTTTTGAATTTAAATGGAGCAGAGAGTTTTTCCTTTGTATTCATTGATGGACCTGCAGTTGATTTTCGACAAGAGCCATTTTTCTCTTTGTTTTCTGATGCACATGCTGTTCCTTTTGGACTAGAGAGTTTTGTGGTTGTATTACACAATGGAGTAGTTGTTCTTTCTTTATTCAGTGGTGTTGCTTGGAGATCTGCTATGGGTTCTGTTTGCATTAGTTTTCTTTTTAAAGGTTTTTGTTTTTTTAGGTACAGGGTGCATGGCTAAGTCAAGGTGCACAGTGCACTTAGCCTGTTGTATTCTAGGATGCAAGAAATGTTGGTGTTGATTTTGTCTGCATCAAAGTTATCTATCAATAGACCATTAAGTGTCGGGAGATGTAAAAATTGCTCTGTAACTCATATCTTCTTTGAAGACTGTGCTGCCAATGTCAATCAATGATTGATCTAGGGTTAGACCTTGCGATTTGTGAATAGTGACAGCATAAGGACGAGATAGAGAAAATTGTTCTCTGTGTACGTATATCTCGTTCAAAAGAAGGAAACATGCTATTGTGCAGCCTATTTTCTTAAATTCTTCAATTTTCTCAAAGTGGATGTTGACAAACTGAATGTTGTTCTCATGTGGATAGGTTTGGAAGCCAACAACCGTACCAATTGCTCCATTGACTAAACCATGTTTAACATCAAGGTTACGGTTTAGGCTTACTCTGCAGTTTCAACACAGAGGTAATACTTTTTCTTGTCCAGCTGTGTTGGAAATACATTTTTCTAAGCTATTTAGTCATGCTGTTGCTTATTGACATATAGGGAGTGTCGTGCTGTGCACTTCTAGTTTGTCTGTGGAGCTGATATGTACTATGGGTTGTATCTCTTTTTAACATTGTACCATTAAATTGACTACAGCTTGCAAGGGTTGACATTAAGGACATACATTTTAAATTTTTAGAGTGAATTGTTCCATGACATAAGGGGCAGATATGTTTGACCCATATAGTTCATGGATCAGTATAGTTTTTAAGATGGATTTTGCATCTTTAGTAAGCGGACCAGTTCTAATGCTTTTAAAATGTTAGCATAGGTGAGATCTGCAGACTGACACATGTTTTGAGTTAGTTCTCTGTAGAGAAAATGTTGCCAGATATTTACATTTCCAGGTTGTGGGTTCTATACCTAGTCAATATCAGATCCCTACCCTTTCTTCAGCATTGTGCTTGTGGACCCAACACCTGGCAGCTGTGCACCCCACTCTTGGGACTGTTCTGCCCCAGGACTTAAGCAATGGTCTCTGACTTAGGTACTCCTTGGCACTGCCTTCCTGGGCTCACTTTAGCAGGTGCACATCCATACTCCCCTTTCTATTCATGGACTTCTCCCATTGCACAATACATATGTCCATTTGCAGCAGCACTGTGTACAATTGTGTTGTATAGGTAAGGACAATGTAGGTAGAAAATATTTCTAGAACATTGTTAAGTGGCAGTTGGTGTTTGGAAGTATGTTGATAGGGTTACATGTAGATTTTTTTGGAATTGATTGCTAGATGGATGTGTGATTGTTTGAAAGCAGGCAATGAGGGAGAGTTAGAAACATAAAAGTAAAAAGGGAAGAAGGGCTGTTCTGTGTCGTGGTGTGCACGAGCCAGCCAGGTTTTTTAATGATGCCTGGCCTGGAAACAGGACTGAGGACACCGTGGATAGTTATGAAGGTGCATGGATTATGGTCCTTATTGTATACCAGAGAACAATATTTGTGACAGAAAATTGTCTCTGTATTTTTTTCATTTTCTCTACTATACAATTGTCCATTATTTCCATTAGCAAAGTAAAACATGCTTATGGAAATGTTGGAGAATCTTATTGAGCCTTGCTACGTTATTCAAAAATGTAATGTAGATGGAATCTATAAGATTGTTTTGTTCTATTTTTTTAACTGTGAGAGGTGGCTCCAAAAGGAACCTTTTTTTCAGGAGAGGTCAGGAAGTAAGGTGAATTAGAGAAATATGGGAAGGGGCACCAATGACAGATATTGAGGGCAGGTGGGCAGGGGAAGATGTTGGGTGTGCCCTAAATCTAAGGTAGGGGCCCTGTTTCTCATGCTCCTTGAATGCAACCTCAAAAGCACTTCAAAAACTGCTCCCCCCTGCAGAGTGGTGTGTTGCAGTATATACAGAGTACAATTGTCTTGGAAAGATATGGACCAACAGCCCATTTTATGGCTTGCAAGTTAGCTGGTGGGATCTTCTGTCCAACAGGAGTAGACTGTGTGTTGGCAGTATTGGTTGAGGAAGATGAGGTACATCTACTACTTCCTGAGAAAGGAATGGCCTTGATTGGTTGATTTGTATTAATTTGTGTAGAGCGCTACATCACCCATAGGCCTCAAAGTGCTTGAACATGACAGGACAAACAAAGCAACAAAAAAAACAAGAAGGAGAATCCACGCAAAAAATCAGAGGGGGAACATGTTGAGCTATTTTTAATGAATAGTCAGGAGTTTTGTCAGAGCATCCTGGTGTTTGGATTCGGTGTGGTGGTACATGGAGGTGGTCCCGTAGGAGTACTGCCTAGGTTGTACATGACTGAGTGCAAGCTGAACTCAGTGGATTTCACCTTGGAAGCTTTAGCCTTTGGTACATCCCCAATGGTGGTAAAGAACCACTACACCCATGATTCTCTCTTGGTGCTGGAGGTAGGCATTTCCTCTTTCTCATCTTCCTGGTCCTCTTGATTTTTTTCTGTATCATTGCAATTTTCCATCATCCAGGCCCTCCAGCTGATGGTCGTGGTGGTGGCAGCTACTGGGGAGGAGGGATGGCCATAGATGCCATTTTTGCAGTTCAATACCAGTTGTGTAATATTCTTCCAAGCATGTGCTCTTTCCTGGATTGCAGATGGAAAATCAGTAAGAATGGGGCTAGGAGCTGTGCAAGGGTAAACTTTCAGCTCGAAACACCCTAGATCACCTGAAAATTATTTTTGAACTGTTTGTGAAGCACGGACCTGTTTGCAAAGCACAGACTTGTTCGCGTACACATCATAACGCCATTCGCACGTGTGTGGTCACGTGACACTGTCTGCAAAATCTGCGTGATGTTAGATGTTTCCGAACGTCGGGGACAAACAATGGTTTAGAAAGTTCATAGAAGTGTTAGGCAGTGGGGAATGGCAAAGTTTTAAGTTGAAACTTTCTTGATTGGTTGGAAATGCTGCTGTATTGGAGTTAAGTATGATATTAGGAAGCTGTAGCAAATTAGGGTGTACTGGTAACAACAAATGAAATTCAGTGAAAAAACTTTGCTAAAGGGACGTTATTGTTAAGTTGCACTAATAAAAACCTATGGAAGTCAGTGAAAAACTTTGTTAAAGGGACGTTATGGTTAAGTTGCACTAATAAAAACCTATGAAATCCAGTGAACAAATGCTGCTATAGGGAGATTATTTGTTGATTTATTTATCATTTTAAAGCGCTCACACAGCCAGGGGGCATTGGGGCACTGTTACAGAATGTTCTTTTTGTTGTTGTCATAGTTGCATATTTATAATGTGCTTAAAAACCCTGAGGTTTCTAAGCGCAAACCCGGGGATCGAACCTGTGTTGCTTTGTGTCGTCTTGCTTCCAAGGCGAGCATGTTACCACTGAGCATCCTCCTGGGACATTATGGTTACAAGTAAAACCAAAAACCCCCAGAAATTCACCAGTTTTGGAAAGCTAAACAACCATAACTCACACCATCACCATGCACTGCTAAGACTAACACCCAGAACATCAAAGATGACATCACAATGGCACAGAGAGGAAACTCTGCTCCATAGGCTTCCTTGCTCTGTGCAGGAAAACCACCAGCATCTCGACCCGTATCTAGTTTGGATGCTATCATGGAGGCTGGAATCCCCGGAGACGCTGCCTTATTTGTACACCTGTAAAGAACAGGTATTATCTATAGACAGTGATTGCAATGCTGACCACCATGAATGAAAGAGTGCAGGTGCAAATGGTGACAATCGCCAACAGAGCAAGCTCTCCTCCATTAGGCCACTTTCAGCGCTCATTGCAATGCCAGCAGCCATGCATGAAATAGCGCAGGTGCAAATGGTGACAATCGCCAACAGGGCAGGCTGTCCTGGCTGGACATGGACACAAGCATCCTCCATTAGGCTGCATGCAGTGCTCATTGCAATGCCGTCCGCCATGCATGAAATAGCGCAGGTGCAAATGGTGACAATCGCCAACAGGGCAGGCTGTCCTGGCTGGACATGGACACAAGCATCCTCCATTAGGCTGCATGCAGTGCTCATTGCAATGCCGTCCGCCATGCATGAAATAGCGCAGGTGCAAATGGTGACAATGACCAACAGGGCAGGCCGTCCTGGCTGGACATGGACACAAGCATCCTCCATTAGGCTGCATGCAGTGCTCATTGCAATGCCGTCCGCCATGCATGAAATAGCGCAGGTGCAAATGGTGACAATCGCCAACAGGACAGGCCGTCCTGGCTGGACATGGACACAAGCATCCTCCATTAGGCTGCATGCAGTGCTCATTGCCAGCCGCCATGCATGAAATGGCGCAGGTGCAAATGGTCATAATCACCAGCAGGGCAGGCCGTCCTGGCTGGATATGAACCCAAGCATCCTCCATTAAGGTCCCTTACGGCACTCATAGCAATACCGGCTGCCATGCATGACATAGCGTATGTGCCAATAGTGACAGTGGGGCTGTCATTAAACTCCACAATGTGGACCAAAGCAGGGATGCTTACAGCACGCATTGCAGTGATGGCCGCATGCATGAAATAGTGCAGGTGCTAACGGCGATAATCCCCAACAGAGCAGGCCCAAGCATCCTGTTGTTGATCAATGTCTAAATTCAATTGCCATCCTCTCATCATTTGCGGTCACTGAATATATGTGGCAACAGTTGGGAACCAACCCATGTTTGAGAAGCATCTGCCATTATTATTAATTATCGTAGTCCCAATATACTCACAAGACTTTGGAAGACTACATTTGGTTCTTTCTCGTAGTATACCGTAACAGAAGCAAGCTAATTAAATTGACTTTTCTAAAACGACCATGGCACCAGTTGAGGGAGGTCTCCAATCAGTCATGTTACGTGGGAGCAATGTTGGGTAGCAACATTTCTGCATCAATATCCACAGTTACTGAATTGAAGTGTTTTAAATCCAATAGCCTGTTTTCCTTTGTAAGAGTATCTGACCTTTGGCCCACAATGGAAAGTTCAAGGCACACGCAGGTCCGGTTGTACTGTTACTGTAAGAGATCAGGAACAAAGCAACATCAAAGTGATCAGGTTATAAGGCAGTATTATTTATGATATTTTTTTCAATAAAATAACACATTCCAGAATGGTATTGTTTTTCCTTACACCGGCTTGTGTATTTTGTGATTCATACAATGTTACCAGTTGCCAGTTTTAGTGTCAGAACCAGTGCCTAATGTGTGGTGGTGTTTGACGGGGCTCAGCCCTGGTACTTATGTTTGAGCACCAGCACGTATTGTCTCAGATTCAGTTTGATTATAAAATGACCATAGTCAGTGCATCCATGAACCACAATGAGCAGGTGCGAGCTGTAGTTTATCCCCAAATGTGTCGACACTCTGAGGAGAAGCTGTGTGTGTCGGCAGCAATGGTGTGGAACTGCCTGTCTGAAGTGTCACAGGCGTGCTAGAAACTATTTTGGCCCTGGAACTTATTTTCTTACAAATGAAACACTGGGCAGAACTCTCTACTGAAGGGTGGCTCGGGCATTGGGATGCAGGCATGCTGCTGCCTTTATGGACCTGTTAATAATATTCACTGTTTGTAAAATTGCTTCATCAACTGCGTGAACTATGTACATTTGAAGAAACCAACTTTATTTTGTAAAACGTTTTATTTTTCCATTGCATCGTGTTTAGTTTTTTTTATTTTCATCTCACTTGTAGTTATTTCAGGTTGTACACAACACTATTACTGTTGTATTGTTTTTGATTATTTGAATAATTTGTATGGGTTTGTGCCCACCGGACGTCTGGTATATATTTAATGTTAGCTTATTCATATAAAAATATGAATAAAAAATATATATTTTTCTAACAACAAATTGTATTGATCTACTTGAGGAAGATGAACGTGTGAATTAATTCTAATCCATTTCTCACTAAGGAAAACCATCCTTCTTTTGGTTCGGAACCCCTATGGCAAGTACATGGTACCATAATACACATATGCACCAAAGCATAAACATGTTTTTTTAAACCATGTATGTATATCAGTTGGGAACCCACCTTTGTATGTAGTTTATTGTTATTCAGGTCATGTTGGCTAGCGATGGAGCGGCCGACATTACGCAATTATCAAAGCACTCGTAATTAACATCCCCTCATTTGGAACAGAGGGAATCAGTTATGCCACTCTGTTGGCTTAACACTCTTGACCAAACTTCTTCCTCATTCTCAGTGTCTCAGTGGTTTTGTCTCTCATTATGAATGCTCCTTAGTGAAGTTACGCCAAGGAGTGGCCTCACCCTTATGATTCGCGATGGTCAACTTTGGCCGAGTCATCATGCTCCATACCCTTGTTCATCTTCATCCCCTCAAAAGGAAGATTGACAACACTCATAATTCATCATCTCTTCAATATGAGCTTTACCATCTTCAGAGGATATGTCAGAGGCTATAGAATTTAACTGCTTCCCTCTTGCACTGTTCCGGATGTTGATCTTTTGTGTAGAGTACATGCTATCAAATACACATACAAATGTAGCTTGACAAAATGTAAACATACATTTCACACCACAAAATGGCCACTTCAACACTGTGCAGACAGCCACATAGGACCAGTGGCAGTTAGGCATGGTGCCCAAATCGACTCTGAAATGTATTTATTTCCTCAGCAAAGAAGTAATGTGGCAGGAAGGTAAGGGGAAAGAGAAGGTGGGATAGAGGTTGCCATTACTATACAAACGCAGCTCTGTAGACCCTTTGGAAGGCACATATCCACAAGACTCTGGATTTGGATTAAGACTTTGAGTTGAAGAATTGGATGAGTCTGGATAGAGTAGGTTTGTTGTGGCTTGTGTGTTTTGATTAGGGGCAATAATATGAGAATGTGAGGTACTTCACATGCAGAAGTAGACAAGCACAAGGTGGCAGGAGGCTGCTGAATGTACTGCCCAACAGGGTGTGCAGAGGACCACTCTAGTGGGTATACCATGCCAAGACAAAACTGTGTTCAGCTATGCTGTTTGGTAATAGGTACATTTGAAAATGTGTGTGCTGCCAATTTGGCATTTTATTTCCAGCACAGCCAGACCCAACGCTGCTTAGATCGGTACCATCTTCAAGCAGGTCTTGCTCCAAGTGTTGTTTTGCTGGATTTATTTCTCTGATATCTGACATGGTGGTCCCTGCAACTTTTCCAAACTGGGATAGGCGCTGATCATGTAAAGGGGGTGCACACAGAAGGCATCCACCAAACTCATTTCTTTGTTCTGGTCCATTTGAGTGCTGGTGTATAGTACACAAAAGCTTGCATGATGTAAATGTGAGGTAGTGATGAGTTGCAATATACCATTTCTAAGTGATCAGTGGAAGTGATGGTTGGAGAGGTTATATCTGAGCATTGCAATGTAATATACATGTGTACGGAGTAAGTTACCATGGTGGTGGTCCCCCATTGCTTATATGCTGGCAGCAGCCTTGCTGTTGTATGTTTGACAGTGCTACACTTCAGAAAAGTGTTGGATTGCCCACCTGCCCCCTCACTACTTCAAGCACTAGTAGAAATTGCATTGCTAATTTGGTTCTTCCTTCCCAGCGTATCCTGATCTAATTTCCCATCACAGCCATGAGATGAGACGATGTTTCCATCCTTCTTTCTCATCTTAAGTCCTTTTTCCCCCTCTGATACCTTCCTGATTGATATTGTTATACACTGTGCAAGCATCAAGCAAATCATCTCTGCAGGAAGGTATAGTGCAGGGTTGTCCAACTCCAGGCCTCGAGAGCCAGAAAGAAACCTGGCGGGTTGTCATGATATGCCTCCTTAATAATCATGACGAAAAATGTGCATACATTTAGAATCATTGTGTGCAAATGTATCTCATGATTATTAATGAGGGGTATCATGAAAATCCGACATGGATCCGGCCCTGATCCGGCCCTCAATGCCTGCCTGTCCTCTAAAGTATGCCATACTCATCCCTCTTCCTAAGAAGCCATCAATGGATTCATCCATTCTTTCTTACTTTGCGCTGACTTTCCTTCATCCGAGCCCAGCTAATCGCCTAGAATTTCTGATATCTGCTCTTCTTCGTGATTTCTAAAATAAAACACATTTGCTTTTAACCCCTACGTAGCTGGTTTTCCACCTGTGAGAGGCATAGAGTCAGCACAAACATTAGCCCTTGATAACTTTCACCTGTTCTCCACCATCATCAGTGTCACCCTCCCCTCACCATGTGAGATCTTTCTGCGGCATTCCACACCGTCAGCCATAACATCTTGTAGGACGGCCTTGCAGAAAAAGGCATGGGGCTACTGTGCTATCTTGGCTTTCTTCTGTTTTCACAGAATGTTCTCAGGCTTTTCTACTCTAGTTTCCCTTCCCTTCAGTGCATTTACTTCGTGGGTTGCCTCGGGATTCAGCCTTCTCATCTCTTTGGTTAACCTCTAACTTCAGCCTCTGGAACAACTCATCCACATTCATGGCCAGCATTTCTTCTCATATCATTTGGTACCCACATACTGGTCCAGTGGAACCAGGATGTATGTATGGCCTGTGCCATCCCAGTTTAAGGACTGTTTGTGGGCAATCGATCTGACGATGGCACGACAATGGCTAAAACTTAATATGGACAAAATCGAGGTACCAGATTGTCTGCCTGACCTGATAAAAGGACTGCAGCATGAGCTCCTGTTTCCTCTGAATCTTGCATTCACATTTGACTCTAACTTACTATTCACTCTGAGACTAATGAAGTTGCTTTTTCTACATTAAACCTCTCTTTAAAATCCTCCTTTTTTCTATTTGTCACTCTTTTCTCCACCACAGTGTCGGTCTTGCTAGCATCACGGTTGGACAACCAAGACTCTTTACAAATTGGACGGCCATGTTAGCTCCTGGATCATCTCCAGAAAGTTAAAAATTGTGAGGCAGTTGCTGAGGGTGGTACTGGAGTTTAAATTGTCTGTCATTTTATATATGATTCATGTGTCGTACTTATAGTTGTAACAGGTGAGCACATAAGATTTTATAATCGTCATCAAAGGGCTTATATGGATGTTAAAGAGGAGTGGCGAGAGGCATGATCCCTGGGGGACTGCACAGGTAATCATCGGTTCTGGGGTTCAAACTGAAAGGGGAGAGCTAGGGGATTTCTGTTCTCTCCATTAGGAACCAAGGATCCAAGAATAAGAAGCGGACACAATTAGCTCATAGTTTTGGCTATAAATTTGTATTGAAAAATAAAAGGGATTGGAAACCATCCCATTGCCAACTACCTTAAGAGGTATTTCCCTACCTCAAGCAAAAACTAAGGGTCTATCCTGTGTCAAGATGTCCAAAGCAAAATGTCCTGTGTCTGAAATCCTATCCTGGCCTGCACACTCTAAAAGGAATACTAATGTGATGAGGATAATGTCTTTGGCCTTGAAAGTGCACACAAGTTTAAGATCAAATAAAACATGTAACTCCAACACAAAAGTAGATAGGGCTAGGGGATGAATCCATTCCCCAGGTTTCTATTAAGGATAAAGATCCCATTTCCAGGGAACAGCCCCTTTTCCCGACATTTCTCTTCAAGACACTTCAAATTCCTAAAGCATTGAACTTTTTTAGGGTTCTTTTTACTCGTGCCTTGAAACACTTGTGTATAGGTGCGTTATAAATGCCATATCATTATCATAACAAAACTTGTAGACAAAAATCTACTTGGATATAAGTTCTAACCCCGTAGGATACCCGGTGTACTCATTTGCCAGGTTCTTTTCCATTTTGTTCAACCTTGTTTTCAGACTGGATTTTGCCTGTTGTTTTGCCCTGCACGGACTTCTTTATGTGATTGGTTTTGCACACTTGTAAACACGACTTTGGCCTGGTGTATTTGCCTGGCAGGGCTTTTCATAGGATTTACTCTCCACACTTGCACAGTTGCTTTGCTTGGTTTACACTCCTGACAGGTCTTTTCATCTGTTTTACTGTATACAATTGAAAACTTGATTTTGCCTGGTTTACTCTCTTGCCAGGGATTTCCATCTAATTTTACTTTACTTGCTTTTGCCTGGTTTACTCTCCTGGCAGGGCTTTTCATCTGTTTTACTTTATAGAATTGTAAACTTGCTTTCACCTGATTTACTCTCCTGGCAGGGCTTTTCATCTGTTTTACTTTATAGAATTGTAAACCTGCTTTCACCTGATTTACTGTCCTGCCAGGGCTTTTTATCGGATTTAATTTACACAATGACCAACTTGTTTTTACCTGGTTTACTCTTCTGCCAGGACCTTTCATCTGACTTACTTAATGGAAAACTTGCTTCCTCCTGGTTTACTCTCCTGCCAGGACTTTTCATTAGGTTTACTTTATACAATGGCAAACTTTCTTCTTGCCTGGTTTACTCTCCTGCCAGGACTTTTCATTTTATTTACCTTACATAGTTGCAAACTTGACTTCATGCAATTGCAAACATGACTTTACTTGAAAACTTCCTTTTTGCTCAAATTTGCTCTGTAAACCCTTTTCTGGTAACATTGGATTCCATATTTCTTCTCGTTTACCTCATACATTTTTGTCTTTCTTTGGCAGTGTTACTGAAGCACGCTGGTGTCCCATTTTCTCTCTCTAGGACTCAACAGTTTCTTATGGTGTCCTTGTGTTCCCTCACAGTTGATCGAAGGCAGCCCTCCGATGTCTCGCCTCGAACTTGCAGGCTCCCCGGCTTCACTGAACAGCTCCCAGGGCCTTCGTGGCTCCTGCTTCCTTCTGTGCTATCACACCGTGTTTGGGTGGCGGTGAGGCTGCTTCCAGATTCCTGTGGCCACTAGGAAGTTTCTTCTTCCTTCCCTGTTAAGTTTCTGCAAATGGTGAACCAGCCTCTGCAGTTCTATGTCTCCACCTTCCTCCGAAGCCTGTTGGGTCCACGGTTGTCTTGGCGTCCTCACGGTCTCTAGGTCAACACCAAGAAGACTCAGATTTCCCAGGTAGCGTTCTCCTTCTTCAAGCTGGATAAAGCTGTTAAATGTCCTGGCACCTATCATACGCTTACAACCACTAGAGCGTATCTGGTGCTTCTCATCTCTGGTGATCTGCAATACTCCATTCAGCCTCCTTGTCCCAGTATTTCTAGATGTATGGGAGTTGTAGGCAGTTCTTGGTGTTTTATGTGTAGAGTATTGGAAGGTGTTCCCAGTAGGTCTTGTTGCTGGTTGAAGGGAATCAGCCCACACCATTAGAGCTTGGGAAATAGATTGGGTATCCCTAAATGGGAAAGGGGGACCATGTCTGATCTGATGCTGCATCTCCTCATCTCCTCTTGGAGGGCTGCCTCCCCCAATGTTGTCCTCCCTCATATAACTACCCCCAGGGTCTTGCTCTGGTAGCAGCTGCCATCCCCTGGCCACATGGGGAGAGGTTTCACTTGGGGAAGGAGCAATAACATCATCAGATTCATCACAGCCCCAAATATGTTGAGGAGTACAAGTGCAGAGGTGGTGGTGTCATCTGCTGAGATTTTGGGATGGTTTCAAGTGGAAACTAGTGATGATTCAATGCCCTCATTTGGAACAAACCAACCTGTGAGCTATCTAGAATATTTCTAGATGCTACATGCTCCAAGGTTTAGCTGTATATGCAGTCCTCTAGTATTTTGGCTGAGTATGGCATGTTTGAGATAGGGCAACAGTTGGAGGGATCTTCTGGGTCTCTAGTGTGTTATTTAACAGTGGCTTGATGTGCACAGTTTTCAAATCTGTTGGTACAATTCCTTTGTTAAGTAAGCAGTTATTTAATGTGCAGAAGTAGATAGCTGGTGTTTAATTGTTAGGGGTTTGTTTTGAATATGTTCGGGGAAGGAGTCTACTGGAGAGTGCGCTTTGTTGCTGAGTTTCACCAATTGTTTTAGTCTGGTACAGATTTTGATTTCATGCTGTCTGTCAGTGGGGTTGTCGTCTGAATGTCATTGACTGGGGTGCGACTGTTGCTTCCAATTTCATTTCTTATTGCAGCATTGATGGCTTGCGTATGTTGAGTATTTTGCTTCTAAAATGTTTGGTGAGGTCATCACATAGTTTTTGGGTAGGTGAGGGTACTTTGCTGCTGCAGGACGTGGGATTTCACATCTCATTAATGATTTGGTCACATTCTTTCTCTGCCTGAGCTGCCTTATTGATTAGTTCAGAATAGGAGCACTTCTTTGCTTCCTGATGACTGTAAGCTTGTACTCGCCACTGCGGGCGATTCCTGCACTGCTCTTTCACCTCCCCTACCATACCCACCTGGCAACTTTCTGTGGCTGGAGCACTTCACTCACACACCCTATGGGTCTGCATCCATGAGCTCTCTGCCGTGCCACCACTGCTAAGTGCATGAATCAGAATGAAAGTGGATTCTCGGCACAAAGCGGCTGAGCTTCTGCTGCTCGGTCAAACTTATTTGATGGCTTTTCATTTAATCTGAACACTGTTCATTTTTAAGGAAAATGGCATTCACACCGTAGCACTGCAAAATACAGCTAGAGACCTAGACCTGTTACTGGGGCAGGGTTCAAAATCGATGGGAGATAGTTAGCTCATCGTTATAGTCCTGGAGAGCTTCGTTGGCCTTACACCAACTGCTACCAGGAGCTAAATTTGGCTCCACGGGCCAAGTGGTGCCATGCAAACGTACCCATATTATATTAACCCTGCGCATTTAGGAACGTGTATAAATGAGCATTAGGACACGTGCAGAAGACATTTGAAGTATAATGGGTCATACATAATTGGTAAAATGTTTGTAGTTTGCATTTTATGTGGGAGTTAAATTTGTGGCGCGTTATGTAATAGCACCTGGTTCCCAGAGATAGCTCCTGCTTACTGGGTGATGCCGGATATACAGGAGCTGCTTTTAGCACCTGATAATCGCATCCTTATTACGATCCCTGTGTGGACAATCCAGCTAGTTATGCATCATGAGCCCCCTTATGCAGCCTCACCTTTGGCTCAGGTCCTTAACATGGCTCTTGGGCATATATCTGCATTTATTGCTTGCAGCATGGGCTTTAATGGTTAAGTACGTAAGCCTGATCCTCCCGTGAAGCCCAATGCTCACGGGAAAACAAAAGAAAATGTCCTTGGAATACCATCTCTCTCTCTCTCTATGTATAAAGCAGAACATCTGTTAGTTTGTTTGTTATACAATTCCACACTGTTCCACCAATTTGCCCCAAATTTAGCATAGTTACCTGTTAGGACCCTCTGGAATCTACTGGCTACATGACATTTGGACACCCCAAACATCCCCCAGATTTCAGCCACTTCACACATGAGACGGTTGCCTGAAATTGGTGAAATATCAGCGTGATTGTAGAAGGACTGATCAGAGCTAATTTCAAGCATCTCGACACAAGGAACAAAACTGAAAGGTCCTGCAAAATGACATTTCAAGGCTGTAGCACACACACCTTTCTGAGATATGTGCATGCACTGCACTACACCAGGGTAAGGAAACAGGTGTATGGCATCAATACGGGTTTGTCAGGATGATATGGTAGGCTATTAATAACACAATTATTACACAGAGGTTTCCTATTGTGGACCCGGGGATCAAACCTGTTTTGCTCTGTGTCGTTTTGCTTCCAAGGCAAGCACATTGCCCCTGAGCTATGCTCCCGAGACAGGGTTAGCTGGATAGCTTAAAAGGCCACTACATTTAGACTTTCAGAACTGGAACTATTCGAAACCACATGCTTTTTCAAGATTGACACTTCCTATGCATTTCCGCATTCGCAGGTCCTCCACAGTTCCACACACTAATTTTCCTCCGCAGTACCAGGTGCAATATTACCACATGATGTAATATTGCATCTCCCCATGGAGTCAAGTGTGGAATAAATGCAGGGTCTGTAAGGCTCTGACTCATGCAGACCCTTACTGTTACCGCATTCTCACAGCATGGATATACCGCCAGACTTGCAATGAGGCCCATAGTCAAAGGAATCCACATCGTAAATTTTTAACAGCGGTCATGGCCATGGTGAAAGGGTGGGCGTCAGTTTCATGGGCCTTCCCTTGACAGTGCAGACAATCAATGCCAACTTTCTATTTGTTGAATGTCAAAGCTAACACTTAATACAGTGCCGAGCAAAGGAAAAAAGGGTCTGTCAATGGATCATTTGTGCACTTATTACTACTGATCTGTGATTGATCAGGACCAAAGTTTGCAGAGCTCTAGAATGCAGTCTAACGCAATGGGTGTGGTGTGCTGGTGCATTCAAACACACTCTAAAGCAAAATATAACTGGAGGGAGGGGCCATTTTTGCTGACCTGTGTTTAATTAAAAAAGAAATCTATTAAAACACTTTAGATAATGGAGACCAGCCTCTAAGCGCGGTCGCGGGACTCGAGCGTGGGTTGCTCTGCTTGTTTTGCTTCCAGTACAAACAAGTGGCCCCTGAGCTATCTTCCCAGTTCCCGGCCACAGTGCCTGTTAATGACATTTACACGAATCCCGCGAGAATTCCTCTGTTTTTTTGCAGGTGCAAATACAAGGTGGATTTCCATGCTGATTCCAGCCTCTTTCTCCACATTATTCACTTGGGCAGAGATGCATGTGTGCTTTCTGTGCCGGCTGTGGGAGGTGATTGCTATGTGTATGCGGCATCTCCAGCTGTGTGCAGAACGTGCACGAACATTGTCTGGTTTGTTATTTATCGACAGAGGCGTGCACCCCAACTGTAAATAAATATGAGCACCTGAACAGGATATATTTTCGATAATGGCTTGAAATACGTATCTGCCTGACCTGATCTCGCTCCGACTCTAATTAGGGGGTCATTACGAGTATGGAGGTAGTCATGGTGCTATTAGCGCCATGGCTGCCTAAAAAGTCATGTCCGGGCCCAGGTTCTCTGAGTAGGGACTTACGGGATCATTCCAACCCTGGAGGACCCAGTAAGTCCCCATTCAAAAAACCCTTCCCCATTCCCATTCGAGCCCCAATAGGACTCAATGGGAATGGGGAGGGAGCTAATAACGGGCCCATAAATTACGGGCCCGTTATTAGCTCCCCGGTCACTTTGCGGCTCCCGCTAAGGGACTTCGGAATGCGGCAGTAAGGGGTTAACGGCACCGGCATCCTTACCTGTGCCGTTAACCCCTTACCGCCGCACTCATAATGACCCGCTCCCATATGCCAGTGTATCACTCGGAGGAGATATTATCCTGTACATTTTACCCTTTTTTGTCCATTTTCTTGGGGTGGTGGGGGCACATTAACGTGCTGTGGATGGCTCTTCCATTACCATGTGGGCCTCTGATGAGGGGGATCTTATGCAGGGTTAAGGGTCCGAAACCATCGGGGTAACTCGCGGCTTCATCAGGTTGAGTATCACAATTGTAGGCACTATTTCCTAATTATAACAGCTCTTTACCGAAGGACATTGAAACCACTAACCTCAGTATAGAGCGCTATCGAAAACACCCCTTAATATTCTTGTTATGGACTCACAGAGGACTGTACCATTCTTTATGACCCGTGCAACAAAAAGTATAGGTCCGGTCCCCAGCGAGCGGGTAGTTCTGTATTCACCCTGATCCCGACACAACTGCCGCCAGGAACCTGGAACTTGGTAGCCCGCCACCTACTTTTGCTTTTAACAAACCTCTGATCTGCCGGCTAGCTGAAATGTTCCCCTCGTCCTTAACCTGCCTCTTTCCCTCCCTTCCTATGCCTCCACTCTAGCACTTCATCCATCAAGGTCACATCCCGAGCACAGCGGGCCGCACCGCCTACCTGCACTTAAAAATGTCCACTGTTCATTGCAGTTAATCCATGTGCGTCCACTTATACATTGTCCCCAGCGACTGTTCCAAGTACTCCTCTCCACAGCCTTTTCAGAATGTCCCTCAAACTCATCCCATTGTAAGAAGATCACTGCTGATTTGTTATCTATTGAACATTCTTTTGTGATCAAAAGAGCATTTTTCCTCCTGTATATGAATAAATAAATACATTTTACAAGGCTGGCAAGCCTAGGAAGGAAACTGGAACATTCGAATACTGAAGTGCAATGAAAGACACCAGAATAATTGTTCATATGTTTCTGCTGCGATAGTGGGCCTTGAGAGCAGGCATCAAGTTAGAGCTGTGAGAAACCCCCCAGCTTTTAGAGAGAAGTTTCACCCAGCTAGGGAGAGCCCACTTATCACAAGATAGCTCAGTGGGTTGAGTGCTTGCTGCTGTGGTCTATGTGTTATCTGCAGGTGCAAATCCCGGTAAGGTCGACTCAGCCTTTGATCCTTCTGAGGTCGATAAAATGAGTGCCAATTTAAATTGGTTAATAATAATGGAATATAACATTTTTCTATGTAAAATGCTGTGTTTACATTCTACGGCACTGCTTCACATTGGTGCTGCATAAAGTTGGTGGAGGTGCAAGCTGCTTGTGGACTATGCAATGGCATCTGGGGATTCAGACCAGGTCACGGGTGTGTTCCTTTGTGCACCAATGTGAAAATCCAATCATCAGCACACTTGTGGCTGAGTACCAGACTAAGGCACCTTTGCAAAATACTAATGTGCACATTGTGTGCTGAACTACAAATGCACTAGTGCATACGTGCTTGCGTGATGCTGCAGGGGATTCAGAACCTATGTCAATGGTTTCTTTATCCTGAAGAGAATGCAATTCCAGAGAGCAGGGACGGTGTCAGGGCCTTTCAACCTTTTAAAATAAAAGGGGCCTCGAGCCTCAGGAGAGCACCCAGCAACTGCACCCATGTTGCCAGTCAGCAGTCTGGCAATACAGCAATATATTAATTTCTCTAGTTTCGTTCTGGGGCTTAAAATGTGCTCTTTGCAGCGCTCACATTACAAGCTGTATTTTCTCTTCCCACGGGACATACAGAAGTGTTATCACCTCATTGTCTTCTAACACTGGTTCCTCCACATTAGCAACCTGCTGACAAAGAAGGGTTTAGGGCTCATCAGTGGACACCGCCTGCCGCCGAAATCGCGTCGGGGTCCGGGTCCTCGGAATGAAGACTTACTGGGCCATTCCGAGTTCGGAAGGCCCGGTAATTCCTCTCTCCAAGGACCCGGACACGGTCCTTCCCCATTCCCATTTCAGCCCCCATAGGGCTGAATGGGAATGGGAGAGGGAGCAAACAACGGGCCATTACGAGATGGCCCGTTGTTTTCTCCCTCTTCCCCTCGTGGGACCCGGTAAGCACGCCTGGTTTCCCAGGCGTGCTTACCGTGTCCCGCAAGGGGAACTCGTAATGCGGCGGTACGGCGTGAACGGCGCGGGCCCCTTTTACGGCGGCGTTCACTCCGTACCGCCAGGGTCATAATGAGGTCCATAGCGTTTAAGCTCCCTGCTGGATGGCCACCTCATGACAATCCGTGGCTTTTAACCTTACCTTTGCCGCCATTGTAACGTAAGCACCCCAGGGATGCCTCAGAAAGTTTTCACTGCAAGCAGGGCCCGCCCCAACCTTCATGTTGAAATGGGCACCCACAAATCTTCCTCCGGGCCTGCCTGAGAGCAACGCAAACACACATTACAGAGTGGAAGCAGAATTATCCCCAGAACACCAACAAAAAGAAGAGTTTGCTAACTACTGGTGTTTGGGAGCTCACATTGTTTACCAGAAGCCTCCCTCTAATTCTTAATGCGCCCGCCTCAAGTTTTGTGAGACTCAAACAGATTGCTCTTTCTTGAACTAAACATACCCAGCATAATAAAGAAGAAAAAAAACACAATAGCAGAGACTTGAAATAAAAAATGCCTTCAAGAAACGGAAGTTGTATCCCCACCTCCCTCACTCCCAGCCGGCTGAAGTCCCACTACATCGTGAGCGCATGCGTCGCGGCGTATCTGCGTCGGTGACACCTGATTCATCTGTGCATTTGCATATTCCCTCCGCCTGCGGCGGTGGGGGATACAGAGCGCGTCCGCGCGCTACGGCGAGATGACACAGCCCTGCCAAATCAGGGGGCGCTGTCAAAAACAGCTGGCCTTTAAAGGCGGCCACGAGAAGCAGCAGAACGGCTGGAAAACCGCGACGCGTCAGGATTTAATTGGAGCAGCAACTGCGGAAAAGGATGGTTTGGTAAAGGAGGCAGGATGCATATGGATATGCGTAGACAGCCTGCTTCAGGATGAGTGTGGAGGGAGTATAGTTCCCTGTGTTTGAAAGTAGGCTGACTGCTTGCACTTTGCAGAATGATGTTTCACTTGCTCAGAACATGATCAATTCACGCTGCCTGACGGCTGCTGTGAGTTGTGTGGTCGGTTCACTGGTGCAACATAGAGAAAGGGCTTATGAAAGAACATGTAGGTTTATTTGCAGCGGGGCAATGGTGTGACAGCTTTACTGCTCGTCCCCATCCCACCCCACTCTTGGACACGTTGCTCCTGGTCTAAGTGCCACTGTTACCTCTGGTTTAAGTGCCACCGAGAGAAAAGCCAAAAACAACATTGACCAGCATCAGCCTAGGAGAAAAGTCCTACTGTGTTAAACAATTTAAAAAGTACCAATTTCGGTTGGGTGATATTGTATGTAAATATGTGCTCTGTAAAGCGCTTTGGATGAAGGCGCTATATAAAATAACACATCATTTTCATTAAAAACCAGCCACGCAAGTGTTGCTGAAAAGCTGTTGCTCTGCGTCTACCCTACGCGAACAAAGGAGTGCGCCGCGTTCAGATTTGGCAATGTTTTACAATGAGTCCCTCCAAGTGAAGTTACTCGGCTCGGACTTCCCGGTGAATTCTTCATGCATCTCCTTACCTTTCAGGCTCATCTATTTTATTTATTTATTTAGCATTTGTCATGCACGCCAAGCCCTGTGGCATCAGACATGCATCATGTCTCCTTGCATGCCCCAAACACATCAGATGGTGGAAAGATGGCGTAGGAAGGGGCTGACATTCCACAAATAAATGGGGGGAATTTATAGCTGTGTCCCCTGCATCTTTGGGGGGCAGTGCCTCCCATTTAAGGCTCATGTCCAGGCTTAGGTGTACCACTGTAGAAGACACCAGCCACACTGGGCCGGCATGAAACACTAGGCCTGGGGGTAGACGAGAAAAGCGAAGCTGCATGTGGGGGGTATATCGAAAGGGGTCAGCTGATGACCAGTTGAGCTTACCTGGATGATGGATACACATAAATGTGTTGAAAAGTAAATTTATTGTACTGTTCTGTGAGAATGAAGGATAATCAGGAGACGCCTAGAGATGTTTGAACAAACTAAAAAGAAAGAACAAAAAAAACGAGCAATCACATTTTTAAGATTGTGTACATTCAGTGTGAAAGTTACAGTCTTAACAACATCAAATCACCACCAACACTTCTGTGCAATCCTGAAAGAGTGCAACATCCCACATGGAATTGGCAAGGGCCAGGTTTCTAGTCCCTGTGAAAAGAATGGACTAGAAACATCAGACAGAATACCTTTGTTTTCCCATTGTTCTGGGTGAACGAATTCACTAAGGTTATGCAAATACACGTTGAAAAGGATACGTGCCTTTTAATCTTTGACAGATCATCAACATGGAAGATTAGCATAGTACCTTCAAGAAACTCAATGGTGTTGGGGTCAACTTATATAAGTTTAACACACATATATGCTTCAACTATAAAATGAAATAGGGATCACACCTGAAATGCACCGTTATTGTAGCCCCTTCTTCCCGTCACCTCACTTCACTAAACACTTAGCTTCTTGTGTTACGCTACTGGGACTTACATCGCGTGGCTTTTGCCATATGCATGGTCTCTTTGCACTTCTTGTGAGTTACACAATTTTGATCACTGTTTTATTTGGTCAGATAGCAAAGTGAGCTAAGCGCTCACCCCTGATATCTGTTTGCCGTCTGCTGTGGCAGGTTCAAATCCCAGCAGGGTCAACTCAGCCTTTAGTCCATCCGAGGTCTCTGTGGGATGATAATCTCATCTGTTATTTCAGTGCTCTGAAACCCATGGGTGTGTAGTGCTATATATGAAATAAATATTTTGACTCGGGGGGATAGGTCAGGGGCAATGTGCTCGCCTTGGAAGCAAAATGACGGAGTAACACAGGTTCGATCCCCGGGTCCGTATTTAGAAACCTCTGGCTATTAAGTGCGTTATAAACAACCAATCATATCCTTGGTAATAAGAAATAGTCACCTAAAATAGCTAACAAGAACATAGCATAATTTGTAAAGAACACATGAAAACTACTATTTCAATGAAACACTTAATTACTCTTGTTTTCTTTAAATCTGGAAAAGCTTGTCGCAATTTCTTTACTCAGTTCTAAATACACGCGTGCAATCATTTTCTATCAAGCTAAGATTTAGTTATAAACAGACTATATATGTTTGAATAATTAACAATTATCTTAAGTTTCATCAGGACCTTTGCCACAAGCATTTCAGTAAGTTCTGCTGACTTTCACTCACATAAAATACAATTAGGCCACAAAGTGTCAATGCGTCCCCCCTGTTTATGTTACAACAAATCCCCTTAGCCACTAGCAAGGAACTCTACATTATTATGTTTGATAGCTCCTCAGCCAGCAGCATATTTCTCACAAATACCTTGAAGGGGTAGTAAACATACACATCTGCCTCGCATTTAACTCTGATCATAAGCTAGCTCGTCAAAGAAGAAAGACCCGCAGCTGTTCTCCAAAATCCAATTTTGACCACACCATCCCCAATGCATCAAGGACTCAAGTGAAGACTCACTTTGACACTTGCAACCACCTCAACCCATTACAATCTAATGATCACCCAATGCACTGCATGGAACAAGCCTTTCTAACAATCTCTAATGTTGCCCTTGAATGTGGAGCGACAGAAAGGCACGCCTACTGGAACGACTAGCATTTGGCAAGGCATTTTACACAGTTGACCATTAGATCCAGCATTGGTACTTCTTGATTGATGAAAGGTTCACTCAATCCGGCTTCACTATGCTCACAAACTTCCCCTAGGGCTGATCTCAAAATGTCAAATGGGCAACATCCTTTACAGTTCCCATTAGGTTGTATCGGGGGTTGCCTCGTAAAATTCACCAAACAATTACAAAAGTAGTCAAAAAGGATTGTACGCCGGTGCAAGAAGTAACACCGTTTTATTCAGGGCCCCAGGAATTTCTGGGACAGCAAATTCAAACAGATCGCAGAACAGTACTGCATGAAAAGGCACTGTCAAAGAAATGCCCCTAAGGTTAGAACATTTATACAATGTAAGTAATTAGTATTCATAATCGTGCAACATGAAAAAATCTCCCCACTCAAATCTGATTGGGCTTTGCACTTTGAATCCTTACGGAAAAGCACATATAAAAGCATATATTGGGTCCACAGTCCTTCCCAAACCGCCCTCAATTACAGCGAGTGATGCCACAATCCACCCCCAATTCCCACATCACAGGGCTAAATCATTGAAACATTTGAGGCGACAAGCGGCATTTCGATCAACTGCCTTGGTCGCCTCATCCTGGTACTCGTGAGAATGTCTCTCCACCATGACACTACCAGAGCCTTGAACCATGGACATACTGCTATACTAATTTTGCACATTTTGGACATTCTAACCCATTCCCCAGGAAAATGCTCAACGGGGCAATTTAAAACCGCCATGATTCTTTTCAGCTCCATTAGAAAATCGTATTTCGTAAATGATTTTGAATGATAAAATGGTCATGTATTGCTTATTCGTTGTGAGCTCTAATCTACGACCTTGACAAATAAGCACTGTATACATCTCTCAGCGTTGGCCTGGGATTGCAGACTCTGCACTAAATCACCAGTCACACTGGCCTTTGCCGTGCACAAAATGCTACCATGTTTAAAGCAAAAGCAAGTTTTTAGGGCCTATTTATCGTGTTTCATTCTACCACTAAGTTTGGTTATGCTTACCTCTGCTCCTGTATATATGGATTTGTTTAATTAAGAGCTCCCTCCCCTTTTACAGTGCTACTCTCCCAGCTGATAAGTGTGTTCTGTTATACCGCATTGAACTTGCATCTTCATTACATTATTCACCCTTTTATTAACTTATCAATAACTAAATCCTCTCGTTCCTTTTTAGCTACTTCATCTTTATGTATCCACATATTTTCCATTCTTGTCATGTCTCCCCCAGTCTCTTCCCAACCGTTTAAATCTTCCTTGACCCATAGATACCCTGTCCCATCCTTTAGACATTGAATCCAGAAATATTTGTAATTTTCGACATCTGCAGGCTGTATAAAGGCCCACCCATCATTATCCTCCTCTTAATCTTCCTCATTATTCTGTTTCTATTCTTCATTTCAAAATCATTCTTGTCAACACTCAAGGGTAACATCAACTGTCCATTTTGCTTGTTAAAGTGAAGGTGATGAGAATCAGTACCAACATGGGGATAGTCACTCGAAACAATCCAGAAAGCCAGGTGGGTACTGTAACAAACCTGAAGGTGTCTCCCTGACTAGTCCCCAGGGGTTTGTCATCCCGGTGACCAGGACACGGCCATCGCTATTGGATCCAGTTCCTGGGGGTGGACCAGTGAGGGTGGGTCACCTAGATAGGGTGTCCTTGAGGAGTGAAAGTGGGACACTGACGGGTGAGATGCGGTATCCCCCTTCTTATGACAACTTTTCCCCACCCTTCCACATAGGATACACAAACACTTTATCCCGCCCTTTTCCGACGGGAACACTTTCGCATATTATGAAGGATGTCGGACTAACACTCGAGCCATTTACCTGACATGTCTCAACACCAGGGTCAGGCAATTGACCAGAACCGCACACACATGATGGCCCTTTCCCTGCCCCAATGGGATAAAAGGTGGAGCACAAGATAAGCAAGGCAGGCCACACGACGTGAGATTGAACTCTTCAAGACAGATCAAGAGGAGGAGAAATACGGCATGAATTGAGAGGGTGACAAGGAGAGAATCAACCTTGCTGTTTCCGACCAAGGTCTGTGAAACCTCCACGGAAGGAATCGTAAAACGGCAAACAATAGCCCGTGTGTGTTGAAGCAGATGTCAACAGTACATGAGAGCCTCCTCCACTGATAACCACGACGGAGAGAGACGCTGGTTTCCTTGGTACCTACCTTGATTCCAAAGCGGAAGAAAGCCAAGTGGTTCATCACAGCCAGTGAGTTGAGGGGAGAGTCGATAAGAAACTGAACTGTGCTGAACTAAAAGTAGTAAAGGTCTAATTGAACTGTGAAAAGTTAAAAAGAACTATTGATACAAAAGGGGGAAACCAGCAACAGAGGAGTCCTGCACCACATGGATTCTCACTCAGGAAGCTCTGGGCGATTACCCGATTGTTGAAACTACCATAACCAGAAGGTCTTGGGAAAGGTGAGAAGGGGGTAAAAGTAGTCATACAGGGGTCTTGGAAAATCCTGTGTACAACCGAAAGTTTTTGAACGACAGATGATTGTGAAGCTAAGGGAAGTGAATCTTGCATCAAAGAAGTTGAATGAGAAAAGAATGATTGACAAGATTGGCAAGAGTGAATCCAAAAGAGGAATGCCGATATAGAGGGGGCAAAGTCTAAAGTCTCGAAATACAGTGTGTTGACAAGAGTGCAACCGGCCGAAGGATGTCCACAGTGAACTGTTTAAAAAGACATTGAGATTTGTGAATGATACCAAGAAGATTGTGTTAAAAGCCATAGTGAACCCGGTGGAGGGAGGCTAACAATTAAGAAGGGTCCGAGCCCGGAAGAGGGCAACCCAGAGGTGGAAAAAGCATCACCCAAAATGCAAGCAGAGAAGAACTTTTTTTGTTCATAATTTCGAATCCATCAGGTCCACGGCGGCCAAAGACTTTTTGTAGAAAAGAGACTTAACAACTGAAGATCCTGAGTGCGGAGAGCGGAACTGTTAGCTTTTGCTGGGAAAGCTAAAGCGTGTGCTGTGCTCCAAGTCCCATCGTGTTCCGTGCTGAAAACTTGGGGAAGGGAGACCCCGAATACCGCATCCTGACATATTATTTGTGAACACTTCTTTCTTTCTTAAGAACTATATCCCACACTTCTTTTTGTATTTAGTGTAAGGATCGGCAATAGGTTTTCTTAGTATAGGCCCTTTTATTTGTCACAATGCCACTAGGACTGCCTTATTATTATTTGATGGTCGATGCTTGCTCCCATCTTAGATATAGGTTTATATTAGATGTTTTTCCCACCTAACTTTGCAGTTTAATAAACTCCCTTGAACTGTGATCACTTGTGTCTGTCTTTACTGTTGCCACCATGAGTTCCTCACAGTACCCATGTGAAGATACTGTCCAGCCAATCTTTTGATTGTACTCCATTAACCTTGCTTGACATCTTTCCTTGAAGTGTCCGTATCTCTTGTATAGCTGCATTTAAAGTTCCTTTTGAGGCCTCACCATCAGGTATGGCCATGCAGCAACTAGTCTCAAACTTTGCACTGAGATATCTTTTGATGGCTGTCCAAAACAAATCTATTTTGAAGGGCGACCAAGCGCAAGGCCCTCATCTCCTCTTTAATTGTGCATAACACATTTGTGGTTGAATTAGCAAGCTGCAATAGCTCATATTGAGTCAGCCGCAGCCATTTTGAATTTGCTGCAGCCTGTACTCCTCGATGCAACAAAGATGTGAAAAAGGTGGAAGTTCTGGTGAATAGTTAGTACTCATCTGGGATAGCAGCGAGGTTCTCCGTGCTCTTCCTTGAGAAATAATTGCTTTCCCATTTTCCCTGTCTCATTATTTTTTCTGCTCATTTTGTTGCACCATTTTCATCTGCAGTGCAATCTTCATGACTACCCTATTTTGGGGCACCACTAGTCCAGGGCTGTGCAAGGTGATGAGGGTGCACACTCCATTCCAGTCAGGTGGAAGAAGGGCATATGATTTGGATCCACAGGCCCACTAATAATCCATCACTGCTGCTGTTCCCTGCGTCACAGCTGCATTTTTCACCACCTTGGCACATTTCGAATTAGTCCCGAGGAAAATGGACCCACTTACCTGAAACACAAAGGGAATCATGTAAAGCTCCTTATGTCAACTGGTTGATGTTTTCCATGTAACCAAGTTGAAGCATGAACGTATTTTCCACACGTTTCTCACCAGCTGTCATTAACCTTGGCTGCCACGTTTTGCTCAAAGCCCACCAATCCTTCAGCACGACACTGCATTATTCCCCCCCTCACATTTATCCCAATATCACACTGCTCCTTCTATCCTCATTAGTGGCCTTGTGTGACACCAGGGGACACTTTGTGCTTCTTTAGTTGTGCTTTGCAATCTTTTGTGGTCTTTTATTTACCAAATTGTCTTCACATACATTTTCCCCTTCATCCAGCCAGTGAATGGCTACATTTTCCCCCTAGAATAAACTTTGAGTTCTATAGAGAGACAGGTGCATTAGGCATCCTGCCTCCCCATATAACTCAGCTTGGGGCAGGAAAAGCTTGTGCACTCTAACTACTAGGGAATGAGAGAGCACATGCAGCATGTGCCATTTACTCTCTCTCTCTTTTCCCACAGGCATTATCTCAGCATACCAAATATTTCCTGTCAGTGAATTATGTTCCTCCTCAGTGCCATGGTGGAAGCCCTCCCATTCATCACATTTCTCTTTCCCATTTTTGTTTTTGCATTCAATTGTGTTTCACTTCATTCTTTTAAAAACAAATGAAACAAAAGCATTAAAATTAAACTAAACATGTTAACATCATTACGCTTCAAAAACATGAACATGTCTTTTTCTTTGTCATACATTTTGCATTGTAACCTTCTTCAGCTCCCTCTTTCACTTTTTTTTTAATAAATTCCAATGGCTGTTAGAAAATGAAAAGAAAACTCGGTTATACTCCCCATTATGTTGTGCTTTGGGAGATGGTACTTTTGCGTCCTTGAACATTCGTTTTGTGGACCCATCTATGTTGTCCTTCGAGCTTGTCAGCAGTTGGTGTTGAATAGATGACGGTATGTGGGCCAGTGAAGCGCTCCTCTTTCCACTTCCTGATGTGGTTCCGAATGAGAACGCGGTCACTCAGATAACGAGGTGCTGCTGGTGGGAAATGTCAGTTTGGATCATCTGATTGCCAGATTGCTTTTTAGGCCTCCTTTGGGAGGTGATATATTTAAGGGACTTGTTCTTTAAGATAGGTTTCAAATTTCCCCCCAGAATAGCAGAGGTAGAGTAGGCATCAGGGAGTGTACGCAACAGCGGAATTGACACATGCCTTCTCTGTCCTATAACAATCTTGTGAGGAGTCAAATGATGATCTCCACCAGGCATGTTTCCCAGTGCAGACAAGGCAAGAGGCACGCAGTGCACCCATGATTTTTCAAGCGTTTGTGTAAGCTTAGTCAATTGCATTTTAAGCAGTCCATTCATCTTCTTTACAAAATCGCTGGCTTGAGGATGGTGAGCCATGCATAGTTTATGCTTTTTCCCCAGGAATAGTGTTATTTCCCTTATGATATCGTTGACAAAAGTGCTGCCCATTATCAGAACAAATTTCATCTGGAATACCCTACCTCAGGAAAACCTCCCTCACCAGAAATGTTGCCACAGAGCGGGCATCATTGTGGGCACAGGGACCTCAAGCCAAGGTGAGAATGGATACACAACTACAAGCAAGCACTTGTAAGAAGTAAATCTCCCATCTCTCATGCATATCAATCTAATCAATATGCAAGCGCCGGAAGGGGCCTACTGGTCACCACAATGTTCCCTGTACAACTCTCAATGTGTGACCTGGCAGAAACTCCTGGCAGGTAATGCAGTTATTTACATACTTAGTGACACGTTCAAACAGATTTGGCCCAAAGCAGTCTTCACTTATCCCAGCAGCCACATGTTCTTTCGATACGTGGGTAGGGTAATGAAGCTGTTCCAAAGCCAATTATAACAATTCTTTGGCATGACAACTTATCCTGTGCTATCATGTCACCATACCAAGTCATTTGCGGACAGAGAACATCCTCTCTTTTTCCACAGCTTTATTTTAGCATCTGATGCTTCTCCCTGTAAGTCAATTATCTGCAATATTGGGGTTGCATTGACATTTTCTGGCAATGTATATTTTTCTTTGCCCACTTTCAATACTGCTTTTAGGGTATTTTTTCTCCCTCGCCAGGGAACAGCACATGCAATCCCTCTGGCATATATGCTACTTCTTTGGCTGCTCTGTCTTCCCTTTCGTTTCCTATTGAGATAAAATCTTGCTCCTCTGCATGGCCTTTGGACTTTATTAATAGTAACTCTACTGGGAGTGGTAGCATCGCTAATAATTTATTCAGTGATGCTGCATGCTGAACGGGAGTGCCATCACTTCTTTTAAACCCTCTCCTTTCCGACCTTGCTAATCTTGAGCGTATTGTAGAGGTGACATAGGCCGAATCAGAGATGATGTTCACTGCTCGGCCTTCTGACATGGTTAGTGCTTCAATCAAGACCACTAGTTCTGCCACTTGTGCAGAGTAATGGTTTGGTAGTTGTGTGTGAGTAAACTATCAACTCCCCCCCCTTTGTGTACTCCTCGTCCCTACCCCACCCTGAATACCTTTGCCCCATGGTCTGGTCAATGCTGGAACTTCCGTCAATGAAGTAATGTCCCCAGTTTCGATCACTTCTTCCTTAACTAGGTGGTTACCTGTCGATGCATACTACACAGTCATACACATAATCCCCTTCTTCTACTTTCTGTGCCATGAACTCTGCTGGGTTTATTTTTCCGCACCTCACCACTTCTGTTGCTGGCTTGGATAGTATTACCTCATACCCTGAAGACCTTTGATTTGGCAGTGTTGATTTTTTTTTCTCCAGTATGGCAAATAAGGCATGTTCCACATACAAAACTACTGGGCACCCCATAGTTCATGTGGAAGCCTTCTCAATAGCGAATGCAGCAGCAGCAGCAAGTGCCTGCTCAAATGGGAAATGTCCCTGCATTGCTTCATCCAGTGACCCACTGTAATATGCAAGTGGCTTGTGTCCCTGTGCCTTTTTCTGTGTCAGTACTGCTGTCATTACTTTTCCATCTGATTGTGAAAACAGGTGAAACATTTCTTTTTTAATTGGGATTTGCTAACACTGGTGCATGTGCTGGCTTGTATTTTAGCTCATCAAAGCATTTGCCCATTTCAGCTGTCCATTATATGTGAGCTTTGTTGTTCTGTGTTTCCTTAGGTGATTTCAACAATGGCCTGGTGTAGGGTGACTAATCAAACACCCAGGCTCAGCAATAGTTGCAAAAGCCCAATAACTAGTGCATTTCTTTCACTGTTTTTGGTTGTGGAGTCTTGTGTATGGCCTCTACTCTTTATGGTGTTATTTTTGTCCCATCTGCTGACCCAAGTACACCACCTCTTTTTGACAGTATTGTAACTTCTCTCCGTCCACTTTGTATCCATCCTTCGTCTGCTAGCAAAGTCAGTAGTTTCACTCAGTCCCTTCTACACACTTCTGTCTGGCTGCATACCAATAAGTCATTGAGGTTCTGTATTACTGTGCTAGCAACCTACAAATTGCTCAAGTCCATTTGTATTACTCTGTTGAAGATGCTAGGCCATTTGCAGTACCCCCGAGGCATTCTAGTATGTTTCAACTGGGTCCTGGCAGTGAGATAACTGGAGTCTGAGTGTAGTGCAATGGAGAATAAGATGTTTTTTAAGTCAACCACTGTGAAATAGTATACCTCTGTGGGAACGCTGCAAAAACCCATACCAGGGTTAAGAACCAATGGATACTCTGCGTCAATAATGTCATTCACAGGGTGTAAATACTGTATACAATGCAACACCCCTCCCTTTGTTTGCTTAATGGGATAGATAGCTGTGTTGCAAGGTGATGAGCTCACCTGTATTATGCTTCCTGCCATAGGGCATGCCATGTCTTGTATATACCTTCATCTGCTTCTCGGGAAGTGAGTACTGCTTTACTCATGGTAACAGTGCTCTTTCTTTTCACTTGATGTCTACTGCCCCAGCCCGTTTAAGTATTCCTATATCAAGGGGTCCTTTTGTCCACAAATTCTTGAGCACCTTTTCAAAATCTTCCTATAAATATTGTGCATTCTGTTTTGTTATCTCGGTCATCAGGGGCACTGCCCTTTCTTTTATGTGTACTAGGCAAGGTAAGTTCAGTTCGAACACTACCTCTTCTTTTTTTATTGTCTTTTCTTGCAAACAACTCTGTGTCACTTACTCCTATCAATGTAGGGGGGGGCAATTCAAATGATTTAGTGCCATTCCATGTTGTTCTCACCAGTGGCTACTAGTATAATCATGTCTTTTCGTACCACTACTTCCTCCCAGTACAGTAGAGTGTGTGTGCCTGAGCTAACTGAGGAGGGACACTGAGGCAGGAACACAAATGTGTTGGACAGACGCAACACCTTCCTTCAATCCCTGGCAACCATACCAACAATAGTTGCACCCCTACACAAACACCTCTATATGTATAGGTATCCCTCTCATTTTGCTGTGAGCATAGTATGCCTGAATCAGCACTGCCACGCAAGCTGGATACATCCCGGGTGTGGCGCACACCATTCCCTTTTCCAAAAATTAAATGGTGGCATTTAGTTTGCTAAGTAGGTCCTTCCTTAGAATGCTGATTGGAGGGTCTTTAGAATACAGTAAGTGCTACAATGTGCTGCGTCCCTAATGTCAAGGGTAAATCTTTTGTTAGAACTTTCAAAATTGTCCTTGAAAAGCCTTGTGTGTCCAAACATTTATTAGATAATGGAAATCCTTCTTCCTTGATGCATGATCTAGTTGCTCCAGTATCTATAAGAAAGGAAAATCTCCTCTGTGGTATCTGAACTGCTACCTCCCGTTTCTCCTTGGGGTCTTCACTTACTGCTAGAACAGGACACACTCGCACTCTCCATCGGCACTCCTATTGGGAAAATGTGTTCGCGGATGACATCAATGGATTACCAACCACCACTGTCACTCCTGTGTATTGGGCCATGGTATTCTGTCCCACCATTGTTACCCCTTCTGCCCTTTGTGTCTGTACTGGTGACTGGAGTACGCTCACTGTACCTTGAGTGCCTGCCATTTCCCCACTTAGTACTTGCACTTGTCCCTGGGTGGTAATACCTTGTGTTTGTGTGTGCTGTATCTGTAATTGCTGTTGCTGTGGCACTACCTGCATCTGTTGAGGTGTCTGCTGCATGTATCTCTGCTGTTGCTGTGGCATGACCTGCACCTGTTGTGGAGTCCACTGCATTTTGCAATAGTGTGCAATTGTCGCCTGTATCTCAGGCCAACCCTTTGCCTCGATTCCCACTATCTTTTCCAAAGAGACCTGCGCATCTGTATGGAGCCCACTCACTAGAATGTAGTAGAACAAAGGTATTTTCTCATCCATTGACTGTTTATTTTCCTCAATCCACATTTCTTGTATGGACTGTATAGATATTCCGCAGCATCCTCATCATGGCTTCATTTTGCAAGCCAATATAGAAAACAATGTCTGAATTGTCTGGATACAGCTCCCTCAGAGACGTCCAAACATGTACTCAATAGTTGTTGAAGGATGCTCCATCATGTTTATTAGTGCTTAGCGTTATCCTCGCATATCCAGCCTTTTGCCATATTTTGTCACTTCTCTTGCTCACCAATTCTGCCAATAAACTTTTTATGTCTCCTATGGCTAATGGGATTACTGCTGTCTCTTATTCGAAAACATAAATCCACTTGCTCGCCCCTGCCATCAACAAAGGTAAACTGTAAACTAAATTGTCTCTGTCCATTGTCTGCCATGGTATGTAATAAACCTTGCCCCTCGCTTTCTGTAAAAGGAGTATCATGTGTGTGCAAGCTCTGTGTTTATTTCCACATTGTGTTCAACTGCTGTGGTTCTTTTCAGCTCTATTAGAAATCGTATTTCATAAATGATTTTGAATTATAAAATTATAAATTTATAAAATTGTCATGTTTTGATTATTCGTTGGCAAGACCTGTGAGCTCTAATCTATGACCTATGACCCTGACGAATAATAGCCACTGTGTACTTCTCTTGGGTGTTGGTATGGGAATTCAGAATCTGCACTAAATCATCAGCCACAGCGGGCTGTGCCATGCACAACATGCTAACACACGTTTAAGGCAAAAGCAAGCTTTAAAGGCCTATTTACTGCGTTTCGTACTACCACTAAGTTTGACTATACTTACCTATGCCCCTGTATGTATTGATTAATTCTATTAAGAATGTTATATTCCCTTTCACAGCACCATTTTTAGTTTTTTCCAGAATTACTTATTTTGGTATTAGTTGTTTTTCATTCGTTATTTTTTTATGAGTTATTTTGTATTCGATATAATCACTGCATACTCATCACTAAGCAGTTCATCACACTTGTTCTCTCCTCAATATATGCCGTTGTTGCCGAGTTTTAGCCAAGCAGCACTGACATGATCGTGGGTTATTTCTCTCCACGGTTCCACACTCCTAAATATAGTTACACTTCGATTTTCAACACATTTCACTTAAATATTTACATTGTGTATATCTACTTGATGTTGCAATAGTGCCTCATACAGAAACACTGTATAGCCGGGCAACCATGCATCACCATTTCTGGGTCCCTTACAATGCTCAAGCAGTAGTTTTGCAACATAACTTGAGCCAAATGGGGAAGCAGGAAGTTGAGAAGAGGATATGGAGGAGTCCAGATGGACAATGTATTTAGAGTAGGTTCATCTTAAACTTTGAGCCATTCTGATAGCACAGCGAATAGAGCGCTTGTTTTGACATCTGTGCAGAGCCTGTTGACGCAGGTTTGAATCCTGGCAGGGCCAAACTCAGCCCTTCATTCTTCCAAGGCCAAAAAATGAGCACAGCGCTCAGATACCTGAGGGTTTGTAGCGCTATATAAATGCTAAATTATTATTTGTACAAATGATGATAGAGAGAGGGAACAATAATATTTATGATTTGTATCTTTGAGGACAACGTTCGGGACTTTGCCTCGAATGTGCCTAATCACAGGTAAGAACAGATGATTTTTTAAGGTAATTTTAAAGGCCTGAAGTGTGGTACTTCTCTTAATTTTTGGGAGTCGTGCATTTCAATGAATGATGAAAGGCGGCCTAGTTAGTGGCAGCCAGAAATGGATCGGACAGACTGTTAGGCAGAATGCTGTGCAGTGCCCTTAGGGACCATTACACACAATTAAGACTACAGGTGACAATAGAAGTTTTACCTTTGGTACAAGCCTGTACTACTCTGTTAAAGTGGTAGCAGTAGCGGAGCATCCAGGCTTATCTCAAGAGTATATGAGCAGTAGCATAGATTACACAAAGGGACCACAATTACTGTGATTCAAGCAAACACTGACTCAAGGTTTCAGGTAACAAATATAAGTACATTTATTTTTAAACCATTTGTTATTAACACAACACTTGTATTAATTGAAAATCACACGTAAAATACACTACAACCAACCAATTCACTTTGGTACACTCTAACTCAAGGTAAGTACCCTATGTTTTAACGGACCAGTGTTGTGAAACAAAAGACGTTACAAGAAATACACTTGCAATCACTTTTTGACAGTAATGACAGTTCGGCCTTATTAAAGACACGCGTATCCGCGGCAAGTAATGTTACCGGGGCAAAAACACACTTAGCACCTGAGTTAACAAGAGAGAGTTGGGGGCAAAAATCATAGGCAATACTTTTGTCAAGGCAGACAGGATCAGAGAACACTATTTGACGGAATTCAAGAGTCAATAGGCTGGAGCCAGTGTCAAGTGGGACTGGGTTCCTGTTGTCGGGGATCACACAGTCGGACAGTTCCAGATGCAAAGTTGCCAGGAGTACTTAGAAATTGTCAACAGAGGAAGCAAAAGTTATAAGAAGGAGGGAAAACAAGGGCAAGCCTTGGAGGCGAAGAAAAGGGATTCACCCTAATTCCTCAAGCAGAACACAGTACCTTATTAAAGGAAGAAGCTGGTGCCACAGCAGTTGTTCCTGTTAGTTTCCTGTAGACCCACGGTTCCTGGAGCTTCAGTGCGAAGGAGGACGTCTGGAGGGGTCTGCACCACACAGGGATGAAGCCGGCAGCAGCAAAGGTGAATAAAAGGTGCGCTCCTTAAAAACAGGAGGGGCTCTTCAGATGGCTATCCGGACCACTACAGCACTGTGCAGCGATTTCGACCAAGAAGAGGATCCTCTGGCTGTGGAAGATGATCTGGTTATCCCCACCAGGCTCAAGGGAAGAAGACTCCGGACTGGATCTTCTCTGGGCGTCAAAGGGTAGATAGCTCAGGACTGCAGCAGGGCTTCACCGGGACGGGGTAGTTGCAGCAGCCGTCTTCTTCTCCACTTCTCTTCGGTTCCTTGTAGTTCCAGTGGCGACTCTGACTTCTAGCCCAAAGAGACCTGCCTTTTATGTGTGTAATGATGAGGCAGAAGGACCGGAATTTAGAAATTACCAGCCTTTTATTCAGGAAAAAAGAATAAAATAAAATATGTCTTCAGTTCAATCTTCTGCTCTTTCCTTGGTAGGGATGCACTTGTAGCCTTCTTAAGTTAATCCTCGTAGGCCCAGAGCATCTCCGGTGTGGCTCTCTCTCTCTCAGCTCGGATGTTCTGAAAGGAATCAGATGAAACACACACAATCGTTGTTAGTTTCTTCCTTAAATAGGGGACAGAGGGCTCTTGACCAATCAAAATGTACTTGGTGTTTAAGTCTATAAATATCCCCATAAGCCCCGCCCCCTTCCTCTCTGAACAAAGGTTGCCAAGATGTCTCCTTCCCCTTTCCAGCCATCTTCCCCTTCCACAGGCTGCTACCGACCTGAGTATCAGGTAAGTTCAATGTTTGAATGCATGAGCGGGGAGCGGGTATTATTAAGTTTGTGTCTTTTTCAGCGTCTGTTCCTATGTTTTCAAATGGACGCCAGAGACGCCGGTTGATTCTCTCGTGGGTTCGTTTTACAGTTACTGCCTCCTCAACCCCCTCCCACCTGTGTTCGCTCTTTGGGTGTTGCGTTTGTATTTTCTCCGATGTAACTGCGGCCGGGATCTGTCCCGTTTTGTGGCTGTTATGTGTATCAGCCTTGTCTGGGGTTCCACTCAAAAGCCGCCCTGCCTCGCGGTCAGCATGTAATTTGTGCTCCGGCTCACGGCTGGTGTTTACTTCAGCCTCTGCCTCGCGCCCGGCACTTAATGCATCCTGGCCTCGCGAGCGGCATTCAATTCAGCCTTGCGGCTGGCATTCCATACAGCCTCGCGGCCGTCACTTAATTCAGCCCCAGCCTCTGCATCCACACGTTCTCAATGCGAAAATCCCCCATTCACACAGCCTGGCTGTCAATCACGCAGCAGGGGGGTTGTCCACCTCGGACAACCACCTCAGCCAATCATGGCAAAGTGCAACTTAGGTTTCCTAGGATACCCTGTGCAGGGGGTGATTACACCCCTCCCTCACATTCAGCCCACCTAGACACCCAGGCGCCTGGAGGAGGGCTTCTTGGTAGAAGCCCACCAAAAGACAGTGAACAAAGGAGGCAACCTTGGTTTGCCGCGCAAAGTAAAACACAAGAAGGACTTTAACAAAAAGAAATGGCAAATAAACCCGACCGGAGCCAAAATAAAAAGTATTTGGTCAAGCAGGTTTATGTTCGAGGCTAATATAATAGCCTAGAACAATACCACGTTTACATAATATAATCTCGGTAGAAAAGTTAGGGTAGATACCACTGCCACCAGTCCAGTCTAAATGTTAAAAGAGCGAACCAATGCTCTAGGAGGTACAGTTAAAAAGGGATACAGAGTAACCCTTTTCAGTACTCCATGTAAGATGGGGTCTACTGGATCTGTGGTTAAATGACTAGATAAAGTTGATGGCAACTTTACCCTTTTCTGGTGGACTGTAGTCAGCCTCAGAAATGGAGTCGGTGGGAACCCCAAAAGACAACCCTGTGTCAATGCACTGAAGATGCTGTCTAACACACAAGAGAAGGGGACTACTGAAGTGGTGTACTCCAGAGTCCACAATCACAAAAACAGGTAGAAGACACAAGGCAAAACATGGGTAAGAGTGGGGAAAAGGCTCACACTCTTACCAAGTGAAACATTAAACTCCAGAAATCCAGGAAAGCTGCTGGCAGACTCACTAGGTGAGGGAAAATAGCCATACAATGAGAATTCTCCCTAACACAGACTGATCATGGCTTGGAATTGTGGGGTGCCAGGTGGGGAGCAACATAATACTGAGCTAGCTTTGTAGAGGGGTGCAACCTATGTATGGATCAACATACAAGGCGAGGGAATTTGATATGGGACTAATATTGTGAGAAAGTGGCACGCAGAGGTGGGAGAGGAGCATTGAATGTTGTAGAGAAGGTTGATTGATTGATTGATTGATTGAGGTATTTGTATAGCGCTTCTATCACGAAATGAATCGAATCACAGCACGGATGTTGCAAACCTTAGAGTGATAGCTCAATCAGTATTTGAGTGCTGTATACTTCCTCCTCTTCCTCCACCCTTTCCAAAAAATATTTCTCAAATCTATATAAAGAGGTCCTTTTTAGGTTTTTTTAAAAGTATTTTCCAAGGTGAGTTGCTTTTTAATGAGGTGGTTAGAAGAGTAGAGAGGAGGGCCCAATGGGGGCTAAAGCAGTAGTCCAATTGACTGAGGACGAGAGTGGATATCAAATTTTTGGTACAGTGGCAGGTGACTCGACATATTGTGTTTTTATGCATTACTCTTGTCCTTGCATTAGCGGCAGAAGAGGTAATTATTTTTTTTCTGTTTTTGAGAGCTGCGATAGATGCCTCCACTATTAAGCGAGTTGTCCATTATCCATTCAAAGAAAGATGGATATACGGCAGGATCCATCCAGGGAAAAAGATAGGGAGGGGACGAGTTGACTGTCATCTGTGAATAGGTGGTAGGACAGGCAGTATAGTGTCCCTGGAGAAGAGGCAGAGAAAGAGAACACTCACTGACAGGAGGAGTGAGCATTCCATGAGATGATGAGGGGCCGATCTGATTGGTGTAAGGCAGCCCTATACAAGGGCACAGTTGCATATGCTAATGTTGGAGAGGGGGAGTAATACAGGGAAGATCAACAGTGGAAAGGCTGAAGATAAATCATGGAAGGTGAGAATCAGGGAGACTTGGGAGTGGTGAGCAGTGATGAGTAGGATGGAGACGCGAGAGGGTGCTGTTTTCATGGAGTACCTGCTGCAGACCCCAGATGAAAGGGATCTCACAGTCTGGTGGTCGACAGGTAATCAGTAATATTGTTAAACACTATGCACTGTAATATTTTAGAGAGGTATGATAGGATAGAAGCAGGCATTTAGATGGCAGGGTTTCTGGGGTCAGCCGGGGGCCCAGAGTAAAGAGAAAGGAGATTTGGGTGCGTTGTGATGCTTACATTTTGGGTAGGAGGTAACAACAGAGGGTAAGTCTTTTAAGTAAGGGAGGTGATGACGGAGCAGGGGCTACACGCAGGTTTGTGATACTTTACGGGGATAAGGGTGTAGAGCGGGGAGATACAGTGCTATGATAACTGGACTTTGAGGATAAAGCAAGAAGGACTCCCTTGTAAGGCGAGAGTAGGACAGTGGGACTTGCACCAACAGTCAGATTCCAAGGAATTCCAAGGCCTGGGGGGTTTGTGAGAGGGTGTGCAAGACTGCGCATGTGAGGTGCTCAAAGGAGCAGCAGACACAGCTTAAACCAATGGAAACAATAGGTTGTGCACCTCACTCCAGACAGAGCTCACAACACAAACATTAGAATAAGTCACACAATTGTGTTTTCATGCAATAGAAGCAGTTCAAGAGGACTGTACGCATTTCGTAACAAGGAAGAGGGACTGGCATGTGAGGGAAGGGGGCTGTCTCTCTAAATCCCCCCCATTGCCGAAACTTCCATGCTAGGTTTTCTGGGAGGCAAAGGTTGAAAGAAAGCGCTTCCAGAGGTATGAAAAACATTGCCCCCATGCCACCTTCCTCAGTTTGTATGGGACGACAGAGAGTGGTCTGCTGCCTCAAACTACCTCGCTTGCACCTAGATCCGTGCTATAAAGGTTTATTAATTCATGTGTGCAATAATAGGCCTGTGTACAAGTCGTGGTCAATTAGTAGAGAGTTTCAATGAATAGGAGACCCTGGAGAACAGGGCAGCAGAAGAGAAATAGGGCTGTGTAAGCGGAGACATTAGTCGCACAGGGAGAAGCAGCGGTGCTGTGCTGTTGCCATTACTTTACAGCAGAAGCAGACCCTTCATAATAACTGCTACTTCCTCTACTCGACCAGGAAGCTAATAATGATGATAAAGCCCTGGGAGGGCGGGGGGAGGGGGAGGCAGGAGGCTTGGTAGGACATCTTCGTTCAATGAGTCACAATTCTATGAGGAACAGGACATGAGGCGTATCTGATTGCTAGAGATGCAAGGTGTCAAACCTATAATTCAGAGCCAGCCCAATGCTGGCAGATACATGGTGATTGGATGCCAATGCTATTTGATAGCGGTGTAGAGGGAGAAGGTGGAGTAGGTCCATGTGGTAACAGAAGGTTTTGTGGTAGCACAATTCGTCAAGGGAGAATTCATCACATTTTGTAAATGATTTTTGTTGGTAATATATGGTGGGAGTGGTTTTAGGTTAATAATAATCTGGGAGGGAGGGTTGTGGGGGTTCGCCACCTGTATATAGTTGCGACAAAATAAAAATATTCGATGAAATCTCCCTCGACCAATTGTTTTCGATAAAACCACATAGAACCCGCCCATGCCTGGTTATTTGCTTCAGTAGTTCAGCTTATCATTAATGATGGGAAAGGATAGGCCCCAAGTAAAAGGGGCTCTCTTGGGCAACACCTGGCAGACATTGAGAGGGCACCTAGGCTTACTGCATAGGAACTGGTGCCACAGTGGACGTACGTCTACATCTGAGCTTTCCAAGGGGCTGTAAAACCACAGCATTCTCCACCTACTGTTCCGCTTGTTTGTCTTTATTGTTTGTGCACCCGGATGCCCATGGGCAAGTCGTGTGTTAGAAGAAATAAATAATGATAATATAGCTTTTCCCCCCACCCCCCCTGTTCCAAGGGATGGAATGGGGCGTTAATGGCCCAGCAATCCAAGTTATCTGCCTGAGCGAAGTGAGGTCCTATAACGAGGGCACCGCACCGTTTCCCCCCCATGCCCCTGTTCCAGCCCTTGGAATGGGAGTTAACGCTATTAGCACCGCGGGTTACCAATGCGGTAACCCGGGGTTCTAAAAAAAAGTATTTTCATTCATTCAACGGGACGCTGCGCGCATCCCGTTGAATGAATGAAAATATTTAACCAGAATGGCCGCCATGGTTATAGAAGGGGGCTCTGCACAGAGTCCCTCTTCTATGACCATGGTGGACGGAAAAGAAAAGCTGCCGCTGCCACAATGAGGTAAGTGGGAATGGGGATTTATTTAACAGACATGAAAGATAAGGGAGGGCGGGGGGGTTGTAGATATTGCCCGTGGCAGGGGAGGCACCCTGTGGGTTCTGTGGAACGGACGCTGGGATTACAGGTTTAGCCCTCGATCCGCGGAACCTGATTGGCTGCACCCCCCACTCTGGGTGCTAATAATAATAATTGGGTAACTAATAGATACGCTGAAGTCCCAATCATGTGCAGGTTCAGACGATGACCTACTCATACAATGGAGAAGCACCACACAGGCTGGAGAGATTCAACCACCAGGAATTGGGTACTGAGTACAGAGGAGACAAAACATAAGCACATTCAAAGGGGCGGAAATGAATGCAACCATAATATACCAGGAAAGTAAGAGAACTAATAAACAGTGTAGGGTTTGCATGCAGCAAGCTACCATCATGGAAAATAAATGTACATTCAAAGGGAGAAAGGTATCTAGACATTTAAGGTAATTCCCTACCACAGCACAGGCTCTGATTTGACGGCCTGCCACGGTACCTCTGTTCTAGGGGCTGCATTTTGTCTTTGGCTGCCCACAGCAGTGCCAGGCTCTCACACCGGATCTTTTCTCCCTCAAGCTTCATGTCACACCAGGGGCTCAGCTGCACCACAAGCATACCTCCCAACTGGCAGTGTCGCATTTGATGGTGCCGCTTGAACTAGAGTCAGTTAAAAGTCACAGCAAAACTCAAGCCACGCCTTAGTCTTCAATGGGCTGTCACCCTCCAAAAACAAAATGTCGTGGTTCAACTACCAATAGCTCAGGGGCAACGTGGCGCAACACAGGTTCGATCCCCGGGACAGCGCTTAGAGGCCTCTGGGTATTAAGCGCATTATAAATAACCTCATATGTGATATCATTTGGTCTTAAATATATTGAGAGGGATGTCTCAAGGCCACAACCTCCATCTTGCAAGCCATGACTTTCTTTGGAAGTCGCTTTCTTTCCTGATGTCTGTCGTTTCGACCGCAGAATCTGCGCGTTTTGTGTTCCAAATGTATTTAAAATGCTAGCCGGAGCCATTCAAAGTAAAATGTCATCTGAAACCAGAAATTCAAGTTTGTGTTTTCCCAAATATATTGAAGAAAGAGAGATCGCTGTTAAAAGACTTTTCAGCACGAGTCGAGTCCTAAAAAAGAAAAGTGGGGGGACTCATGAACATATGCAATCGAAAATGACATCACCGGAAATTAGCATATCAAGGTGCAATATGCAAAAGTCTTTCAATTGGCTTTGCATAATCATAAAAGGTAATACTAGCAGAAAGAAGCCTTATTCCTCAGTATTCTGACACACATATGGGTAAATTTCTACGGAAACACCCAAAAAGACGAGGTGGAAAAGGTCGAATCTCAAAAGGCCGAATTGTTATGCCCAATTTGACTGCATATATATATGTGGGGGGGGGGGGTTAAAGTTAATATAAAATATGGAGGTGTAAGGGGGAAGTAGGGGTGTCCCCTGCATATATATAAGGTCAAAGGGGGATAGAAAAAAATGAGGTCTTTTGAGATTTGTTATTTTTTTCGGTCATATCAGAGTAAACCGATTTCTGCAACATGCCCACTGCATGACCATAATGAAGGCACAGGCTGCCTGCTTGATAGCACACTAACATGGGCAACTCATGTAGCCTCATCCATGCACTTAAAGAGTGCCTCCCGAGGTTGAATTAGGGCAGCAGTAAGGGGAGCGCTTCCCTGGATGGTTTTGTGTAAAAGGGACTTAATCGAAAGGCCGAATTTCAAAACGAAGGTGATGGGATGCAAAACTCAAATGTATAAAATAAAGCAAGCAGTGAAAAGCAAAATGTGTGAAAGTAAATGCCAACAGGATCAACCAACTGAACAAAGAAACGTGTGTGGGTGGTGGCTCTGGGGGGATTCAGACAAAAGGATAATGGTAAACCTAAAGACAAATGTCACTCTGCTTGCTCCTGATTGTGTGTTTTGCTTCCTTGACTTTGCATTTGCTACTTTAGCTTAGAATCGGCATCTAAAGATTAGCTAGAGTGAGGACCAAGCAGAAGACTGCCTAGTGCAGGGGTCTGCAACCTTTGGCGCTCCAGAGGCTTTTAACTGGAACAGCCATCTGCCCTAGTCAGTCCAGTCAATATTGAGGGATCATGGGGGTCATAACATCTGGAGGTCTTCAGCTTGCAGACCCCTACCCTAGAATCTCTAGGTACTCCAATCAGTAGGGCTGTTAAAAGACTTAATGGCCTTGAGTATTATGTGCAATAGTCGTTGGTTTGGCATTTAAATTTCCACTAAACCAGAGGTCTGCACCCTTTGGCTCTCCATATATTTTGGACTACAATTCCCACGATAGCTGGTTACTGACTGTGCTGGTTAGGGATGATTGGAGTTGTAGTTCAAAACACCTAGACCCCTGCGCCAAACCCATTAAAGAAAAAATCGACCTTTCTTAATCTACAGTAATCTCCCAAGTGAATCAAGAGTCAAAAAGTGCAACCCCTAAATATCTGTACAATTGGAACCTAACGGTCCCATATCTTTGGTTAGAGCCCGTCGTTATGCTCCTTCAACCAGAGAGGAGCATGCAATACTAGTTATTCCACTAGATGTGTGGGGGAGTTCACCAATGGAGGACTGTGTTCCGTTCAAGACAATGCGCCGCTCGCATGAGAAAAGTAGAAGTCACGGACGTGGAGCAAATTCAAGGCAGGATCTATCATTCACCTTTTTACATACAGAAGAGATAGCTATTATCAATTGAAATACACTAGGGAAAATGTACATCAGGAAGACGCCTTGCCAGATTGTATTTTCATCACAAAGGGAATACATATTTTAAAGATATCTTTGACAACATGTGAATGCCATCTGTTGCTGGATTCTTGCAAAGACCTTGGTAGGGAGGAATCGAGAGCGATACCAGTACAGTGTGTAAGGGGCGTGAGAGGAGACGTGACAAAAGATGTAAACACTCCTGAGATGGAACTGTAGAGTAAGAATTGAGCATGTTTTCACAGAGGAGTGTTTTAAAAAGAAAATGGCTCATGTATTCGGGTGGTGGTTCAAAAACCACGTCAGTGTGATTTTCTTCCACAGAATGGTCGAATGTGCATGGAGCTTACTTTAGGTAGAAGTGATGAGGAGGGGCTCAGAATTAAAAAGGTTCCTTCACAAAGAAGTTGGAGAAAAGACAGGGCTGGAGACTAAATATAGGGAATTTGTTAAACAGCATGAAGGGAAATGGTCAAACTGAATGACTTTGAGTTTGCTGTCTGCTGGCAATTTTCCTGTGCCTATGTAGCCAACCTATGTAGCACAGATGGTTCAAGGCAATTATAGGCAACCTGGGGCACTGCAGATGCTCTGGACTATGACTCCCATAATCCCTGGCCACTGACCGTGCTGGCTAGGGCAAATGGGATTTGTAGTCCAAAACAACCGGAAATCCAATGGTTGCAGATCCCTGGTTTAAGATATAAGATAGAAGGTGCTTAAAACTGTTTCTCCATCTGCCGGACAGTTAGGTCATTCTTATAGATTACCACTGTGTGGCCTTGTGGTGATTTAACCAGATTACAACAGACCAGGGGGCTTAGAGGCAGCACTTCCGTTTCATGAGTGAGGAGCCACCTCTACGTTAAGCTGACTGAAAGTGATGGCATTGTGCAGGGTCCGAATGGAGCATAAAACGGTTCCGGCCACCAATGGAAAAGTGGCCCACAGTTGCAAATGGCAATTCATTCCTTTAGTGGCAATACTGGTCAAAACTACTCACTGCATAGTGAAGTAACTCATCAAACTGGCCCACATTGGACAAAAAGGTGACCCATTTAGACCCCAAAAAACTGGCCCACACTAGCATTTTGCCTTTTTGGTATAGGACAGTCCGAGCCTGGCATTGTGGCAACATCTCTGGCCCAGCCACACGGCCTGGGTGTGTTGTTCGGTGGTGATCTCCAGATTTACACTCCAGGGACTAGTGTGAGAAGCAGGCAGGAAGATATTATCCAAATTGACCTTTTACAATTGACCTTTTGTCCTAATTGACCTAATTATAGTGTTCCTGATTGACCTTCTGCACAATTGACCTTTATATTATTTTCATTATTTTATATATGTATTGAGTTGGTTTTGGATTATAAATAATATTAGGGGATTGGGTGGAGGGTTGCAGGTTTTTTTTTTGGTTTGGGTCAGGGGTTGCGGGGGAGGGTTTCTCCCTGCATATATGTCCTAATTGACCTTTTAATTAAGGTCAATTCTCCCAAGGTCAGTTGTGAAAAGGTCAATTAGTATACATCCGGCATGAAAGGGTAGAATGCATTCAATTGTTATCATTTTATTTAGGGTCCCTGAAAGGCACAACAACTCTCGCATGCAACCTCAACACGTCAGACCATATAGATCCTGTAAAGGGCCTACAAACATAGCGTCCATTCTTTGGTGCCATGTTCAATATTTCAAGCAATGGTCTACTCCATGTGTTGCCGTTGTTGTGACAAATGGTGATTCCCTACATCAGAATCCACTGAATAATGTTCAAGGGTCACTAAAGCTTTCCATGCAGTAGCCTTTCAAAACATTAGACTTAATAAATAGTATTTTATTTCAGTACCTGACTTTTCAATGTTAGTCAATAACTCATGCTGGGACCGTTTGTACAAGGGGATAACGGTCTGCAGCCCAACTTAAAAGGCTCAAGTGATGACAGGGCTTCTAACAGGGTTAAACGTCTGTCCCCTTTTACATGGAACATCTTACTAATTAAACTGCACCATCTGGTCATTCAAAACACATTGACGTAAAACGCAGGGCAATGAAGACCTCCTCATCCTCAAGGCCCCAAGCAGCATGCGACTGTCTCTAATCATTGATGCCAAAGATGCATATTACTCATCAACTATCTTGGTGGCCGCCAACAGGAGCAAAGATTCCCTATCGACTGTCATACACTGCTCAATCCCACTGACTGAGCCAATAATCACAGAGACTAAAGAAAAAGGCAACACTACCACTTTTCTATCAACAAGATAGATAACATGCAACAGCAGATGGATACCACAAAATTGGTCACCCCACCTGCCCCGTTCCTATAGCCCATAACCCAAGGGGCACCGAGCATGCGGGTGCTCTTGACCCTGGCCACCCCCCGGGATAGGCCAATTTTGTGAAAATCCTATACTTAAAATGGGATTTTTATTTTTTTTCCGCCGGATACCCCATCCCCCGCAGGGAAAACCAAATGTCTGTGCCCCTGCATAACCCAAACATGGACTGCCTTCTCTCCCCTCATCCCAAGGATCTTAGTGACAGCCATGTGTCATTTAAAGTAACCAGGAGGATAGCTCTGGAGGATAGCTCAGGGGCAACGCGCTTGCCTTGGGAACAAGATGAGATGGAACACCACAGGTTCGCTCCCCGGGTCCGCCCTTTAGAGACCTCTGGGTATTAAGCGTGTTATATATAACCTATCATATTATATAACCATACACAAAGATGACACCCATCGCACTGCAATTCTAAAGCAGCTCGGCGAGCTAATCAGAGTTCTGGAGATGTCTTCTAGTTTTCCTGGAAAGATGGAGGCAGAGCCCTTGGTGCTCAGACCCAGAGATTTATATTTTTTAGGCAGGACCATCAGATGTTGAACAGAATCTTCTGTATATTGAAGAGCATGATGAGCTGTAGGCCTTGTGTGTGACTCTCCACTCTTGAACCGGTATGGTAGTATAGCTCAGTGGCAACATGCTCATCTTGGAAGCAAGACTACGTAGAGCAACACAGGTTTGAATTGGTATCAGGCAATAATGTCCCCATACATAACTTTGCTGGGACAATTCATTGGCGACATTATATATGGTGACATTATGTATGGGGACTGGTTGCAGGGATGTCCCCTGCTCCACCCTGTAAAAAAATGTAAAACAAAAATATGGAGGTTCCGGGGGTGTCCCCCGCATGTTCAATGTAATAATGTCTCTGCAAAAAATGGCGACTTTTTGTCAGGAGACATTTTTGCGGGGACATTATTACATGGAACCTTTGAATTTCTGGGTCCGTGCTTAGAATGATAACTGCAACTCTTACCCTGCAGTGCAGCTGTGAAAGGCATTCTGCTCTGTGTGGGCCACCATGGTCTATGGTTAATGGAATTCCTTTCTGGGGTTGTTTTTTTGTTTTTTGTTTTCCTTGGTGGAAAGACGTTTTTCTCCATAGGAACAAAAGGAAGGGAATTGAAAAGGGACTTACTTGCTTCCGAACCAAAAGCTCTTTGTGTGTTGTATAAGTATGGTAATAGCATAGGAAAAGTTTGTTGCTCAGGAACAGTAAAACACTGTACCTTCTTTTCTCTGTGGCGGCGGCGTTATCCGTTTTATTCAATAACATTGTTGGAACTGTCTGTGACAATTCAAACATTATACAGATGCTTTTGCCGGGTGCACACTCAGGCATTGGAGTGATTTTCCTTTCTTCTCTCTCTTTGTGCATGCATATAACCAACCAGCCGTGAGGATTCACTGCGCGCTGCAGATATTCTGAATATAATTACAGGAGCTGCACATTGCACGCGTCAAGGACTCTACCTGCTCAGTCCAAAAGCGAGCGACAGAAAGAGAGCACATTCTCTGCCTCTCCCTGTCACACAACCAACCCAGAGGGACCTGGAAGTGAGTGACTATATTCCTGCATTAACAGCTGGACGCATTGGAAATGAATGACTACATTCAGTGGTTAAAGAATAATGACCAATAACTGACTTGCCGTGGCTCTCTATGCTTCTATGTAAATATGTACATTTGTAAACTGTATATCGCAACTGTATGAACCCATGCATTCACTGTAAATTATTGTACAGCACTGTAACTAAGCTGAGAATAACGTTACTGCTCCTGAACCCTCTTACCCTCCGGTCTGACGCGCAATACAAATGAATAAACATAAACATGAAGCAAGTCAGAAAAATCATCAAAATTTAATGAAACAAAAAATCATATCCATTACAAGAAGAGCACCAAGACAGCCAACAAATGTTTTAGCGTACCCAAACCAGATGAGGTTAGAGAATGAGAGATATTCAAAGGTTGAATGACAATACATGGATCCTTTAGAATTCTGCATGTGGGAGATGCCAGTGGCCATCACTTCATAGTAACATGTGACGCATGTGCATTTAACAGAGTCCTTACGTTGCTTCTCTAGTTTGGGAGTCACTCCGTCAATACAAAACCCATCCAAGGCAGTTTCCAAACATAAGCTCTGGCAACATTCTCTAACATCGCTGTCAGCTGATTAATATCCCAGGAACCCACAAGATGGTGGACTTCAAAAAGTGATAGTGCCAGGTGCTGGGGTTCACATCCTCCTCCACCTGGCCACTGTAGCATTCCCTCAGAAAAAACACAAAGCATAGTTATTCTAAAACAGGTGTTCATTTGTCCATGAAGTGGTAGCCACCTGTACCAGCAGATGTTCTTTCCTCTACCTCCAAAAGCCGCTGTCAGAATCACTGGGTCTCCCCCCTGGAATGGTTGATGATATATTTGAAAAGACAAGCGCACTCGCTGATTCCACAGGAGTAATGATGATTTTTGGAATATCGAGTCCATGTCCACGAGACGCTGACCAGAAGGATAATATGATAAGTGAGGAACCGCTGCACAGAGAGTGTCATGTTGAGAAGCCAAGCAAGCCACATTCATAGGTGTGTGCCATTGCATGTAAGAATTGTAATGAGGCCAATGGTTTATCGCTCCTTGAAGACATGGGGGACCTGGAGGATTCAATGGGATCCACCCGCTCCATTATGCAACCCCTGGAGCTGATATAAGTAGGGCCACCGAGAAATTACCCATTCTTTACTTAGAGACACTAGAATACATATCCCACCCAGGAGCCCCTATACAAGCAAAAGAAAATTAGGTGTCTTGAGAATTGAATGAGTGTGTCTAGTTCTAGCTACAGATCGTATACAGTTTGCCGAAGGGAAAAGACCACATGGGAACTATCCCCTGGACACAGTTTGCAATTACAGGTTGTTGGTAAATGTTTTGACTTCGACCTTAGTCTTGTTCGTGAATCGGAAGTCGATGAACATCACATGCCAGATGCACGTGTCGCAGAAAGGTGCAAGAGCCAACGCTGATTGTGAATCCTGCCACTGCACCAGAAGATGTGCAGAACATCCACAGTCAGTGCAACCACAGTAGAAACAGAGAGGGGGGACTTACTGGGGAGAGCAATAGAATGAGATTAGTGGGCCCCAATAATTGGGATGCCGTGCCCAATATGGTGGACCTATTTAAGTTAACATTGTAGGGGCAGGGAATGGGTCAATTGAAATTATTGGCAAAACAGTTGCACCTGCTCTCAAGTGAGCATGGAAAAGAAAGACATGGGGAGGAAGTAGAACCAATAAGCAAAGGCCAATCACTGATCAGGAAGCAAATGACAAAATGGAAACACAAATCAGAGCACATATCGGAACAATAAGTCTTAGAGTACACCTATGGAAAAAATCAAAATCCTCTTAAGGTTGAGGGTGTTAGTGTGACTTTCCAGAGAGAAAGTTCTGTTGCCATAAAAGGAGAAAGAGATGGGGTGTTAGAGAAGGTAGCCCGCCATTGGCTAAGCCAAACAGTGCAGCTGGTGAATAGTAGATTAAACCAGATTTGGCAATGACAAATGGATTACAAGACAGAATAGGCCGGGCATTAGGGAGAGGCTTGATTCGGGAGCATTTGGTTCCAAAGAATTGCAGGAGCCAAGCGTTGCTACTGAATCGAGGGATGTGTCAGCTGGGGGGCTCTAACCTCGATCCAGGTTCATGTGTAGAGGAGCAGCTGCATGCCTCTGCAGGAAATCACGCCCCCTACCTCCTATACGTTGGAAGTCTGAGACTGTGCCATGTTTGACACCAGCAGTTGTTCCAATACAGCTTCAAGTCTTTGAAAAAAAGTATCCACTGAGGAAACTCTATCGAATGTATCCCTGAAGAGATGACAATCTGAGGGAGGAAATCCTTGAAGGAATATGAAAAGGAGTAAAAGAGAGTAGCTGGTGATGTCACAAGAGACAAGTGTGACGCCCTGAGAATACTGGTTGAAGAAAATGCATTGACCTTACAGAACCTGATGAAGTCGTTAAGAAACGAGTAAACTTTCACGTGCAAGAAGAAGAATGCACGTGTGCTAAGTGCTACAAAATATCAACCATTCAATAATTGCGCAGATGCTGAACCTCCAGTAGAACAAGTCATCACAGAAGCTGGCTATATGTAGTGAATAGACTTCAGGCGAAGCCGCCATTGTATAGAAGCTCGACATCGGTGTCATGAATTTTAGTAAGCCAGAACCCATGGATAGGAAAGACGGAGAATTTTGTCGCAGCAAGAATAAGCTGAAATAGTAGAAGTGCCTGGCGAGGCTGTCTGGCCTGGCATCAAAACAGAAGCAGCCAAGGTTGGTTATCTATTATTGAAAGCAATAAACCTTAGAAGGATGAATCATCCCCCATTAAGGGGCAAAGAAAGAACACTCAGAATGCCAAGTTTTATTAATTTAATAAATGTAAATGCTGCAGAATAGACCAAATCGTGGTCTCCTGTCACGTGAGCCATGGATGGAAATAGAGTTGAGCTTGGAGTCCTAGAAGAACGATAGTGAGAACCTGTACTCCCATATATTCTCAAAGACAAGGATGCTTTGCGAGGCCAAGTTCAATAGGGGACCTTCATGGCAGAAGGCATGGGTGATGAAAGATGTTGGGCTTATTGGGTACAGAGGTAAAGTCAAGTCCACCTCCTGCACCTGGGTCTGAGCTTACGTGCTGCTAAGTGAACCAAATGTTCCAGACATGGCACAAGCATGCCAACCAATTTTAGAGGGCTGTATAACTAATGGCCTTATAGTTTGAGAACCAATGATAAACTGTGTACTTAATAGTATTGAAGATGACATGGTTTAGAGTTAGACATAAGTGATCCACCTGACAGTAGGGCAGCCCATCAGAATCCTAGTCCTTATGGAATGTATACTTAGATGTTCCCCTTCAATCAAATATACTCGCTTGTAGGTTTTTCTTATTTGCTATGTAGGATGACATCACCTCTGATGAATTTTTAGTACAAAGTCAATGTTTAATGAGAAAATGTACGAGAGCTAATGTTCGTTTATGTCCGTTGTAACCTCTCTGTTTTAGATAATTGTTAATAAAACAGCAACCTTTGCCATCTTCCTGAGTTGTTTCAATTATTTGGACTCAGAGTTATTCTGTGAAGCCATCCATTACATGCACGGTGCTAAAGAGCCATAATTTCACATGGTAGTGGAGCGTATGGTTGAAAAACGAGTTTGTCCCCAGCCTTTTGGACGATCGGGCATCATGCGCCATTGGCTGGAAGATCGCGGAAATAAACTTGCAAGAAGAACCGAGACGGTGGGAAGGTCCCCCTTGGGACGAAATCCCTGCCCGGTTTCCATGGGCGCTCTGCGGACGGAATGCGAAGTGGTTGGATTGAAGGAGGAGTCAATACCGAAGGCCTCGAGTCAATTAACAAAAGAATGGTGAGTAGACTAAGGGGAATGGCAATTCAAGGGGTTGGGATTGTGATCATTTTTGAGTAATGGAAAATATTGAGAGAAGAAAAGGTAGCGCCTAGGAATCCTGATGCAAGAGAGTTTCAGAAGGAGACATTTTAAATCCCAATGGGGGTAGAGCAGAAACATAAAACATGTAATTAGAATTAAGTTAAGGTGACGTCTCAAACCCTGCATAGGGTATGAAGTAAAGGTGAGAGAGAAAAAGGTGCTCAAGATGTTTATAAATGTGTAATGATGACTAGTCTGAATGTTGTTTGTTGAGTAAAAATATCACAGAGCAATAGAGGCTGTGAAGAAATTGAAAAAGTTGAAGAGCAACAGTGATTGAGAAAAGCAAAGTGATTGGTGCCAATCAAAAGGTAGAAATAGCCAATTAAGAAATTAGAGGTTTGACCAAGCGATTGATGGTGCAGAGCTCATATTTGTTGCTTTAATAAATGTTGAAAAGTGCTTATTTAAGTAAAAGTATAAAGGTTATTTAAAACAAGTCTGGTAAGTATTGACAGTCAATTTAGACTTATCATTATGGGAGACACTCCCTTGATGCACTTATGCAAAACCTTACCAAAGCAGATGCCTAAGCTCAAACAGTATAGTGCGGAATGGGTGAAAGGCACGGCAGATCAAATGTTCATGCCATGGCCACAAGGGGGATCATTGTCTAAAGCAGTATTGCAACACATGACCACATACTTGCACACTGCGTACACAGGGAAGAAATTAGAGAAAAGATTAGCAATTTTTAGAGCTCTGGAAGATGTACCAAGAAGAAAGGGAAGATCCGTCACCTGAGGCGTGAATGCTCAATCAGCGAAAGGGGGAAGGTGTTGAAATAGGGTTATATCCTTTAAAGGAGTTGAAAGCAGCGACGAGGTATCGTAATCCGATATACAAACCCCCAGCTTAAAATTGTGATGATAGTCTAGAGGAGAATAAGTGAAAAGAAGAAATCTATAAGATAATACAATATAAAGAAGAAAGAAGTGAGCGGTCAAAACTGTCAGATAGGGAGATTAAGAGATGGAAAAGAGAGAAGGACAGAGCTGACGAGATAGCGCTTGTGCAGAACGAACAAATGGATGCGAGGACAGATATTATAAAAATAGATGGGAAGATTATCGAGGAAGTTAAGCAAAGAGAAGGCAAAGGTGAACAAGAAAGAAAGGATAAAGAACAAGAGAAAACACTAAGAGAAGATAAGCAGAAAAGGAAGAGCGGAGAGTGACGAAAATGGATGTATCAGGAAGAGCAAGAAAGGAAAGAAGAACATGCAGAAGAACAAAGAAAGTATGACAATAGACAGAGAGTGATAGAAGAGAGGGATAGAGAGGAAAGGAAGAAAGGCGAGGAGGATGTGCAAAGACTAAGGGATGAAATATTACAGAGATGAAGGGAAGAATACAAAAGAAGGGAAGGAATTAGGAGAGGGGAAGAATGAAGGAAAGAGGAAGAAAGAATTAGAAGAGGTGTGAGAAAGTGAAGAGAAGTAGATGAAGAAATGGAACGAAAAAGGAGACAAGGGGTCTTCATATTAGTCTCAGTCGTAAGTAATCAGTAGGGCCAAATCCAGAAATACGATGGGACAGAATAGAAGAGTTCCTTCTGACTAAGGAAGCTACACAAACAATGTCTAGAGTTGTGTTAGATGAAGAAACATTTGATGCGGAAAGCATTGGAGAAAGGATCGACAAGGTCTATCAACAGTTAAGATGAAATGGTGAGTATGAGACTTGAGGGAATGATGTTTGATCCCCAATGCCTCAATCACGAAGAGAGAAGAGAAGCTTGTTCAGTGACGAATGTCGAGCATTGTCTTTAAGTAGACTGAATCTGGATAAGTGTGAAGGGGATGATAGTCACACTAGTTGGTGACAAGACATGTCAGACGAGGAGAGAGAGTCCACTCTGGAGGTAGGAGGGGAGAGCACATGCGCCCCCGAAGGAAGCCTGCAAATGGATAAAGAAGTAAGATGGTCTGATTTGGAACAACCTAAAGATAGAACGCCAGATCCCATAGCATATCCTGAGCGTCCCCGAGGACGATCGCGTAGTGAAAAGATGCAATCGCCACCATATGTGAGCAGGTTAAGCTCATTACCCACAAGCAGACAGACTGGGATGATCATCCATGCCAGGGATAGACTGTTAGTGTGATCTGACTCTGGGAGGGGATACACTCATTTTCCCTTATTGGAAAAGGGGGAGCAAGACCACAGTAATCCATGGCCGCAGATGGACAAGGATAATTGAAGGTGTACGGTCCTGAGTTTGACTTCGGGCGCTGAGAAATGGATATACGAATTTGACAAAATGACAGGAGGAAATACGTTGGCCATAGTGGACATACAAGGTCTCCTGGAAGCTATTCTTGGGGAAGAGGCTGATGATATATGGAGAAGAGCAGGATATTCAATTGCAACTGCACATAACACAGCACCTGATGGAGCCCTGTTTAATAATTGTAAGGCAGATGTTTGGAGGCCACTCAGGGTACAGTATCCTGACACATCAGATATGGGTGTGATTATTCCACGTAAGATGAAGGAAGATGAAGACCCTATTGCTTACATTCAGGATATTCAGGAGAAATGGCAACTTGAACCTTGCAAGCCGTGTGAAAAGACGGCTGCATTATTTACCACATTGTATGTCAGGGGATGCCTGAGCCAGTAAAAAGACAAATGAAGAAACAAGTGGGGATGGAAGTGAAGCCTTGGGCTGAGATACGGCTGACAATAGTACACCATTGCCAGTTATTACAAGAGAAAAATAAGAAAAAAAGATGAGAATAGTAAAATTGAGGAAGCCAAGGTAGTTCAGAAAGAATTGTCAGAATTTGCTATAAAAGTGGTGGCATTGACAAGCGGAGAAGGATTAGGAATGCAGGAAGCAATGAGTACATCGCAGCCGAGTAATCTGCGCCCGATGGATCAAGGTGGATATGGGTTTATCTTTAAATATAAGAAAATACAACGTGACTAGACAGGTCATAAGTGAAACATTAAACAACCAATAGTTTGAATTATTTAGAACATTCATAAAATTATTAAATCATTAGACATAAATTCAAACAGTCTGTCATAAAAATAGTGACGTATAGCCTATAGGTGGTAAACCTTCAATCCGAGCATAGGAAAAAGTCAAGGAATGGTAAATCATAGTTTACAATCATTAATATCTTTAACAATTGATGCTGGTGTGTTGACTCTGTTGTTCTACAGAGACATTTAGTCTCAACATGTTTCAGTTCTAAAAAGTCATATGTACAGACCTTTCATCAGGAGGAAGTAATGTGCATCAAATTCCTATTCTGTTTCCAGCTTGAGTGAAGGTAGACAAACAAACATGACCTGTCCAGGTTAAAGAGATAGATTCTGTAAGCTATTACTGCTATTATTGGTCTCTATAAGTTCACTAAATGGACAACAAATCACACTCCCAGGCTAAACAATTTACCTCAGAATGGTTCATGTGGGTGCGCACAATCCTTCTGTTAAACTGTGGGAGGGACTAGGAGTGTTCCTACTGTGTGGATGCAAAAAAAAACAAAGGTTTGATTAGCCATATGCTCACTGGACGCGTGGCTCACAGAACATAGTAGGGTAGGGAAAAACAAGTAGGTGTAAACAAAGTAAGTGTTCTACCCACCTGAGGTGGGAACTTGCTGGCCATGCTGTGCTTGAGAGAAGTCTTTCCAAAACGGCATGTAAGAGAAGTCAGTGTCCTTAAGTAGGGCTGAACGTCTTTAGGGAGACCCAAGCCTTGGTGGTGCGAGGTATTCTGGTCATCTAAAGTGGAAAACACACAAAAAAGTAGGTGTTTATGGGGCTAACTAGAAATGCTGGCAGTGCCTGGTGCCCCCATGTGGGGCATGCAAATTGTGCCTAGCGAACAGCAACAGAGCCATTGTCTACATCTTCTTTCCTCAAATTAAGAGTAGAAAGTGAAAATATCTACATGCATACATAATCATGCAAATTTCGTGTGAACAAATACCTGTGGCCACATCGCTCATGGGATCACTGAAACTGCAAAGTAGTCTCTACTTGAAAGCCTTGCACCTGAAGAAAAAGGGCTTCAGGTCGCCCTGTCGAGGAAAAACATAAAATATGTCTGATTTTAGGGGCAGTGCGTCGTAGGTAGAGTACCCCTGGAGAGTACCCACGTAGAAAGCTGTTACCTAGAAATAAATCTGGAGTCCATAGACCTGGTGGCTCAATGCTGCGAAATGGTTCTGCTCGCCTACACAACGTCTGTGAGGAGAGATAACGGTGTTCTTCCTCTGTTGCTACTGACACCATCTGGAGTGTAAATCTTGACCTCGGCCGTCTGCTGTCTGTTAGTAAGGAAGCCGCAGTGTAATCGTGGGGTAATTATGGTTACCTGGCACCCGGGAAGTCCTTTCTCTGTGTTGGCAGTACGCCAGAAACATCCCGATGGAGGGGACGCAACAGGCGCCATTATTAAATGGAGCCTAGTAAATGGTAAAGCCCTATTCGAGCAGCGCTCCCATTGGGGAGCAGACCTATGCATAAACATGGCTAATCATCTTGTATGTGCTGTGAAATGGGGTAAATCCTGAGTATACCCAAGGAAATAGGAGGGGCGACCCTCTGAGCGCTATGGTCCATTGTGTACCTTAGTCACATAAATAGTCACATGACCCAACAATCCATTCGCCTGGGGCATCATTAAAATGTTGTGTATGCATCTCCAAAAAACCAGGGTGCCCCGGTGTAGTAATGGGTGCTTTCTCATATTTACTGGTTTTCACCTAGAGTTATTACAAATTGTTTATTCTGCAGAGTTACAATGAAATCCTAGGCAGGTTCATGAGCTGAAGTATCTGGAGCATAATTACAATGTCTCTCAACACATTGGCCCTCATTACAACTCAGGCGTTAAGGGTTTAACGGCGCCGTCGGCGCCGTTAACCCTTAACGCCTGATTCACACTTTAACGCCTGCTTTTTGCAGGCGTTAAAGTCCAAGGCGCTAAGCGACCTTGGTGCTAATTACGGCACCGTAATTTACGGTGCCGTAATTAGCGCCTTCCCCATCCCCATTATGCCCTATGGGGCAAAAACGGGAATGGGGAAGGGCAAATGGTGAATGGGGAATTACCGCCCCACTCACCTTGGAATGGGGCGGTAATTCCGCCATCCACCATGGCGGAATCCGGCATGGACCATGGTGCTAATAGCACCATGGTCCACCGCCTGAGTTGTAATGAGGGCCATTGTCAAATCAAGCACAGTGGTATTAACAGATGAAATTGTTATTAAAAAAAAACACAGTGTTACTATGCATCAATTGGGCACACCTCTTAAACAGAATACTGTGGTACAGAGATAGTCCCTAACATAACGTTGTCTAGTCCAATATGAGGAATGGAAAATGGAGTGGGACAGGCTCAAGATCACTCGAGCGAATAACTCTATGGGCCAAAGTTATTCACTCTCCTACCCTGTGCACCCATAACTGAGTATCTACATAGATATGGGTCCAGTAGGAGATCTGATAAGTGGCTCGCTAGGGTAAAGTTGCATGCTCATGTTTTCAGTTATGATCACATGGCTAATGATGGACCGGTTCTAACCCGAGTATTAACTAGATAACCCCTAGATAAGCCCTATAAATAGAGGGTCAGTTTTCTATCTTGTTCCATTCTATAGACTTGTTCAGGCCATTCAGGTCGCTCCTCATTCTGAAGATCATCTCCTGTTCCAATTAACATATGGGTTTGTGCTACGAGACAGAGGTATAGGCTATAGAGGAAGAGGAGGAGGATTTCAAAATAATCAAGGTGGGTTTCAAGGTGCGCAAAATGGGAACCAGAGTGCGCAAGTAGAGCTTTTCAGATGGGCACCCCTAGTATGTTGGACTTGTGGGATGACAGGGCACATTGCACCCGTATGTGGGAGCCAAGGGAATGTAGAGAATGGTCAATTTTCAAGAATGGGGACAGCTTATCCTCCACCGTAGAGCACACATACTAGAGAAGGGTTCACCCAAGATCAGACATTGTATCAGACACAAGTGCTGCGAGTGCTGCAGGTGCAAAAACAAGAACAAGTGCAAATGAATCCACCACAAGGGCAGTCACAACAAGCCCCTTTGCAGACACAGAATTATGCAAACACAGGACAATATTGACACCCAGAATAGGAGGTGTCACTGTGGTAGGAGGGAATCTTTTCACAGGGATGAGCCTGCACCCACAATAGGACAGCTCACAGGGTGACTTGATATGTTCAGTACTATCTGTGACACCAGACCCCGAAGAGGAACCAAGGGTCGATGTGACGATAGGACGCAAATGTTTTTCTTTTCTTATAGACACTGGAGCAACTCATTCATGTATACGAGAGGGAAAATATCCAATGTCAGGAATTGCCATGAATGCTCAAGGGTACTATGGAGCTACAAGTCAAGTTCCTTTTACTAATGAATTACCAGTCTCTATAGGAGAGTGTGACATGTCTGTTCCTTTGTTATATTCACAACAGGCACTGGTCAGGTTTTTGGGAAGAGATTTAGTGACAAAACTAAACATGACAGTTTCATTTACTGACCAAGGAATAGTCTGCTTCACTCCAGGAATTCACTATATAAACGTGGGAGAATGTATACTTGCATTCACAGGGCAAGTCACTCTGTGAGGCGTTTAAGTAGATCCAGAGATTTTTCTACATGGAGTGAGCATTCTACTGACATGGCGAGCTGGCTTGAAAAATTGTGAGGATACCTGATGGGTTCTTGTTTAAAACGTGAATACCTATGGACAAAGAGGGGGGCACACTATCCCAATAGAATTGGAAGCAGTCACAGTACGAAGGAAAATAGCAATGCTCGAAGGAGTAGATGATGAAGGTAGACCATGGAGAACAAATAACAAAAGAGTTTATTGGGCTGAAAAAAGCCGGAATTACTACTGCCTTCCCTAACCGTAAAAAACAGTAATGGTACACAATGGAATGGTTCCTTAGGAGAAAGAAAATATATATCTGCGGATAAAAGTCAAAACAAGTGATTGTAGCAACTTTGGGGTAATCACACAGGGACACTCAAGATAATGAGTTGTTCTGGCCCTCAGGAAGGACACCCTAGCCCTAGCAGGGGTGCCTTTCCCTAGACTGCGGATGGTGCAACGCCTATCTAAGAGGGATAGGTCAAGAAACTGTCCCTGACTCTATACAAAATATACAGTTAATTGTGAATCAAACACACTCAATGTTAGAACAAACAGCCTAAAAAGGCAACAACTAGAAGTGAAGGTGTCTACGAGAGTGTGATTAGATCTGAAAGGCTAAAACCGGACTGCATAAACTAGCATGTTGTAACTGGGATCATCTCACCCTGATGGCTCCTTTTCTCTGCATGTTGGTGGTGGTCAAAGCAAGGACGCAAAAAAATAATAATAAACAACCAAAAATATATATATTAGAGGATCGAGTCTTCTTAAAAACACAAAGCCCACCAGAGCTATAGGGCTTGCTATAGAGGAAACTCACTATATGTGTGACTTTTATCCGCAGATATATATTTTCTTTCTCCCAAGGAACCTGTAGACCATAGAGAACAGTAATAGCTCTCGAGGAAGGGTACAGATTGACTGACATAACTGATGACGGCATATTAAGGGAAGACAAAACAGATGATGAAGTTGTGTTCTTTATGAGCATTACACACTGGATAAGGATAGAAACGAGGGAAGTCCCACAGTGAATAGCGATAATGCTGCAACGTCCAGCATTTTTTCAGGAGGACATTGAAAAGGTGGCAAGCGTCCTTTGGACCACAGGCCCCTGTGACAAAGGTTTATTAAAGAGAATAGGAGAGGTTAAAATAAAGCTTAAGCCAGGAGCGATTTTACCTCGAGCAAAATAATACCCCATGTCTCGAGAAGCTGATGAAGGTATAATCCAGATCATTTAATCACTGATGAAACAAGGGATTCTTGTACCATCAGAATCATTGTGTAATACTGCGGTGTACCCGATTGAAAAAATGTAATGAAGGATTCTGGAGATTTCTACAAGGTATGAGACCAATTAACCAGATTGTAGATGCAGAGTTTCCTTTAGTTCCTAATCCGGTGGCGATACTGAGTAGTAACCCAGTGGAAGCTCGATATTTCACAGTGATAAATTAGAAAAATGTGTTTTTCTCAATCCCGTTGCAAAAGACTCACAAGACTTGATGTAGTTTACGTTCCGCCAAACCTGACTGAAACTGAAACATACTTGTTTGTCCCAAGGGTACTGTGAGTCCCCATTGATCTTTAATAGAGTCCTACAGATGGATTTAGGCAATATGAATATTAAGAGTATGGTGATACTATATGTAGATGACATTTTAATTTGTAGAGCCACAGAAAATGAGTGCAGACAAGATTCTCTTTGGTTGATGACTATTCAAGCTTATAAGGGATATAAGGTAGACAAGGAGAAGTCACAATGCTGTCAAGAATAGGTGTTATACATAGGTCAATTGATTTCGATGAAGGAAAGAAAGTGACACCTGAAAGAGCCGAGGCGATTATGAAAATGTCAAAACCAAACACAGTGAAACAGATGCAACTATTTTTGGGGTTATGCAACTATGTAAGAGCCTGGGTGTTTCATTATAGTACATATATAAGACCACTCCTGCAAGCTCTAAAGAAAGCACAGGTGGCAAAAGTAAAAATAGAATGGACTGAAGAAATGGAGGAAGGGTTTGAGGAGCTGAAAAAAGTGATTTGTACAGCCCCTGTTTTAGGAATTCCCAATTATGCTGAGGAATTTTATTTGTTTTCACACACAAATGGGACAGTCATGACAGCAGTGCTGATGCAGAGAGCTACATTGGCATATAAACCTTTAGCATATTACAGTGGGATTTTAGAGTTATGAGAGGGCACTTTCCTTGTGAACAATCATTGGCTGCTGCCGTGTTCGCGATTGAGAAATCAAAAGTATTGCCATGGGCTGATCTATGACCCTCTTTGTGGAGCATGCTCCGTTTGCCATTTTAGAGAAACCCAAAGGCACATTAACATCCCAAAGAGCTTCAGCTTAGGAGGTAATGATTTCTAACGCAATGAATAAGATTGTAAGATGTAAAATAGGCAATCCCGCCACATTTATAGCTGAGCCAATAGAAGAAGGTGACCATGTTCATGACTGTGAGAATTATGTTGAATTTTATGATGATATACCCTGTGTGAAGGAAAATGCTTTAGCAGGAGGGGAAATTCTCTTTATTGATGGTTTCTCCGAAAATGTATCAGACCTGTGGGGAAAGCTATTCAGGCACCGCAGTAGTGAGGCATAGATTAAATAGAGAATTTGAAGTTGTAGCAAGTACAAGGCTATGTCTCACTTTTCAGCGCAAGCGGCAGAATTAGTAGTGCTCATTGTCACGCTTGAGAAACACGAAGGACAAGAAGTGAGAGTGTACAGTGACTCCGCCTACGTGACGTCAACCGTACATGCAGGATTTGCATGTTGGAAAAGTAGGGGCTACCTCAGTGTGGATGGCACTCCAGTGCAGCACGCATCCTTATTGGATAGGCTTATTAAGGCACTACAACTCTGAGTGGCCATAGCGGCCATTAAATGTGCAGCGCACACTAAACGAACAGACTAACTCTTGCGGGAACGAAGCCGCAGATGCAGAAGCCAAAATGGTTGCATATTCTCCCAGATATTTCAAGTTTTGATACTGAGAATATAAAAGAAAAAGTAGTCACAACCATTTTAGTGCAAGAAGGTTTAATAAATAATTGATAACCCCACCAAGGGAGATTCAAGGGAGTGCATTGCGCGAAGAGCAGGAATTGTGGAAACCAAGGGGGGTGTTCTTTATCCCCCACAGAAGCATTATGGCAAGAAGACACCACTGTAAAGCCGGTGATTCCAGTAGCATTATTAAAGGTTGCGCTTGAACAGTTGCATTACCCTGTGCATGTAACTAGGGAGAGTATTGCTGCTACGATTGCGGACGAGTGGTTCATTCCAAATTTGTTGGAACACGTTGCACTATTTATGGTAAACTGCATTTTCTGTCAAAGGTTTACTGCTGGCCATACACTGAGAACAATTAGAGGGGTAATACCTTGACTGAATGGTTCCTTTCAGCATTTACATATGGACTATGTCGATATGCTGCAAGTATGTAATGGATATAGGTATCTATTAGTGCTGGTGTGTACCTTCTCTAGGTGGATCGAGGCAGGTTTTTAGTGGGCAAAGTTTTCCCGAGATGGGGTGTCTATGAAGTGCTGAGATCCGATAATGGGAAACATTTTGTTAATGAGCGATTGGAACAAATGGGGCTTCTATTGAGTAAAAACACACATTTTCTTCTGCTTATGATCCGCAAGCGAACAGGATATGGGAGAGACTCAGTGGCCTTAAAAAAAAGTATTGCCGAGATTAAATTGACTTTGAAGAAGGGATGGCTATATTGCCTACCTCGGGCCTAATATGCCCTTCGTAATCAGCCAGGATCAGACCATCACCTCACCCCTCATGAACAAGTGACAGGGCGACGTATGTGAAAGCCCCTTATACCTCAATCTAGGAGTAGAAATGATGCCCAAAGTGTAGCTAAAACCTTAGGTGATGAAATGCATGACTATTTGTCATGTATGACCTCTAGCATTTCTTTCATTTCAGATCAAGTCAAGCGCAAGGGGGGTTGGGTTGTGAACACGGAAGAAGAAAATTCAACAACCAACCCAATAAAACTACTGTCGGCACCCAAGTTATATGTTGGAGAGCTAGCCCGAATCAAGAATTTTACTAGAAAGTGGCATGAGCCACGTTTTAATGGTCCCTTTTGTATATAAAATATAACCCCTTCAGCTGTGAAGTTCCAAGGGAGACAGCGTGGCTTCACCTGGGTGACATAAAGGCATATAAAGGTGAGCCCCGCCCTCCCACCGTAGCCGATCCATTAGCAAGACAAGAAGAAGAATTTCAGCGTGTGCAGACTTGATCGATGACAAATAAGGATGATAAAGCAACTAGGGGTTAAAAAAGATTTATGTTGGACTGAAATTCAAGTGAAGATATGAACAAGACACAAGCTACCCCACATTTACACACAATTGGTGGTCAGATATAGTGTGGCCATACATAAACTACTTATCATAAATAAGCGGTTTCATGGGTCAGAATCATATCTAGAACATGTTATTGAAAAACATATATAAAAACTCTGCGGAAAGCGGAAAAACACTTAATTACACAGATGTAAGAGCAAAATACAGAAAAAGCAGAGAGAACCTCCAATGCTACATGCAAGTAATAATAGTGCATGAATACATTTGTGGTGATGTTAATGACACAAGTGAGAGAGCAATTCATGATATATATCAAAATAGCAATCCACTGCTAAAACAAGATGTGTTTCTGGCTTAATGGGAAGGACAGTGTGAACAACATTAGTCCCTTACATAATGGAACCCTTTAAGCCGTCTTCAGGACACATGCAAGATGATAATAAATAAAACGTTCAGAGGCTCATCTCCCGTCAAGTTCTATTAACCAAAGAAAATCAAAATGCACAAGAATTAAAAACTGACCTCTGTTGCAAGAAATCGAAAAAAGAATATTAGACCACAATTCTGGTTATCCTTTCTTCTATGTGTGTAGGGCTGAGATTTTTAGATGGCACATCAGGAAATAATTCAATGATGCAGTCCAGGTTGCTATAGATGGAAATAGAGAGACGAGGCAAATTTGTCCTCAATACATCCGTAAGATGTACTATAGGCAGTGGCAATAATCTATTTGTAGCCTTACCGATTCCTGCATGTTCGCTACTGCTAAGCTTTCAATATAGGTATTCAGCATATGTCCAGGACCCAGTGGTATGATTAGCATGCCTGTGGTCATCTGGGGGGGGACTCTCCATCGTCCTATATGTGTAAAAATAGAAAGAGGGACAAACAGAATAATATTTTATGTTTATCCCACAAGGAGATTCACACCAAAGTTGGTGCAGATTTGTGTACAAAACATTATGCTCATGTTTTAAATCCGAGTGTGGATGTTATGCTCTATAATCAGTGAATGGCAGGTAATGGCGGCGTGAGGGCTGGCCAGTGTTATCTGGACAGCATCCTACCTGTTGTTATCGGTGTCTGCCACAGTTCAGGAAAGCCCTCGATTGAGGCAATAGGTGCAAACAAGCCTGATCCACCCTATTTGTGATGTGAATCTTGGAAGAACCCGGTGCACGCATGTCTGTGCGTATCAAGGATGCTGAAGGCACCATTTTAGGAAGGGGTAACTGCTCCCCAGCAAAAGATGGCCATGCATGGTACAATTAATAAAGCTCTCCAAAGGCGGCAGTGTATTCGTCTGCCATTGGCATCCCACATTCCAGGATGGTCAAAGATATTTTCTATTTCAGAAAGCTGATGACTGCCAAATAGCTGAAGATTAATATGCACGGCCTCTGTACTGTACAGGACAACTGTTACCATGAAATTGAGTAAATGACTGAATCACCAATAAATCAAAACTGCCAGATCATGAACAAATAATGCCAGAACACGCTGATTGATGAATACTTAGTGTATGAATAGATTCCATTCACTGGCGATATTTAGGCCATTTTCTACTGTGTCTTATTTAAGAATCCATTTTGGTTCAAGTTTTCTTAATAAGAGATCTCTGTCACTACCTTGTGGGGGCCTTTTACTGTTTGAATAACAAATCATAGTAATTATGATTGATTGTGTTTTGCCTCCTTGTAACAGAATAAATGGGCGGGGGGGTTCATTGAAGCCAACTGGTAACACTCCACGACCTTGGTCCACAAAATTGTATTGCAATCACTGTACCTGTGTCGCACTTGCTGGAGAGATAGAGGTCCAAGACCCCGCCTCTATGAAACAAGTAGGTTAATAGACCCTCCTACATATAAATGCACCACACTTCAAGATCAGTGGTTCCAGAATTGCGGTTTTATTAGCACACACAATTCTAGAATAATTCTGCCAAATTGCCCTATATGGTAACACGTGTTTCGGCATCTAAACAGTGCCTTTCTCAAACCAGGGCTGTGCAATATCAAAAAACAAATTTTAGATCAATAATGGATATCAAACATAATATAGAAAAACACAAATTATATTGTCAGATACAGCAACATGATATATTGCATTAATGTGATTTTGACATGTGTTGGTGTAGGACAGAGATGAAGGATGGGTAAAGGGGAAGGATGATACGGTAAAAAAACAGGTCAATGGGAAAGAAACAAAACTTATATTAGAATTGGATGTTTGAATCACCTGATTGTAGTCCCTGCTATGATTACGATAATTTAAGGAAATTATAACATTTTTTTAAGCTATATGCAAACTCTTTCATGCGCATGGTTGCAAAAAGGCACCTACATTTGCCTGTATGTACTCCATTTTAAACATTTCAATTCGCAAATTGTACAACCAATACTTAAATCATTAGTTTACATGTATTGAATGTCAACCATGTCTGTTTAATGCGGTCTGTTGCAGTAGTAATAACCGGGTTAAATCCCTGAATGAAACATGAATTAGGGTTAAGTGATGCCCTTGATAAAGCTATTGCACCTACGTTAACTTTATTGCACATGAAAGAGAAAAGAAAAAAGTGGAGGGATACATGAATGTACAAGGTCCCTCTCATTTTTTCTTGTGCTATTTAAATTGTAGGGCTTGATGGAAAGCAATAAACACTGAAAATAATTCTATCTGCGGTCCAGATACCGGAATCTCCAGAATTGAGATGCATTTCGACCAGGCCGAACCTCTTGGATGTTGTTCAACTTTCAGGTCAAAAAGATTGAGTGAGTTTAACCTAGCAACCAAATAGAATCCAGCCCCTGGCAGGGAAGTGGGGCACATTGCATGTCCCTGCAGAGGATGGCAGTCTGACCTCTGTCAAAGGACCCTGCCATGTGTGAACACAAACTTTTTTGGGTGGATTGCTGACAAGGTCTAATGACTTAGAAACACCCCAAATGTGGGTGGTTTGTTACCTCCAAATATATTCACCCATGACACATAGTTTGAAAGACAAATGTTTTAACACGTTTTAAGTTTCTGTCCTTACATCTTTGCAAAGCGTTCTAGTGTTCATAATAAGTCACGCAGTATTAACTTTGATTTGGAAAAGAACAGGATAGTATAAACCTTGTACAGTGCCAGCTTGATGTAATTTTACTTTTCGTGGACATGGTTCTCCTGTTGCTTCTCCTGATCTTCACAAGAAGTAATTAAAGAAACAAAGGGCCTCAATACGAGTTTGGAGACAGCCATGCCCTTATTAAGTCTGTGGTCCCTGAATGGGAAAATACCAGGCCATTCCGACTTTGGAGGGCCCAGTATTTCCCCATTCAGGGAACCCCGACCCAGACAATCCCCATTCCCATTTGAGCCCCCATAGGGCTCAATGGGAATGGGGAGCATGCTAACAACGGGCCCGTTAATGACAGGCCCGTTGTTAGCATGCTGGTCCCCTCGTGGAACCCGCAAAGGACGTCTGGTCTGACTAGACGTCCAGAGCGGGTCCCGCGAGGGAACCTCGTAATGAGGGGGTACGGGATTAACGGCGCCGGCACCTTTACCGGCACAGTTAACCCTTTACCTCCTCAGTTGTAATTTGGCCCAAAGTGTCTGTTTTAGATCATACATGTGGTTTGACAAAATTTGTGGATGCAAAAATTTTGAGCGATTGTCAGGGGTCCAACTCTGAGTGACAGAGACAATAAGCTAAATTGAGCTTTAAAGGCCAGCAAGGGTTTCCTCAGTAAATTATGAGTTATGTTATGTTAGAATGTACTTATCCTGTGCAGATCGACACCATAGTAGTCTTAAATCTTGAAAGCCTTTCTGAAAAGGTGGAGCATTGTCAGCTGTGAACCAGGATGAACGTAGGTGAGAGATGATGAAGGAGTCAGATACCACTATACAGTTGAGTTTAGGTGAATGGATTATGGTCATGGAAGTAAGATTTTATGTGTAGCCATTGCTGATGGATCAGACAGAACGTAACATTTGTTTACGCCGCTCCCTTCCTCCCAGAATACACATACTCCAGCGTTTGCGCCCACATGCATTTTCATGTAGGTGATAATGCTGGGAGTCCCTATGGAGCCTGCTGGCTTTTTGCACCAGCAAATAGCAGGCAGAATTCATAGGGATCCATTGTAAACGCATCCTGTTATGTGTACATGTCTGGCAGCATTTACTTAATTTGCACGGTGGAGGGTAAAAGACAGCGTACAAACTTGTACGCCACCTTTTACCCTCACCTTTTGCACTCCACCGTGCAAATGATGAAAACTGGGAGGCGGGACCGTCCTATGTGTAAGTCTACATGTAACAGGTTCCCACCGCCCAATTATGGGCTCATATAAAATTTGATCCTTAGAGTTATGCTATGGAGAGAAAAACATGTAGTAATTTTAGACTTTTAGAACGTATTGGTGAACATGGAAGTAAACCTTCTTTGGGCAAGGAGTTAGGCAACGACTCATCATTGATGGTCTTTGTGAAAAGGAACTGTTTAATAAAGCATTGCCAAAGGTATGATATGATATGATATGAAAGGTTATTTATAACGCGCTTAATACCGAGAGGTTTCTGAGCGTGGACGCGGGGATCGAACCTTTGTTGCGCTGTGTCGTCTTACTTCCAAGGCGAGCACGTAGCTGCTGAGCTGCGAAAAGAAGTACACTTTACTTCTTGGCTGTTCAGGAGAAGGTGTCAATGAGTCACAAAAGATGGATCGAATGTGTGGGAGTGTTAGGTACATGTGTGATGTTTAAACACATGTGCATGGATAACCTTATACAAACATTCTTTATAACCAGATCAGCACAGATGATCATGGGCAGAGTGCAGCTGCTGGTCGATACCTACACACGGGTACATGTGGTGGGTGATCACATTTTATTCCTGTTCTCTGCACTTAACTTCTGCCCAAACAATGGGGTGGCAAATACTTCTGTAAGTCTGGAGAAATTCTACAACCCTTGGGATTCTTACTGAGAATGCAAAAGGGGCCTTGTAAATCGAATACACATTTTTACAAGGAGGAAAAGGGAAAATCATGAGATAAACATTTTACAAAGAGGAAAAGGGAAAATCATGAGAAACTTTTTACAAAGAGGAAAAGGGAAAATCATGAGATAAACTTTTTACAAAGAGGAAAAGGGAACATCATGAGATAAACTTTTTAATTCCTTTCATTAACAATGCTCAGGTGTAATGCACATATCTCACACTGTACACGCACACACATGCACACACACACACGTAGCGTCATATGCATTTAATTGTAAGTGCACTTTTTTAGTGAAACCCTATTAGTTATACATTTGCTTTCTGACAGATTTATTGTAAGCATATGTGGCGCAAGTTCCTTTGTGTATATATATATATATATATATATATATATATATATATATATATATTTATTAAAATAGATTTGTCTGAAATAAAGGTAAAAAAAATGTGATCAAATGTTTTAGGTCAAATGTTTTTAGGTCAATTATGCTATTACCGTAATGTGGTAGGTTCTCTGTATTCCAGGGCATTTGATGTCCATTTTGAAGAATATTCCATGGTCTATTGGGGTTTTTTCATCAGTTGGAAGACATTTCATAATGTTCAGTTATAAAGACTCATGAAATTAAGAAAGGTTGAACCGCCCGTTCTGCCTCTGACTCCACGCACTTCAGGCAAAATCCATTGCAATATTGTGTTGGTAGGGGCTAATTCGTCTAAAGTTATCCATCCCCAAGATGCAATTCATTTCCAGCAACATGTGCTGTTCTGAAGCTGTCCCGGACATCCAATGTAATAAGCCCTTGTGGCCACAATTCTGCTTCATTATGCCAGGTCATCTTTATAGCATTTTAATGTATACTGCAATCATCGCACGGCCATATTGGCCTTGTGGTGCTGAGACTTGTCTGAGTGGTGTACTGTGCCCTCGTCCTGGGTATCCTAGCTGTGGTTTGGCGTGGAGTGAGAAAAAGTAAGGGGTAGAGGAAAGGAAAAAGTGGGCACAGATTTATCTGGGCATTAGTCATCAGGAGAGAGAAGGAAGGGGGTGCGGGAGAGGATTCGGCGCATCTGATCGCAGCCGTTTCACGGCGGTTAATGAAGCAGCCATTTTGCTGCATTTGTCAAAGCATTTTTTTTCGGGAGGTTGGTTTAGGGTGCATTCAAATATGAGTTTTAGGGTGCTAGGGGGTGGGGCCAGCAGTGGGTGGGGGCATGGGAGAATAAATGCAGCAAAAAATGTTGCAAAAACGGCAATGAAATCAAATGTTGCTGATCCAACGTAGAGGGAGGGCGCGTTTGTAATCATTGATATGCGTGTCGACCTTGCTCCGCAGATCGGAGAAGGAATGCAGATTTTGGAAAGCCGCAAGTTTGCATCTTCTTGGGCCAATTCTTAGCATTTCCATAGCTCTCAACTCACACGCTTTTGGCGAGTGTCACCCGCCTTGTAAACAGCTGACTCACCCGCCAAGGCTCATGCACGCCCATTCATTTCAATGGGCCTCTCACCCGCCAGAAATAAAATCGGGTGTTTTCACCCGCCTTTGCGACATAAATGGTTGAGAGCTATGGCATTTCTGAAGGTAAAAATAGGACCCTGGTCAAAGATAAGACATGTTACAACGTAGTGTAAAATTGTGGTGGTACTATAATTTTAGATAAGTGGGGGGGTGGAAATAGGAAGCGATGAGTCTGAAAGAGCATTAGCGGTCAGTTCAGGTTGTGTGTCGCTGGCTCTGCTTCCTCAACCTCCTCAAATACACGGCACCAATCCGAAAATTATTTGGAACCATTACTGGGCATTAATTATAAATGTGCCAGGGAAATAGAAAAAAAAGGGCCCTGCTCGGCCTACTCAGGAAACAAGATGATCCGAGCCATTATTCAACAATGCCCGGCCCATCGCTTCTTTCATCCTTTCTCCACAGTTCTCCGTGTTTGCTATCATTTCTTGGCCCGCACCGTGTCAATAATTACCAAATTAGCCGGACGCGTGTACAATTTCAGCTCGAGTGTCATTACTGACAACTCAAACAATGAAAGCTGATGGGAAAGGTAGGCCGACATCTCCTTATTAAGATGGCGTCGCGCTCCGAGAATTCCGATTCAAGCCCCACTCGCCTTTAGAAAGCACGGAGAGTGGGGGGGCCGAGGAGGCGGAAGATGTCGAGAGAATGGAACAAAAAAAAAAAAAAAAAGAAGTTTGCCTGTATTGTGCTGCCCAAGGACACCGAGACAGTGGGAAAAGCCATTTTGATGTATACGCCTTTTTTCCCCCTCAATTTCTAGTGGATAAAAAAAAAAACACGAAGGCTATTTAAAAGAATGTTGCAAAGAAGTAATTACACGTTTTTTCGGATCTCAGCGAAATAATGCTTTTCATATCGCTCCAGGTGACACCATTTTCTTTGTAGGTTGCCTCCGTTAAGTGTGAGCGTGCGCCAGTTCCTTTGGACAGCTTTGTTTTTCTCAGTGTATGAATGCCCTTCTCGTGGCGAAATGGAACCGTTGCCGCACTTACTGCAGAAAGGCGCTTGATTTGCCGCCATTGTGTTCTGTTATGAGCCATTTGTGCAGCCTCTAATAGACGCCTTAAAGCGCTGCGAGGTCAGAGAGCTCTAATTGTTTTAAACAAATTATTGTCTGGTTGATTTACTTGGGGTGATTGCTCTTTAGTGCACATCCCTTGGTCGGTGAATTAAAATACATGACAACCAAAATAAGGGCAAGCTGGGAGTCGCATGGCACGCTGCTGAAGCATTCTTTTGTTTGCATCAACAGTGGCGCAGGTCTGCAGCTTTCGGCATTCTTGGTGCTGTTTATTTTGCTACAAGTTCCCTTCTGTGGCCCTGGAACTTTCCCAGCAATATTCCAGCTCCCTGTACGCTATGGACTCGGCATACAACTACCAGGTGGAGAATAGGAACAGAATAGCAGCGGGGAACAATGTGCATGGCTGTGTCTTTCATACTTTTCTTTTTTTTGGAAAAGGGCCCTTGTAGCCCTGCCTGTGGTTTGTGGCCCTCGTTGGTTTAAAAAATTGTCAACACGGCGCACAAGCACTCCACGTGTGGAGCCGCTGTCATTGGGACCTCAAAATGGCGGTGACTGCATAACAGCGTTGATTGATACACCTGACAGGCGTCAAATAAGGTGGACTGAGATGTAATTAGCATCGGAGCACCTTCCCCCTGCCCAGCTGCATCTTTGTCGACAATGTTATGGTCTGCATTTCCCTGCGACTCCCGTGTGTAGGCCTTGCCCCACCCCGTTCCTGGAAAGAACACCTGGACACAGATCCTCACGTATCGGGCATCCGGCGCGCACTGCTGTATCGCGGGACAGCCCCCTTTATTTCTTACAAAGCACGACGGAAGAACGTTGCCGTCACGCCACGTGACTACATCATAGGCTGCTAGTTTCTGCAAGAAGTTTATCACACTAGAATCCGATTCTAAACAATTCTCAAATGGGCTTTTTCCTGTGCCCGCTTTCAGGCTTAGATGCAAACGGTCGAGCGTGCAAGCTGGGCACAGTTATAAGTGTCCACAAGCAATGCAAAGCAACAGGAACGTCACTGTCTCAGTAAAGTCGTTCCCAAGCTAATAGAAAATCTGGCACCCAGTCTGCTACAAACCCCAAACTCCAATATGGCCACTGCTTGTGTAAATGATATACTAATTGCAAAACCGTAGAGATTTTGGGGGCGTTTGTGTTCTCACAGTAAAGCAAGTTAGCCAGGGAAAGACAACTACTAAAGAAAGGTGCAGTGAAGAATCCATGGGCTGTGCAGGGCGAGGGGTTGCCAAGGAGACTCACAGAGATTTTTTGGGACATAATAGGCCGGCTTCATTAACTCCAAAATGCAACAAGAACATTGTTATTTTGACATTTCACATTTTAGTCCACCTTGCCGACCTGGTGGACCATTTAACTCTGCACCCTCGCATTGCGTGGAACGGGAATGGGCCCGCTCTCGCTTCTATGCCCTCAGGAGGCCCAAGACTCTGGAATTGCACTGAGTGCCTCTAGATCCCGCTCTCCCGGCACCTGTGCCTCTTTCCGTCCTAGAGCCTTCTGGTGAGTGCCGGTTTTGATCACTTTAGTGGCCGAAATGGGCAGTGGGGCCCTCCCCAAGGGCAAATCACATTCCAAACACTCCACCAAAGGGATCTGGAACTATCAGCTGAGAAGCTCCTCCCTGCCCTATGCCATGCTGATGAACGCCATCAAGTCCTGCAAGAACAACCCGATTCTCCCAGCAGGTGCACCCCGTATTGATGAAACACGACCAGGCCCTTCAAGAATCCACAGGCCACCACTCTGAAGCGTCTGTGGCAGGATGACAACCGCGCCGGTACATTTTTCAGTTTGCGGGCTGACATGTTTGAAAGACAGGCACACACACCTTCCCCCGTACCTTTCATTGTATGATCTGGGACCATTCAATGACATCAAATCCTTGGAAAGACCAAGACCAGCCCCTCTCCCAGATCCTTATGACCCAAAGATACCAAGTCCTTGCCCCCATTATGGAGCTGCATAGTCACAACTTTCTCCAGGATTTTTGCAGGCCGTGACCAGAGAGGTTTAAAGAAGCATCACCAGACAAGACTCTCATGGCAGAGGGACCAACTGAGGTACAGCACCATGGGGCTACTCACTGATGAAGCTGGGAGTGTCGACTTTGGGACTATTCTGGTTACAAAATTATGCATTACGCTCTGGTCGGGAAATTGCTCCCAGACAGGTTTGGTACAAAACATACAGTTTCTCAAATATTTCGTCATTGTTGCGACCTTGGCAGCGTGGGAGAATGAGTTCAGTAGCATGTCTATGGCCCAGTTCATCAAAAACATAGGGCATCATTCCCCATGGTCCTTACGTTGCGGAAGTAGCTGGTGTTGTCTTGATTGGTGGCAAACATAAGGTTCAGGGCTAAACATGTTCCTGGTGTACAAAATATCGTGGATGATTTTTTGTCTCATTGTAAGATGCAGGACTTTAAGAGAGTGCATGCCGATTCCAAAGACCAGATTACCTTTTTCCCAGAGACACAGTGGAAGCTTGGTGCCCAGCGGCCTCACCTCTGATTGTGGGGTCCCTGGCAGATAAAGTCAAATCAGCCTATGAGGTGGTCTTCAAAAAAGGGATGTGCCAGTGTCTGGAAGGGAGAATGGGCCTCATTACGAGGCTGGCAGTAGCTGTGCCTGTAATACAGGCACGGGTGCCGCCGGGAATTCATTTTTTTCCGGCGCCCAGAAATGGGCAATTACCAGGTCGTTACGGCATTAATGGACCCGGTATTTCCCCATTCTCATTTGAGCCCCATGGGGCTCAATGGGAATGGGAAGGTTGGATGCACCGGCACCGTGTAAACGGTGCCGGTGCATCCGACATGCTGTGCTCGCGGGAGACCTGGCAGAATGAAAGGCACCCACGAGCACAACTCAGAGTTTCCCGGTCCGAATACAACAGTACCTGCATGCTTACCGGTACCGTTGTATCCGGACCGACAAGCTCGTAATGAGGCCCATTGTTGCTCAGTTTTTGTCTGCGTTTTATGGTGCTTTTCATATTGGGGTTTCCATCAGTAAGTGGAACACGAATGGAGACATCACTAGGGATGAAGTGAAACTTGTAGGGAATGCAGTAGTGAACCTGTGGATCAATAAAAAGTGGAGATGGCTTCACTAAAAAAAACATTTAACAGTGCATGACCACAACAGATATCGGCACACATCAGTATAATGCATAGATGCCGGCCTCTGTGGATAATTTCCACATTTTAATTACATTTTACCGAAAGAAGGAGGCATTTCCTAAAAGGAAACAAATCATATCAAAAACACCTTCTTGGTTTAAACAACTAGATCCACAAGGAGCCTAACCTTGTTTCAATGTCAGGGAGGTGAACCAATCAAGGGTCAATGTAACCAATCATGCCCATTACATATCAGTCATATTTCCAGCTTGTCCCTTCCAGCTCTTCATCAGGTTCCACTTAAATTAAGCACATTGGGCCTCATTCCGAGTATGGCGGTAAGGGATAGCGGCCACCGCTAACGAGAGCGGTGGCGGTAATCCCTTACCGCCATACTCCGAGTTCCCTTTGCGCCATGGAGGTTTTAACACCTGCTTTTAGCAGGTGTTAAAAACCATGGCGCTAAGGGACCTTGATGTTAATTACGCCACCGTAATTTACGGTGGCGTAATTAACGCCTTCCCCACTCCCATTATGCCCTATGGGGCAAGAATGGGAATGGGGAAGGGTAAATGGGGATTGGGGAATTACCGCCCCGCCAACCTTGGAATGGGGCGGTAATTCCGCCATCCACCAAGGCGCTGCCGGTCCGGGTACGGCGTCAACCAAGGCGTTAATAGCGCCATTGGTTAGTGCCGTAGGAATGAGGCCCATTCTGTAAAACAAAATAGTATTTCAACAGTTTTGTCCCCAGTCCTCAGTTTATTACATAGTGTACCCAATATTCGCATGTTCCTCTCTTGTTAACCAATTTCCCACATTAAATATGCCTACATCTCAGAGTATTCATTCTTAAAACTTGGCAACATGTTCAATATGGCCTTCAATATTCAAATGATCCGATCGCAATTAACAATCTCTGTGTCTTTGCGTCCTCATGGTATGCTAACAATTGCACACCTGTTGGCAGAAGATTGAAGACCGATCAGGAATGGAGAGGAGCCACGGATATCTCTCTAGGGATAAGGGAGGACCCAGGGGTTTTCCCGGATTGCACCAGGGGGAATACTTAACTGTCCGAGGAAAGGGGCTGGTTACCTCTGTGGTTTCACAAGGATGGCTCCAGACTGTCTCAATTTCAATTCAAGAGAGTGTTTCAGTGCACATTAACTGGGGTCTGGATGCAGTGGTGCAGGATATGCATCCCATTGATTCTGAATCAGGGAAGCCACTATGGCAGCTGGACTAGGATTAAGGTATAGCCAGATAATGAAACTGGGGAGCTGGAAGTTCAATGCATTCAGGTGCTATATACGGTATCTGCTCATTGCATTGACTCTCAGGAATCAGTGGGGTACAGACCTGGTCGATGCCCTTAGGCCCCGCCTCCTCCTCCTCCTCACCTGTATTGGAGTCTTCAGAAGAGTCTTCGGAAGAGATCACCCTTCTCTCTCTCCACGAGGTGTCTGGCTTTTTTTTGTAGACCTGAGAACGAGCCCTACTCGAGGCCACCTTGCCTGATAGCAAGATGCTCGGCAGTGAGACCCCCAGGGGGCTCGCCCCAACAACCAGGGAAAAACATAGATGAAAAACCCTGGAGAAGATGGTAGGTGTCAGTCACTGGAGATGAATTGAAGCTTGCTTGCAGACATAGACTTCAAATCCCAGAAGGCACCAGAAAGCTCCACTCTCCAGTATGCATGCTTAACAGGTAGGTAAGGCAGTCCGTATGCAGTGTACAACTAATGTAGAAGGCACGGAAGGGAGAGGACAAGCAGGGAGCTCAAACGGAAGGCAAGACCGGTGAGAACAAGCTCCGAGACAGAAGAACAGCAAGGAGGAATTCCGGAAGGAGAGAGAAAAACAATGGCAGAATCGGGAGCCGCACCAGAGCTGGCAAAAAGGGAGGAAGAAATGTAGGCAGAAAGCGGGGACTGGAATCGGGAGCATAAGAAAGGGAGCAACGAAGGAACTTACAAAAGTGGAAAGATGCGGAGATACACAGTGTGTTAACCCACAGTAGCTGACGGGTTGCAACGCACCGGAGTCCACGACAGACGCACAATTATACGCATCCATAGTGCGTCTGAAACACTAGACCACTGCAGACCGCTGTAGCACTCTATTGCCGGTTAGTCCCTTTTCCATTTCCACCATAGTTTCCATGACGGGCGTGTCATGACATGGACAACCAAAGCATTGACAGCCAAACCATTTTAAAAAAAGCATCTAATACATTTTTTTAGATGGTAAAGGGTTTAGTTTACTAAAAATGGGTTTTTAAGGTTAAAAAGAGGGTTTAGGGGAACCCCCCATAAAAAAAAAATGAAAAGAAATGTGTTAGATGCTTTTTTTTAGATGGTATGGAATTAGATGCTTTGTTCTGTCGATGGAATGACTATAAACACTATATACGGCCTGCATCTCTTGGGTTAAGTAAGGCTGGAGAAGAGGGCAAGGGGGGACAAGAGCAGAAGCAGGCATGGTTGGGTTCGCAGCGGCAGGGGTACCAGTGGCAAATCCACTGATTGGCTTCAAAGTATAAATATCATTTGACCAGAGAAGCACTCTAATTTCGTATGATTCTTAAGGGGTTGTTCTCTTCTCATAAACAGAACATGGCATTGCATTGTGTGGTATGTATTGTGGGCCATTTGTTCAACAGGAGGGCCTTCCGGCTGGAGCAGGAGCAGTGCCATGGTGACATTGGGCCTCATTACGACCCAGGCGGTAAGTTACCGCCTGGGTCGTACCCTTACCACCATGGTGTAAACTACGTTTACACCATGATGGATGGCGGATTTACCGCCCCATTCCAAGGTGAGAGGGGCGGTAAATCCCCATTTCCCATTTTACCCTTCCCCATTCCAATTTTTGCCCCATAGGGCATAATGGGAGTGGGGAAGGCGCTAATTACGCCACCGTAAATTACAGTGGCGTAATTAGCACCATGGTCCCTTAGCGCCATGGATTTTAACGCATGCAAAAAGCAGGCGTTAATATCACCATGGCGCTAAGGGACCTTGTAATCAGGCGTTAAGGGCCGGCGCCGTTTACGGCGCCGTTAACCCCTTAACGCCTGATTCGGAATGAGGCCCATTGGCTTAAAGGATGATTTGTTGATTTAGTAGATTGGTATCAGGGGCCTTGGAGTGCATCAGTGGAGGTCAGCCATGCCAACGGTTGCAATATCTTGTCAAAAGATGCATCACACGCTGCGCACAAACCCTCATCAGTGGCGTTATTGATCAAAGACATCTTGGGAAAGGACAGGTTGTGAATGAGCCTAAATTGCCCCTTTTCCTTTTTTTGGCACTATGCCTAGCGGTGACCAGACAAAACCCTACAGAGATGGGACTAGAAAAGGACCCTCAAACCCTTCCCAAAGACACTTCCTTAGCTACCTTGGTGTGAACCACCTGGGGTTCTTCACAGAGGAGCCCTAATTCAGGGGGATTGTTGGGACTGGAGCCCCCTAGCCAGTATGTGAAAAGCACATGTGAACCTTCCAGCAAAATATGACCCTCTTTGACTCTTGGAAATTAATTTAACCTAAGTAGAAATGGATACACCTTCATTGGTGTGGTGTGGGCAAGGCAGCTTCTACCCGCCCTCCAGTGGTGCACACCCCTGATCTTCTTGACAAGGCAGCTCCCCCTCTTGACCAGCTCTCTATACCTTCTGGTCCTTTTCTTTCGCTTGTTTGAAGCATTGCACCCCTGGGTGCGGTTCAGGACCACAGAAGAAACATGCATGTTCAAATGTACAAGTTGCCTGGCAACAGGCCATTTTCTCGAAATCCCAACATGTCCCCCTACTTTCTGAGGCTGGGCTAATACTCCAAAAAGACTGAAATGGCCAGTAGAATCCCTGTCCTGAAATAGACACCATGACTTGTTTAATGGCTGTGCGGTCAAGACAAATATTGACAGCCTTTTTACCCCAGACCAATTCAGCACTCTCTGCCTTTTTCCCCCTGAATTTCTCATCATAGACAATCCAAGCCCATGCAATCACTGTTGGTATGTGGATGGATTCAGATGCTGATGGGTGAGCTCATTTGGCGTCAACTGAGGGAAGTATTCCCAATGTGACCTCCAAGCATACCGTGAAACCCAGGATCCATTTTACAATTGACTTCTCAATGGAGATTTTCTTTTCCTTGCTTTCAGCCCCTTTACCCTCCTTGCTCTCATTAGGCACAGTATTTTTGAGAAGCGAAAACCAATCCACAAATGTCTCTTTCCAAATCTCCTACTCCTGTGTTATGCGCCAAGTCAACATACCTGCTCTGATGGGAATCAGAGCGGACATTGCCCTCTCGTCAACCCGAGCTAACACCACAGCCTCACCCTGTGGGACCTTCCATGCACTGTCCTTGGCATCCATGACTTCACACATCCAGCCGTGGGCGGCGGGGTCCCCTGACCCCCGCAGAGGTCATGCACTTGCTATTACCCCAGGACCCCGAATTTGACCTCGGGCGTCACATGCCACCCAAATGCTGGAGTTGCTTGATCCACTTGTACCGATGAAGATGTTGTTCCCTGCCCACCATTTCCCAGAATGCTCCAAAGAGTGCTGAATCCCATGGCCAGTGGGTGGTGCTAGCCATCTACTGGCCCCAGGGTATAGCCTATGGGAGTGGCAGCCAGAAACGTTGCCCAAATGCCCCTAACCCACCATGAAAGCCCCTGAAGTAAGCAGAGCAGCCCCCCCCAGGAGAGTTATCCTCTGTGTCAATACTACATACCCCAGGACTGCAACAGGGAGGTGGTATCCCTCTAACTGATCCATACTTCAAGGCACTGACCTTGGTACTCAAAGGGAGGTTTGCCAATTGTGATCACCCCCTGCCCTTGTATTACAGTCCCATGTATCGAGGTATGGGGCTATGCTGTGCCTGATGAAAGTATCCTGGGGCCTTACACTGTCTCAGTTCTCTGTTCCACTGACCCATCCTCTGGGGCTGGTGTCCCCTCAAACTGCACCGCCTGGAAGGCCATTGGGGAATTTGCCCCACCCACCACACCCCGAGTCCCTTCTCCCATTTTAGGAATCCCTGGTGCCTTTCTTCATTGTTTTCCTCTTATTCATGAGTGTGGGGGAAGGCCTCCCTGGAAGACATGTTAGTAGTAGGTTGGGACTGGGACCATCTTGGTCACTGCCCCCCCCGAACACTGTTGACACTGACCTCTGCCCTTCATGAGGAAGCTGCAACTGAGTGAGTATGCTCCCCATACTCCCCTCTTGTACTCAGACAAGCAATGTGCTTAATTGCCCTGAAGCATCCATTGTCTACAGAAGGTCCCCCACAACATGGACACAATGCCCTTTAAATATTGCCCTAGGCAAAGTTATTACTGTACCTCCTCCACAGGCACAGGCAGCTGGCATTGATGAACATGATATACAATGAGCCAAAATACTGAATGTAACCATCTAATTCTCCAACTGCTCATCAACCCCATTCCTCCCTCCTTTATCTCCCCTATACATCCCCCACTAACTCGCTCTCCTCTTCCCAGCCTCCCCACGCAAGCCCTCGCAATCACTCTGCCAAAACCACACCGCCTATGTATGTACCTTCTGAGTCCCCCACGCCGGTATCCTCTAGCGACAATGGGTGCCTCTTCCCCTGGCCTAGGGGATCGAAGCACATGTTGGGTGCTCCCAGTAGCAGTGAGTGGACATGGCAGTGAGGAAACCTCAAGGGCAGTGAATGGCAGGCAACAGGACACGCCAAGGCAATAAATTCCTTGTGGCGGGAACTACACCCACAAGAAAGCCCAATAACAGAGCTGTGGTGGGAGGAAAGAGCTGATACCTAGCCTCAGCACAGATGACCTTATATGTAACCCGTTCCTGCCACAGCAGCGCTGGTACCACCCAACGAAGCTGCCAATCCCTCTACCTACCCTGACCGCGCCGCTCACAACCCGGCAAAACCTATACTCGGCGACCCACGTCACCTAAAGAAGGTGGAAGGGGAGGGGTTTGCGGGTGAGGAAGGGTCCGGCCACTCCTTACTGGCAGCCCTGGCCCCGCTCGCCCAAATTGGTCACCCCTGCAGTGTGTTGGGACTTGCCGCCATTCATCACCAAGCATACTGTGATGTGAAATTGGAGATAAAGGGTGTTATCACTGTCTGTGCATGAATAAAGAGTACCGTTAAGGGTACTCATGGTGGGAGGAATGGCTGCTAACACACTCCTATTCCCGAGAGTGAGCAGAGAGCACATGCGTCTTAGCCACGATACAGTCAACACCATTATTCAAACAGAAATCTCTAATATTCACACCAAATCAAAGTCACCCAATGTCCCACAAATCACTGCATCAGAGAGCCATATTTCTCTTACTGCATTTCTGCTGATGACATTTGAGAAAGCCAGAGTCACTGACACTCTTGTGAAATCTCCCACAATGACCTTGGTCTGCATGAGGGAGACACACACCAGAGACAGAAAGTATATAACTGGGCCTCATTACGAGGATGCCGGCAAAACCGCTGATGCTTCAGTGAAAAACCTGCCGGTAGGTGCCTGAACTACTTCTAGTTTGGCGGTCTGGAAAGGGGGCTGGTACATTGAGACCACCACCTTTATTTCCAGAGTTATAATAAGGCCCATGTATAGGATGCTTCTATGCTCAGGCTGGGCTTCCACAAAATTCCAATGTAGCTATTACCAAACCATGGCCAACCAAAGCTTCTCTACTTAGTAAGTTTGTTTGTTTTGTACACTTTGAGTGGCAGCCCTTAATTTGTGGTAGCATGACGCATTCATTGTTGAAATGCATGAATGATCAGTAGAAGTGTGCATAGGTGACTCTACATCAGTAGTTGAGATCTGGAAATGATTGATTTTAATGAACATGCATCAGGCTCGGGAGGATAGCTCAGGGGCAACGGGCTCACCTTGGAAGCAAGATGACACGGAGCAACACAGATTTGATCCCCGGGTCTGCGCTTACAAACCTCTGGGTATTGAGCACGTTAGAAATAACCAATCATATCATTTGGGAATATAGTGCAAGGGGAAACTGTCAACAAGGGGGGAAATATCGCCACCCCCATGGAATGTATTGCAGTCCAACCTTTATGATAAGCTCCGCAAGATCATTTCCAACTAGGTGTCAGTTCACTTCAATGGAATGTCAAGCACGTCACGACAACAAAATCTAACCATATCCCGCACAAGCACGTGTCACTCTCCGGCACACCTCTTAATAAATACTACTCGATGGCACACACCCGAAACATGCATTACCTCCTCCAATAGAATACAGTCGTGAACCACGCACATTTCGGAACAGCCGTTCACATAATCTGACCCTTTGATTCTCCCTCTCCCTTGACAATTTGGCACGGTGCCCATTCTCTCATCTGATCATAGTGGGTTGCTGCTAGGGACCTAGCCCCCCCTACCCACCTTTGCGCTGTCTAAAAACCCTTAGAAATCCTTTTGTCACCTCTTACATCTCTGACTACGGTCTTCCAAAGGGTGTTCAACCCCGCAGCACTTGACAGCCATATCAATGGCTATAGGCACTATGCAAGTGACATATTACATGGCATAACATACAATGGGACTGGCAAGTAAGGCTGGCCATTTAGAGCACAGAGCCTTTGAACCTCATACATATAACTTTAAACTCACATTGAAAATTAAGTCCCAACATAACGTAATAGATGTATTTGTGCATATACATCCTCATGGGTATCCTGGCTCAATATAGACATTTTGTAACATGCCTTGGCAATATCAACAGTGAAGGTCACACAGAGTGCTTATAAATCGAGTGGCTGAAGGCAGACCTGGTAAGAGATTTGTATTCCACCAGTAGCGGGTTGACAACACCAATTAAATTATCAACTCTTAGAAGACTGCTTTGAAATATAACTGGAAGCACTTGGGTGCAAATATTGATGGTAAGGCTAGCTTAAAGCGGCCTACAAGAGTTCCTATGACGAGGTGTTTTGAGTGGGGAGGGGCAGAAACAGGGTGGGAATGGCTAGCTATAGGGATTAGCATGTCCATGGACAGTCAATGCGTGGGTAAATAACCAAACAACACCTGCAGGCCTGTTGTCCCTCCTCGCATGCCATTCCTCCTGATCTGTACTCGAATTAAATAGTTTCGGCTGATAGGTGTCGCAAGGGACACCTAATAGCTCGAACTACAAATGAACAGTAAACGTTCGACGTGCACAGATTTTTATAAGTGCAACAGTTCATATGTGCCTTTGGGTCTGTGTGAGTGGTCTGCACATTTAAAAAATTCACGTCGTTGGCAGATGGCTGCAATCTGACATGTTAAAACGTCTTCTCTAAAGCAGCATAGCACAGACATTTTGCAAAAAGCCAACAAACACAAACGATGGAAATCATAAACAGGAAAATATATCAGAGAGTTGAGAGAAGTTATAGGAAGTCAGTGCTATTATTGTCAGTTAACACACTACACAAGTAAACTACACAGCAGAGGTTTGCCACCCTTGTGTCCTCTCAGTGGCATGAGATGTGAGCAAATAACAATAAAATATAAGATGATTCGTCTTACCATTTGTCCAAAACATAGATGTTTTATTAAGCGGCAAACACATTTATCACCTTATTAACTAGGAGGCCCTTTATAGCTGGCACTTCTATCAGCTGTACCTTAGAGATAGCTGGAAAATGGCAGGCTGTAATTCACGGGGCCCGCCGGCCATCCTAATTGAAGAAAAGACTTTGGGCCTCGTTAACAGTTTGGTGGTCATTTGGTGTTCAACCTGCAGATGTACCGCACAAATAATGTATTGCCATTGACATTATCACAGGATTGCAAATGGTGATATGGCAGTGTAAATCCCCATTTGTGGATTGGGCTGCTGGTTCAAACTGACTGAGGTGGTTCTATGAGGTCGAGGGGATCCAATGTGGTTCTGAAGAAGGCTCCAGAATGCTGGGGCGTAGGCAAGTGATGGATGATTCAGCAGTTTGATGATTTGAAGCGATTCAGAGAAGCAGTGTGTGAGCATCAAGGCAACTCTGGGAGTCCTAAGGCAGCTCGTAAACAAAGTTCTCAAGTTGGCTTGAAAGTTCCTTGAGTTGGGAATCAGAGCCAAGAGCTATTCCTTGTCTTTTTGGATGATTGGGTGCCCCTTCCAGGGTCTCCAGAAGAAAAAAAACGTGTGTCCTTCCTCTGGACTTTCCAGCAAGGAAGGCTTCCAGAGAACACTTGCTGGGGCTGTCACCTTCAGTAAGCAGGATTCTGGTTACTAGTGTTCAGGCAGCAGGCAGGCCTCATCCAAACACCAGTTCACCCCAAATGGTCCTCTAAAATGGGTGAGGGAAGGTCTTGCTGCCTCCTTGGAGCATTTATCTTCAACTTTATGGCAGAGGACTGTGGGTAGGTAGACTGTGTCCCAATGAAGTCTCAGTTAAAACCTTCTTCTTCTTCTTCCTCTTCTGATTTCCACAGATGATCCAAATAAGGGAGGTCTCACCCCTAAGTACATTTTCCACAGTCAATTATTCCCTTTCAAACCTTCTGTAAAAGGTTAATACCTGGCTGCTGTGACACTAGTCGTTTCCTGTTGATGTTGTATTATGTTAATAGGCCTTTACACTGCAAACATCCTCACCATAGTGGTCCTAGAGCAGCAAAACCTGGTCTGATTGGGCGAACTGGGACCCCACCCATGGTGTAAATCAGACCGTTGTCTGGGGGGTGAAAATGAAACTGAGAAAAGAAGTACATGGCAAAGAGGCAAACATTTGGGCAGACAGACATAGGTCATAACAAAACAGTGAAAGATAGAGATTGAGAGGTTTATTTGAGGTAGAATGCGTTGAATTTTTGGGTTGAATATTGCCGCAAATATATGTGGAGGAGGTGGTAGTCATGATAATAAATTTCGGAGGTCCTCGGGAGTGAGGTGCAGGGGGTCTCTCCCTGCATATGTTGGTGGCCAAATTGAATACAAGAATAATAAATCAACAAATTCTAATTTCACAGAAAAAAAGAAGTGGCAAAATCACCTGGAACCAAAAGATAAAATAAGGTTGAGTGATAGTGATTGCTGGAATGTATGTGGAATAGCATGGGTTCAGATAAAGGGACGTTTATGAAAAGAATCAAGAACTGTCCATATTGTACAGGTCACTCATCTTGAGAGTTGGCAAAGCAATGTGTTGCTGCTTTACTAGAAATCAACTTATGTATGAGCGATGGCCCTGAGATGTGCTCCAGAGTTGGGCTAAAATACAGGTATTCGTAATGATTTTCCTTGTGAGGAGTAATCAAGGGACCTAGCAGTTCTGAGCCCCCTGACAGAGGTCTCAACGCCAACAGCTGGCTGTGTGCTAAGGAAGGATTATGGGGGGAAAAAGGGCAATACGACCAAGAATGTCCATAGCCCGCGCCATTCTAGGATAGCTCCCAGTGGAGGCTGAGCGAGTGAATGTGGCAATTATATAATCAGACAAATATGCACTGAACCTTATCCTTTGCTCTAGGACGCCATTGGCCATCACGATGAACATGCCACTTTTCTGTGCAGTGGTTTGTTGGATGCAGCGGTTGATTGCCTGAGAAAGCCCTATGCCCATTTCTGCTATGGGAGCTTTCTCAGCGGTAGACAATGGTGCAGTATGCTTAATGGTATTCATTTACATTGGCGTTGACCTCAAGACATAAGTTTCAACATCAGACAGGCCTCTGCCTAACAAGGCAAAAGGTTAGTCAAGCATATGCCAACAAAGGACACTTCTGCATATCCTCGCATATGACCTTAGTGCCATGTTATGACTTAACATCACTGTTGAAGCATGATGTTGCATATGTAAATAAACATTTACATAGCTGTGTGGCAAGGGAATCTTTCGTTGGAGATTCCATAATAGAGTTGGAGTGTGTGGGGTGATGGAGTTGTCTAGCTTTGAACCAGTGAGGAAGTTAGGGAGCGTGCTGGAGGAGCGGGAGGATCCTGGGAGGCTTGGACGCTGCTACGCTGCATATACAAAAGGTGGAATAACGCTATGTAAACCATGGTTACCGGGAAGGTGTCTTAATACATACCTCCCGACTTCTCGGCCTAGAAAAGAAAGGCACTGAACAACATATTCTAAGCCAGGAGGTGGCAGCCCTCTGTAATGTCATTGTAACATAGCATGGCACAATCACCAAATACCACCACTTTACAGCATTGTATAAGAAGGGCACTCAACTGCAAGGGATAAAACAGCACATGACAAGAGTATCATAATGTGGGACATAGGGGAAGGAGATGGGCAGACTGGGAAGGGGGAGTGGCAACCGATAAGTTATGGAATGCCAGCACAGCCCAATTCACCAGTGCCCACTCACGATTCTGCTATGGGAGAAACGGCACGTGCCGTGTCACAAATTCTAAACAGACCGATCTCATGGTCTTATGACTTTGCATGCATATATATAAATTCAGTCTACATCCAATATAAAATGAGCAACATTTGATTTATTTATATACAGGAGGAGCAATGCTCATTTGATCACAAAAGAACGTACAATAGATAAAAAATCAGATTTGACGGGAAGCAGTGAGCTTCTCATATTGGGGTGAGTTTGAGAGACGTTCTGACCCAGTTGTGGAGGGAAGTAAATGGAACAGTCACTGGGGACAATACATAGATTAGATTAAAGACAACCAACATTGAGCATTTTTAAGTGCAGCTAAATGGTGCAGCCGGCTGTGCTCGGCATGTGACCATGATGGGTGATGCGCTAGAGTGGAGGCAGAGGAAGTGAGGGATAGAGACAGGTTAGAGACGAGGGAAACATGTTAGCTAGCAGGCAAATGAGAGGTAGGTTAACATAAAACTGTAGACATGAAAATATGAATTGCTACATTTTCAAGGGTGAAGAGAGGCATATTTTAAAGCATTTATATGAAATTGTATTTGTTAACTTCCCATGGACGACTGCATGCGGAGACCCTAATCACTCAGCCCATCTTGCACAAAATCTTGATGTCCGCAGATTTTCTGAGTTGTGGAATCTCGAACGTAAGAATGAATAGACCCTCATTTTCATAATCCACTATCCGCTCTCAATATATCTTCTGTTTTCTACAGTCAAAGAAAAACACAGGGGCCAAGCTTATTATTTTCGTTAAACGGACAAAAAATGAGCTCTCATTAAATATGATGACAACTTATTCATGGAGCGATGTGCGGCTGAGGGGGCTGCCCACCATTAATTTTAAATAATGTGTTTGCAAACTCAGCACATTTCTTTGAAGAAAATTGAGAAAAGTCACAGGATTTTCAGAAACATCTGAACACAAAAGATGTATGCAACAGCCACTCAACCTGCTGAGCTACCTTCCTAACTTAGCCTCAGCCAGGACTCAATGGACAACATTGAACGTGTTTTTGCATTAAACGCCAATCCCCCAATACCTGTCCATATCACTGCAATCATAGCAAAGAAATATAAAATAGTTTTCTACCTCTAGTAAATCGACATTACTTTTAGTATCACTACGGATGCACAGTCGGAAACAGAAAATGTATATTTACACGGGTGCCCATGTGTTCCTGCCCATTGCTAAAGAACAAAAGGAACAGCTTCACACTTTTGCCAATATGTACTCAGAAAAGTCAGCCGCAGAGTGATTTGTCTGCAGGAAGTGAGGAGGTGGGACAGCCAGTGTGAGCAGCCTACGACAACACAAGGTGGTGGAACCTGTCCCTTGTCTGCAAAATCTCCCTTTGAGTACTCTAGCTTCCTCTCTAACTTCCATAAAAGAGACTCCAGTAATTTCCACGCTGGTGTGATATATCCATTGTCTTGGCAGGGCTTTCCTTCAGAGCACTATGCCCAGCTAGCTCCTCAGGGGTATAGCCTGTCATTTTGGTAAGAGAGATCCAATGGGAACTTATAAGGCTGGTCCGAAATGGTTTGCTCTGGGTGAAACACAGCCCAAGACAAGGTTAAACATAACTTTGATAGTTGAACGGGTCACTGGAAACCATGTTGACAATCAAATGACATCGAAAGTGTTTTGGCCAGTGTAATTGTAATTGTATATTCCCATAGATCATCATATCAAACTGGACATGGTTTATTATTTTATTAATCTGAAACTAAGTATTGGAGGTTTGGAGGTGTGTGTGTATATATATATATGAAGAAAAATGAGCTATAAGGTGCTTGGAGTGCACTCCAAGAGCAGTCCAGGGAAGAAATCCACCCCAAATGCTGAATTCAATCACCAGAGATAAGTCAGGCAGTAGTTAATTCCTTTATTCATTTAAAATGTCATGGACAAAAAGAAAGTAAGCAAACGATGCGTTTCGTGGTGAACTCACCGTTTGGTCACGTTCAGGGTGTAAACAGTAGGAACGGACTTTATTTACTTGCATACTCTCTATGGTATTTGCATGTAGAGCGGTGTACACTCCATGAATTGGCCTTGGCTGCTTGCATACCAGATCGGACAAGTTGGAACGGTATGTGTATAAAGGGAAGTAGATGAAATGAGGTGTGCATGCAGTGGGCAAGCCATATGTCTAGCAAACAGTGTTGCAAGTTTGCATACAATCACTATAAAAGTTCAACACTACTGTTGTTCACAAGTCATATGTGGGACTTTTTGCTGTGGGATTTGGTACGCCCTTGCACGGCCACCCGCACAGAAAACCACTAGCAATTTTTTGGTTAATGAACAATTGTTTAATGAGTGAGCAAAATGCCAGTAGACATGGCATCATTGCTTACAGTTGCATATGTATGCACTCACTCCCGGTATTTATAACTCTGTTTGGCCCCTAGGTCACAGGCTGCCGCACCCTTCCATGCCCAGAACCGCTGACTACATGGAAAGGGTAAGCCTCCCCTTCCATTTTGTGCTCAATATATGTACAGTGTGTAGTAACAGCACTATATGCAATACCATTGAGGTGGGAATGACTTTATTAAGTAATCTTCCCCACCCTCTTTTTCTCCCCCCCCCCCTCCTGTCACCCCTACAGGGAGAGGACATGGAATAATGCAGACCACGCTGCCATTGTAAATTAGGAGGCACCCAACTTGATGCCCCCTTAAGCCCTGAGGAATGTGGTCTAACTACTTTACACCACAGAAACCGGTCGGCTATCGGGAGACCTAACCTAGTGCCAAAGAAAAGAAGCATGCGCAGAGTCTTCCATTTTAGGACCCCAGAGAAATTAACATTAAGGGCCCTACAAGATTCTTCAACGTAAATTTGGAAAAGAGGAACTCACTGGAGAATATAATGGACTCCCTCCAGTCTTTTAAGAAATACACTGGTACCTGCCTGACGGAGAAAACCTATTCAAATTTCCAGAATTTCATCCGAACAGTGGCAGACACATAGACAGCCCGGAGTGGCTCAATATGTGTTTTTAGCACGCTAGAGTGCACCCACCTGCACCCGTAAGTCTAGGAATAGATATGTACTCATCCTAACCCACCCCAATTAAAGAAACTGTGCGTTCCTGAGTCTGATCATTCTAGAGCATGTGCCAGTGGCTCCTTAGCAGAAAAAGGCGGATGCTACACTGCGCTTCATTCCGTGGGTGGGTGCACCTTTGAAAGTTGTTTTTCCCACGGCGTGTAGATAAGATGAAAAGCGTTAAACTGAGGTATAAGGTGCTTGGAGTGCACTCCAAAGAGCAGTACAGGGAAGAAATCCACTCCGAACGCTGAGTTCAATCACCACAGGTAAGCTAGGCAGTAGATAATTCCTTTATTCATTTAAAATGTCATGGACAAAAAGAAAGTAAGCACAAAAACGACGCGTTTCGCGGTGAACACACCGCTTGGTCAAGTTCACGGTGTTAACAGTAGGAAAGGACTTTATTTACATGCATACTCTGTATAGTTTTTGCATGTAGAGCGGTGTACGCTCCATGAATTGGCCTTGGCTGCTTGCATACCAGATCGGATATCTTGGAATGGTATGTGTATAATGGTCAGTAGATGAAATGAGGTGTGCATGCAGTGGGCAAGCTGTATGTCTAGCAAACAGTGTTGCAAGTTTGCATACAATCACTATAAAATTTCAACACTACTGTTGATCACAAATTATACCATTTGTGTGTGTGATATTTGCTATTGTGAGTTGAGACATTTATATTATAAGCAATCTCATAGCTTTGTGTGTAGAGGTTTATGGCCATTATTTATGTTCCCAAATGCGGAAACGTACAGGGTGCTAAAACCTTCACTGTTCTGCACTAGTAGCAGAAGCGAACACGAACTTGAGTTACAATATAAGCTCCACAGCGGACTTCGTTTTTTCCACCAGTTTATATGTGAAAGCTATCATAGTGTGAGGCCGATCTATGATTGACTGTATACATTGTTTGCAGTTTACGTTATATATATATATATATATTTATTTTGCCAGATAGCACAACTATATATATATATATATATATATATATATATATATATATATATATATATATATATATATATATATATATATATAGTTGTGCTATCTGGCAAAATTCGAATTAAAGTGTGCTTTCCAATTTGTCAATGACTGTCATTTCTGGCCATTTCCAGCGTACCCATTGATTTTGTCTGCTTGGCAGCCTGGAGTGAATCTATTGTTGTATAGTGCTTCTGCCCCTCTCCCCTGTTATCCTCTGTTTCCAACCCCCTTGTTTTTTCTCTCTGTCCCCATGGTGCTCTCTGTCTCCCCTATCTGTACTAATTGCTTTTCCATCACCTATCCTCCCTCTCTCACCAAGTCTGGAAGGAAGAAACTTAAAAAGGCCCTCCTGAGCTCCAATGGTGCTATATATAGCTACTATTTTACCTTGCACCATTTATATATGGCTGTTTTTTTCACTGTGAGTGGTGTTGGTGCTTAAAGGACCATAGAGTCTGAGAGTACCTTTTAAACATGTCTTGTGCACATGGTCTGTTGTTTGAGTGTGTGTGATCAAGTGCCTAGTAGGGGTATGAAACACATCACTGGCTGCTTCCTTGCCTGATTTATTTACTGAAACACCAATCCTAGCCACTTCTATGCCCCCCTGCTCCTAACTCCTATTTATTTCTGCAGCTTGATGCTTAATCATCTGTCATTCTGTTTAATTGCTTGAGACATCCCATGTCTTCTTGGCAGATTCCAAGAAAATCTTGCCAGTTCTAAGAAGGCCCTTTGCTCCACTTGCATTTTGGACTATTTCAATGTCTTCGGATCCTCTTTAGAAAATGTGCAATTGTGCTTGAAGCTTTTTTATTCCTCATTAATTGAGTGTTTTATGTTTCCTTTATGAATCTTTACTATTACCTGAACCCGTAGATAACTGATTCCTAATCACCCAAGTCAAAATAAAAACACAGGTGCCCTCTGGATTGACTTTCCATCCAACGTCTACACTGCAATAGTTTCCAAGCATTCCCCTCTTCAACGTTGTGAAGTGAAGAGCTACAAGCTTAACTATGCACATGTCATGGATGCACATCAAGCCATGCCTCTTCCGCTCTTCAGAAAACCGGAGCAGGTGGAGAATGGCACGAATTAGGCACTCCTTCAGAGATGACTATCAGGCTTGAAGCTGCGATGTGGAGCGAAGAGTCTGCGTGGTGCAAAATCTCCATCCAGGACTTCAATGGAAAGGTATTTGATGGGCAAACTCATCATTGCGTCAACCTGCCCAGCTGGCAACTTGTCACCCCATACACAGTATGACGTTTTTTACATCGCCTCGTTTTTTTCGTGGTATTTTTTGCTGAAATGTTTCAGCCGAAAAAACTCATGGAATAATATGGGGGTGGCGGGTGGGTAAGGGGATATAAGGGTCAGGGGATGTAGGGAATAGGGACTAGATAATAGGGAAAGGGGGAATTGAGCAGGGAACCCACAAATTAAATAAAAAATTGAAATATGTTTCCTTTTTTCAGCCAAAGATATTCGGCAAACAACTCTGCGAAAGAAAATAAATGGTCGATCTAAGAACATAGAACCCTATATGCTTCTTTTGGAACCTGCTATCTTGTAATGGGACGGTGGCGTATTTGTAAAGTTTATTAAAGAAAATGCATTGTCTAAGTAGTTTACTTTACCCAAAGAAACTCACAACCTTCCTAAGCAAATCTACAAAAGTTAAAGCTGATCCTTGACCTACCCAGAGGTAGTTTTCAACACGTATGGTCACATGATGAATAACCTTTATTACCTGAGTCTTGGAATTATGAAATGCTCCCACATACACTGGGGGTGCTGACATAACTGCTTCCAGACTTCAGTAAGCCAAGCCACCCCCTTCAATAAATTCAAACTTATGTACCAGCTCAAACTAAAAATGATCTTCACTGTTACGTTAGATCCTTTTTGCTCCACAGCTGATCAATTTGGCAAGGTTATTGAGATCTGTGGACAATCTGGTACCCTCGCCCACCTTATCCTAATGCATTGCAAACGGTAAATACATCCACCCTGTCTGGGAAAGAGCAACAAAGCCTTCCTGATCCCTGTAAGTAACTATAACAGCACTCTCTGTGGCTCGTTCAAGTACCCCATCTGCTCAGAACGATATTTTCCGAAGTTAGTAAAGGCTTCTAAGAACCTAACACCAGTACCTACTACCCATAGACTGGGCTGAGAAGCTACTCAGAGTTCAAGCAATTACAAATGCTCTTCACAACATTAAAAATAGGCATATGCCATTTACCTGCTCCATATGTCAACTCACAAACCCACTAGCTGTCTAACATTGTTGAACTGTATGCTCCTTATTTTATGACAAAAGTCTAACATCTGCTAGTAAGTACCCTGGAACATAAATGTAAAACCTTGGAGCTGTGTCCAACTATGCTTACCGATACATGAAGGGTGTCACCTCCAAATCTGTAGAGTAGGGACTCTTTAACACCTGCATCCTCTGAGTTACGTACAATAAATTGTTTTCATAGTGCAAAAGGAAGATCTTATTCTAGGCCTATTGTATAACCATTTGCTAGAGGCAGAACACAATTCTCTGACTGAAGAGGATTGTAAAGGGAAAAGGTAATTGAGAGTGTTATTAAAACACAAAAGTAAATTGCAATACAAGTCAGACTAATGGTTAGAGAATCAGTGACAGGCCAAATCCAATGGGTAAAGCCTTCGTCATTTTGGGGATTGATGTTACATCATGCCCATGATCCCATAACTGCAGGACACAAAGGTTCACAAAAAAACCTTGAACATTTTAAAAGATTACGCCTATTGACCACACATGGCCAAAGATGTTGATCTCTACACCAGAGGGTGTTTGGTGTGTGCAGAGTTTCAACCTGTGTCGCCGACTCATAGAGCACCATTGATGAAATGGGGCTTGACACTTTCATGGTCTGATTTACAAGTCGACTATATCACCGTAAGAAGATCAGCAAGTGGAAACAGGTACATGCTGACAGTAACTTGCCTAATGTCCAAATGGGTGAAGTGCATTCCAGCACCAGACTGTAGTGCGCAAATGGCGGCCACTTTACTTGCAAATCATATTTTTTTCAAGATTTGGTTTACCTCAAAGAATAGCGTCAGAGAATGGAAGTCATTTCACAAGTGCATTGATGACAAAAATATGGCAAATCTTGGATGTGGAGAGAAAGCTACACATTTCTTGCTGGGTCTCCTCTTCAGGGGTAGTGGAATGGTGTAACAGATCAATAGTTGATATGATGAAAAAGATTGTAGTTGAAGCAGGATCTAGTTGGGATGTGTGGCTCCCATTGATACTGATGGCTATCAAAATCAACAAATCCAAGCATTCATGAAATATTGACAGGAACAAAAATGTGTCTGCCACAACACTTACTTTACAGAACAAATGGACAGGTGCTTGTAAATGCGTCCACAGTTCATATGTGGAAGAATTAAGAAAGTACTTGCAATATGCATTTTCATTTGCACAGCGAAATTTAGAAATGGCTGCTGATGTTGTAAAGACCTATTATGATAGAAAGGCATATGTGAGAGAATATGAAATAGGAGAACAGATTTACAAATTTAACTTTGGGAAGTGGAAACATAAAAACTCTAAATTTCTTGCAGCATGGTAAGGCCCATATATAAATGTAGATAAGGTTTCCTCTGTGGTCTACAGAATTGCTAAAAAAAGAGGGAGAATTAACAGTGGAACAGTTTGTCCATGTTAATAAAAGTAAACCCTTTCACCCGAAACATGAAGTGAAAAGACTAGAGCGAGTTGGAACTAACTGAGAGTATATATATATATATACACACTACAAAAAAAACTTTGTTAAAGGGACATTATGGTTAAGTTGCCCTATTAAAAACCTATGCCATTCAGTACAAAAACTTTGTTAAAAGGACGTTATGATTACAAGTAAAATCTAAAAACCCCAGAAATTCGGCAGTTATGGTAGGCTAAGCACCCATTTTTCTCATCAGCACTCTCCACTGCTACCAATGCCACCCCGGACATGAGAGATGCCATCACACATGTCATTGATTCCATCACTGCCGCCATCACATCTTTACCCCCTTTGTTTTATGTCAGCTAAGCAACCATAACCTGCGCCACCGCCGTGCACTGCTAAGACTAACACCCAGGATATCAAAGATGACATGACAAATGTCATTGATGACATCACTGATGACATCACATGTCTGGTTTACTTATTTTGTGTCACTGAAAAATCAAAGTCCCTTTTGACAAACGTTTTTTCAATGACTTGCATAGGTTTGCAGTACTGTAAGTGATTGATAAGATAACTTGACCAACATTTTTGTTGAACATTTAGAAGGATTCCAATATTAACACATACGCATACTGTAAAGGAACATTTGACAGCACTGGCCATCTTCCTACGAATTGCAAAGTAGCATATGCTGTTTCACAGCATGACCACATGGTGCAGAACTCATACGCACTTCACAATAAGATGTGTGAGTCGTTGATAGTGCAGAAGGACATTGTATGTTGTTCTACGAACTTGTAACTACAACACTTCCCGTGCAGAACTGAACAGGGCAAGTTTGCACCACAATAGAAGCAAGAGTGCATACCAAGGTCTTTGAATCAGTAAACCCCATTACACCCTAAAAAAATGGTGGATGAATACCATTACCAATGGAGATTTTACGGCACTAACCCATGGGACCTCCGGCATTCCTGTTTGAAGAAAACAGATCCTTCTCCAAGATGGCCACCATGGAAAGGGAAGGCGGGCGTTCCATAGAAACACTTTTTTTGTTCTTACCATTACAGCTGCCAGAAATTAGAAAAGGAAAACAAGTGACTGTAGTGGTCGAAGAACATTTGTATTTGTTCTAAAATGTGTGGTTATGAGCAACACCTTTAACAGAAAGGCAGTGCCTGGTGGACAGGGCGACTTCAATGCAATATTTTGTCCCAACCAGTAAAAGGCAGAATTTACCTCCCCGACATTGTGGTCAGTAACTATAGCTACAGCCTACCCTTCAAAGACGAAAGGGGTACCGTTGATTTGTTATGTGCATGACGACACTTGTGAAGTATTAAAACACTACCACATGTAAAACACAAAGGTATTTCTTCGTGCGCAATGACCTTTACATAATTGTGTGAAACATACAGTAAATATGTTTGGCAAAAATGTGCGTACAGAAGGCAAAGGAGCAGTCTTCTATTGTCTGGACAAAATCACAACAAACTCTGTGAAGTCAAGTGCAATAACGGCAGAAATATAGCAAGGAAGACTATTACCACTGCCCTGTGCCCACATTTTGGTGTAAGTGCCACAAGTTGAAAGGGGTGAAGAAATGTGTAGTGGGAAGGTATAACGAAGCATTACTTTTCAAACGTGTCTGTAGAACAGTTTCACTGCACCTGATCTCATTTTTCCACTTTTAGAAAGATACCAAATCTGACAACGTGGCGTCTTCATGCAGAAGTACTCTTGGTAATTGGGGCATGTATGTGACAGAAAGTACCCTGACGGCACAAAAGCATATTAGATGGGCCTGAGCTTTACGTTGCCAAAACCAAGTGGTGTGCAATCACGTTCTGGATAATGTACCTTGGCAGCGTAAACAAATGATTCCATAATGACTTACGTACCGTGACACGGCACCTACCAAAAAACATGCTACAACCTGCAACATAGCTTGGAACATTGTGAAGGGGAAGATTAAATGGTTAAAGAACACACTAACATGTACAAATTAGTAAGGTACTGTTATTTCACAATGCACATTGCTAAATCATGGCCCTTTTCTCATTTGCAAATAAAGCGGAACTTTGTGTCTGTGCTGCACAATGAAAATGGTAATTTTGACAGTCACGTTGATATTTTCCCACACAGTCACCAAAATGAGTCCATAATGACTTCCGTACCGAGATATGGCGCCTACTAAACAACATACTGTAACATGCAACGTAGCATGGCACATTGTGAAGTGGAAGAATAAATGGTTAAAAAACACACTAACATGTAAAAATTAGTAAGGTACTTTTATTTCACAATCCACATTGCTAAATCATCGCCCTTTTCTCATTTGCGAAGAAAGTGGAAGTTTGTGTCTGTGCTGCACAATGAAAATGGTAATTTTGACGGTCACATTGATATTTTCCCACACAGTCACCATGCGTTGGCACCACAGTTTTTATCACACACACAATATGCATTGGCAACACAGTAGTAGTTTTCTCTCACATTCATTGCCAAGACGGCGTCTATCGCTGTGATGTAGTCCATCAGCAATCATGGTATGTTACTTAAAATGTTAGTGGTAATGGTGACGTTGGTGTTTAACCACACAGAAAATATGCGTTGTTCACATAGTAGTCGTATTCCTCTCACAGTGATTTACAAGGGGACGTGAAAAGCTGTGACCTATGACACCAAAAAGGATGGTATGTTGCTTCTTACTGCTACAACTGTGTACGGACATAGTGGTCCGATGCGGTCATCCCATTCAATGATGACGTACATACAACCGGTGACGAATAGCTGCACTTGACGATTGAAAAAAACGTCATGTGGTCGCTGCAATTCATGACATTCACAATACGGAAGGAAGTAGCTGAGGGGAAAATTAAAAACAAATCTATCAATACGAAGCCTTTGCGGAAATGAAAGGTGTAACACATAACATTTCTATAATCAATTAATGTTATATGGGAAAATGTAGTGACTTCCTACTAACGGCGACAATGTACAGTCTGCATAATAGGTAATGAAATATCAATGCCACATAAATGTCGTAGGTAATAGTGGAAATTGTAGTTACATCATACAGACGGCGGTAATGTGCACTCTGAAAATACAACGACACAAAAACGTGCAAATGCATTTGTAGGAAAACATTTTGTTTTTTGCAGTCTAAGTAATTAATGGCAGTTTGGTGTACAGGCCTAAAAAATAAGCTTACATGATATGCACCAGCTCCATTTTGGCCTCCGCAGTCACACAGTAGGTTGTTTGCAGGAAGACATCCTCGGGAACTGATATTTCATGTGCTTCACAAACTTTTTTGAAGCATAACTTATCCAAGGGTATGATTTACAAACTATGACTCCCTACATTCTTTCTGTCTCTTCCCTGTATGTCAAGGTCGAAAAGCAATTGACCCTTATGAGTTTTGGTACATGTGCGACCATACTTGAGCGCCTAGTGAAAAATAGAAATGAAGTGACCTTCACTCAGAACGCAAATACATGCTCATTTTGCAACAACATACCAGCAGTCCTTCAAGAGAACCGTCACTCCCAAACGCGTTCAGAAGCGATGTGTTTATGAAACCGTGCAGGTGGCTGCCTCAGATTCCAAACTATAGGACGCCAGTCTGACCGCAGTATTTTTGGTTATTTCTTCTTACATACACGCAGTAAGAGCTTGTCGTACATTGCCTACCAAGTTTCACTGTACAGTATGATAATGGTAACAAAAATAAAGCACTTTTTTACTGCGTACTGCCACATATAAGTAACGCTTACCTTTCGACACAGTGTTCTATAAGGGTTTGTTTACGACGATTTTGGTGTACAACAGAAACCAAAATAACCATGGCAGCCGTATGGAAAGAATGCTACGCAGTTGATGCTGTGGCAGAACCAATCGGTGAAAGCATAACATCTTGACATGTAGCATGCCACAGATTAGCTAATAGAAATCTTCTCCACTGAGTGAACAGGGAAGTGGGACCGCGGAGCGAACATAGATATCACTAATTTTTAGAGTGCTACATTTTGATCGTTTTAAAGGAAACTACTGGACGATTTCTCACAAAAATTACAAAAGCACGCTTTGGGGAACAAGCCCCTGCTCCTGCGGCAAAATTGGTGACAATCCGTCCATTGGTTTGGCCTGTAGCCGTGCGCAAAGTTTTTGCCCCATTCAGTCTATGGGAAACAAAGAGGTTTTGGGACCCCCCCCATAACTTTGCCCCCCCTGTACGAATCCTTACCAAACTTTGGAAAAACAATTCGGAGTGACCCATATACTTTTTTTTGCAAACTTTGGTAAGGATTCGTCCAGGGGGAGCCAAGTTATAAGCCACCCAAAAAGTGCTCTTCCTATGGAAACAGCAACTTAACCATAACTAAATGGCCACTACCGTGGCCATGTGATATACAATCAAGCTAGTGCATAAAAGTACTGTTTGATGTCTTTGAGGGTGTTATCTGAAAATACCATTTGATAGTAGTTTGATTACTTCATGTTCATTTTTCAGTAGTTAGTGAGAAAATGTCTTGGCTGCATGGCATGTTAATTCTATAATTTGCATTAGTATGCATAAGTACATTTGGTTTTAGATGCTCCATTGAGAAAGGAAAGTAAAAAGGTTTGATGTGCTTGATACTTAAGTTGTCTTTTCTTATTATAATAATTGTTTTTGTCGTCAGCAACGGATTCTTGGAGCGCTGGATGCCTGGAGGATACTACTGGATTGGAGTCACCTGGAAATCCCCCTGGACCGAAGAATGGGGTGAATATGATGACCCCAAAAGATGTGGAGATGATGACCCTGAAAGAAGTCCCATGAAGTCCCGGAATGGAGGAGTTCCACCAAGAGCGGTTTCCTTTGTAATTGTTTATCACAAACTATTATATACAGATTCTATTTCTTAACAGACTATTTTAGCTATTTTTTTTTTATCAAAACTATTTTATCACAGGCTCTATTTACAATGACTATTTTTCATCACAGACTATGTTTATCACACATTTATGTTTATCACAAACTGATTTTTTTTATTTTCACTGGTTTTTGCATTTGACTGAAGCAAATGACAGTTTTGTTGGATGTATTTTATCTGAAAATGATAATTTGATTTGTTTTATTGAATAAAAGAAGATACAAAAAATTGATCACCAATCAAAAAAAGATAAAAAATAAAAATTCAACAACAAAAATAACTGAAAAGAAGGTAGAAAAACAGATCACCAATAAAACAAATAACAAGATAAAGGTGATCAAGAGAACAAAAAGAAGAGACAAAAAAACAAAAACAAAAAAACTAATTTAAAAACAATTATTTTTAAAGATATTGGGCCTTATTATAAGTATGCTGGTCCGGTAACAGCGGTGCTGGTATACTACCATCACCGCTTTTACCGGACCAGCATACTCCGAGTTCTGCGAGCGGGTGCCTTTCAGCCCACCAGCTCTGACTGGCGGGTGGAACGGCACCTGCTCACAGTCCTTAATAGTAGCACCGGCACCATTCATGAATGGTGCTGGTGCTACCGTCCTCCCCATTCCTATTGAGTCCAATGGGACTCGAATGGAAATGGGGGAAACATTTTTCCGGCGCCCAGCAATAGGGAATTACCGGATCACTGGGGCTGTAATGCCGGTAAGTCCCCATAATCGGGCACTGGAAAAAAAATGACTACGGTGGAAGCCATGCTGTTTTTACCGGCACAGCTATCACTGGACTCATAATAAGGCCCATTCTTTTTTTTTTTTTTTTTTTTTTTTCTTGATCAAGACATAATTCATTTGCGCAAGTCTAGAAATGTATACATAATGTTTCTCATATATGGATGTTGGCATGTGAGTGTTATTTATTTTCCACTGATAAGAGAAGATTCAGTTGAGAGAAAGACACGTGGTTTAGAACATCTGTGTTTGTTTCTCCGGCACTGATTTTAGGTTATATCCCATCAGTAAAAAAAGGAGGGAGTGTAGGAGTAGGGGCTCTGAATTTTGGCAGTTAGGCTCAACAGTCTAACGGCTCATAATTTTAGCATGCACATGTTAGTGTGGATTGAACTGCAATAGGAGCTTAGGGTGTGAGACCCAGTTCTGGACTCAAGAGTGTGTGTCACAGGCAGAATTAAATAGATGCCAATGCACAGAGCATATGATTGAAATTGCACATCACTTCAGGATGATATTTCAATGGACTGAGCTCCATTAACATAATACTAATATAAATTAACTTACTAACCCAACCACAGTTAACATTTAAATGAATCCCTTAATAACATTTAGTGCAAATTAGTCCATGAGGAAATAGACTGAAGGCAGATTGGAAATTGCATGATGCTCTTTAAAAGGGGAAATTGAACGCGCAAGCTGAATTTGCACTGGGTGATAAAAAAGATCAGTTTCACTGAAAACATGGCATTGTGTTGAACAGGAAACTCATGGAGAAGTGTTTCTTTTGCTCTCCAGCAATGAAATTACGTGCCATTTCAGGGGAATGATCTGCTCAAGGGGAGGTGTTTCCCTTGAGTGGCAGGAGGATTTGATAAAAAGGGTTTTGAGAGGGAGTGTTTTTTCAGACATCTTCGGGCACCGGCAGACAAAGTAACCGAGGGCTTGCTGAAGACAGCATTCACTGTTGGCAGGCTGTCTAATGCTGAAGTAGTCCTTATCTGAGCGACCCCAGGTGAGGAAGCTGGAAAGATTGATGGAGATTTCCATGCTAAACTGAATTAGAAACATCAGCAACATATCTGGGTAAAAATGAGTTTATGTGAGGGTCTGCTGTTTTGAATGAGGTCAGATAGTCTGGATTAAGTAGGTCACTTCCTATTCAGTGCTGTTTATTTTAATTATGCATGTAATCCTGCATTTATATGTTAAAAAATGTCACTGCGTTTTTATTCTCCAAAGTGTATTTCTCTTGCTAAGGTCAGTTGGTAAGACTTGGCACAGATTAGAACCCGGAAAGCTTTTGCAATATATTTGCACTGTGATATATAATGTGGGCATAACTGTTACTCTGTGTGACTTGCATATTTTCTATTTTAAAATAAAAAACAGATTTCAAAGTAACTTGTAGTCTTATTGCATTAGTCTGCAGTTAGACTATTTTATTTGACAGGCATAAAAAGAATGTGCAGTGTTTAAATTGCATGCTTTACAATTGTTGAAACTCAGCCAAAAGGACGCAGTGTGGTAATGTACATAAGGTACCATGAGGAAAGGGGGCATTAGCCCTCCATCCAGAGTGTATCAAGTCCAGTATTTTGTTGGTTCTTAGGGACCCTGGTAAATACAATAATTAGGCAAAATTCTGAAATAAGTCTCACCACTATAAAAATATCCCAGCGAGTTACCACAATATATTTATAAAATACCACCAAATACCACAAAGAAATACATTAAACTGCCAAATATATCCAACAGGTCCCAGCTGAAGGCAGTTGTTGACCCACAATTGTCTTCAGAGCCGATCATTCACCACATTGGAGAAATGTGATAGGTTTGTGCAGATAAATATAAGGAAATAAATAATGTTTGACCTAATTGATTCTCCACAACTGAAAAGAATACTAGTAATAGATTTGATGATTTTATCTAAACCACAGATACATTGGGAGGCTATACTTTGAACTTTGAATCCATCAATTGCAGATTGAACAACAGTATTCAGGGTCATAGCTAGTTATGGGAGATCTGGCAACAGGGCGGACTGGGAGTTATCAGTGGGGGCTTACACATAATGTGTGATGTGGCACTCACCTGCCACCCATTACATAGGCCTGCCACCCATTACATTGGAACCATCACTGAGTCAGAAGACATAGTTTCCCTTTGCAGTTTTCAGCTCCCCAGTGTGCATGTCCAAATGGCTAATCAAGGTATCAGGTCATTTTCCCATTATCTATTGAAACACTACTCACCGCGGAGCCATGCCCCATTGTGCATATAAGCGCATGCAGGAGCTGACAGGCCCTTCCTACCAGCATCCCAGATGAGTGACAATGCAGCCACAGGGAACAGATAAGTGTGTGTGGGGAGGGCAGTGCTGGTGGTGGAGAAGGTAAGGGCAGCAATGTTTTAGTGTGTGGCCTTCAACAGGCTCTTTTTAGACATAGAACTGCTATGGTATGGTGGCATGTTTCCCCAGCCTTGAATGGCCCATTGGGCAAACATGCTTGGGAATTGTAGGGCCAGATATGTTTATGGGGCAATCCCAACATATGTACAGGGTCTGTGGCAGTGGTTTCTGCTGCTGCGGCTCCACCTAATATGTCAGGACCCAGGTAGAGCCTGCTTCATGGTTTCTGTCTGCATGGTGCGCAGCAGATGAAGAGAACCTCTGTGGTAGCATTGAGTACAGACCTGGAGCATGTAAGATAAAACAAATGTTTGTATGTGTGTGTGTGTGCATGTGATGGTGTGTATGTGTGCATGCAGGGGGTTGTGTATTGGTGCAAGTGCACCCGTGAATGAGAATGCAGTGTGCATGTTCTGTATTGGTGGGCATGTGAATAAGAGAGAAGGTGAATTTGCTTATGATTGCATTTGTGAATGGGTACCAATGCGTGAGCAAGCAGCTGGGGGGAGAGGCTTTGGAAATGGAAGGATGGCCAATATAGCAGTCAGTAATGGCATTTTCTTACAGTGGCATGCCATATTTTACTGGCAATATAGACAAAGCCAACTTGATGAGTGTTTGAGAGGGGTGACTGCATTGAGCCAGCCAGCATGGACATTTCCTTACAGTGGCATGACATGTTTTAATGGCATTAGGGGGAAAGACAACATTAGTGTTCTTAAATGGGGGATTGTGGCTGACATTTACATTGGGACATCGAGCTTGGACATTTCCTTACAGTTGCATGGCATGTTTTACTGGCATTGTGGGCTAGGGAAACTTGATGAGTACATTTTAACATGTGGGAGGTGGTGGTGGATTACATTAGAGCAGCTAGAATGGATGCTTCCTTACAGTAGCAGGGCATGTTTTACTGGCATTATGGGCAAAGCTAACTTGATGAGTGTTCTTACGAGTGAAAGTGAGTGGCAGGGACTACATTGGAACAATCAACTTGTTTGCTTGTTTTCTTCCTGTCCTCCTGCCTCCCTTGGCCTCTCTCGCACCCCCACCCATTCTATCCTCCTCTCCTGTCACAACAGATGAGGTCACTAGAGTAGTCCACTCTATGAAGGTCTCATCCAAACAGGCATCTCCCTGTTCATCCAGAACCATCAAGGAAACTCCTCTCTCCTTCACTCCTCACATCCTGGACCTTGCTAAGAAGGTCCATGTTCCACTTCACCTCCTCAGAGGTAATCTCCCGTTGCTCACCTTTCCCCAGAAGCTCAATTTCTCTAGCTCTCTCTTACTAAATACTCTCTTTCAAGATGACTTTGATCCTCTTGCTCCAAAATGTTGCTGGTCAAACGGTTCTACAAGCAGAGAGCTGGGGGCTGATCTTTCTCCTCAGCTGGCTCCCTCTTCTGCAACAGTCTACTTCTCTCTCTCAATCTTCAATCAGATCTCCCCAAGTTACGTAAACAACTCAAGGCTTTTTTTTCCTCCTTCCTACCTCTCTCCCTCCTGTACTAATGAACCCCATAGTCGCTGAGATTGGTGGCCTGGTCCCTCAAGAGTTCAATAGGCTCCTGGCCATCTGCCCAATCACCACCTGCATCCGTCTCCCCCGGCATTGGCCATGGGCCTACACATGCCTGGGTGTTGTTTCAGCCCTGCACTTACCTGATGGGTGGTTGACCTCCCCCTTCACTTGTGACATCTCCACCCATGCATTTGCCTTTTGCCTCTGCAACTAGCACCTTTGGCACTTCCCCCCTGGGCGACCCTCCAGCACTTACCCTTTGCCCCCCCCTCAGCCTTCTCTTTCCCTGCACTTGCATACTGCGAATGTCACAATGCCTAGTAGAACCACTGTTTATTATTTATTATTTGTCTATTTACTGATTACTTGTTCCCTTTCCCTTTTGCATTGTGGTACTTTTAAACACTATCTTGTTGTATAAGCACCTTATAAATGCCCAATATAATAAATTATAAATGTTTTCTTACTGTGGCATGGCCATAGTCTACTAGTATTACAGGCAAAACCAACTTGATAAGTGTCTTTATGTGATGGAGTGTGTAAGGGGGAGGGACTACATTGGGACAGTCAGCATGGACATTTTCTTACAGACGCATGGCATGTTTTACTGGCATTATGGGAATATCAAACTTGAGTAGCATTTTTACATTTGGGGGGTTGCGTGGTGATTACATTGGTGCAGCAGCATGGATGCTTCCTTTCAGTGGCATTGCATGTTTAACTGGCATTTTGAGCAAGGCCAAGAGGATTAATCTTCTTACGTGAAATGCGTGTCTGCATTGGTGGTGCCAGTATGGATGTTTTCTGATTGTGGCATGGTAGGTTTTACTGGCACTATGGGTTTTGGAAAAAGCCAACTTTATGAGTGTTCTCATGTGGGGGCTGCACTGGGGTGGCTAGTGTGGCTGTTTCCTTACAGTGGCATGGTACATTTTACTGCAATTATGATCAAAGCCAAGATTACTATTGTTCTTACGTGGCATTGGCATGTTATTCTGGCATTATGTGCAAAGACAACATGAGGAGTGTGTCTATCTGGCATAAACATGCCTCCATTGATGCAGCTAGTATAGCCATGCTTTCTTACACTGGCATGGCATTTGTACTGGAATTATGGGCAAAGCCAACATAATGAGAGTTCTTTTGTAGCCATACTTGCCTACATTTGTGAAGCTAGTGTAGGCATAATTTCTTACAGTGGCATGGCAATTTCTACTGGCATTATGGGAAAAGCCAATAGGAGTAAGGTTCTCATTTCGAGTTTAGCTGAGAGCTTAAAAAGTGGTTGTGGGGGCGTGGCTTGGCGCCGAGGCAAGATGGCGGCCTAGAAGATCGGCTCCACCCCACATATTATATAAAAAGCATTTGGGTTAAATAATACATTTTTTTAACTTACCTTAATCTTCCTGTTGAGCGCCGCCGACATCCTGCATCAACTCAGTGATTTCTCCGCGGCTCCGAAGTGCAGAAACGCCTCACACGCTGCAGCTCCTCTCTCCAGCTTCCAAAGCGGACGTATAACAGAATGCGTACCGCCCCTCGTGAGGAGAGGAGCGGCACGCTGTATCAGCTGACTCCCCGGACTGGGTCCAGACACGCAGCTTCCTCTCACGAACACGCCACCCGCTGGGAGACTGGATAAAAAAAAAACAGTAAGAAAGCAAACTTAAAGCGACTGATTATTATATGAACATATATTTAAGGATACGTTTACAAAAATATATATATATACTTTGAATGTGTTAATATAAAAGAAAAAAAAAAGAAGGGCTGGAATAATTATAAAGTCAGCGCTTATCTTAAACCTCACTAAGGATACTGGGGGAAAAAAAAAAAAAGTGAAAGGGCCAGCAGGCCACAATTTAAGGCATACCATGTATTAAGATATAATACATAACACGTCACTCAGTCTCCCTCCAGCAAAAACTCTTCTCTCCTCTTAAATTTTGCACTACAACCATTCTTTGTCGCTCCAACATTCCAACACAGTACAGTCAGAATGGGTTACAATCAACCAACCGCGGTAACCCTACAGCTATACAGGATCAAACCTCTCTTTATGGATTACAGTCCTAAACAACATATCTATGGGAATCTCCAGTAGTATATGCCTTATTATTCAGGGTTTTTCCATTATTGGTCTCACTTGGTCTGAGTAAAGCCTGAACAATAATATGGAAGTAATAATTATATACTACAAATCATCATAAAGAACTGTTAAAAGGAGTTATACGCCAGAACAGATTATACTTGTTAACATTTGCTTAAACATGGCAACCAGCAAAGCCAACCAAAAAAATGGCGCCTCTGTCAAAGATGCTACCACCTCCTCATCTACTCTGAAAAGACCCAAAAGCGACTCACCACCTCCAACAGGGATCCCAGACCCAGCCATTGAAGCCATTCTTGCCGAAATTAGGGCACTTAAACCCTTCATTGAAAAATGTGCATTTATTTGCTGTATTCGGTTTGATTAGGCAGCCGTTTCTTTGCCGTTTTCTGTTCTAATGTTTTATTGCCTGTACCCATGTGATTGTACTTTGTGATGTTTGTAGAGTAAGGGGAGGAGATATGTTGTATCTTGTATTATGGCGCGTGTGGAATGTTGTTCCATGTTTATGGATCACCATTCCACACTGGCCAGTTGGTTGCTTCTTGAGTGCCCGGTGGCAGCTTGCCTGCTCTGGGACCCAGAATAAAGTAGTAAACTCTTACCTTGTGCCTCAGTTTACTTCCGGATCATTATGTTCCAAAGCCAACCTGCATTAGTAACGTGGGTGCCCCCCCCCTGCTACTTGGCCACCCAGAAACTGGACAAGTGGCCACAATGTTGCTCCCCCAATGGCAAACACATGAGTACAAAAACTGGGCTGTGTCAGTTATGTTGATCAGTCCCCCAGGGCGTGCCAAAGGAAAGAACTATGCTGCGGGTCCATTGGGGGTGATAGTGGGCTCCCACCCAGGAATGGGGGCCCCCCTAAAGGCTGGTAATTTCGTGGGCCACGCTTGTTGAGTACACATGGCCCAACATGGTGGACGCGCCACCCACAACAAAAACATGAGAGGCAGACCCAATTTGATATCAGAGGAAGATTCCCCCATGCCCCAGGTCATCCGGGGGAAGTTACACCACAAGACAGACCCAAGTTACTGTAATGGGGTGGCTTACTGTAGCATACCCCTTTATTGTTACATAATGGGCCTCATTACGAGCATGCCGGTCCAGAAAGAAAATGCTGCTAAAGTTGCCAGTGATAACGGATCTGGCATTTTTCCCGGACCGGGTTACCCTGAGTCTTCTGGTATGGGTAGTGAACCACCGGCAGGCCTGATCCACCAGTAGTGCAGGCCCCTACCGGCAGAGAATTCACTGAATCACCAGCACAGTTAACAGCGGTGCTGATGATTCAGGGGTTCCCAACCAATGGAGTCCTGTTGCAGGTGCCTGTAATATCCCGGTAACACTGGGATATCAGGCGCCGGTAATGGTAATAGGAGTTTGCCGGTAAGCCGCCGGTGGCCCTACTGGGTTACCGGCAAAAGCCTAATGAGGGCCAATGTATTATACGTTGTGTATTCTGTTGTCATTTTGATATTTATGTTTATTATAAAGGTATCTTTATAGATATGATAATGTTTAGTATATAGAATGGGAATGTTATTTAGAGGGATTGTATTGTGGGGGCGAAAGCTATTTATTGACCATTTGAAGTGGGAAATGTAAAATTGTAATTGCTAAGTCAAATTTTAGGATTCAGTGAAAAGGGTAGAGGGATCTGATCCCTGGTGTAAGGCAGGTGATGGAAGTGACATCAACCTGAGGAGGCCTGGGGGGGGGGGGGCACCCACAAAGGCCATCCTCTGGCCTCATGCATCAGTGGGTGGTACCAGGTATTGGACAGCGGTCTGTCTCATCCATCAGTCTCACCCATTGTGTCTCCCTATAACCAATGCAGGGAAGGGTGGGCTGACAGGGCAAATGCCCTTTTGCCAGAACTCACATCAAGGGTGCATTAGAGGGTACATTTGAGGCAGATGATGGGAATGTATTTTTTAAATGGGTTAAATGTTTTTATAAATAAAGAGGGGCCCTCTTTGTGATCCCTATCAAATTCACCTGGTTGTCTGTGTCCCATTGAAGAAAGGTAAGAACTCAGGGCATAGCCCATGTCCTGTTAACAGCAATTTCATTTTAAATAAATGGTTGTGTCAGGAGGTAAGGTCAACCGGGTTAACCTACCCATTGATTCCCATATGATAGACTTTGTAAACAGTTGGAGCTGACGGCTGATGGGGTCTATAGAGCAATTGCAGATCGTAAGAATAGAATGGCTCGACAGTTGACTTTTGCAATAAACAAATTCTCCAGGCAGACTGCTGGATACTCAGTGGAAGGGATACTCAAGCTTTACAAACAGAGCTTTCCTGCAGCTATACTTTCTGGGCTTGAAGCCCTGGCTATGAGAGATATGTTATGGTTAAATGTAGTAGTGGGGATGTTCTGGAGGAAACTTCTGAACTTAGCCCCATTTCCGCCTATGGCTCATCTTCGCCTTGAACTAGGACTGGTGTCTTCAAAGAGTCAGGGTCTTATACAAAGAGGTGCACTCTATATTAAATCTAAATCTATGCCCAAATGCCCGTTGCTGCAATTCTTGGCCTTGATTTACGACACAGAGGCCAATGGTCGGGTGCCGGTGGGTGTACATTTCTAGAGTTAAATGAGGAGTCTTTTTCCACCAATGCTTGCTTTCCGGATTTCAAACGAGGCACAACATCTGATACACTGAAGGTTATATTTCAAAATAAGATCAAGCAATGGGATTGGCCAAACAACTACACCCACCTCCAAACATTACATAATTACAAATATGTAACTAATATTAGCCTTTGGTATTTTACAGCATTACCATTTGAAGTGCCCTAGCTCGGCAGTGAGCAATTTTGTGTTGAGACTTCCGACTAACCAATTGCTGTATTAGCATTGCAAGGGGCTTTCTGCAAGGTACCCCAGGAACAGAGAATGTGCTGAATATGTAAGTCCCAGATGGACATCAAATCCAGCAGGCATGGTCTGACACTGGGCCCAATGATGGGTTCCACATATATGAGAATATTGGGACAGTTTGATAGCTATGAGGCCATACAAACTAATGATTTTTGGTGATTTAGCTTTAATTCCGAATCGGAGCATGCGCACACAGCGCTGTTTCGAATCTGGAAATTGATAGATCTGCATTTGACGATATGAGGAAATGTGAGGTGGTAACCCATAAAGTGACCTATATGATCCCGTGAATCTTTGTTTCTTTAATGGGGTGAAACTAAGTTGTTCTATATGAAATGTTATCATACCTGTGTATTATTTTGTATATATTTTTTATTATCATTTTGGAATAATCATGTTATATGTACAACGATGTTTTAATATGTTTTATATGTGTGGTTAATTGTTGTTTTGTAATGGTTATTTTATGACTCAATAAAAATTAAATAAACTATCAAATCATTTTTTTTAAACACAATCATTTTTTCAAAAAGGATCTGCTCAGCCAGCCCAGCCGTGCTTAGAATGGGCAGATGGGGCCCATAGGGAGGAACCGATGGAACAGACCCCTGACCTACACCTGGCACCACCTACTGTAGAGAGATGCCAGAGCGTGGCCTCAGTGGATGGACACGCCCCTTAGGCAGCCAACGGCAGGCCGCCACCTTCCTTCCCTGCCTCACACCAGGGTCCAAACTATCCTCTAAACCTCCCATCCCCTTATCTACTTAACTCTATATACATTCCCTTATTTACTCTCTACTCAGATACTAACATACCCTATGCATGTCTGGAGCCCCTGATTTCTTTCCCCTGACCCGGATGAGCACAGTATTAAGAATACTCCGGGCTAGGAACGGGCCACACTGACACCACCTCACCATCCCAGACCAGCTGCTCTGGTGGGGCGCTGAGCAACCCGCAAATAAAGGATGTTAATTCAGGAGACAGGGTCCCTTTCATTTTCCCATTGCACTTGCTGTATTATAGCCAAGGTAGAAGATACCCTGTGAAACAGCCTGCCATCACATGAACCTTAGCCAAGTTCCTGCCTACACTTACCCTGAGCTTCACACCCCATGCCAACCTTTCCATTAACACCTTGCAGACGTGTTGTGCATTTCCCCTTTTGTATAACTCTGACAGCTGCAGTCTGCAATGACTTACATTTAAATCCCATCAGTCACCTAACAGCTCTATAGTGCACAGTACCTTTTTGTTGCAGCACCCATGCTGGGGTGCCTCCACGGTTTACCTCCAATCCCCCGCTCTGCCGCATGTGGCTGTCATGGGACACTTGTCAGCACTTCCTGGGCTTCGGGAGCCCTGTGTCCACGTAGGGCTTTGGAAGCCCCGAGTCCTTATAGGGCTGTTGAACCCAGGATTTCCCCCATGGTGGTGGTTTTGCCTCCAGGGCTTTGAAAGCCCTTCATTCTGCTTTCCTCCGTGGTGGTGGTTTTAAAACTGATGGGGCTTGATGTGCCCTTCACTTCCTATGGTGGTGCCCCGCCACTTACAGATGGCAGGGAAGCTGCTTTCAGGGCTTCGGAAGCCCTTCTCTTTATTTCATTACTATCCTCTCTGGTGGTACTGGCATGGAAGAAGTCCTGGCTCCACCCAGGTCCTGCCCACCTGGGCAGAGCCTTCTCCAGTCACTGCGTTGCCCGCGCTGAGTGCCAGCCGCACCAGATTAGATGTGGCCGGGCTCTAAATAAGTCTCTCCCTGCCCCCCCTGTATGGGCCTGGGCGAGCAAGTAGCACGCAGGCCTCCCGGCTGTGCCGGGAGGCACCGCGCACTCAGCCCAGGGCTTCTCTCACCTCTGAGCCGCCTGGACTGGCCCCCGGGTGGCCCATAGCCACCAGGCCGCATTGCGCATGCGGCCAGGACTTTCTTTCCTTATCACCCATCCTGGTTGTCCGCAGGGCGGGTTATTGCCTCTCAAGCTACACTTTTGCTCAGGGACCACCCTTCACACGCGGCCTTTTTCTACACCCAGGCGGCAGCGTGCGTGCGGCTTGGGGCTTCTCTTCCAAATGTGGTGCAGCTGGCAGATGCAGCTGGGCTCAGCTTATTTGCACCGCACTGGGGGTCAGCTCGAGGCCACAACCCCCAGGGACTGCTTCGGCTCTTTCTATTGGTTTTCACAGGGAATCTTCTTTCTGCCTTTTCTTTTACTTCCCCTTCTTTCATCTTCACTCTTAATGTGTTTTTCCCTCTCTCCAGGTGAGTCCAATCCATGTCCATAGTCAGGGGAGGTCTGTCCATTGTCCCACTGTTTAGTGCTACATGTGTCCCCCATGGTGAGTAACGTGGTACAGCCAGGTAAGTGAAAGTCCCTGTTAAAGCACCTAAACATACACATTTAATACATGCTTTTAATATAGCTCCTGTGTCCTATTGTTATTTCTACTTTTATATATACATGTATAACCCCCCTAGTTGACAGGACCCATATGGGCCAGGGGTTACACACCTATAACTATAAATATAGATGCAGACTTAAATATATATGTAAATATACATAAACAACATCAATCATATCATATAGAGCATATTATATTACATAATGGTGACTGCTGCAGTCAGGCACTTCTTTTCAGTACCTTTGGTGGTGTCTGTGGTCATTCTGCAGTCTGCACCTGACGTAAATAATGTAAATGGGGCTGTTGCCTATTTTGTTCTTCTGGGGAGGCCCGGTATATCACATGGGGACACCTGGTCTCACCACGCACCCCCTGCACACACAAAACAGTCCTTATGCCTCCCCATGACTAGGCGGGTTCTGCCGCACTCACTGCCACTACCGCAGCCATTTCTGGATAGCCCCATGCCCTGGGGTCGACCTGCAATCACTGCTGCAACGCTACGGCCTGTTGGGCAGCCTGGGACTTCCACGCCTCTATGTCCTTTTCACCCGGGCTGCCCGACGTAGCAGCCGGGGACTTCCTGGCCTCTCTACTCTTCACCCGGAGTGCCGAACTTCCTGGCCTCTATACTCTTCACCCGGGGTGCCGGACTTCCTGGCCTCTCTACTCTTCACCCGGGGTGCCGGACTTCCTGGCCTCTCTACTCTTCACCCGGGGTACCGGGCTTCCTGGCCTCTCTACTCTTCACCCGGGGTACCGGGCTTCCTGGCCTCTATACTCTTAACCCAGGGTGCCGGACTTCCTGCCCTCTCTACTCTTCACCTGGGGTGCCGGACTTCCTGGCCTCTATACTCTTCACCCGGAGTGCCAAACCTCCTGGCCTCTATACTCTTCACCCGGGGTGCCGGACTTTCTGGTCTCTATACTCTTCACCCTCGGTGCCGGACTTCCTGCCCTCTCTACTCTTCACCTGGGGTGCCGGACTTCCTGCCTCTACACTCTTCACCCGGGGTGCCGGACTTCCTGGCCTCTCTACTCTACACCCGTGGTGCCGGACTTCATGGCCTCTATACTCTTCACCCGGGGTGCCGGACTTCCTGGCCTCTCTACTCTTCACCCGGGGTGCCGGACTTCCTGGCCTCTCTACTCTTCACCCGGGGTGCCGGACTTCCTGGCCTCTCTACTCTTCACCCGGGGTGCCGGACTTCCTGGCCTCTCTACTCTTCACCCGGGCGGCAAGACGCAGCAACCCAAGACAGCTTCACTGATCCTTCACCTCCCAGACTGCCTGGCATATGTGGTCCCGAAAGACTTCTCTTCATGGTTGTCTCACCTTCCCACGAGGTGGGACGACTGGGGCACAACCGGTCCAGTCTGCCTCCCACCCGCAGCCCAACTGAGCAGCTCTTCTCTGTGCCTCACCTGCCCTACACACTCCATGCCGGCCTTAAACACTGGACCCATCAGGCACCCAGGTGAGCCAACAGTCATCATGGCCACATGGGTGCCCGGGATGCTCTGGGCAAGCAGCCCAGGTCCACAATACAGACGCTGTGTTGCCCCACACATTCAGACTAGTTGAAAAATTGCCTTTAGGCCCTCAGGGCACCCTGAAGTTGTGTACCCCCAGAGAGCCCCTACTCATTGCTGCTTTCCTCCTCCTCTTCCTCAATGCTTTTCTTTTTTGAATTCTTTCTCCACTGCCCACCCTATTCCTCCGCAGGGGACTTCTGTTCTTTACAGTGCGAATGTTTTCTCTGTCACAGCAACATTCTATTCAGCCACATTTCTTTTGTTTTTGAAACTTATAAAGTGTAACTATGACCCGTAGGTATCTAGGCGCTGACAAAAAGCAGTGATTCGTGAGTGGGAAAAGATCAAATAGGCAGAGGAACTATGTTGAAACAAATGGGTTTTAAGAGTCTTGCGAAAAAGGCAGATACTCCTCAATTCCCCTAAGGAAGAGAGGAAGCCCATTCCACAAAGTGGGAGCCAGTACTGAAAAGGAGTGGACCCCAAGTCGGGCAGGATGGTAACGAAGCACTTTCAGAAGCACATGGGAGGATGAACGGAGAGACCTAGCGGGATAACAGAGCTCCAGTCTATTGTTCAGAGAAATGGCACCTGTGCCATGAAGAGCCCGATGCGTCACCCAGAGGGTTTTAAACTCCACTCGGGACTTCACCGGCAACCAGTGAAGTTGACGTAGCAGCCCCACAGACGAGGTCAGCCTGGGAGCATTATGGGCAAGCCCTGCTGCAGTGTTTTGCAGTACTTGCAGATGCTGCACCTGTTGTTTTGGCTGTCCCAGGTAGACCGGGTTGCAATAGTCCCAAGACTCCGTGATCGCTGAGGTAAGTACCTTCATCCGGCAGTCACCAGGGAGAAAAGGAAGGCTGGATAAGTCCAGTGCAATAAGCACAACCCACACTGGTGTCTCTGTCTTTAATTCTAAAGTTCCCCCCTAGGAGACTTGCATGTAGCCCTGCATAGCCAGAAACAGGATAAACATAAGACTCTCTCTTCACAGAATGACGTATGACTTGCCCCAGACTTTCCCAGGTAGGCATATTACAGTGTGCATTCTTCTCCCTTTTCCCACATTAAATCGTGACGGTATCTGGTCATTGCATCGAATGCAATACCATCGAATGCCTTTCCATCTAAAAAATAGCATCTAAAAAAAGCATTGAATGCATCATTTTTGAAGGTAAAGGGTTTATTGTAATATGAATGATCTTTAAAGGGTAAAAAAGGGGAGTTTGGGGGGCCCCCCATTAAAAAAGTAAATACAAAAAAATGCATTAGATGAAATGGTCTGTGAGTGGTAAGGATTTGATGGAATGACTAGGAACCAATCATGACTTGGCCTGGGATTTACCAGAGTTAGAGGGCTTTGCGTCTTCCTTGTCATAAACCTTTCTCTATCATGCCATTAATTCTCCTGACAGCCCTCTTGGGCTGAGGGTTTCACTGCCTTCTTCTTTCCTCTTTGTTGGATGGCTCTGTCTTTCTGCCACCTGTTCCTCACACACGTCCAGGTCCGCGTGATCTTTTTTGCTCCTCTACTTCCCCACAGTGCACTTCCTCCCAAGCAATGGGCTCTGCAGTTCACGTGTTGGAGTCTGCTTTGGTTCCACCTCAACTCACACATCTCTGCTTCTGTGATGTTTATCAGATCCACAATCAGGATCTCTGGGACCACAGGCAGATACAACTCTCTGGCCCAGTGTCACACTCCCATTGACTTCAGCATTGGCATAGGCCTCACGGAAAATACCACACTTTGGATTATGCGCGCTGTGTCTTTCACAGAATTGTGTCAGGCCATCGAGTCAATTCCTCCCCCTGGTTCTCCCTCTAGAGACTGGTCCGGCTTGCCGGGACTTTGATACTGGCCTCTGCGTGCCTCAGTGGCAATCTTAACACTACATCAAATGGAGTCCAGCACCACTAAATGTGCCCTCTGCCTGAGCCTAATTACAGAAGGACCAAACTCTATGCTCGGATCACATTGGGACAAGCTGCAACAATAGAATTTGAATAGTGGCACTGTGCTTCTGGCAATGGTCAGCCGCAACAATGTTCTGGGTCTTGAGTCACAGTACCCAACACTGTGGCAGTTCATGGTGTGCACCCACTTAAGACGGTCACATCACTCGGGTGAATAACCTCGCCTGGCTAAAGAGAGTCCTAGTTGGTGGAGGTAGAGCTCGTTTTTGGGTTATAGCCTTTGTGCCTACTGACAAATCTTTTAAAAATCCAGTTGCCCTTAGCATTCAGGTACTCTTGCCTACAAAGTAGTGTGGGAAGCATGTGGTCATGTATGGTAACACACCTGCCCAGACGAGGTACAGGTTTAATGTATTACTCGCTCTTGTTCACCGTGGATCCCACCTCCCTTTTCAAGGTATGATGTCCTGTCTGAAAGAGCCAGTGTCATTGAAATGCTGATGCCTTGCTTTTGTTGACAAGCCCCCTGCTTATGTGACAAAATGCACCCTTTCTGAAAGAGGAATGTGACTATTTTAGCCTTTGCTGAAAATCCACATTCATGAATGAACTGAGAAATACGAGCCTGTCAGTGACGCCAAGTTGAGACCAAACACTGTAGTAGTTGGAATTAGGAAAAGGAATGATATGATATGATAGGTTGATTATAACGCGCTTAATACCCAGAGGTTTCTAAGCGTGGACACAGGGATCAAACCTGTGTTGTTTTGTGTCATCTTGTTTCCAAGGTGAGCACTTTGCCCCAGAGCTATCCTCCCGAGACTGAATACATTGAATGATGGATTTGAAATACATGGAACTGAAATAGTTGGAGTATAGTATAAAATGGTCTATCCCTGTGGTATGCATGCCTGGGACTTTTCCTCGAGTTATGCCTTGTGTTCCAGAGGTTGAGTCACATCTCAGGACCTCAGAGACAGGTGTCATTCTTTTAAGTCCACATACATGTTGTAATTGTAATTGTAACTGTAATTGTAATTGTCATTGTTCTATTTCTTTATATGCAACAGAAATATTCAACATGCCATTTGTAAACCATTGTTATATGTCCTTACTCAAGCAGGGGGTTACAAATAAGACGCTTGCGGCAACAGCAAACCACATTCTAGTTATTTGCTCTGCCACACTAAGTTTGTTTGTAACCTGTTCTATCTAAGTGCACGAAAAAAGGCTTCATCTCAGGCAGCAAAGGAGAAAAAAAGTCCTCACTCTTTTTACAACTCACATTAAAGAGAAACGTAAAAGGCCCTGAAGAAGCCTGTGACTTTTGCAAGAACGTTAACCTCAAGTTATGCGAAACACATGCAGGCCAATTCATTTGTGAATTAATAGTGTTGTTGCCAGGGGATACGACATATCCCTTGGAAGCGTTTGCTGACATTTCCTTGGATAATGTCGCCATTAATTGGTTGAAGATGTGAAACTTCTGTGATATGCACAAAAGTAATGGGTATAATTAAAGTGCTCAGAATCAGATCAGAACGTTTCCGTCCAACCTTTCCTATATAATAGTATATGGTTTACAGAAAACCTTCAACAGTGCAATTTAATTTCATCATTGTTTGCTTCCATTTACTTTAACATCTTAAAGCATAGAATCCAACACAGCACATTAACATTCATGCAAATATGGCATTCTTTCCCCTATTCCCATTTGGTAGATATGCACATATCTGAAAAAAAATAGTTCAAAGAATCTACCTTTTCTCTACACTTAAGCCTGCACAAAAACACACACACACAAACAATCCCTTCAACTATCGTTGCACATTTTGTATCTAATGTTGGCCTTCACAGGTCATAATTCAGCTCCCTTTCCATTGTTCCATAAACCAATCAAGTATTTTCCTTCTCGGCCATTCTAAACATTTCCCAAGAACCTCGACTCCATTAATTAGCTCATAAATACTATAGATGAACCTCATTCCATGGCCTTTTCGCTATGGCCCTGCCTAAATAGTATGTTCTTTCATCTTTGAGTGCATGGCATGTTTTCATCAGATGATCTCCACTGCCCCTCCCTTCAATAAGAGCAACGTCATTACTTTGGGTTCAGAGGTTTGGGCCTATATGCCTTAAACTATTGCATAGGAGGATAGAAAGGGAGGAGTGGCATATGAGGAGGGTCACACAGCCTGAAGGTGTTATTTGGTTATTTGCCCACCTACTGACCGCCCATGGCCATGCAAATCCCTATGGCCATTTCCATCCAGCTCCTGCCCCTCCCTGCCTGAAACGCCTCCTCATGGGAACTCTTTCAGCATGCTTTATTCAAGCCTTACCATCAAACTTTGCACTCAAAATTCCTGGCAGTGTTTTTTCAAAGCAGTTGGCTGAGAGTTAAATGGGCCTCATTATTAGTTAGGTTGTTTTCCATCAGTAAATCTGGCGGGACACCACCAAACTGACTTAGCGTTACCCGCGCCTGATTGGCCAGAATTACCGGCAGATTACAGGTGCTGGCAACGTTACGTTAATCCCCCCATAGGACTCCATGGGGGGATTGCCAGTATTACTGTCACCGGTCATACCGGTGCCAGTAATACCTGCTGTTTTTTTGTCAGTGGAGTGCCTGACATACCTCCAGCTCTTGGCTGGAGGCTAATCAGGCCACCCCACTGACAAACATGTAGTTTGGTGTTGCGGGAAAAGTGCGGTAACGGAATTACCAACACTTTTTTCCCACACTGCAATACTTGTAGTGAGGCCCAATGACTTAATTGGAGCGTGGTAATAAAAATGGCTTAACCTGGTCTGCTGTCAGCCCCTCGAATTATAAGCACACTGCATGTTCTTCACTGAAGTCCTGTTAAAAGCAAGCATTGGCAAAGCCAACAGCTTTGGCTTGTGTATAAATATTAGGAATTTGCCAGGCACCAATATTAGATGCCCAGGTTCCTGCACCATTTAGCACCTGCTTCCATCAATGGCCAGTTAATACTACTACGGCTGTGCCCGGCAAGTGCTTTCCCCATGCCTACACCAAAGCCCAAACTGTTGGCATCGCCAAAGCTTGTTTTTAGAAGAAGCGTTCTAGTTCTCTGGATACTGGGCATGTGAGAGTGTGTTTCCTGAGAGCTACACGTATGAACGTTTTGGTGTCTATGTAGCCCTAAAGTCACTCGAGGATATCTTCAAAACCCTGTATCACCCCAGGATTGTGTCCCGGGTGCTAAGAAAAAGGTACCGACGGGTGAGAGTTACTGTACCACGCAGGCATACTTTCTCACGAGACTCTATGAACGTGTAAGTTGCTTCATTACCCAAGATGGAGCCAGTCTTGCTACTCATGAATCCCATTACATATGCCAGACATGTGACTTTAGTTCCATCACCAGGTAAGGAAAGGTTCCCAAAGATCTCACTCTAAACACATTATGATATGATAGATTATTTATAACGTCCTTAATATCCGGAGGTTTCTAAGCGCGGACCCCGGGGATCGAACCTGGGTTGCTCCGTGTCGGCTTGCTTCCAAGCTGAGCATGTTGCCCCTGAGCTATCCTCCCGAGACAATATCTCAGGAGCAATGTGCTCAACTTGGAAGCAAGACAATGTGGAACAACACAGGTTCGAACCCCGCGTCCGCGCTTAGAAACCTCTGGGTATTAAGTGCGTTATAAATAACCAATAATAATTAGGTTAATACAGTTAAGTGTGGTTATGGAAGCTTACAAAAAAAAAGAAAATCAGAGAGAGCTGATTAAAACCTAAGCTTTAACCCCATAGTAGAGTGACAATGTCTGCTACCTGAATAGATGCGAAGCACCCGGACACATAAAGTGGAGCTTGTATGTGGACTGCGAGAGAATGGCAGGCAATCAGGCGAGTGCTCACAGGCTAGGTATGCACCGCTTTCTCCGAAGGCTCTTCTGAGACGCAGAAGAATCCGCCGCGGAGCGCGCTTAAGGGTCTGCTTATATATCTCTGAACAAAGCAGTCGAGAGCCTGAAGCGCAGTCATTGTCAATTGACAGCAACGAAAGAATTGGCAAGAGGCAGAAGAGAGCTGGAGATCTCAACAGTAATTGGCGCGGCGAGAATACTCTGAGGCGGGGGCCTAGAGAATGGAATACGGATCAGGGGAACCACGAGCGGCGCAGTAGGTTTAAGGCGCGAAAGGGAGATGTAGTGTGTTCAATAAGGAGTGAATGTCAAGGAGTCAACTTGCTCGAAGGGTAATATGTGATTATGAGACCAGCATCCAGCCAAGGATGTGTTTGTGTATTGAGCGTTTCTTGAGACTTAAGAAACAGATGAGGTGGGCAGCCCCTAATCAGTGGCCACCAAGGGTATACTATAGACTGAGATTTCCAATGAGGGCTCCAAGACACAGCAATCCACTCTTTGAGACATTTCTTTATACCGACTATGTTTATCTCCTCGCCTCCACCATTCCTTTGAACTTTGCTACACTTAGAAGGCATACACTTAAGCCACTGTTATGATATGATATGAAAGGTTATTTATAAAGCGATACCCAGAGGTTTCTAAGCGCGGACCCGGGGATTGAACCTGTGTTGCTCCATGTGGTCTTGCTTTCAAGGCGAGCATGTTGGCCTGAGCTATCCTCCCTTCCACTGTTCATGGAAGCTCCCACCTCGGGTCCTGATGAAGGAGCCACCCGTAGGATGCTGTGTTGCAGAAAACTACCTTAAGGGCGATGCTTAAGGAACTTTAGCGTGAGGTCTATCCATTAGGCAGTAAGCAGCCAATGGGGGAAAGGCTGCAGGAGGACTGGGTTAAATGAGGCAGGCACCAAGCGCACTGCTTGTGGATGCTCACACTAACCAAAGGCCGCTGTTGGAGGAACTTCACACTGAGGATTCTGCCAAAGAGAGCTCACTCTGACGATACCTCAGTAGGAAGAACATACTGAATGCACAACTCGGAAAAGCTTACACTGCCAGAGCAAGTTTAGCCGAAGCAAACTGCTTGATAGCGCTCTCACCAAGGGCAATGCTGTACGCAGGGCTCAAGTCGAAGGTACACACGGTTGGACAGAGGCCCCACACTTTTTTTCAGAGGGCACTGTGATATGTTAATTTCTGGTGACGTCACATTAAACCGGTATGTAAATGAGTCCCCCACATTTATTTTTTTAGAACTTGACCCCTGCTGTAGGAAGGTAACGCTAAAGGCAATGTTGGAAGTAGGTCATACCGTGGGCCTCTGCTGGACGGAGTTGACAACGAGGCAACTCTGGTAGTGATCTTAATATGAGGGCACTCATAAATAAATAAATAGGTAAATAAATAAATAAATAAATAAGCTTCCACTAACTGCACTGCTGGAGGGGACTCACAAACAGGACAATGCTAACGGAAGCTCACTGCAAGGGTAGATTCAGGCTGAGGGCGCTGCTGGAGTAAACTGGTACTAAGGACAGTTCAGGGGTAATCCTTCATCCAATGCACTGGTGAATGAAGCTTGCCCTATGGCGCGGCTGCAGAAAGCTCAGACTAACAGCACTACTGTAAGAACATCACACAGCGAGCACATTTACACTCAGGCCACTTGATTAGAAAACTTGCACTAAGGGTAAACTTGCACGGCTGGATTAAGCCTACACGGGGCGCAGTTCTTCTGAGAGTTCACCCAGAGCGCATTGCTGATGGCACCTTATATGAATGGGATTCCTGGAGGGAACGCTTCTTCTAAAGGCTGTTCCTGTGCAAGCTCGCCCCAAGGACACTCGAGTAGGATGCTCGCACCGAGGATGTTTCTAGAGAAGTAGCGCCACTCACGGAACATTGGAGGACACGCACTGGCCAGGAAAGCCCACACAGAAAGCCCTACTTGAGGAACTTCCTACTCAATGCACTTAGAGAAGAGGTTTACAGTAGGCGTAAGTGCACACTCAGGGACGTCCAGCGGGGAGATTGCCCTCAGGGCACTTCTGGTCGAAGCTCTTGCTGTTGGAGGAAGAACGGACTGAGCACACTCCTTAAGGAACGGAGCGAGCACACGCTTAAGGAACGGAGCGAGCACACGCTTAGGGAACGGAGCGAGCACACGCTTAAGGAACGGAGCGAGCACACTTCTTAAGGAACGGAGCGAGCACACTCCTTAAGGAACGGAGCGAGCACACGCTTAAGGAACGGAGCGAACACACTTCTTGAGGAAGCCTACACAGTGGGGGGGCTGCTGAGCAAGTTCACACTAGGGGCATTTCCAGGCACTCTTCATGCTGACAGCACAGCTGGAGTGATCCCATACTGTGTCCACTCCACTACTCCAATAGGATACCCACACTAAAATCCCTTCTTGTGGAATTGTGCTCTGCTCCACCAAACTTACCCTGAGTGCACCGCTGGAGTGACTGTACTTAGGAACAATGTTATGTGATGCCACTTGTTTATTGTCAAGGGGTGAAATCGCTTCCCGCGGTATCACTTTTGGGTTGGGTCAAATGACTTCACTTCCTGGGATGTCATCAGAGGTCAAGGGTTGTGTGATGTCACTTGCGCTACCCCTGGCATTTCGGAGAATTGACGTCCCTGTGGTGCAAGCGCCAGAATGTTCACACTAACGGCACTGCTATGGGAACTTTAAATGGAGGACTATCCTGGACTGAGCTCACACTGAAGGCAGTTCAATGGGAAGCTCTGACTGTAGGCAGTGGTGGCCACAACGAGGGCACTGATTGCTGGATGAAGCTCAAAGTATGAGTACTGCTCAGGGGTCTGCTGGAAGGCGCTCATACTAAGGCTCACACTGATGGCACTGTTTCTGGTGACCTGCTGTTTTCCCGGAATCATAGAGTTTATTCCTCAGAGTGCTGCGCGACAGAGGGCCCCCAGCACCATTGACACTTTATGCATCGATCTCTTGGGTCTGGTCCCTGAGAGCATGTCATTTAAAAAGAGAAGCTCAGAGAGGTTGTCAACATGCAGGGTTGGAAACACACTCAATAGGCACCGTAGTGGTGGGTCGGGGTCCTCACTATGTAAATAGCAACCAGTTTGTTTCAACATTCACTCCCTGTCAACCTTGTGTTTGGGCAGGGATGCCAGCCTACTTAACAATATATTTATCTGCAAAACTAAGGAGACTATTTGAGCGTGGGTGAACTCAAGGGACTACTGCGAGGTACACACACACTCAGTGGAGTAACTTTTCTGAAAATGTTGGGGGGGACATGACATCTGAAGAAAAGGTGCCCCAGCCAAATAAATGGGGACAAAATGGTGGGCCATGAAAGTTGGGGGGGACAAACACCCCTGCCCCCTCCCTAAAATTACACCCATGCACACACTCACTTCCCAAAGCCCACCCTGACTTCTAGAAGCACAGAGACTCAGGGGTGTTGCTAGGTCTGGAAAAGATCTGGGGCTACGTTAATGTCGGGGCCAACTAGCCTTTTCGTTGTAGCCTCTAAGCTTCTAATCAGGGCTAAAACCAAAAGACCTGGGGCTATAGCACCCCCTAGCAACTCCTCTGCAGAGAATTATAGTAAAGAGAGCTTTTCTGTTTTTAGAAGCGCAGACTCGTGCAAGATCCAGGATAGACTTCCGACACTTAACGGTGGTAGAGCCATTACCACGGGCTGCACCTCCCATTGAGCCAGAGTGCTTGGCTATGCCTGTTTTCTGACTGGCTTAGCATTTTTGCAGTTCTGCCTCAGGGTTTCTTTGGAAACAGATGGCAGCCCTTGATATCTCCAGCCCTGCAGCGAATACGGCATATACAGCAAACAAGTGGCGGCAGCACGAAGCCGCTGGCTCCAGAGTGGCATGACCCCATAGCTCTCAACTCACACGCTTTTGGCGGGTGTCACCCGCCTTGTAAACAGCTGACTGTCCCGCCAAGCCTCCTGCCCGCCCATTCGTTTCAATGGGCCTCTCACCCGCCAATAATCAAATCGGGTGTTTTCACCCGCCTTTGCAACACAAATGGTTGAGAGCTATGCATGACCCATGGTGTGCCAAACAAAGAGAAACTGTCATCAGGGTATGCCCATAGACTCGTAGGCTCACAATGGTCAGGTCTTGGCAGTCAGATCTTTCCAGCAAAAAACCTGGCTTCCCAAGCGTAATTCCTAGACTCTTCCAAATAACTTCACAATTCTTACATGGCACACCATGACAGGTTCATCCCACTTGAAAGCAATGTCTTAAAAGGTGTTTGTATATTAAAGTTGCTCAGGTTATTGAATGGAGAAGACGAACCCAGGCCTGCTGGGTTTTGAACCTGTGCCTGCCGCTGCCACAAATATCCAAAGGAAGCACTTCACTTCTGAGGTAGTACTTTAGTCCTACGTCTATGTCTATGGCCTGCCTTAATCTGGTCACCCTACCTTGCAGTCTACTGCCCACCAGCAGCGCTGGCAGTCCTCTTTCCCTTGGAATGGTCACTCCTTGGCATGGTTTCTTTCACTGCAATGGCAGTTGGTCTGTACTTCTCAGAATGTTGTGCAATAACGACTGGGGATGAATTTTTACTTCAAGCCAAAGAAGGGACAATTTGATTTTTCTACCACAGTACCTTGCCTCTGGCGTCTATAAAAGTTCTCCGCGGTTTTTTCTTTGCCTTATGCATTTTAGAGTGGCGCTTCTGTTGCTGGCAGCCAGTGCAGGCTGAAAGGAGACAGCAGACGTGAACTCTGCCCACACGTGTCTTCGCGTAGCCTGCAGCTCTGGAGGGAGAACAGAAAAAGCGTCCTTTGAACATTTTTGAAATGTGCGCTTTCCGCGTCGTCTACAGAGGCCCGGCGAGCAGGCGCGGAGCCGAGGGACTTCGCTTCTGACCGCTATCCGTGCACATCAAAGTGCAGCGCATATGAGGCGCGCGCGGCAGATAACAAGGCCCGCGCTCTGGGTTGTGATGTCAGCCGCGTTGACTCCGGACGCACCCACCTAGACGTCGCAGGAAGTCTTTTTGATATGAGAAAGTTGAACAAAAAGTCAGGTGTTGAAAAAAATGTAAAAAAACTTGTTTTGTTACGAGTTGTGAAACTCCACATTGGACAGGCTGAGTGACAACATAGGAGCTAAGTTTGCTAATTTTGTTCTCCACGAATTCGAGTGAAAGGATTCAATTTAAGGTGTGATTCAGTCGGGTGTAACTCGAAATAATGTCGGCTAAAAAAGTTATAAGCTGCACACTGCAGGTAGAAGAGCATTACAGCAGCCTGGTCCCAGAATTTAGTTTAACCGAGTCCTATTGGGTGATATTGACCAATGAACTTGAACACACTTTACTGATGGGCAAAATAGATGGGGGTCATTCGGGCAGGTTACCGCCAAACCTGCATTAGCATACCGGTGCCTGATATCCCGGTGTGATTGCTGCAATTATTTGCCAGTTAGGGCCTGAACTGCCAGCAAGTCAGGCCTGCCGGTAGTTCACTGCCTCTACCAGCAAACTCACCGAGTATGCCGGTCCGGTAAAAATGCCAGAGCCGGAATAGCCATCATTTTGGCTGGCATTTTTACCCAACCGGCACACCCCTAATGACCCTATTAAAAATGAAGTGGATTTAGGATGCACCCAGCCTTTCATCCAAACTTGGTCTATAAAATAAGTATAATTGACTTAGGTAACAGTAAACACCTGTTATCGCCTAGGGCGCTGTTATAGAGGAGGCAAGGTAATAAGAATAAGCCCTTTATTGAGTTAAAGGGGCCCCGTGCAGGAGGGCGGGGCTGGAACAATGCTGCCCTCCTGAATCTCCCTGTTACTCTCACCTCCTGGGACGTTAAGGTTCCTCTATCGCAGACCTGAACCCATTGCTCCTGGCAGAACATCGGGCCCTACTTTAAGGCTCCTGTCCACCTCCCAACTTACACACAACCCATAAACACCACACGCTCTTGAAACACGTGGAAAGATAATGTGACCTGGTACGGCGTAACCAAGTCAAGATAGACCCACCCACTGTTGGGTCTGCAGGGAAGGGTGCTGGGAGAACACCTCCTCTGCCGCTTCTCTGGGTGCTTGGCGTCTCAGGCACAAGCACAGGTCTTTCAAAGATTCCATCTTCCGCTTCCGTCCATCCCACGACAAGGTTGATGTAGATATCAGCGCCAGAGTTGGAACCAACCCTTTTTGTGCAGGGTCCACTGCACGCTACCTGCCGTAGCACCTAATGAGATGACCACGGCTCCATTTGGACCCATCAACTAAATCTAGTATGCCTAGAATGCTGCACACCCTCATCTTGTCAGAGGAGTTGGTCGCGCTTCTACCTCCAATCCCGGGGTTCCTAACTCTGGCCCAATTGCTCATACTAATTCATGACATCCGCCAACCGCTGGCTCTCCTGCCGTCAGAGGTCTAGAGAGAAAAGTTTTTAAAAAAAGAGACACACTGGTTCCTTAGTTTAGACTTTATAAGTGTATTATGGACAGAACCTTTGTGTCATTTAAATAGCCCGCAGTCTCTTTTTGTTGTTTCTGGTATTAGCATGGGTTAGACCCGTGAGTCCTATTACCTATTAGAATTCAGGACCCACGGTACCCCCAGAGACTTGGTATAATTTGTGCTTTAGAGAGTAACGAAGATAACTAGTTCTATTGAGTTTGTAGATAGAAGGCGAAAGGATATTTTAAGATAATGGCAGTAGAAAGAACAAAGAGCTACGATGACAAATATGTAGCAGAGTTATTGGCCCAATCCTCTCTTTTTTCAGACGAAGGAGAAGGTCCGCTGATTACCAATCTGAGCAATTGGGATGAATTACTCCAACTCAAAAAACGGTTAATCCGTACTGAGCTTCATGGAATAAACATGATTGAATATTTACGTTCAGGGTCGCTACCACACGGTCTCATAGTTAAAAAAGAAACGCGATTGTTCCTAGACGATAAAGAGTTTGTGCTCCAGTGGAACTATATCGCAAATAAATGTGGACAAGATTGGGTTATCCTCATAATCGACACAGCGCGGAACATGTCAATAAATATTACAAGCAAATTGGAGAAAATGGAGGAAGATATCAAAAAATTAGTCCCTTTAGAGACATATAAGAAACGTCTAGATGAAATTACTCTAGAAATTACACAGTTTAAGACATTCCGTATGAAAGATCACATAACACGGATGAAGAAAGATCTGGTGCAGTTCTCTCATGAAAAAGCATTTCAACATACAAGCGAAGGATATGATCCATTTGCCCAGGGAGGAACATCTAATCAACAACGCCAAGTAAGATTTGGCAATGCATCATTTAGCTCTGGAAGTTCCAGCAGTGGGAGTTACAATAATTTAAGAGGCCAGAAACCCTATAGGAATCGCGGGAGGTCTAATAGAGGAGGCAACCACAACAGACAACAAAGAAGAAATGGTGGGAACCACAACCAGTTTTATAATGGTCCCCCTCCACAACAACAACAACAACAATTACAGCTGCCCGCCGCTTCTTTGGCTACCTCTTCGACGTCGGCTTCTTTTTAGACCAGCTACCGCCCATGAACGATTGGGTGTACGATCAACGGAGGACAAGGAGCAATCATCCTTATTAGTGAATCTTTCTGATTACACTCCTGATGAACAGGAAGTTAATGTGATAAATAAAGGCCTTGGCTTTGTAACTACAACGAAATATGATAAATTCCTAATTCGTATGGAAATAGGACAACTCTTAAGAAAGATCCACTTACGTCAATATTTCCAAGACAAAACATTTGACGAACAGGTCAATGAAAGCGGCTTGAAAGCTAAATCCACATTCAAACCTCCAACCAATAGCCATACCCCAGAGGCAATAGTCTTTGCAAAACGGGTTTGGGAAGATTTCCATAATGTAGAACAAGAGGCAGATGTTGGCATATTCCAGAATTTCAGCAATTTGGAAAGAAAGGCAGTGAAAAGCCTTGCTCAAAATCCCAATATTATTATACGAAAAGTAGACAAGGGTGGAGCTGTTGTAATACAGAATAGAGTTGCATATATTGATGTGTGTACTAGCAGCTCTCAGACAGCTCTTTTTATCAGTTGATTACAAAGGACCCGACTAATCGGCTACAGAATACAATCAATGACAAACGGAGCAAAGCACTTGAGAGGGAATGGATCTGTCAAAAAGAAGATGAATTTTTGAAAGTAGAAAAACCAGCGTGACTGAAATTTTACACTCTTCCGAAAATCCACAAGGCCCTAAGGAATCCACCGGGTCATCCGATAGTGTCGGGGAATGGCTCTTTACTAGAGCCTTTGTCCAAATATGCAGACACATTTCTAAAACCTAACATATCAACAATGTTTTCTTACATTCAAGACACGTCAGAAGTCATTAATCTGATTGAAGGGTTAAAGTTCGATAAAGACAAACAGCTGTTGGTAAGCCTAGATATTGTCTCTTTATATACCTGTCTTCCTCAAAAAGACACTTTGACTTTGTTAGAAGAGACACTATTGACAAAAAGGACCACAGGAACCACACCTAACAGTTTTATCTTGTGGTGCGCCCAGATGGCCTTAACTGAGAATTACTTTATGTTCAACCAAGACCTGTACCACCAAATCCATGGAACAGCAATGGGCTCATCGGTGGCTCTGACAGTGGCCAATCTTTACGTGGAATATTTCGAAACTCAAGTTATCTATCAAGAAACCAACCCTTTCCTTTACCATATCTCCCTTTGGAGAAGGTCAATAGACGACATGCTCATGATTTGGGATGGAACGGAGTTATCTTTTTCTTTATTCATGGAATGGATTAACAAACAGAACCCAGACCTGAAATTCACCCCAACCTGTGACAACATTGAGGTGAACTATTTAGACATTACCATCAGTAAAGATATTGAAAAGAAAGAACTTCAAGTTCGACCTTTCCATAAACCAACAGACAGGAATGCATTGTTGCGCTTCAACAGCTTCCATCCCCGACACACAAGGGAGAATTTACCTTTTGGTCAATGTTTGCGTTTAAAGCGTAACAGTACACAGACGAGTACATTTCAAATGGAAGCAGAAGCACTATGCTTCAAAACTTCAGAGAAGAATCTCTCCTAGACCAACCAGAGCCGACAATACCAACTGCCTGGCTATACCCAGATATAAGCTCACCACTATTGGTGGTAATAGCTTCCCTGTAAAGGCGGCAAAAATCTGGAACTCACTTCCACAAGACTTGCGAACTGACCAACCATACCTACTCTTTAGGAAAAATGTTATAAAACACATTATCGTGTCTGACCCATAATCTCCTCCCGCTTCTGTCCATGCAGTACTCCTTATTACTTATTCCCTCTCATCCCCTCACTTACCAAACAAACTTAACTTCTTGTCACCACCTGTAACCCAAGTGGAATCCTGCTCACCCACTAAGCTAAGTATCCTAAGGAGCACCACCTCCAACAAGATAATTGGAATTATCAAGAAAAACTGGCATATTTTGCAAAGAGGAGAGTATCCCTTGGAAAAACCACTTTGTGCTTTCAAACGTACGCCAAACTTGAAAGAACTACTAATGACATCTCAATATGACCACCGAAACAACAAAGCATCACAGAAAGTTGGGGATTTCCAGCAACAAAAGGGCATTCACTGTGTGGAGGATGTATAAACTGTTTACCTCGAGATCATCAGAGGTGGACATAGGTCTTGCTAAACCCTGGTCCCAAATGCATTTCACAAATTGCAATTCATCAAATGTAGTGTATGCCATTTGGTGCCCTTGTTCAAAAATATACATTGGGATGACCGAACGGAAGGTGAAAATAAGGATCAGCGAACATCGAAGCAACATTAAGAACAAATTGATCACAGTACCTAATGTAGGAAATTTCCTATCAATGGCACATGGGCATGACACATTATGTTGGACCGTATTACTCCAAGTGAAAAATATTTCCTCTGATCCAAGTTCCAACAAAATACTTTTTAGTCGTGAACAATGGTTGATTTTTCTAACTAATGCATCTGAGGTAGGTCTTAACGAACAAGTAGCCTGGCTGAAGTGCTGAGGATGGTACAGTTATATTAAAATAAAAAGAAGTAATCTTTTTGGTACATATCACTCCTTATGATAGACAGCGAGGGAGAACTCACCTTACCACAAACAGTCTGATATGGGTTGTGAGTGGTGATTATGCTGACATCCCGTACAGCAAGGGGCGTCTCGCTGTGTGACAGATGCGGCACCCGACCAGTGCGACCCTTGCATCCTGCTGACATTGGGCGCTGCTTTTCCGGATCCCCAGCTGAGGCATGCCCGACGGTGGAGGACTGTGATCGGGAATGCGGAGGATCATGCTTTTTGATGTGATATGGGAAGGGCTTCTTTGATACGGCGATCGCACTCATGGTGAGTGGAACCAAAGTTGGTAAACAGAGCGGACGTCAGCATTACGTACATGAATACAAAGTCTGGATTGGAAGCAAGAAGGACGTACGGCTGCAGGTCCTGTTCTCAAAACGTGCTGTCACGTGATTGAAGAACGCCGTCACCAAGGAAATTATGTTTGTTAAAAGTGACGGGAAGTACGTACTTCACTAATATGAAGAGAGGAGGACAGAGGTATAAGAACATGCAAACTCCGCCAAGTGGCAAATGGTGAGTAGATGGGAGATAAGCATTTAGTCAAAAGAGGGAAGTAGTAGACAGAAGGACAATCGTTTCCTTGAGACAGAAATTACTCATGCTATGAGGAACAAAACCCTAATATAGACTGTTTTTCGTTGCTTCCTAGTGTTGACCAGCACTAATAGCGAGCACGGGTGACTGACCGAGGCAAAGAGGACTTTGTTTGCAGTGAAATTAATAACCATAAAATGAACGGTACCAGAGGCTTTCGGTGGCTCCAGAAGAAACACAGAGTGGTAGCAAGGTAAATTGCTCCAAATGAATTATGTGACCTTGATGATATATATACATGTATATGTCTATAAGAGCAGTTTATAGACAGCGACGGTGATTGAACATAGGGAGGAGCTTGAGACTAATATTACTAAATGTGTATATATATATATTTTCTTTTTTAAACTAATGAACAGCGTTTTGATGATGAGGTAGATGTGGCAGGATGTAGAAAGATTACCTATGGCACTTTTATATCCAACTCTCTATGGTGTTTCCGCAGGGATCAGTTCAGTAAAAGGACACCTGTTTATTCCCATGCGCAGGACTAAAATTCAACCAGTGCATGCTAAGTGTGTAGAAAGCAGAACCAAATGCTTTTGAAACTTTTTTAGTAGCTAACATTAGACACAATGTGGTAATTGCTACTTTTTCTTCTTTTTTCTTCTCTCTCTTTCTCTCCCCTTATAGCTTAGCTACCCTCTCTCTTCGACTTCAAGGTGTAAGGAGAATTGTCTCGAGGGATACATTCCCCAACGGGACCTAAGGAGTGACATTTTTGTGTTAAATTATCCTGAGTAATACATTTCCAGTCAGGATGCAAGTAGTCTAAATCTTGTGTTTTGTGTTTGTAGTCGAATTACGTTGGTCCCCCTGAAGAAGTTCTCGCATTTAGAGCAAAATAGCTCCAGAAGAATCAAACATGTTGGGTGTGGAGCGCTGTGAATTAATAACAGTGTGGTGTAACCAGAGTTAGTAATTGTGAGATACCTTTCATAAAAAAGGAGTGAGGTATTGTATTCTAATTCTAATTCTAGTATTGTGCGATCTGAATGATTCCTGGCCTAGTAGGATCGTTGTCTGTCTTCCCTCTGTTCCCCCCTCCCTGCCTTGTCACGCCTTGAAACACTTGTGTATAGGCGCGTTACAAATGCCATATCATATCATATCATAATCAAAAGATTTAAGGGTACCTAGATGCAAGTAGGTCCTTAAAACTGTAAAGATCCAATGCAAAATTTGTACTACATTTTTGATTGGCATTATTGTTCAGCTTGCACTTTGCACTTTGCACTTTAGACTTTAGGGTTGATCCACCCACAGTGGGCGATTGACCAGTGTGGTGAGATTAACCAAACCAAGGTACTTATCCATAGGTACGATTTACATTATGATTGTCTACATTGTATTTTTAATGTTTTTAACCACATTGTGCTTTATGAAGATTGTGTTTTTGAGACATGTTTTTTTGTGATATTGATTATTGAAACAAATAAAAATAAGATGTCAATATGTACAATCATTTGTGTAATACCGAGTACCTATTTGGTGCATGGACTGGGTGAGTATAAAAGAGTGGGAAGGGAGGTCTAGAGAGATTTCTTATTAAAAAAGAGACACACTGGTTCCTTAGTTTAGACTTTATAAGTGTATTATGGGCAGAACCTTTGTGTCATTGAAATAGCCCACAGTCTCTTTTTGTTGTTTCTGGTCTCCTGCTGTCACGCCATCTTGTTTAATTGTTCTGACGCTCTTCAGCACAGCTCAAAATCTCTTCAAGAGCACTCTCACAGGACTAGACACACCAAACAACATTCAGGCACAACAACACAGGGGCTTTCAATGCTTGTGTGCTGCAAATAGGATGACAATTGTGGAGGAGTGTGGTGTCGTGTGCTATTCCCACAGCATATCCTTGACTAAGATTTGTGCATTCAGCCTTGTAGCTCTCATCAACTGGAGAGTGCATTTCACCACCCTATTGAATCTCTCAACATAACCATTCTGCCTTGGACAGTGCGGGGACATTGTCATGTGCTGCACATGACCCACGCCATGAAATCATGCATTTGATTTTATCTAAACTGTACACCTTTGTCTGTCAATAATGTTACAAGGAACCCAGCTTCTTGGAATACCCACTCCAAAAATCCCAAACTGGCGAAGGCAGTGATATCACCAGACCATGCCATGACACGCCACTTCCAGTGTTAGTCAATCAGCACGGAACCGTGTCCCCGCCCAAATACAGGTCCTATGATGTCTAATGGTGGCGCTCCCATATAGCATCCAGGAGAGGAGTGGAGCACAGGGTGGCCCATGAGGTGGAGTGCAATGGGTCCTTTTGCACACAGGGCAGGCAATATATCAGGACTTCTTCCTCCTCCATGTCGATGCCCGGCCACCAGTAGCATCCGCGGACCCTCCGCTTTGTGATGCTCCGGCCGAGTTGCCCACTGTGGGGCATGTCCATGATAAATCGCCAAGCTACCCCATGGGAGGAACTGTTTTGTCACCTCTAAATAAAAGCCAGTTTGTGATGGAATCTGAACAATTGATCACCTATGCCCTTGGCGTTTATTGGCCACACATTGGGCATGTACTGCCAGACCTTGTGCCACTCTGAGTCCACCAAGGTCTTACGTTTCCATACCTCCTGAGTCATGATAGCATCCATTGTCACATGAGCGATCGCAGCCTTCACAGCCTTCTTCCACTGCCTCTTCAGACACTCATGATGGTAGCCTGGACAAGTAATCTGGCACACATTGTATAGGTGACTGTAAAACTGTACTCCTGGTGGGCTAATGCCCACGTGTTGATTCTGTTGGAAGTTGAGGGAGCACCTCTAATGGACAGCACAATCTTGACCACAAACGGTATTCCCCACAAGGAGAACTTAAAATGATGGATAGTCCACCGGCACGCAAGGGCCTCCTTTTCTATGACAGAGTAGTTCACTTGCCCACTCCAAAGGCTATGGGATGTGAAAGCCACAGTCACTTCATGCCACTCCTGCCATTGTGCTAGAACAGGGGCATCGCTGGTCAGCACAGTTCTATCACTGAGATTGCACATGCCCAAGGCAGGTGCTTGTAGGACCAGTTGTAACATGTGAACATAGAATTGTTGTATTTAATACCAAGGAGTAAATCCCTTATAGACACCAAGAATCGCGGTGTGTAGTATCATTATAGTTTATTACAAAAATACATTACAAGGTGTGTGCTTGAGCAATGTCCTCTTGGATAACAGTGAAAGTGGCCTCGCATTCAGATGACCAGAATAATGTCTCCAGTTTCTTAAGTCATTATCTTAATGGTGCACACTTTGAGTCAAAACCTTTGACAAACTTGCAATAATATTCAGCAGAGAGTAGGAAGGTGCGAAGGGAATACTTTTCTTTGGGCATCGGGGCCTCTTTCAGAACCTCCACCAGCCTCCCACCAGGTTTACCTTACTTCAAACCGCAGCTGCACTTATTATATGTCCCAACTACAACACGTCAAGGATCTGCTTTTCCCGTGTTTTATGGTTTGACCCGCTGTTCTTCAATTTTATTATTTATTTATATTTATTTATTTATACATTTGCATAGCGCGCCTAACCCTAGGGCATCTGAGCGCATTTCTTGACAGGTAAGGTAGGTTTACAACTGCAGACGTTTGGATAATACAGTTCAGAATGTGTTCAGAATGCGACCAGGAACTTTATAGTGTTTTGTGATGTCACTTGTAAAAATTAGACTGTCAACTTGGAAAAAAGCAGTGTTACTTTGGTCCTTAAATGGCTCCTCCATAACAAGGAGGGGCACTGCAGAGGCCCAAGCCAGGCCAAATATAGCATGCTTTTAAACTGCGCCCTGTGGATTTATAAACGAGGTGAGGGGCCTCTATTCCATGCCCCTATCAATCTGATGATATGCACCCCAGGACCTGATCCGTGATGCCCAGGTTCTCACTGACAGGTGTAAGGTAGACAAGTATCTGGCACCCTCCAGCATGGCCAGCATCTCTGGTACTCTATGTAGGTGTTGATGGTCCCCATGTAACCTAATAGACCCATTACCCTTGCAGGCAATGACAATGGAGGGCAGCCACTCTGACGATTCTACACTTTCTGTGATACCTTTGGAACAGAATTTGTTCAGATCCTCACTGAGAGGAGCTTGTTTTGTGACAGGTATGGGTGAACTCGGGGAGCAACAGGAATGGCACCCCACTTCCCAGCTAAGTTATTGAACACCTTGAGATACCTGTCACAGTTGTTTCCTTCAATGTGCTCTTAGGATAGTAGTCAGTTCCGAAGCAGGGGGTCTGGAACAAGGGGTCTGTACTTTAAATAAGGTATCTGTCAAGGGTGATGTCTGGGCAGAATTATGTAAGCGCACATGCACCTGGTAGTCGAAGTATATTACGCGTTACCATCAGTGAGTCAGACAATCAGAAAAAAATGCATGTATTCAGGTAATCAGAGATGAGGTAGGTAGATGGCGAGTTATGATAGGATATGATAGTAATTTATAACACGCCTGTACACAAGTGTTTCTAGGCAAGACAAGGGAGGGAAGACAGAGGGGGGACAAGACATACAATCTTAGTAGGCCTTGTGTCATTTAGATCGTGCAAGTGCGATAACCCAAATTGCAAGGGGGAAGGGAGAAAGGAGAAGTGCCAAGGAGAGGGAAGGGAGCAGTGCAATTAGGGCAGGATTGCTCTGAGTAAGTCCATCCATGGCAGCACGGCTCTGGGTAAGTGCAAGCAGGCAGGGGACTGTAGGGTTACAGTTACAGCCCCTGGGTGCGTGGTTGGCCCGGAAGCAGTGCAGGGGAGGGGTCATAGAGGAGCCCCAGTGAGACTTTGAAGGTAGCCAGACAACCACTCAGCACAGCAGACAGCTAGGTCAGCAGAGAAGAGAGAGAGCAAGAGAAAGCAGAGGTGAAAAGGAAGGTCTTGAGCGCCTTCTGAAACTTCAGGTGTCTGGCACAAGTTTGAAAGGGGCAGGGAGGCCATTCCAGAGGGAGGCACCTGCAGAGGAAAGAGATCTGCCACCCCATTCTCTGCCTGGCGAAGCATCTGAGCCTCAGACAGTTAGCGGTGGCTGAGCAAAGGGCTCGAGAAGGAAGGTGTTTCGGAAGACAGAGTTGGATGTAATGCAGTCCCTGGCCCCAGAAACCCTTGTGGATGATGCAGAGGGTCTTGAACTTGATCCTTGCAGCCACCGGGAGCCAGTGGAGAGATTACAGGGCTGCGAGATACGGTGCCAGGGCTTGAGGCCAAGAACAAGTCTTGCAGTACTGTTCTGGATTAGTTGCACAGTGCAGAGTGTAGAGGAATGCAGATTGAGAAAGAGGCTCTCACAGTAGTCCAGCCTAGAAAGAACCAGGGCTCTGAAGACAGTGGACTTCTGGGAAAATGAGAGAAAAGGAAGAATACCTCTGAGGGGGTGCAGCTGATAGTGGGCCTTCTTGGCAAGGTCTGTGATGTGAGGAGAGAAGGAGAGAGTAGAGTCGAAGATGACACAAAGGTTCTTTGCCTCACTGGAAGATGTAGGAAGAGGGACCAAGGAGGGCAGCTAGAATGAAAGATGGAAAACGGGAGCAGGGGTCCCAATGAAAAGGATCTCTGTCTTACTCGCATTAAGGCAGAGATCGTTGGAGACGGACCAATCGTGAATCATGGATGGACTGTCAGGAATGAGCAAAAGAGGAGAGGAGGCTGAGGGGAGCCTGAAGGAGAGCTGAGTGTCATCTGCATAACACTGAAAGTTAGAGGAAAATGTAGAGCTAAGTTGGGCCAAAGGGGCCAAGTAGACCTGAAGACCCTGTGGAACACCACATGTGGAGAGAGAGATGGTAGAGAGAAAGGACCCAAGTTGGACATGGGTGGGTCAGCCCAGGAGAAAGGAGGTCAACCACTCCAGGGCCTGATCCGTGATGCTCAGGTTCTCACAGAGTTGATTGGTCAGGATGGCATGATTGACTGTGTCAAAAGCACAGGAAAGGTCAAGGAGGATGAGGACAGAAGGAAGGCTTGAGTTGAGATTGGTGAGTAGACCTTCACAGTGTGTTGAGGAGAGCCGTTTCCGTGCCTCTGGATGCCCTGAAGCCAGACTGTTAGTCATGGAGACAACCAACAGAGTCAGTGTGGAGATTAAGCTGGGAGATGGCCAGCTTTTCCAGGAGTTTGCCCAGGAAAGGAGTGATAGAGATCGGGCAATAGTTTGCCAGACAGGTAGGGTCCGCAGAAGTCTTTTTAAGGAGGAGGTACACAAGGGAGTGCTTGAGGAGATAGGGGAAAGTTCCAGTGGCAAAAGAGTGATTGCAGAAATTAGCCATGGCTGGAGCGAGGGTGTCAATGTGGTCCTTGATGGTTCTGGAGGAGCAGGGGAGCACCAGCTTGGATGACACTTTCATTGATCAGACTTGTCTAGAGACGTCATCAGGTGTTATCAGAGAGAAAGAAGGAGGAGAGGGAGAGGCGGCCTGAGGGGGCAGAGACAGAGCGAGCATGAGGAGAGCGAGGACAGGATGTCCTTGGTTTTACTGGTGAAGTGAGAAGCCAGAGCAGTGCAGAGGGACTGGGAGGCAACAGGAGAGGCAGAGACTGCAGAAGGATTGGCCTGCTCCATGCAGATTTTAAAGAGTTTGGCCTTTTTGTTATAGGCCACAGAGACGCAGCTATTACAGAACTCACTATAGGTAGTTATCATGATAGAGAGCTCCCACAGGCAAATCACCAGGAGAGAATGCTGGATTGTATTTGAGGTTTTGTGAATGGGCCTTTTCTCTTCAGGGTCATTCAGCAAAGTTTTCCTATCCCTTGTTTCCCATTTTCTTGCCGCAGTATGCAGAAAACAGGACACATGCTCGTATGAGTTTGAATTCCTAGAACAGGTGAGCAATGGGGTGAACAGTGCCAATGTCAACAGGTTTAGTCAGAATAATGGGCACAGGTCAGTCCGAAGAGGTGCAACACCACAAAAGGAAACACCCACACATTATATGTGCACAAAATATAATAGTAAATATTGTCAATATTTGCAAGAATGACATGTCTTAATGTGAGAATACAAATTAAAAATATATGGACTGATAGGAGCCTGTTAGAAGGTGAAAAAATGGGCTGTTTTCCCACCTTGCTGTAGCCTTCATTTCTGAAAGATAAGCAAAATGAGGAAATAGGAGAGGATATAATTGATTTCTGGATTACTTTCTGGACTAGTACTCAATTGAATGACTGACCCAGTGTCTGAAGTCATTATTTAGACCTCAAAGTACACAGGTCCATATGTCACCTTTCACCCAACAACGTGTCAACCAATACATATTTACTCCTCTTTATCCAAAGCCAGATTTTCAATATTAAAAAAATAATTCTACCCTTACTAACAGGTCCACCAGCTTATTCACTGAAGCAAGCAACTCATAATTGAGCACCCCCAGATTTTAATGCTGAGTCATTGTGGGTCAATCATTGTGAGTCTGTCATCTCAGTGTCCGTGTCAGGGTTCCCATGGCGGTTGGTCTCCCTGGTAAGGATGGTCGCTGGAGGGGGCTGGGCTCTCTTTCACATCCTGGGAATTAACCCAAGTCTCTAGAGCAGGACCCATCTGGGGGCCAAATCAATCTTCTAATTGGTGCATGCTTGCGTAGGTCCTGTAATGCTGCTCTTTCTTTCCTAGGGTCTCTCTTCTACCGCTGTGGGACATTAGATCTGTGGCGTTCTGGAGGGTTGTACCTGTTCACGGGTGTCCTTGTCTCTGTGGCTATGTCACAGGCTGTTGTTTGGGGTTTGGTGCTCTGCTGCTCTTCTGCTCAAAGACTCCAAAAAAAGATACAAAGAGACTGGCAAGCATCTTAGAGTAGAGGCATGGTGTGAGACAATTACATATGTGTGGGGGTTATGTTTGAATTGCCTTCCTTCTCAGAACTAAGAACGACTTTCAGCTGCATTGTGGTGAGCCTCTCCTTTCCCCTCTTGACAAGACCAAGAGACATGGAGGGTCATTCCGAGTATGGCAGTAGGGGGTTAACGGCACTGGTAAGGATGCCGGTGCCATTAACCCCCTACCGCCACATTCGAGGTGCCTTAGCGGGAACGTTATGGAGCTAATAACGGGCCCGCAATTATGGCTCCTTCCCCATTCCCATTTGAGCCCTATGGGGGCTCAAATGGGAATGGGGATTGGTTTTCGAAATGGAGACTTACCGGGTCCGCATAGGTCAGAATGTCCCGGTAAGTCCCCATTCCGACTACCCGGACCCGAGTTTGGAGGCAGCCATGGTGCTAATAGCACCATGGCTGCCTCCAAACTCGGAATGACCCCTAACCAGCTGATGAATGTGATTGTGCCAGCGGAGGTCAGGCAGAGTTATTAAGCAAGGCGTATTTTCTGTCGCCATCCAGAGAATGGGTACAGAGCTTGTTCAAGCCATCAACAGGCTATTGACTGCTATCATAGAGGCGTGCCCCCTAAAAATTGACTGGGAGAAGATCCATACATTGTTAACAGAATAAAGAGAAATCTTGTGTGGACTTTCTAGATAGGCTGAAGATAGCTTCAACTCAACATTCCTGCATAATTAAACAACTGAGACCAAAGAGGGAGCAGTAACAAATGCATGTAATGGGACTGCTCCCAAAGTTGCAACAACACCTCAAAACTATTTGTATTGGGCGGCAGAAAAAACCCTTAGTTGAACTGGTTAAAGTAGTGAATCACTTTGTCACATATTAAGAACAAAAGCACAGAGGGCCTCATTACAACCTATGCAGAATGGGTTAACAGGCTCAGCTAGACCCGTTAAACCCATTCCGCAAGATCACGAGGTCCCCTTGCGGGACCCGGTAAGGACGCCTGGTAAAACCAGGCATCATTACCGGGTCCCGCGAGGGGACCAGGGAGCAAACATCGGGCCGGTCGTAATGGGCCCGTTGTTAGCTCCCGCTCCCATTCCCATTGAGCCCTATGGGGACTCAAATGGGAATGGGGAAGGTCCGGGCCCGGGTTCCCAGAGGGAGGAATTACCGGGCCCTCCGAACTCGGAATGGCCCGATAATTCCCCATTCAGGGAACCCGGACCCCGTTTTGGAGGCAGCCGTGGCACCAATAGCGCCATGGTTACCACCAAACCCATAATGAGGCCCACAATATAGGCATATGGCCCACAGCTACAGAACCTATAGGGGCAGGAACCCAAATAGTGGACAGTTGCCTACATGAGGATGCAGCAGACGAGAGACAGGGAGCAGCATATTGGACAGGATCCCTAGATGGACAGATTTGTGAGCACCACAGCATGCAAGTATTGCAAGCAGGAGGGCCACTTGAAGCTTGAGTATCCCAATATAGCCCAAAGACATGTTCAGCCCTCACTTTCATATCTGCCAATGTTTTTCCTGGGCAATGTAGTGCCTACTGCCCCAGACAAAGATCAACATTGAGACAGCCTGAGAGAAGACCTTGTCACAAACCCATTGATACCTATAGAACAGTAAAGGACCTACGTGCAGTGTACCACTGAAGGGCAGTCTATTTCATGTGCTGTAGATATCGCGACTATTAAGTCTGTTATAAGGGCAGACTATTTTCCTGATACCCCTTTCTCATCTACTACACTCAACTAAGTGTGTATTTCCAATTTCCAACACCCCATACCGCATCATGTTACTAAACCGTTAACAATTAGATTAATTAGTTTCACTGACAAGCAGGCATTTTTGTTAAGGCCTTCCACCACCATAAACTTATTAGGTCGAGACCACCTGTGCAAAGTTAGCAGTACTATTTATTGCACCCCAGATTCCTGGACATCCCAGATGGTAACACTAAGGCTGTATTGGCAACACTCCAGGAGGCTCCTTTCCCAAATTATGAAATTAAGAGAAAATCACACGTCTCGAGATTTCATTGAGTTATTGTCCCAGGTCCCCGATTGTCTATATAATGAAGTGGGGTGTATTAACTTCTCTCACCTCTTGATTCCATCTCCTTCTCCCTCACCTCCCTAAGCTGGCTCTCTTTTCACTCCCAGCTAAAGTTCAAATTCCTTTGTCTTGTTTTCAAATCCCTCTATGGTCTTGCCCCCCCTTACCTCTCCTCCCTTCTTTCTTTCTACACCCCTTCTCGGTCTCTCTGCTCTGCTAATCTTTTCCTACTTTCTCCTCCTTCTTCACCCTGCGCCCCCTCCCTCTTCTGCTCCTTCCAACTCCTTGCTCCCTTCCACTGGAACCTCCTCTCTCTTCACATCCGCTCTTCTCCCTCCTACCCTTCCTTTCGCTCTTCCCTAAAATCTTATCTCTTCCACTCACCTCCCTAACACCCCACGTTCCTTTCCTCCTCCCTTCCCCACTCCTCTCACCTCTTACTCCTGCTCTCCCTTACCCTTTCCATCTCACCTACCTCCTTCCTCCCTTCCCCCTGCTTGCATCTAGTCTCTCCTTTTCCTCTCTTCTTCCTTCACATCCCTGCATTCCCTCTTTCCCCCGTTCTTACCTCCTCTAACATCTACTACTCCCTCACACACCTCTCCCATCCTTACACCCCCCTCACCCTTGCAATATTGTAAGTTTTTCATTATACTGTTTTCAGGTTGTGGTTCAATTGTCATCTCATGCTTGCTGTATTGTTTACTTGTTCTGATGTAAAGCACTTTGGAGTAAAGGGCTATACAAATTCAATAAAATACAAATACAAATACAAATTAACAATGCAGTACCCATGCAAATACGATTAGACCAGTCCAAGAGGTTCTCTAGTATTCCACAGTATCAGTTACATCCATAAGCAGAGGAAGGATTTGGTCCAATTATTAATTCACTCTTGAAACAAGGACTTCTACTTGTGGTTTGCAGGTCTTATAACACCATGGCACTTATTGTAAAGTAACCAGGACTTAAGAAATCTCAGTGGTGGTAAATCTTGTTCCCATATTGTAATGTATCCCACAGACAGCAACACACTGTACTACTGTTGTTGATCTCTGTTTCTGTCTCTCCTCCATCCTGATGTGGGGTCTTATATACCTGGACTCGTGTCCACCATAGGTACACTGAATCTCTGATCTGGATTTCCCAACAATTGAAGAAAGACCTTGATGACATAACACTTGCAGGATGTTCAGTATTAATCCACTATGTGGATTACTTGCTTTTAGCTTTACCCTCAAATGGCGCATCTAAACAAGACACCTTCATAATATGAACTGCTTTACCTAAAAGGGGCCACAATGTGTTTAAGCAGAAACTGCAACTATGTGTAGATAGAGAGAACATTGTTTTAGGGCACTACATTGCAGCGGTCAACCGGCTGTTCACGAATGCAAATACCTAAGATGTTCTTAAAGGGCCCAAGAGCATGAAAATTACACAGATATCAGGCTTTCTGTGAATGGCAGGATACTGCCGGCAATAGAACAGAGGAGACACAAAAGGTGTCGGACCATTACAACAGATGAACAAATCACGTGCACCAGAACTTTGCCATAGTCTGATGAGCAGAACAAGCCTTCACTGCAATGTAACAAGTGGTATCAAATGCGCCAGCACTAGAGCTGCCTGATTATAGAAAGAAATGTACTCTATACAGCCATGAGAGAAATGGGTTCTCCTTAACGGTTATCACAGAAAAACATGGAGAGAAGCACAGACTACTTGCATGTTACTGTGAAGCTTCAGATCTAGAAGTTGCAGGATTCCCACCTTGCCTTAGATCTGTAACAATAGCTACGCACATGGTGCAGCAAAACAAGTGTATCTGTTTGGGTTCCGCGCTAGAAGTAGCCCTTCTGTATTCCGCAGTGGCATTATTACTGAAAATAAAACAACACCTGAATTCTTCACACATCATGTTGACGTGTTGTCCGACCCTGAACCAGCTTCTTTGTTGCCTAGCACCTCGGGCAGTGAACCTCATGACAGTGTAGCAATCATGGATGACATTTTACAACAAAGGAAGAACCTTGTCACCTCCTTCTTACAGAACTAAGACTTACATGGTTGATGTATCTTTGTCTCGAGATGAGACAGGAAAGATTGAGTTTGTTCTCTTCAGGCATAACAGAAGGTGCTAAGGGAACTGTTGTGTTTTCCACCTAGGTTTCATAGTTAATTGCCCTAACCCAATCTTGTAAATCTGCAGAACAGCACATAGTTAACATAAGGACCGACACCCACTATCCCACCATTCCTTGGCTGTGGTACATGCCTTGGGTAGCTGTGAAAACAAAGTGGGTTTCTCACATAATCAGCTTCTCTGATAGGAAACCATGCAGCAGCCCTTTTAGATTTTATAATGTGACCCAAACAACCAGAGTTCATGAAATGCACAAAATGACAGGTTCTTTATTCTGAGGTCTCTCGCATGAAATCCCTTAGCCGATGAAGCTGCACAATGGGCTGCCTTTTCAGGCTAATGTTGAATTAGTCCAAAATAAAGAGTCTCCTCCTTAGAGAAGTCTCCTCCCTCGGTAAAAGGGCATTGGTCTAAGATGGTCTGTCACCTGACCTCTGTCAATCTTTTGAGAGATAGATATGGTAGCCCCCAAAGCACTGCCATTCTATTTTAGAACTCACTTAGGAGGCAAGGGGGTATGATTAGTACCGTGACCCAAAACTGGTATGCACCGGATTGTTTCACCATAACACAATCCTATTGTAGACAATACATCAAAATAATTTTGAGAAGACCGTTACAGCAGTTACATGACCCAGGAAGCACATCCACACCCTTTTGACCATTTATCAACATCCAAGTAGACTTAATTCAACTCCAAAAATGCAGAGGTTACCAGTAGCTATTAGTAGTGACATACAGCGTCTTGGGATGAGTGGAGCCCAAACCATGCCATAAAGCAAGCACTATCACAGTGGTTAAACTCCTTGTTAGATACTTTGTACCCTGGTTTGGTGTAGTAGTCTGCATACAAATGTAAAGAGGCAACCTTTTCACTGGACAAGTAACTGTTCTGCTCTTCATATACAACAGAATCTCCACTGCCCACATCTCCCTCCATCCGGCACAGTGGAAAGACAAAATGGCGATTTCAAAATAAATAAACAACGATCATTGCAGGCACAAAGTGGCCCATCACCTTGCCATTGGTACTTGCACTATGCGCGGCACAGTAAACAAGAAAACTAGTTTGATTCTGTATAAAATAATGATGGGGTGTCTTATGCATCAGCGCTCATCATCACCCATTAAAAGTGCCTATTCAAACATGCTCCTGGTGGATGATGTGTTCATAGCCAATCTCTGAGCTTCAGGGACTTTGAATTTGTTGCCAGGAACCTCTTGCCCTGGCTTTTCAACCAATACCTGAAAACTCTCGCCTACTGCATTTGCATTTTCTGCTCAGATTTCCAGTGCTATGCTGACGACACCCACCTCATTTTCAGGCTTCCTTCAGCCACCTCCTTCCCTCTGATTGTTTAATCGCCATTCAAAATTGGTGTGCCGCCAATGATCTTTGTTTAAATGCCAACAAGACTGAGATCCTCCTTATTGGTACACCTTCTCCATCCTTTCCCCTCACTCTCTGGATGGCCTTCCTTGGCCCTCCTCCTACCCCAACCTGCGAGGCTAAGAACCTTGGGGTTATCTTTGACTCCACACTTTCCTTCTCCACACACATGTCCGACGTCTCCAAAAGGTTAAACTTTTTATTGCATCTCCTTAAAGGTACTCTGCCTTTCCTCAAAAGCTCACTGTCGCCCAAGCTCCGGTTCTCTCCAGGCTGGATTACTGTAACAGCCTCGTTCTACATCTACCGGCCTCCACTCTCTGCCCCTTTACAACTAATCCAAAACAGGACTGCAAGACTTTTCTTTGGCCTTAAGCCCTGGGATCATATCTCTTGCAAAGAAACAAGCTGGATGTAGATCTCTGTCTTCTGCTGTGGCCCCCCCTTTGGAACAGCCTCCCGGCCAACTTGAAACTTGAGGAGAACCATCTCTGGTTCCGGAAGCACCTCAAGGCCTTCCACTTTGCCTCTGCCTTTGCCCTCTTTCTTCCCTGCTGATCTGTTTTCTCTCTTGGCATCGTACACCTGGCCACCCTCTGTCATTCGGGCCCAAGTCCCTGCTCACCCTGCCACCCTAGTGCACTGCCACCAGGCCGCCCTATGCACTAGGATTCTGTATCTGTACCCATACCGTCTCCCTCCCACTTTTCTTCTGCACTTATCAGATATACCCTATCTGCATTTTCTAAACTATGACCTGCCACTTGCTGCCGGCACTACCATGGTTTGTCGCCTTATTTATTTACTTTATTTAGTATTTATTCTGTTCTCTCCTCTGTTCCGCACTTTCCACCCCCCCCCTTCCATGCACTTTCTCCCTTTTCCCTTTTCCATGCACATGCACTTTCTTAATGTCAATGGGTCTAGCAAGATTGCCTTTTTCGATTTTTGGTCTCCCATGTTCCCCTCCCTTTTGCCTGGTTGCGCTCTGATGCACTTGTGTATGAGTGCGATATAAATAAAATATCATATCATATCATACACCAGAGGAAGACTGTGCTGAACCCCAACAGTGGGTGGGCCCTACGTGGTACTGTTTAGCTCTGACATTGCCATACCAGTTAAAGAGATACTGGTCTGGGTGCATGAACCACACTATAAGTGTACTGTTGTGGTAATCTATGGGGCACAGGTTGGTCATAGTGAGCTTTCTGGTGTAACTCCTCTATTTTGTGATTCTAATTAAGGATCTGGAATGGGAAAGAGAAACTCAACTGGAATCTTTAGCCAGGAGAATCTTCAAGGTTCACTTGAGCAATGTAGTTACTACTGCTGAGGTAGAGAGCTGCCTTGTCATGGCCTGGAAAGGGGCACACTGTGCCTCTGGTAGGGACGTGCAATGTGTTGTGTACTAATATGGGGTGTTTTCCCATCCGTGGCAGAGCGTAAGGTGGACCAGGTCATCGCTCCTTGTATGCCCTCCCAAACTGAATTTCTGATGATGCTCATGCTAAGGCACTAAGTGCTACTAATACATCCAAACACCAGTCCCACAAATTGATGAGACTGTTTCTATTGCTGAACACATGCCTTCTGTTGCTCCTGATGAGTTGAGATGGCCTAAGACAGTCAAATGACACATATGTTCTCATATTTTGCCAATAGTTTGTATTTTTCAAGGAACTGACACTTCCTTGAGAGGACTACTGCATGGTATACACATGCCAGAATACAGGTACAGAGAAGATGTATGTCCACATTTCATATACATGAGTGTCACTAGATGCAAGGAACCATTGCCTGAGGCAGTGGACATGTGGCAATCTCGGGATATTTCGAGATGCATAGGCTTTTCTGTTTCTTGGTTACTAGCCTGACTCGAAAGAATAAGAACGTCACTGAAAGAGTGTATTAATCTAGACCTTTGTAGAGGTCTATCTTAATACAGACAACGCGCGCCCTGATACCCTTGCTTCTGGTGCGCATTACAAATAAATAAACAAACAAACAAACTGCAAAGAGGTGTACGCACGAATGTGCACTAGATGATCAATCTTGCACTATTGCACAGTATTATATATCCCTAGTTATGGGAGTGCTGGAATTTAAGAATGTCAACAAAATATCCAGCCAAGAATTCTGGTCTGACATGGTAGCTAGTCTCGATAGTTTAGGGTACACGTGCACCTTTGTTAATGTTTATTTGGGCACAGCCTGCCTCTCACTACCACTCTCTGCTTTCCAGTTCCCCTCGCAGCATCCAAACTGTTCCAAAGGGGATGCGGCACGGCTGGAACAAAAAGCTGCATTGTTATCCATGAGAAGAGGGGATACTGAGGATTGGACATGGTTTGGGGCAAATAATGCTCTTGCAGCTTGGAAAGCATCCAGGAAACAGTCCTTTGGCCACTGTTTGGGGTGCATAGGAAAGACAACAGGATTTACAACTGTGGCACAGATGTCAAATATCGATGCCAACCCCAGAGAACTGGAGAACTGAAGACAGTATCTGCCCTGAGAACAGTTACTAAATAATTCCTAGTCACAGAAGCAGGAACAGACATGGAGTGGGACGTTATGTGTGCAGAAGTCCAACACTTCCTAAATGGACAGCTGCCAAGGATTCACAAAGACATGCAACATCAGGCCATGTCTTGGGAACCTCTGGAACTTTTGCTAAATTGTGGCCATGAAGAAGGCACTTAAAGTACTGACATTTTATCTATCAAACACATCAGCCGATACAAGGAATCTGTGATCCTGAAAGTCAAGTACTGCATGGTCCTTGGGCAGGATGTATCTGGAACCGGGGTGCGCAGAGTGGCGTTTGGCATGTGAAGATACTTGGGCACCCGACAGGACTCTTGCTCAGAACCTTAGAGATCACCCCGGATGTCTGGAAAAGTTTGGGGACAGATTGGTTATTGTGACCACTTGTGCCTCCCAGCTGTAAAGCATCAGGAAATTAGATCCAGTTCAGATAGTTATGGTAGGCAGTCAGGTGTGTTGGGACGGTCTGGCCCAGGTACTTTCTATGGAGTGACCAGAGCGGTTGTCTACGCAGGATAGTTGTATTTGCATCAAGGGTATGCCCCCGCGTGGCATACATGTAGTTATCAGAACTTATACTAGATAACAGAAGCCTGAATTATGAAGTGGCTTTGAATTGATCTGATCTATTGCCCCATAGGTTCCTGCATCTATTAGGGATTCTGTCCCCAGTTAGACAAACAAACGATGTAGGCAAAGAAATGTATATTTTGAAAGCTATGTTTAATGATTAGAAGGTGGCTTTCTAGGTCACTCACTGGGATGCCATCCTGTGCACGCCTTCAGGTGTGCTATGTTTAGCAAAAAACAAGGGGGTTCCCAGGAGTCAACCTAGGAGTCAAGTAATTCACCCCTTGATCACTATTCTTAGAGAGGCACAGCTCAAACCTACTGATGAGTTCCAATCAGACTGTAACACGTGTCTGGGGTTGCTGTTGGTACTCATGTTCAGTGGAGATTTGCCTAGTATTTCAGTGCTGGACTGGCCCAGGGCAGGACAAAGACTGATATGCTTTGGATATTTCTCTTCTGTGAAAGATATTGTTCTAAGGACTCTGGGTAAGGCTTTTGTAACCGGGCCTAATGTCCGACAGAAGAACTCTCAGGACCCCTTTGTTTTGTGCTATGTTTATCAACTAAAACTTTGAAGAAACAACCTTGAACCTCTTCAGGTTTGATTATAAGAGTCATTTATTTTATCTCAGCCGGAAAAGAATACTGTTGTTGTTGATTTTATTCTAATAGGGAAGCAATACATGTTTAAAAAAATATATACATATATTTTATTGGGATTTTATATTGTGCTTCATTCCAGAGTCCAGCCTCTAAGCAAGGGACTGGGTATCAAGTCCATGCTTCTCAGTGCTGTCCTTGAGGGTTTATAGTCATTCCATCGACAGCCAAAGCATCTAATGCCATACCATCTAAAAAAAAGCATCTAATGCATTTTTGTTTCATTTTTTATAATGGGTGGTCCTCCCCAACCTCCCTTTTTTTTAACCTTAAAAACCAATTTTTATTAAACTAAACCCTTTACCATCTAAAAAAATGCATTAGATGCTTTTTTAGATGCTTTTTTTTTAGATGCTTTGGTTTGGCTGTCGATGCTTTGGTTGTCAATGCAATGACCGGAATTCCGCCCTCATGAGCCATCTTCCCAGCCCGGTGCGAAACACTAACTGTGAAACCCTTGACAACAACAGATAAAAAGTTGTTTAATTGCAGTCAATATACTGCTGGCCTGTTAAAACATGAAACGGAAGGGTGGATGGATATAAGCATTTAGATTGTAAGTTAGGCAAATTAATGAAGACCAATCTGCATTGGGCCAGTCCTCATTAAGTTCATAGGCCATTTAACAGAGCAACAGATGTGAGTAAGTGCCAGGCTATTATGCAAGTCTATGTAAACAGGACAACCATACTCGTCCTTGGCACTTGAGGGGTTAATAAACTTTTGATTGCACATAACACACAAAAGGGGGATTTTCGAAGCCGGTTTAAAATCGTTTTTTTTTCTCAGATTTATGTTATATGTGTTTTAGTGTCTCGGATTGCCTTTTCTTAAATTGCTTTTGCAGTCCGGACTTGTAATATAGTTATCATTTGGTATGTTTAATAGGATTGCCAGGGCTGTGCCTGTGTTGGTTATGGTACATTTTATGAAACTCTGGTCCTAGAACTGGCCATATTCTATTAAATGGGTGAGCACAGCATTAGCTGGTTGGCATTGGAACTGCTAATACTGGATCTTGAAGCTTGGGTGTCTGGAGGTATCAAGTGATTGGCACCCTCAACGATGAAAGATCATGACTTTGTATGTACAGATGGGTCAAGCCTGATGCCTAGCAGAGTTTTGTGACACCAACTGATTTAAGATGTGCCATTCTGAGACACGTATATTTTCCCCTGAACACTCCTCCAATTGAACCCAATGCTCATGACTCAGAAACCCTCCATGCCTTTCCTGGTTCTACGATATGCCTTGGGGGAAAGGTCTGGATTTTTTTTGTCCCTGAGGTTCCAACCTATACTCTTCCACATGTCTACTGGGGAAAAAGTATACTGTGAGCCCAAATCAGACATCGCCGGCAGCATATTGCCGGTAATGCTTATCTGACACCATAGGGCATCATGTATTCATAACCCACTGGCGTCGAAAAATGCAATGGTAAGGTAGTCCTGAATAATTGAACCTCATCTATGAAACTGGTCCTGCCACAGCAAACAAGGGCTAGATGGCTCTTCTTGTTGCACTTGTGACCTTGTGGCATAGCAGGAGGCACTGGATGATATGTTATCAGCAATACCACTATCAAAGAATTCATAGTTCTTTTTCTTCCCTTGAGCTCTGAGGCTGCCACTCATATTGAACATGTTCATTATGGATTCCATTATTCCGTCTTCCTGGGACCCGGGTCTAGACCTCTCCCCATCCCCACACTCTAGCTAATTATTCCAGTGTTCACTGCTGATTGCTCTGTCATTTATTCCATAGAAACTGCTTTGTCTATGGCGAGGTCTGTACCAAGTCGCAATCTTTCTTGCAGTTCTTTGCTGTTAGAGCACCTTATCACCTTGTTCTGTATGAGGCCGTCAGTCACAGCACCCCAGTCACACTCCTTAGAGAGGCCATCCAGAGCCGTCATGTAGGACACCATCTTTTCACATGGTCCCTGGCTGCATATAAAGGACAGGTGTCATTCCAAGTACTTTTTAGGGCACAATGTTTTGAAGTCCGGGAATAGGATACAAGCATCTCCAGCTCCATTCCCTACTGACAGAGTGGGTAGTGTCTCGAAGACCCGGCACCCTTTCCATCCCAGAGGGAATAGGAGGATGTCTTGTTTGCGTTCTGCATAAAAAATGTTTCCACTATGGCTATCAGATACGTGTCAAACAGTTTGTTCAACTGCTGCGATGGAATAGCAGGAACATTCATGGTGGGTTGAAAAGCAGGTGGGTCCTGAAGGGATGCTTCCATGGTGCTTAGTGTTGCAAAATAACAGGTTATCACAAAAAAAACTAATATAAGTTGAAATAACTGGTTAACTAAGAAGTAGAAACAATAAACTTGTAAGTTGGCCTGAAGCAGGTGGCCCTGGTGCGCTCTGAAGGACACCACTAGGTGAAAGTCATTATTTGGAATACTGAACGAATGAACTGAAGCAAACTGGGCGCAACTCTCCTAACACGGGATACCAATTAGTGGACCATTGTTACCCGAATTGCCAAAGCCAGAGAAAAGTAATCCTTAGGCAAACTGGGCCCAATGCTCCTCACCACGGATACCAATTAGAGGACAATTGTAACCAGCATTGCCAAATCAGCAGAAGAGTGGTACAAGGGCAAACAGTGGGCAACACTCACAAAAAGGAATGCAAATTGGGAGATAATTGTAACCCGCATTGTCAGCAGCTACGAGGTTGCATAAGCCCTCCTTGTATGAGAGACCAAGGGGGAGAGAATTGTAACCTACATTACCTACAGCCAAAAGGCAAGCTGGAGAACCACTATTCTTTTACTTAATACTAATTTGGGAACATGTTTAACCCACTCTGTTAAGAGACAAGACACTTTAAAGAGAAGCAGTTGCTGGTTCAAGCCACCTCATTTCTGATGCTGATGTGAAGAGTTTTGGAAAAAGCATTACCACAGAGTACACTAGTAGTTGTAAGAGTTTTATCCTGGCAGACGAGTACACCAGGAAAGAGACCAATTGTAGTTAGTCTTGGCAGGTGAGTATACCAGGAAAGAAGAAGATGATTTAAAGTACTCTTGGTTGTGGTAAAAAGGTGTAGTGGAAGAGGAGGAGTTAATTCCATCAGCTTGTCTTGATAAACGGTTGCATTGCAGAAAGTGATTATTGCATGATCCTGACTAAAGTGTGCTTTTGAAGACAAAGTATGATGCACTAAAAAGTGCTTGTCTTTTGAGAAAAGCACATGTCTTGATTAATGAATTTGTGTTTTGAAGGAAAGACCTTTATTTTGCCTAGCAGGAGATTGTGGGAACATTGACATTTGCTTTGATGTGTGAACAAGCCTCTGGAGGGGAGTTATTCACTTTACCAAGTGAAAGGATATATTGAATGGAAAAGACTTTGGGCCTCATTACGAGTTTGGAGGCAGCCATGGTGCTATTAGCTATTAGCACCATGGCTGCCTCCAAACCCGTGTCTGGGTCTGGGTAGTCAGAATGGGGACTTACCGGGTCATTCCAATCTTGGAGGACCGAGTAAGTTCCCATTCTGCAAACCATTCCCCATTGCTATTTGAGCCCCCATAGGGAATGGGAAAGGGGATGGAGCTAATAACGGGCCTGTTATTAGGTCCTTGGTCCCCTTGCAGGACCCGCAAAGGACGACTGGTCTGACCAGATGTTCTGTGTGGGTCCCGCAAGGGAACTTTGTAATAGGGCAGAATGGGTTTACCGGCACTGGCACCAGTACCGGTGCCAGTAAAGCCATTCTGCCAACCTCGTAATGAGGCCCTTTGTATGTTAAACTGAATGGAAATTTGTTATTTCACAGAACGTTTTTGAACTTGGACTTTGTTTTAGATATTCCTGAATTGATCGAGGGGAAGGGAATTCATCCCCGGTCACAAGGATTACTGTTTACATATTTTGAGTTTGAATCAATGTGTTATTTTGTGGAGTTTAAGATAGCCAAATAAAGCTTTTATAATTTTGTTGCTGTGTATGTTAGTGTGAGGTCAGATACATTTTGGACACAAGGTCATTTTTCTTTAGCCTTAGTTTGTTAGGCAGGGACATCCTTGTTAGGTTAGGGAAAGATGGGCGTTTGTCCCACCCCTTTTTATTTAATAACATGGCACCTTGTGAGAATAGTATACCTTGGAGTCCGTCTAGCATTTCAGGCCCCTCACAGTAGGTAGTAAGATATTTTCCTCCTACTGGAGAAACTAAATAAATGGACAGAATACTCATACAGATTGGATGCTCACCTATGGATCTTGGTACCCAGTTGAATGTCTTTATCCTAACTTTGCTGCTCAAGACCACAAGGAGAAGAGGAGTCTGTCCATTGCTTAAATTGACCTCTCCTTAGCCTTCAACAGTGTGAGCAGTGCCATTCTATGGACATATTTGAAGACGTGAGGTGCTCCTGACATTATTTTGGAGATCCTGACCTCAGTTCATACCAAATCCAAAGTTAAGGTAAGGCTAGATGTATGCGGTCACGTGTCAGGGGCAGTTGGAACAAAACAAGGGTTGCAGAAGTATTGTGTTCTTGCCTCATCACTCTTTAATCTCTATCAGATTTGGGGGCGGGGGGGTTATCTGATGGTAGTAGGAGCCTTTCTCCCATATACTGGTACCTTTCCCATCCAATACTTGGCCTATACAGATGACCTGGTTTTGCTGGATCAGACCTGTAAGGATATTTGGCGTGTTACAGCACAGAGTACAGCACTACTGCACAGGTAGCATTTTTTTTTTGATGCAGCACCACCACATGGGTGTGGTGCATTGCTATATGTGTTGCCAGAGTAACATGGACATATAAGTAAAGACAGGCTATTCAGTCAAAAACGATTTTTACATATAAGATGCAAATCTATATTTACAGTTAAAAGCACACGAGCACATTCAAAAATGCACACTATTTTTCACCTGAAATGCCTATGGTGCAAGAGACACATTTGAAAATTAATAACTAACCTTATTAATAACTAACCTGACTAATAAAACTGCATTTAACATAACCCACTAATAAAAATGTGTCTCCACTGCAGAATTAGGCCTACTCTGAAAGTGAACTTTTAAACGCACATTCATTTTTTTTTCTCTGCTGCTCTGTCCACATAACTACAGGAAGCAAAGAGCTCGAAGGAACAGGAAATCAGTTGGTTACAAATTTTTACTGTAGAAATGAGCCATTGTGTAGTGAGGGAGGAGATGGCATGATTGATTCTGATTGGAGCAGCGTCATAGCAAGTATCATGCTAGAGGCAGTGATTAGAGTTTTGCTGGGGAAGCTTGAGGAGAGGGGGAGGAGAATCGAGATCTTGCAGAGCTGGGAGAAGGACCTGTTTCCTGGCTGAAGCATTCCTGCTGCAAAAGCTGAGAATTCCAGGCAATAACCCCGGTTTGAGAACGACAGGCGCTTGTTTTCACTGGGGTTAATCTTCAAGGGAGCCAAATTCAGAAAGAGAATAGCCGGAGAAAATTCATGCTGAACAGATAAGGTAATTACAGAAGTGTGGGAGCTGTGCGAAAGTGTGCAAAACTGTTCAGTCAGTGTATTCGAGGGAGTCCCAGTCCCTTATCAGCATATGTAATGTTACCAATTGAATATATTCTCGCAGTTCTCTGTTCATTTTATCACAAATAATGTTGTACCATTTCATTTATTTCTGTAAAAAAGGGTTAAACTGTGTTTAAAGGAAATTTCTATAATACAAAAATATCTGAAACAGATAGCTAGTGTGTATTATTTCTCTCTCTCATTTTGCATGGGAAAAGGTTTAAACGTGGGTAGATTTTTAAACAGTGCAATTGTCATTTTAAAACAGATGTGTGCATGATTATATTCAGTATGGACAGTTGTGAGTGACTGTTTGTAGCATAGCTTGTTGGAGGTACATGAGCCAACGGGAAGAGAGACTCTCTGGACATAGTTCCATACCGTGTATAAGGTAGTGGAAATTACCACAAAAATACCACAATAGCCCATGGTGGCACACAACACTAACAATGAAAATGTGGTATCCCTAAAATGTAGGCCTGAGGTCTCTCTAGTGATCAAGAACAATCTAGATAAAAAACAAGGGATGTTGGATATTGGGGCCACAAATAAACCAACCATGCAAATTATCGCGCACATTATCTAAATAGGTCTGAATTCTGAAATAATGCAAAGTATTATTGTTATGTGTGATCCAATATGAATACAGAGAGTGATTATTGCTAAAGGTATTTTGGCGGTAAGAAAATACCACAAAGCCCCAAATATCCACAAAATACCCAACATATTTATGGTGCGTTGCAGGCCGGGAAAGTGATCATAGAGTACCTACTGGGCGTGGCAAGCGTGTCTCACACTGCCATTTGCACATTAAAGGGAACCCATTTTATAATAGCAGTGTGCCACTAAAAACGAATTTCAGAATGTCACAAAGGGAAACCACATTTTCAGACCTAGTGCAATATTTAGAGGCAAAGTTGTTTGCACATGGGACGTGGTCGTCGAACAGCACCTTAGAATGGCGTGACCGCATTCAGGGTGAGGTGCAGAAAGAAAAACTAGACAAAATTTTTGCAGAAGGCAGCATAATTCAGGTCTGCCTTACAAGATTATTGAATGCAGCCGATAAAAGTGCAGAGAAAGACTGTTTAATACGGCTATGCGGCAAAATATGGTTTATTTTGAATAAGTCCCTGCGAATGCAGGAGAATGATACCCAGCTAATTAACAGGTTAAAGACTGAATTAGATGGGGCAAGTAAAAATCAGGAAATGTTAAGAGCAGAATTGGATGTATGCCAAAAAGACATGCAATTAAAATGCAGAGACTTTGATGCTCAGTTATCCAAAAGCAAGAAACAATTTGAGGATAGTGAGCAAGAATTGGTACACTTAAAAGCCTTAGTGGACCACATTAGACAGGATAAAGATGAGGTTGTTTCAGAAATGCAGATTTTACAAAAAGAACATTGTGAAAAAGAATGTGATCTCCAGAGTGCAGAACAAGAAATGATTAAAATGATTCAAGAAAGACACAAGAGAAATAAAGAGTTCAATGAATGCCAAATGCAAATGTGCGACATGCAGGAGGTGATTAATAAGATGAGTGATGAAAACAACTATTTGCAAAATGAAGCAAACAGACTCCTTAAAAAGTGTAAGGACTTAGAACAGCAAATGTGCATTCCCAGGTCCCAGGAGAGGCGGCAGGGTACCACATTCAATGGAGTGGAGGTGAATTCTAGCTCTGCCCAAAGAGCTAGTGTTCCAGTGACTGGGCCGGTGACTGAACTTGGTTGCAGCGCCCTTGGGGGATTTGATACTCCCATTGGGGGCAGCCACCAATCTCATACACCTGAAAACAGGATTGAATCACAAAATAGTGCAATTCCAAGCATTGCAACAAGTAGCCCCATAAAAATAATGAAATCCATTAAAGCCCTGATCAAACCATTTAAAAAGGGAGGTGAATGCTGCATTGAGGATCACTTAGAAGCGGTGCATGACATTTTTAAAGCACTCCAGATACCTAAGGAACAGTACAGGCAATATTTTCATTTAACTTTAGATGCCCCGACGGCCAGCATCATAAGGGGATTAAATGAACAGCAGAATATGACCTGGTTGGAGTTTGAAAAAGAAATTAGGCGTCATTTTTCTCCTTTTCAGTCATTGCAGGAGGCAAAGAAAGTTGCTTACACAATTACTGCTGGACCTAATACATCCCCTCGCCAATTTTTACAAGACTTAAAAAGAGCATTTTCTCGCTTTGATGTATCTTTTGACTCAAATTCCAATGAGTTTAAAACTGCATACTTCTATGGGCTACAGAAAGACATCATATCCCAATTGGTCCGTGAATTTGACCATGACAAGTCCCTTGAATGGATTGTACATCAAAGCACAAAACTATATGAGGTACTCTATTGTCAGGGTAGAGAAAGTGATAAAATGAAAGATACTAGACCTAAATCTAAAGAACCCTCAGCCACGGTAACGGAAATCAGGTCAGCCAAAATGTCCCTTGAGTCTGCTCAAAGCCAAGGTAAAAATAATGTGACACCTGAACAAAGGGGTAATCAACAAAGATCGCCATTTCCTGTACCAATGTTCCAATCACATGATCCTAGTAATAGAGAGAGCTACATCAGCCCTAGGTGTTTAGGGGACAGACCCCGGGTAGGATATCGGCCTGATATGGCAGGTATGAACAATAACCAGAGACAAAATCAAGATCAAAGAAATGATGGTCCCTACCAGTCATTGGGGACACAGAGCAGATTTGATCCCAACACCATGATATATGGTAATCAGGATAGACCCCGATATGTGGATCGGTTTACTGATAATGGAAATCAACTTAGGGGCCAGTACCCACAATCTGAGAGACAGGACATGAGGCAAAACGTAAACTACAATCCACGTCAGTACAATGATTCCCCACCAGGGGACTATAATCAAAGGATGGGTGCAACCCGCTCCCCTCCACAAATGAATCAAGAGTTCAGAAACCATCCCAACCGACATCAATCACCTGAGAGGTATCAGAATAGATCCAATCAGGGGGAAAACAACCAATTTTCGACCTAGGCCACAGAAAGAGGATCATAGAGAGATGGAAAGGTTCCAGTGCCTTGAGGCCCAAGTGAAAATGTTAGCTGAGCAAATAGGAAAGCTCTATACAGCGCAAAAACAACCTTCCAAAGAGGGGGCTGATGGCCATAGCAATGACCGGGGGGCTTCCGAAAAGTGACTAAGTACTCATGATAACTGCAGTGCCAAAATGACAGATTCCTCTGATATAATTTTGCATAACGACTGCCTAATGGATTAAAAATGAAAGTGCCAGTAAATGAACTTGTGACAGAAAGTGCAAATACTTCTAAAAAAGAGGTACGGTTTAACCTAGAGCTAAATAAAACAGTAAAGATTTGTACAAATGAAAAAGAAACATTAGGAATTCCAAAAGAACAAAGGGACAGATTTAAGAAAAATGACTCATGCATGGGGAATACCAGTGAACAGGGAGTAAGTGGGGATGCTATAGCTCCTTCCCTGGGCAAGCAAAACAATGACCAAACACAGACAGAAAAACGAAATACTCAAAAGGAGGGTACAAGTCAATCACCTGAAGAATTCTTTGAGCCACATATTTTTGAAGAGGCTGAAAGGGCTGGTATCACACTAAATGACCACAAATGCACAGAATTAAAAAATTACAAATTGCTGAATGATGTTGTTACAGCTGTTCAGTTGGAAGGTTGTAATGTGGTTTCTGATGTTACCCAGATGGATGGGCGAACAGTGGCCACGCTCCAAAAAACCTCTGATCATGGAGAAATGAATAAAGTCTCTCGCGCAGAAATGGGTAAAAAGGAGGGAAAAATGTCTTTCCATTTACCAATGTGTTTAGCCAAAAGTGAAAAAGACCTGAGAAAGGTGAGCCCTGAAATCAGTAAGAATTCACACTTCTTATGTGTATTAGAGGAAGTTGAGGACAGATATTATGCACCCATCACTGTAGAAGAAAAATGCCACACCTTTGCTATGATTGACACTGGCGCACAGGCCACAATTATGTCCAAGGAGCTGGTAAAGAGTATCAATGAAGGGAGACCCCCACAGAGTCAGATCACAGTGAAGGAAAATCAAGGCCCAGTGCATAACTTTAATGGGGAGGGGGTGCCCATCATAGGTGTAACTGAGGTTGACATAAAAATAGGAAAGCACAGAATGAAACAAGAGGTATTGATCACATCTATTTGTGAAATTCCATTTCTGATGGGGACAGATTGCCTGAAAAGATTGTCTCCTTTCATAGATGGGGTGAATGGAGTGCTGTGGTCCTTAACCAAAAAACCATTGAGGCCTAAGAAACTAAAATCACAAAACAGCAATATAACTGAATGTCACACCGTTGCCAAAACAAATGATGCTGTGGAGGTATATCTCCAGAATAGCTGCATACCTAGTGTCACTGTTATATTAATGTGTCAAGACAAAATGCAGAGCGACAATGAAAAACTACCTGTACAAATATACTTGGACCGAAGGAAAAATTGGCAGACTGCCATAGATGAGCACACGTTACGTTTTTATTTAAAAGAGAAAACATGCAAACAGAATATTGCTCCTAAAACAGATTCAGAAAAACACATTACCACTCTGGCAGAAATACACATGGAAGATGAGCAACCATGGGTTCATGTTGGTATAAATGACTATTTTAAAACAATAAAAGCCACTTTAGTGCTTGGACATGAAAGGAGTTTCATTAATGAGAAATTGTTGCAAAAAATAATGGAGAGGGAAGAAATCCCGAAATTTAGGATTAAAAACCAATATGTTTCTGGGTTGGACAGTCCAGACTTTGAAAACCGAATTGCAGGCAGATGCATGCTTAAAATTAGCATTGGGCAGAAAACAATTTACCATAATGTATGGATAGTGCGTGGAGCACAAAATGAATTTTACATGGGCAATGACATCATGCACAGAATGTGTATGGTGTTAGATTTCCTTAATCAAAAAATATGGTCACGCCTAGGTGGTCTGGCACCTGAATTTGAAGACAAAAGAAGGGCTTATCATTGTGCACAACTGGTTCCTTATGCAATCGAATTACAAATGAGGAAAGATACTATTATTCCTGCATTTACAAAACAGTTTGCAATAACACTGAAATGCAAAAATGGACAGCAGATGAAAGGCTCTGATGCATTTGTATGCCTGAATGAATCCATAAAACAGCAAGGCCTGTATTATGAATACATTCCATTGGTAGACATTGGTGAAGGATCTGTAAAAATTATGGTAAATAATAAAGGTTGTTGTAACGCTCACCTGTTCCCACGGGGGCGCGGCGTCGAAGGCGCAGACCTCTGAAGATGGACAGGAAGGGCCCCTCTATTCTGGCTTCCCTGGCTCGTTGGATACCCTCCTGTGCGTGAAAAGGGAGTATTACCAACTGTGGAACAATGCTCAAGCCTCCCACTCCCTTCCAACCCTCCACGATACCTCCTCCACGATTCCCCGTGAAGCCTCACCTTAGGGTTTGGAAGGATGAGCTCTCCATCCTGCTTCTGATGCAGGGGCGCGTTGAAACCCAGTTACTTCACTGGATTGAGGATTGATGGGAGTTCAGGTAAGCTTGACTGTTCAGGTAAGGCGCTGTAAAAGTTCTGTTCAAAAGTTCAAGCTTAATAATAATGTTCGTTGTCTAATTGCAGCAAGCGCTAATGCTTATGTCTTTTTCCCCTTAGGGGCCGGGGTTCGGAGTGCCGGAGATATGGCGCCGACCCGAAGTGAAACAGTTCTGGATGAGCGCTCAGGTAATGTCTTTGCATTCGCTCATTCAATGTCTTTGCCTTTTTCCCCCTAGGGGCTGGGGTCCGGAGATGCCAGGAAGCGGCAGGACCCGAAATGCAGTGGGAATAATCCAACAGGTAAGACTTAAAAGGAAACTGAGCTTTCCTTATTCCTTTTCTCCCTCTCACCTTGTTCTTGTCTTTTTTCCTCTAGGCGCCGGGGCGTAGCTGAATCCGGAAGATCGCTGCTGAAGATGGAAGCGCTTTGCAAAGGTGAGTAAAATGCAGCACTGCAGCAATCGAAACGAAATGCCTTTAAAATGATGTCTTCCTTTTCAGGGCCGTTGGAGAAATGACTCCGGGATGCAGATTTAGCAGGTAAGGGCTTTTCTTCTCCTATTCTCTTCCTTTCTCCTCTTGCAGGTGTTCCAGGGTGCTGGCAGGCGTGGCTGAAGTCAGTATGCAGGAGCTGACACGGTGAGCGTCCAGCTGCTAGGTGCAGAACAACGCGAAGCATGTGTGGCTGTTCGGGTGGGGTTTAAATAGCCTTGGAAGAAGTTCCTGGTATGTAACCTTCCACCAATCAGGTATGTATCCTTCCCCGACCACACCCGGGTGGTGAAGTAGTCCTACAGGTTAAGTAGTCCCATTCAGGCCTCAAGAGGGCCTGGATGAAGCAGCAAGGTCTGCATCAGGTAAGTGTGCACCCAAGCACTTAAACACATATCCTCTTCTATGAGCCTGGCGCCTAAGGCGCCAGGACTGGGGTCCGCTATGAGCCTGGCGCCTAAGTCGGCAGGACTGAGTCCAAAGGCTGACTTCCCTGGGGAAAATGATGTCTGCCTCTGGGGTTGCTGGGCCCGACCTGGCTCCTTGAGGTAGGCATCATGACAGTACCCCCCCTCAAGGCCCCTCCCAAGGTCTTTTCCTCCGGGGGTTTTGGTTTGTGCAGGAATCTTCGGAGGAATCTTTTAATTAATCGTGGTGCGTGAACATAGTTACTGGGTTCCCAAGATCTTTCCTGAGGTCCATATCCTTTCCAAACAACAAGATAGAAGAGTTTCGACTTAACTATCTTGGAATCTAAAATGTCTTTCACTTCGAATTCTAATTCTCCATCAATTTCGACAGGGCCTGGGGGCTCAGACAGTCTGGTTCCAGGTTGTACTGGTTTTAGAAGAGATGCGTGAAAAACGGGATGAATCCGCATGTTGGATGGTAAATCGAGTTTAAAGGCCACTGGGTTGATAATAGCTTTGATGGGGTAAGGCCCAATGAATCTGGGATTAAAAGTTTGCTGACCCTTGAGGGGTAGATGTTTAGTTGCTAGCCATACCTGATCTCCTACTTGGTAAGGAGGAGTTTTACTTCGGTGCAAATCAGCGTTTTCTTTATACTTTTTCTTGGCTTGCTGTAAGTGGGTTGTAGCTTCTTTGAAGGCTTGGGTTATTGTGGAATGTAGGTGATTTACTGCAGGCATCTCCAGGGTCAGAGGTGGATCTAGGTCAGAGGTCCGAGGATGGTGACCATAGAGGGTATAAAAAGGAGTCTGTCCGGTTCCAGAATGCACTGAATTGTTGTATGCATATTCTGCAATCCAAAGGATGTCCTTCCAATCCAACTCGGATTGGTCTAACATGCACCGCAGATATTGCTCGAGAGTCTGATTGGTTCTCTCGGTTTGTCCGTCGGTCTGGGGGTGGTGGCTGGTGGATAACCGCACGTCTATTTGTGCTAGTTGGCAACATTTCTTCCAAAAGTGGGAGATAAATTGACTTCCACGGTCTGAGACTAATATGGAAGGGAAACCATGTAACCGCACTATATTTTCCATAAATTCCTTGGCCAAGGTGGAAGCTGACGGCAATCCTTTTAAAGGGATAAAATGGGCCATTTTGGAGAATAGATCCACTATTACGAGAATCGTGTTGTAACCACCACAAGGAGGCAGGTCAGTTATAAAGTCCATTGACAAGGTGTGCCAAGGTGCTGGTGGAATGTCCAAAGGTTGAAGTAGGCCGGCTGGCCTTTTCTTTTGACTCTTATTTTGGGCACAGATTCCGCAAGACAACACAAATGACTTTATGTCTTTTCTCCAAGAAGGCCACCAGAAGTGGCGTTTGATCTTTTCTTCTGTTTTCGCGATACCGGGGTGTCCTTCCATTAATGATTCATGATGATGGGTAATGACAAGTTCCTGCAATTCTTTACTTGGCAGAAATAACCGCTCTTGGAAGTAGGGTAAATCATCCTTAACGGTGTAGTGAGGACCCTTTTGACTCCATTCCAGTAAGGCAGAAGAGTCAAAAAGCTGTTTTACTTGAGCTTGGATGTCCTCAATGGTTTGCAATGAAGTCAAGCCCAGAATTCTTTGTTCCGGTATGATTGGCACAGGTTCTAAACTCGAATTGGGTTCTTCAATGCCTAACCGGGATAAGGCATCTGCCTTACCATTCTTGCAGCCAGGGCGATAGGTAATTACAAAATCAAATTCCGCAAAGAATAAAGCCCATCGGAGTTGTCGCGAAGATTGAGCTTTGGCCGTCTTTAAATACTGCAAATTTCTGTGGTCCGTAATTACGGTGATGGTGTGTCTTGCACCGAGAAGATAGTGACGCCAAGCCTTGAAAGCTGATTTTATAGCCAGTAGTTCTTTGTCGGTAATTGCGTAATTGAGTTCAGGTGGAGAGAATTTTCTGGACCAAAAGGCTACAGGGTGTAGTTGGTTAGTTTCTGGGTCTCTTTGCGACAGGACAGCTCCCATGGCCGAACTGGATGCATCGGTTTCCACGATACAAGGGAGATCTGGGCGCGGGTGCTTCAATACAGGTGCAGAGGTGAATTTGGTTTTCAGGTCCTGAAAGGCTTGTTCAGCCTCAAGAGTCCATTCAAAGCGTTTATTTTTCTTTAGGAGAGCTGTGATGGGTTGAACAGTTCGAGAAAATTCCGGGATGAACCTTCGATAGAAATTGGCAAAGCCAAGCATGCTTTGCACTCCCTTCACAGAGCTAGGAGATGGCCATTTGAGAATGGCGTCCACTTTCCGCGAGTCCATTCGGATTCCTTGAGGTGTCAGGATGAATCCGAGAAACTCCACTTCTGTGGTATGAAAAACGCATTTTTCGAGCTTGGCAAATAATTTGTGCTGGCGCAATTTCTCAAGAACTGCCCTAACATGGTTTCTGTGATCAGATTCTGAGGAGGAATACACCAGGATGTCGTCAATATAAACGATGACACAAACATCGATAAGTTCCCGAAGAACATCATTCATAAAGTACTGAAAGGCGGCAGGTGCGTTGCACAAACCGAAGGGCATTACTTGATATTCGAAGAGCCCAAATTTGGTGCGGAATGCAGTCTTCCACTCGTCGCCCTCTTTTATACGTACCAGGTGGTAAGCTCCTCGGAGATCTAGCTTGGTGTACACACGAGCATCTTTTACTTGGTCGATAAGCTCAGGTATCAGGGGCAAAGGGTAACGATTCTTAATCGTTATCTGATTTAGGGCGCGGTAGTCAATACAGGCCCTAAGGTCTCCTTCCTTTTTAGGTACGAAGAACAAAGCGGAAGAGACTGGTGACTTTGATGGGCGAATGAAACCATTGGCCAGGTATTGATCCAAATACTGGCGCAAATGCAGGTTCTCAGGTTCAGTAAGAGCATAAATCCTACTACAAGGTAGTTGTGCATTGGGTACCAAGTCGATTTGGCAATCGTAAGATCGATGGGGAGGTAAGGTGTTAGCCTGCTCTTTCTGAAAAACGTCTTGGAATTCTTGGTATTCAGATGGTAGCTGTACAGGGGTGGAAGTTACAGAGGCTAGACCCATAGCTGGATTCCTTGGGTAACAGGTTGGTTCACAATCAGGAAAAGTTATCTTCTTTGCTCGCCAGTCTATTCTCGGATTATGTGTTTCTAACCAAGGGATTCCAAGAAGTACTTGAAATTGTGGGGCCTTGATCACATCAAACACGATTGCTTCCCGATGTCCGTCCTGACCCACCAGAGTGATTTCAACTGTGGAATGCGTTACAGGCCCTGAGGCTATTTCGGTTCCATCAACTGTAGTAATTACATCTTGGGTTACTTTCGGGCGGAGAGGAAGCTTAATCCTGGAAGCCAATTCACGGTCTATGTAATTTCCAATAGCTCCACTGTCTATGTATGCTTTTATAGCATGCAACTGCTGAGGCTGTTTTGGGTTCACAAGCACCATTGGCATGACAAAATGCGAGGTCAAAGAGTTTGTTTTCAAGCTCGGCAAGCGGACCCCTACGCTTGTCGGGCTAGGTCGTTTCCCGAACCAGGTGTCAATAACTCGTTATCAGTGGCTCCAACCACCTTCTTGGGTGGTTTAACTGGACAACTTTGAAGAAAGTGACCGGAAGTTCCGCAATACAGACAAAGTTGCATTTGTCGCCTTCTCTCTTGTTCCTTCTGCGTTAATGGTCCTTTAACACTGCCAATTTGCATAGGTTCGGAAACGTCAGTACTCTTGGAGTTAACGTGGGTCTTGATAGGTACTCTGGTTTCATACTTGAGCCGATCTGCTTTTCTATTTTGAAGTCTGTGATCAAGTTGAACCACTAAGTCTATGTAGTCTGCGCAGGCCTGGGGTGGATCTACTATCTGAGCTATAACATCTTTAAGCTCTCCGCGCAGGCCTCGATGAAACAATGTGATCCTTTTATTTTCAGGCCATCCGGTTTCCACAACTAGTCTATTAAAGGTGGCGATATAGGACAAAAGATCCTGATTACCTTGTCGTAAGGATAGCAGTTCGTTGTCAAGGGCCTGTCCCTGCGAGTGTCGAGCGAACAATCTTTCCATGCTGGCCTGGAAGCCCTGGAAATCCCGGAGAATGGGATCATTCTGATTTACCAATGGAATAGACCAATCGGCAGCACAGCCACTGAGGTAAGATAGTACAAAGGCTACTTTGGTCTGGTCGTTGGGGAAGGCCCCGGGCCTGCATAAAAAGTGTAAACGGCATTGGTTCATAAAAACGGCATATTTCTTGGGATCCCCCGCAAAACGTTCCGGCGGGGCCAAAGGCATGTGTCCAGGTAGATTGATTTGTACCGGGTTATTCGAACCCATTGTTGTAGAAATATCTCCGGAAACAGGTAAAGGAGTGTGCTCTGCCTGGCCCTGCAATAACTTTTTGGCCAGATCATCAGTTCTTTCCTTGGATAGGATTAGTTCCCTTCTGAGAGCATTAGTCTCCTGGCGGGCTGAGTGCACTTCTGCCCGTAATTCCCCTAAAAGATGGGCCAGCTGATCTGTCTCGGAAGTCTCCATAGCGCCCAGGTGGGAAATTGTGGTAAGGCTTCGCGTTCTGTAACGCTCACCTGGTTCCCACGGGGGCGCGGCGTCGAAGGCGCAGACCTCTGAAGATGGACAGGAAGGGCCCCTCTATTCTGGCTTCCCTGGCTCGTTGGATACCCTCCTGTGCGTGAAAAGGGAGTATTACCAACTGTGGAACAATGCTCAAGCCTCCCACTCCCTTCCAACCCTCCACGATACCTCCTCCACGATTCCCCGTGAAGCCTCACTTTAGGGTTTGGAAGGATGAGCTCTCCATCCTGCTTCTGATGCAGGGGCGCGTTGAAACCCAGTTACTTCACTGGATTGAGGATTGATGGGAGTTCAGGTAAGCTTGACTGTTCAGGTAAGGCGCTGTAAAAGTTCTGTTCAAAAGTTCAAGCTTAATAATAATGTTCGTTGTCTAATTGCAGCAAGCGCTAATGCTTATGTCTTTTTCCCCTTAGGGGCCGGGGTTCGGAGTGCCGGAGATATGGCGCCGACCCGAAGTGAAACAGTTCTGGATGAGCGCTCAGGTAATGTCTTTGCATTCGCTCATTCAATGTCTTTGCCTTTTTCCCCCTAGGGGCCGGGGTCCGGAGATGCCAGGAAGCGGCAGGACCCGAAATGCAGTGGGAATAATCCAACAGGTAAGACTTAAAAGGAAACTGAGCTTTCCTTATTCCTTTTCTCCCTCTCACCTTGTTGTTGTCTTTTTTCCTCTAGGCGCCGGGGCGTAGCTGAATCCGGAAGATCGCTGCTGAAGATGGAAGCGCTTTGCAAAGGTGAGTAAAATGCAGCACTGCAGCAATCGAAACGAAATGCCTTTAAAATGATGTCTTCCTTTTCAGGGCCGTTGGAGAAATGACTCCGGGATGCAGATTTAGCAGGTAAGGGCTTTTCTTCTCCTATTCTCTTCCTTTCTCCCCTTGCAGGTGTTCCAGGGTGCTGGCAGGCGTGGCTGAAGTCAGGATGCAGGAGCTGACACGGTGAGCGTCCAGCTGCTAGGTGCAGAACAACGCGAAGCATGTGTGGCTGTTCGGGTGGGGTTTAAATAGCCTTGGAAGAAGTTCCTGGTATGTAACCTTCCACCAATCAGGTATGTATCCTTCCCCGACCACACCCGGGTGGTGAAGTAGTCCTACAGGTTAAGTAGTCCCATTCAGGCCTCAAGAGGGCCTGGATGAAGCAGCAAGGTCTGCATCAGGTAAGTGTGCACCCAAGCACTTAAACACATATCCTCTTCTATGAGCCTGGCGCCTAAGGCGCCAGGACTGGGGTCCGCTATGAGCCTGGCGCCTAAGTCGGCAGGACTGAGTCCAAAGGGCCCCGACTTGGGCCCGCTGAGACTTCCCTGGGGAAAATGATGTCTGCCTCTGGGGTTGCTGGGCCCGGCCTGGCTCCTTAGAGGTAGGCATCATGACAGTTGTCAGGATATTCATTTAGAGGAAAACTCCCCATTAGGAATGGCCATACAAAAATCACATTATACGGCAGATTTAAATAACATGGTGATTGGAAATATCCCTGAAAAGTATGTAGATGTCAAGGGTGAGTTGCCAGAACACCTGGACTCTCAGCCCAAAGGAATATTTAAAATTCATTCTGTGTATCCTTATGATTCAAATGAGACAGTGTGCTGCCATCAAGAGGATTGCATAATATTTAATTTAAATGAAAATGAAACAGAAAATCAGCCCATTGAAGTGGAAGCTGATATGCCAAAATATTTAAAAGTGGCAGCTTTACAAAAAGACACAGCCACAGAGTTAGAGGAAAGCGCCGAGATTCCCTTACCAGAAGATTTTCCAGAATTTTCCAAAATGGTAGAAGAGCAGATCTCCTTAGCAGATGCGTGTGAAAGCAATGAGGATAGGGACAATCTGAGGGAGATATTTATGGAGTTTAAGGATGTATTTGCAAAAGATGCTTATGATTGTGGTTTAACTGATTTATATGTGGCCACACTACCAGAAGGGTGTAGCAGAAATCCAGTGTTTGTACGCAAGTATAGACTACCGCTGGCATGTTTAGAATCATTGGCAGAGATTATTAAAAATTTGGAATCGCCGGGAATCATCAGGCCCATTCATAGCACATCCAATACACCTATTTTAGGTGTGTTAAAGCCAAATGGTCAATGGCGGCTATGTGCCAGTATCTAGATGGCCACTGCCATTCATTGATCAAGGCCTAGCTCCGGTACATGGTTGAAATGTATTTACCACATTAGATCTCACCTCTGGATATTGGTGCGTGCCATTGGCAGAGGAGATACAACATTTATTTTCCTTTACATTTGACAGGACTCAATATGCCTGGCTTAGAGCTCCGTTCGGGTACATCAATAGTGGGAGTGAATTTGGCATATTTTTGAGAAAGGCCATGCCGGATGCAGCGGAAAGAGGAACAATAGTTTATGTGGACGATGTCCTGATAAAAAATGAAAGCCTGAAAAGCCATTTTGATGAAATAAGACATGTACTTGGCCAATTGCAGAAAGCAGGCGCCAAAGTATCTTTGCAAAAAGCACAATGGTGCAAGAAAAAAGTGAACTTTCTAGGGCATGAAGTGACTGAACATGGGCTAAATCCACAAAAGAAGAAAATAGAGGCCATACAAAGGTTAAAAGATCCTAAAAATGTGAAAGGAGTAAAAAGTTTATTAGGGATGACAGGCTATAACAGAAGATCCATTGAAAATTATGCAGAAATCACTCAACCATTGACTAAACTGCTTAAACTGAATACTCCCTGGAAATGAGAAAAAGAGCAGTCTGATGCAGTGGCTAAATTAAAGGAATGTCTTGTAAAGGCACCATGTTTAGCATACCCCATAAAGGACAGGGATTTCTTTATAGAAATAGGTTTTTCTGAACATTGTATGTCAGCAGTGTTATCACAAAAACACGATTTGAATCACAAAACCATTGCCTATGCAAGTAAGGCATTTTCCCAAGTTGAAATGAAATTTAATGAATGTGAAAAGGCCCTATTAACCACTGTGTGGGCGCTACAACATTTCCGCCCCATTGTTCAGGGAGAAAAGGTGATTATTGAAACAAATCATCAACCTTTGCAATTGTTAGAGAGTAAAAGAATTAGATCAGGTAATCTAGCGCAGTCCAGAATCACTTCATGGACGCTGGCATTACAAGGTTTTCCCGTAGAAGTGAGATATGGACAAAATAAAAAGAACCCAATTGCTCAAGGGTTAGCTGACTTACTTGACTGCGCAGCTGAACAAATACCAAATGAAATAGAAGTGGAAACTAGTTTGCAGGAATTTGAACAATCACCACACAAAGCTTTTGATGAAAAAACATGCAAGGATTTGCCAACTATATATGTGGATGGTTGTGCTTTTCACATTGAAAATGACAGTAATAAACAATTAGTGGCAGGAATAGGAAATGTCTGGTTGAAATGTGAAGGCGTCCCCAGTATAGGGATGAGGATTGGAGCTAGGAGCAGTCAGGTGGCGGAACTGGCAGCCATTTATAAAGCAATTGCTACTGCAGTTGATAAAAAGTTCAGTGAAATTGTCCTGGTGACTGATTCTGACTATGCAAGGAATAGCTTTGTGGAGTATTTGCCTGGTTGGAAAGCAAGAGGCATGGTTACATACAACAAAAAACCACTTAAACATGGAAAAATGATACAAGCCATAGACAAATTGGTGTCAGAGAATAATTTAACAATATACTGGAGAGAAATTTGTGGGCATTTAAAAACACCAGGAGAGGATAAGGAGGGAAATGATAAGGCAGACCACCGGCTAAGATTGGGGCTGTGATGGGAGAATTGCTACCTATTGATTATTTAATGGGTGAAATACAAATTGATGCAGTGACACGTTCTAAAGCACCAAAGGAGGTAGATCAACCGGTGGTGCAGTGGAGTCATGACACGCCAGACCAAGATTTGATTGAGGCACAAAAGAATTATCGAATTTTGGGAATCTATTATAATCATTTGATAGATCCTGAACAAAATTCTTTAACAGAAAATGATTGTATGGGAAAAGAAGAGTTGAGGGTGCTATTAAAGAACAAAACACGAATTAGATTACAGGATGGACTCATGATTAGAGAGTCCATAACAGGACAAATACAGTGGGTAGTACCCCTTTCATTCAGAGGGCTAATGCTACACCATGCACATGATGCCATAACTGCAGGTAATAGAGGTTCACAAAAAACATTAGAAATACTAAAAGATTATGCTTACTGGCCACATATGTCCCAAGATGTGGAATTATATACTAGAGGATGTCTAGTATGCGCCCAATTTAAACCTGCTTCACCAATGCATAGAGCACCATTGATGAAAAGAGGCCTAACTATCCCATGGTCAGATTTGCAAATAGACTATGTAGGTCCTTTAAAAAGGTCGAGCAGGGGAAACCGTTATATTTTAAGTGTGGTATGTTTGATGTCGAAGTGGATTGAATGCATTCCTGCACCAGATTGTAGTGCGCAAACAGCAGCCACATTGCTGGTGAACCATGTGTTCTCAAGGTTTGGGTTGCCACAAAGAATTGAGTCAGACAGAGGAAGTCATTTCACAAGTACTCTAATGAGTAAGGTATGGCAAATACTAGGTGTGAAAAGGAAACTACATATCGCATATCGGGCAGCGTCTTCAGGTACAGTTGAAAGAAGCAATAGGTCTGTTGTGGATATTTTAAAGAAATTTGTGGCAGAAGCAGGTTCCAGCTGGGATTTACGTTTACCGTTGGTTTTGATGGCAATCAGATCAACTCCTGCCAAAGCAACAGGTGTTAGCCCCCATGAGGTCTTGACAGGTAGGAAAATGGTGTTACCACAACACCTACTATACAGAACACATGAGCAGACACTTGTGAGTGCATCCACAGTTCATGAATAAATTGATGAACTGCGGAGGCATTTGCAACATGCATTTGCTTTTGTGCAGAGAAATCTGGAAAGAGCTGTTGACAGTGCAAAGTCTTATTATGACAAAAAGACATCAGTAAAGGAATACAGTGTAGGGGATCAGGTGTACAAGTTTCATTTTGGAAAAAGTAAACAGAAAAATTCTAAATTTCTAGCAGCCTGGCAGGGGCCATTTCGAATTATAGATAAGGTCTCTCCTGTAGTTTATAAATTTTTGAAAAATGAATGTGAAACGGCAATAGAGCAGTTCGTCCATGTAAATCAAATCAAACCATGCCATCCCAGACATGAGATCAGGCAGCTTGAGCATGTAGAAACAGATAAAGTCCCTTGAACACAAAAAGAGAAAATAAATGGGTACAATCAGGAGGCAGTGACAAAGAAGTTAAAAAGTTGATTGTTATAATGGCACATAAACACTGTAATATATGTAAAAATATATAATATAAAATAAATAAATAAATAAATATATATAATGGAAGCTCATGGTTGGTGTGCAGAGAGAAAATGTATTAAATATTGAATGCTGTTTATATGTGCTTGTTTTCTTTTTAACTTGTGTTTAATTTAAAAAAATAAATAAATAAATAAAAAAAAGAAAGAAAAAAAAACGAAATATTTTTACCAAGCATTTTTTATTTTTGGCAAAAGGGTGAAATTAGTATTGTGCTATATACTTAATTTGTTTCTTTTCTATTTGATTTAGAAAATTAACATTATTTGGTCGGAGGTTCCGGGATCAGAGCCCACGGGAGACGATGGAGTCCTGGAGCCCACGTGGACGGATTCCGGGAAAGCCCCAAAGAGGGGTGAAGACCAAGGCTGCAAAGCGATCAGCATTGAAGATGATACCGATGATATGGTTAATGATGATGATATTTGGAGGGATCTTCAAGAATTCAGAAGCACAGGTTGTCATTGAACCTGGACCAGCATCTGGTATCGCGGTGGAAGAGGCACCAGGATTCATCATGAGTGATAGAAGGATGATTTTCCAAAATATATACATACCATTGAATCCTGAGATTTTGATTGAAAAACATTTGAACAATACCGGAATTAAGATCGAACAGACTAAAGAGTGGCTGGAAATAAGAAAAGAGGACACTAAGCAGTCAATAAGAGATATATTAATGCAATTGGAAAAAACATTCGTGAATTCAGTAGACATTAAGAAGAGGAGAGGAAAGAGAGGTGCGGTGATGCTCGCGATATCATTGGTAATGTCTATAGTTGGAGCCATAATAGGTACCACAATATCAACAGCCAATTCTATTTCGGTAGGAACACTGAGTACTAAAGCGCAACAACTGAGTATTGACCTAGAAATAATACAAAAAACATTAGATGGATTTAGAGGGGGACTGGATGAACAAGTAAGATTCATAAATGAAACTGCAATCATTCTAAATGAACAAGCGGATGTAATGCAACGGGCGACTAAAATAATACTTAAGCATGACAGAACTTTAAATGAAATATTGAACATAATGAGTCCTGTTGATAGACTATTAACGAATTATATGAGAGAAATTCAAACTGCAGTTTCACAATTGATTCAAGGACATATCCCCTTGTATTTTGTTTCGCAGGATATTATTCGTCAAATGATAGAAAGATTGACCAGGAGGGAAATTGATATAATACAGGTAAAAATTGCATTCGAAATGGGTAATGCAATGCCGTTATATGTGGACTTGGAAAGATTAGAGATCGGATTTTTGCTATGCATCCCATATATAGCCCCTGAACTTATTTATCAAACGAAGTGGGTACACAAAGTGGGATTTTGGCAAGAGGACAAATTTATTAAGATTAAGACTCCAGAAGTGGTGACATTTCAGTCATGGGAACCTGAAGTTTATTTAATACCAAACCTGGAAACATGTGTCAAATTTAAAGAACAAAATTATATGTGTCCAGGTAAACCGTTTGTTCCTGATGCCACAGATGCTATTTGTGGTTTGAAATCTGACCCAAGTATATCAGAAGGATGTGAAGTGATTATTAGAAATATGGGGAGTGAAGAAATGGCACAGGCTAAGATGGTCAGAGGTAAATGGTTGGTCAGCACCTGTTTAAAGAACATGACGGTAGTACATTTAAACCATGCAACATACGTGGTTAAACAGGTGAAATATAATGTTTTTTATTTACAGGTTCCAAAGGATACAATTGTGTCAATTGGGGGGTTAACATTGTTTCATGTAACAAATGATGTTTGGGAAAGCCAAGTGGAAAATATCGATTTTTTTCAAAGGGATACTTTTCCAATAGATCCGGATGTGGAATATTTATTGAATCACAAAGAAAGACATGTTATAAAAATGAATTTGAGAAAAAACAATATTACAATTAGTAATCTGGGGATAATAGAAGTGGAAAGATTTAATTGGGGAACCTGGGGGGAACGCTCAATAGTGGGTTTGGCTGTCCTGGTGCTAATCATGGGTGGATGGTTGATTGTGCTATCAGTAAAGATGAAAATGTTACTGATTTTAGTAGCTACGTCAGGAAGAAAAAGATATCCCAATACACATGCATTTTAAAAGAAAAAAAAGAACAAGTTGTTTTTAGGAATTGGCTTGGATCGTAGCCAAGTTCTAAAAACAAAAGGAGGGTATGTAAGGATATTTGGCGTGTTACAGCACAGAGTACAGCACTACTGCACAAGTAGCAATTTTTTTTTTGATGCAGCACCACCACATGGGTGTGGTGCATTGCTATATGTGTTGCCAGAGTAACATGGACATATAAGTAAAGACAGGCTATTCAGTCAAAAACGATTTTTACATACAAGATGCAAATCTATTTTTACAGTTAAAAGCACACGTGCACATTCAAAAATGCACACTATTTTTCACCTGAAATGCCTATGGTGCAAGAGACACATTTGAAAATTAATAACTAACCTTATTAATAACTAACGTGACTAATAAAACTGCATTTAACATAACCCACTAATGAAAATGTGTCTCCACTGCAGAATTAGACCTACTCTGAAAGTGAACTTTAAATGCACATTCATTTTTTTTTCTCTGCTGCTCTGTCCACATAACTACAGGAAGCAAAGAGCTCGAAGGAACAGGAAATCAGTTGGTTACAAATTTTTACTGTAGAAATGAGCCACTGTGTAGTGAGGGAGGAGATGGCATGATTGATTCTGATTGGAGCAGCGTCATAGCAAGTATCATGCTAGAGGCAGTGATTAGAGTTTTGCTGGGGAAGCTTGAGGAGAGGGGGAGGAGAATCGAGATCTTGCAGAGCTGGGAGAAGGACCTGTTTCCTGGCTGAAGCATTCCTGCTGCAAAAGCTGAGAATTCCAGGCAATAACCCCGGTTTGAGAACGACAGACGCTTGTTTTCACTGAGGTTAATCTTCAAGGGAGCCAAATTCAGAAAGAGAATAGCCGGAGAAAACTCATGCTGAACAGATAAGGTAATTACAGAAGTGTGGGAGCTGTGCGAAAGTGTGCGAAACTGTTCAGTCAGTGTATTCGAGGGAGTCCCAGTCCCTTATCAGCATATGTAATGTTACCAATTGAATATATTCTCGCAGTTCTCTGTTCATTTTATCACAAATAATGTTGTACCATTTCATTTATTTCTGTAAAAAAGGGTTAAACTGTGTTTAAAGGAAATTTCTATAATACAAAAATATCTGAAAACAGATAGCTAGTGTGTATTATTTCTCTCTTTCATTTTGCATGGGAAAAGGTTTAAACGTGGGTAGATTTTTAAACAGTGCAATTGTCATTTTAAAACAGATGTGTGCATGATTATATTCAGTATGGACATTTGTGAGTGACTGTTTGTAGCATAGCTTGTTGGAGGTACATGAGCCAATGGGAAGAGAGACTCTCTGGACATAGTTCCATACCGTATATAAGGTAGTGGAAATTACCACAAAAATACCACAATAGCCCATGGTGGCACACAACACTAACACTGAAAATGTGGTATCCCTAAAATGTAGGCCTGAGGTCTCTCTAGTGATCAAGAACAATCTAGATAAAAAACAAGGGATGTTGGATATTGGGGCCACAAATAAACCAACCACGCAAATTATCGCGCACATTATCTAAATAGGTCTGAATTCTGAAATAATGCAAAGTATTATTGTTAGGTGTGATCCAATATGAATACAGAGAGTGATTATTGCTAAAGGTATTTTGGCGGTAAGAAAATACCACAAAGCCCCAAATATCCACAAAATACCCAACAGACCCCAACTGGCCTGCAGCAGAGTCTGGGTGCCTTGACCTCGTATATGAAAATGCATAAACTTGATATTAACAATAATACATCCCAAATAATGACTTATTCTTATAAGAGGTCAACAAACAAATTTAACTAGAGAATAAACAATGTGATGCTTGAGTCCATTGATCGGTGCCTGTGTCTGGGGCACACATCTAAAACCGATCCCAGAAAGTTGCCCATCTTGAAAAATGTGGGATGTTCTGTGCTCAGATGAAAACGCTGAACAATAGATATGGCCGGTTTTCACTGATGCTGACAATTCAGTACTACAAGGACAAAGTAAATCCTGCCTTGTTGTATGAAACAGGATATTCTTTGACATCAATGAAAAAGATTGGCAGAAATTGGAAGGACGAATATGGTGAATAGTGTTTGGCATTTCGGATTGTGTGCCGATTGCAATATTAAGATCGGAAATAGACTTGTCTTTGGCATGCTTGATGAAATGGAAATCCTTGTTGTTTTATAGAAAAATTCTTATTCCACTGAAACTCTTTTGGTTTAGTAATCTTATCTCAGTTATGATCAAGGAAGACTGTATCTCTCTTGCTACATGGTAAAGGAATGTTAATGTCTTCTGTCCTAGATGGATCGGAATAGGGAGACACTCATATCCTATCTTCTCGATATCAAAATGGCATTCGGTGCGTCTGACTGGTGTGCCACTAGAGATGTTGTAGATAAATGTATACTATATAGATATCAGGCCCTTCAGGAAAAATGTCTTAACTCTCCGGAAAACTATATTAGAAAGTTCCCTTTCGCAAAACGGTGGCATCATTTTATGAAACTTAGGTGGAACTTGTTTTCAACCCTAGAAGTTGTAGGTGCCAGGAGGAATATTCCTAAAGCAAAACGTCTATGTCGATTTTGCAGAGAGGCCAGTACAGTGGAGACTTTAGATCAACTTTTATTAGAGTGTACAAACACTCTCCATTTTAGATCGAAGTATCTGGCGAAATTATTTCCAGATCAATGCATTCACACCCAGTCATGGCAGGGATCCAGATTTCTCTAACCTTAGCTGCCTTGATGTGTATTATTGAAATACTTCATTCTATTGTGGGAATGTAATCTTCATGTTCTCCTCTACATGTGGTTAGCAAGTTATCTCCCCTATTTGAATATCTATATATACTGCCGCTGTTTGCACTTGTCTGAGAAATTCACCCTTCCACTGATAAACCCACGCAAACACTAAACTTCATTTAACACTGGATTACGCCAAATGGTACGGTAGATTTGAACATTTATTATAGTGTATGTGTTGACTTAATGATCCAGAATACATTGTGTGTAGCTCCATATTTATGTTATGAATTTGAATGGTCCTTTGTAATCTCCATCATATGGACATGTTGTGGGTTGTTTGATTGCAATGTGATAGTTTCATGTAATTTTAAGGTATGTATATATTGTTGGTGGGTCAACTTGTTTTGTAACTTTACTATGATACATTTTTTTTTTTTATATTGTGTAATTGATTTCAATTCTGCAAGGTTTATAATAACCATTTCACAAAAATAACCAATACATTAAAAAAAAAATGTTTGTATGGGTATATTTCTCAGACTGTATTCCACAGTTCTTGCTACGCTTTTAATTCCCTTGCCAGGCGTTGCTTCCTAATGTGTATGGTGCTATTCCTCTAATGGGATCCATGGTTTATGCCATGTGCCATATTTCGCAGTTTGTATGGTGTTTTTTTTAAATGTCTCCTGGGCTTGGGGGTCTTGCACATCTTCTCACAAGGGTCTCTGGTCAAGCAGGCTAGTGGTAGGGCTGCTCCAATCAGGGGTGTCCTTGGTAGTCTGCCAATGTGCATGTTAATAGACAAAGGATTCTGGGGCATGCCATCCAATGCACAAATGGCAGTGCATGCACGTCCAACTCACCGCCATGAAAGTGATTTGGGGATTTATCCCCTAGTACCAGGGTAGAGGGAGAGAGGCAACCAGGAAGCAGTGAGACATCTCAAGTGTGTGGCTCCTTCACCAGCAGTCACTGTATCATCTCCACACTCTCACCAGTAGTCGCAGCATCATCTCCACACTCTCACCAGTAGTCACTGCATCATCCCTTGCAGGGAGTATTCATTAACAACCTATGGCACCGTGCACGGTGGCCCACTCATCAACAATGTTACTGTGGAGGCAAGGTAATAAGTACAAGTTCTTTATTGAGGTAAAATGGGCTCCAAAGCAGCAGAGGCTGGAGTTGGAACAGGGGCAACCTCCCAGATACCTCTCCTGCTTGCTACCTGCCTCCTACCAGAATCTTCACCATCTTTTCTCCATGCATGGACTCAACGTTTCAGGCAGAACGTATAGCCATGTTCCAGGACCCATCTCCCGCATGCTCGCCATTAATACACCTTCAATGCGAAAACTTTTCAAAAGACAGTGATCAGTTTATCATTGACACTTTTTGGTTATTATACATACATTAGCAGAAGGAGTGCACACCATTGAGTAACTTGGGAAGCTTTCTCTTCTTCGCCAAACACTATTTCTAAACTGTGCAATTCCTTCTTTACATCAGTGATTTCCTGGATCTGGAGCAACAGTTCTAGAAGATTTTCCAAGCTCTGGAACCAATTTTGCACAATCTATGGGAATTTTGTATTCAAAACTTACCAACCTGGTTCTTTACATCAGCCAGGAGCCATTGTGCACCACAGCACATGTGGTAAGCAAAACCTGTATGCCCACAGGGTTGTCCGCTAACCCAGATAGGACTTTTATTTGCCTTGAATAACTCTTAACCCTTGCATGGATTTTTCTGTGGCCTACCCCTCCCCACATATCCTATCTCCTCCACCATCACTTGACCTGGATCTAACTTACTTAGTCATTGCAGCTTGGGCAGTTAAAGGGACCATAAAAACAATTTCCAGAGTTATCCCTGGGACTCTAGGCATGAACTGCAATGGCTCTCCTGGAATCTGTACTTGTCAGATGACTGTGTCTATCACTCATTCCCAGGAGCATCTGGCCCACAGGACTGTCAGAATTAGACTGGTTAGGGCCCAGACTCCCTTGATGCCACCTCTAGCCTGAAACGAACACAGCATTTGCTGACACTTCCAACTGCTATAGTTCTATATCTTTTTACAGGCCACAGCTCAGGAGGCACTCTAGATACTTGTCGGGGTGATTTCCCGGGGGCCGGCAGAGCCGTCCGCGGACCTTCGGGGCTGGGGAGGCCCCAACTCATCCCGCGTCCCAAAAGGAGTATGAGGCACACACAAGAGCAAAGTAATTACTGCTGTTTATCATAGTACCGGCAGGGATTGTTCTCGGCCCGTATGCATCCGGGGAGATGCTCTCGCTGTTAGAGGGGCTCACAGGCCCTTTTTACTGTTATATGACGCACTACTCGCGTCACCTGGGAAAATCGTAACAAAACCTAACGCCACTTCGGGTTGGCTCCCCGAGTGGTAGGGTTAGTATAGCTACCTATAGGGGGGAATATTAGTGGATGAGGACAGGTCAGGTGGTACACTTGGGTTGTCCCTGACACTTGCTACAACAAATGAGTTACAAGGGGACACTTGGTGATTGGCTAACTAAAATAGCGTCAGTGAGGAGCCCCTCGTACTCTGATTGATTCCCTTGTGAGTCCCCAAGCCTGGGACCATCGCCGTTCCCAGCTCGCGATGTACCTTGTACTGGCAACAATGTGCAACTATGTGTTAGTGGTGGACAATGGACAGGTCTTGCTGGTGGCTGATGATCATGCCTTTCCCATTGGTGTAGGTGTCCAACTTGTCGCTTTGTTGTTGCAACCTGTGTCCCAGACGTGGGACCCCGGTGACTTTCTGTCTCATGAGCTTGGCATTTTGTTAGTTCGGCTTGATCACGTGTGGAGAGACCGTAGCTGGAGAAGAATAATGAGCATTTGATTTGTATTTCGGCTCTGAGTGGTGCTTGGTGGTGGCAGGTGTAACCTTGGCACTGGGAGCGCGGCATGTGGGTGGCAACATCGCAGCCTTGGCTGCGGGCTCTCGTTGGGGCTCGGTCTGCGTGGTCAGCGCTTTGCTTTTTCGTCTTGGGAGGATTTTCATCTGAGAGGCTCCTGCTTGGGGACTCCTGCTTGCGGCCTACTTAGGCCTAGTTTCTGGGTGGCGGTACATAATCCATAATATGGGTGTCGCGGGACGACAGAGTGTCACAAGCAGCAATATATATATATATATGATGACATCTCTATAGGTATAGGGTAGTGAGAGAGCATCTGCAAGTGTATACACAAGCTCTTCAGGCATCTTGCGTTTCTGCGGTGCTGTAGAAGGCCTATGTGAAAAATAACAACGATGTATGTCCTTGGGTGTGCCAGTCCGCTACGTCATAGCACTGAGTATGTTCTTCGTATAGGTTGATGTGTGAGTGACCAGTGTGCATGGTGGCACGTGTGTTCTTGTTGGTTCGCTATGTCGTCATGGCATCTCTAACGATGTTGATGTTTTGTGGTTGCTGTCTAATCGAGCTGGCCCATGAGGCAGGCGTCGGCTTGACCAGGACATGCTAGTGGGCAGGCTCGTCGGGCGTGTGGGCCGTGGACACAGGGGTCCTGGGCATCTGGTGAGGGGATGAATTGGTCGAACTCCTCTCGCGGGGGGTGATTGGGCCGTGATCCCCTGGGCCATAGTTTGGATGAGAATGGGGGGGGATGTTCTCCCATTTTCCCACTTCATTCTTTAGTGAGCTCACGTGACCAGGATTGATCCAGCAAACCATCAAACATTCTATGAGTTGCTCAGTGAGAAAATCATGGACTTATGCTAATGCACAGGAAAAGTCCAGTTTCAGGGTTGCTTCAAATGTGGTGACATTTGAAAAGAAGTTTGGCAACGGTTCCTTTGTTACAGTGCTCAAGGCAGAGATTAATTTCAGTTCTTCAATGTCTGTGAACTGGTTCTTGTTCGTTGTGCCCCAGTGATAAGTCCAGTCACCCCAAACTGTCACTAAGAGACTGGCCACTACAAAGGTTCAAGTGTTTGAATTAATATATATATATTCAGTGAAAAAACGTTGTTAAAGGGACGTTATGGTTCAAAGTAAAACCGAAAAACCCCTGAAATTCGGCAGTTATGGTAAGATAAGCAACCATAACTCGCGCCACCGTGCACTGCTAACACTAACACCCAGGACATCAAAGATGACATCACAAATGTCATTGAGGACATCACTGATGACATCACATGGCTGGCTCTCCCTTTTTATCCTTTACTGACATATCGAAGCCACATAGTTTTCTTCAGTAACAGTCAGGAAGTAAAAATTGAAAAGGTACTATATTTGTAGACTTAGGGTCAAGTCACATCATATGAAACATATACATAGCGGAAGACACAAGCTTGAAAGAGAGCAATCCTTTCTGTGCATGAAGATAATCATTAGGGTTATCAGCACTTTCTCATAGTTTTATTTTTATTACTCTACCTTCCCTGTATATGCTCATATTTGTATACATTGTACTCACTCTCATTTCCTTTGGGTGTAGTCACATCATGTGATACACATACATATGGTAAGTAGCAGCTTTGAAACAGAGCAATAGTTTCTCTGCATAAACACAATCAGTTAGGTTATGAACTCTTTCTGCTACTACTTCTTTTTTTTGTTTAATTCACTGTACCTGTATATACTCATATTTGTATGTGTTGTTGTCTCTTTGTGTTTTATCTGTAATAAGTATGTATTAAGTGGGTTTTCTTATCTACTTATTACATGTTTCACAGTACGCAAAACTCCAATAAGAAAGCAGTTATCATTTCACTATTCAACATGGCAAGATTATGAATATGGAACCTTCATCATGTATGCTGCACACACTGCCTATGTTTCTGCATGAGTAGCTTAGTATACTGGATAGAACTTCATAATAGAATGCTATTTATATCAATGCATTGCTTAATGCACTAATTGGCTCATGATATTTATCCCAATGATCCTTGACAGTTTTTGGTCAGCATTATAAGAATCCCTTGTACAGAGTATTCATGAAAAGTAAATGCACATGTGATGTCATCAGTGATGTCATCAATGACATTTGTGATGTCATCTTTGATGTCCTGGGTGTTAGTGTTAGCAGTGCACGGTGGCGCGAGTTATGGTTGCTTATCTTACCATAACTGCCGAATTTCAGGGATTTTCGGTTTTACTTTGAACCATAACGTCCCTTTAACAAAGTTTTTTCACTGAATTTCATAGGTTTTTAGTAGCGCAACGTAACCATAACGTCCCTTTAACAAAGTTTTTTTACTGAATTTCATAGGTTTTTATTAGTGAAACTTAACCATAACGTCCCTTTAACAACGTTTTTTTTACTGAATTTCATAGGTTTTTAGTAGCACAGCTTAACCATAATATCCCTGACTTTAAATACATGTAACATAGAACATACTGAACCCCTAGCTAGTGATTTCAATGTCCGTGGACTACCGCCATGTCCGCGGACATATCGAAAATCTGAGCGTGGTGAATGTAAATTTAAATAGTGTGCCCCATTTCTCCTTTGAGGTTGGCTCTGAAAAGAGACATTTTTTTTTGTTTTTTTTGCAGATGCTTGACAGAGACCTGTTATTTTGTATTTTTTTTTTCATACTTTACTCCTAAAATCTTCACATAACCTTCTCCAAAGCAACCCTTACATTCCAAAACAGCATCGCATTTCCCATAAAAGATAAGGAAATGCCATCTTCTTTAAAATAAACAGCATTACTGGAATCAATATTCTCATTATTACAGAAGAACATACCAGCTCTAAGCATGAAGGCACACATGCCTCGGTTGATTACACACCTAGCATTGTTTTGCTGAGGACAAAAAACTGAACGATTGTCCCATATTTCCCTAGGTAGTAATCCAGAAAAAAATATTTTGGCATTTGGAAGGATGTTCATTACTGCTTGAAACAAGTATTCCAAATCTGCCAAAAAAGTAGGGGCACTGACATAGCCCAAATGGAAAGCACCATAGTGCAAAACTACCACATGGGGACTGTTCATCCTGCCCATATCTTCACAAACTTGTAAAATTCCCTGTACATTGCAATCAGGCACAGTGCTCCACACCACCTCCACTCCTTTAACATCAAAATTATTTGCAACATGCCTGCATTGAGCATACTGTTGTAAACCATGCACAAACATATCTCCAAGCACCAACACCCTGACTTTCTCCACTTCTGCCATCTTCACTATACACAGTCTCTTTCAACACAAATCCACAACCTCAACATCTGATTGGCTGATCCATACAGTCTTCTTTCCATGCTGGATTTGCTGGAAAACCCCAGATGTAGCACGCCCTGTCCACGGACAGCCGCGGTGTCCGCGGACCGCATAACTCTTGGACAGCCCTTCTACCATTTCCACTTCACTCTCTGTGCCATTCCCTCATTGCATACAGCTAAGCAGTCACACAATACGGAGAACGTCCTCAGAACACCCCCATTTTCTTTATTTTCGAACATTTCAGGACACCGCGAGTGTTCTTATAACACATGCAACTTGCCAGCGAACAATACGGACAACGTCCTCAAAACACCCCCATTTTCTTTATGTACGAACATTTCAGGACACCGCGAGTGTTCTTCTGGCTCACTCTTTTTTCTTTTGCTGACATATCTAGGCCACATGGTTTTCTTCAGTAACAGTCAGAAACTAAACATTTTATTTTATTTGTAGACGAATCCTACAAGTAGGTTCTTATAGTAATTCCCTTAGAGTCCAGTCACATCATATGAAACATATACATAGGGGAAGACACAAGCTTTAAAGACAGCATTATTTTAATGCAAATAAATGATGATTTCTCTGTTTCAAAGCTGCTATTTACCCTATGTATATGTATATTGGTATGTGTTCTTGTCTCTTTGTGTTTTCTATAGTAATGCAATTATGTAATACATGGGTTTTATTAGCTACTTATTACATTTTTCACAGTACACAAAAATCTATTAAGAAAACAATTATCATTTCATTATTCAACATAGTAACATTACGAATATTATACCTTCATCTTGTACGCTGCACACAATGCTATGTTTCTGCATTAGTAGCTTAGTATACTAGATAGAACACCATAATAGAATGCTATTTATATCATTGCATCGTTGAAAGCACTAATTAAGGTATGATATTTATTGCAACGATCCTTGACACTTTTTTCGCAACATTATAATAAGAATCACTTGTACACATATTTCATGAAAAGTACATACACATATGATGTCATCAGTGATGTCATCAATTACATTTGTGATGTCATCTTTGATGTCGTGGGTGTTAGTCTTAGCAGTGCACGGTGGTGGCGCGAGTTATGGTTGCTTAGCTTACCATACCTGGCGAATTTCAGCGGGTTTTCGGTTTTACTTGGAACCATAACGTCCTGTTAACAAAGTTTTTTTATTAGCACGCAAACAATATACAAAGATGGAGTGTAAAAAGCAATTTCTCAGAGATGGCTGTACACAGAATGTTGCAAACTAAGAATTTATTGTCGTTTACAGTGAAGGTCAGCTGCTTCCATTTTTTGCTCACGTGCCGGAGAGGCTCACGACTCGCACTATAAGGTTCTATTGTTTTTTTACCTTAACAGACAGGGATCGTGCTAAAAGACTTCTTTTGAAGGAGTGTTGCAAAAACGTAAGACACGATAAGGATGAAATTTCTGAAACGAAACCACTTTTATATATTATATCACTATGAGAAAGATCGTTGGCACAGACGGAGTTGTATTTTGGGACTGCACTACGCTTAGACAATGGAAAATGCCAATATAATGTAAGTAACCCTTTAGATTATTTTATACCGGAATATAATAACAATAACGTGGCATTAAAGCCCGGTTAAGTTTTACTTGTTCGTTTAATGTGGCATAGTGTTTTCTACCGCGCACTATCACCGCCGAATTGGTCCCCTGTCGCTTAGAGGGCTCTGAAAAAGGCAGAGGACAGAGGGTGGGTTAATGGGATATATTAACATACTCCGTTGGACTATCCTCACTAGCAAATAGTTTCACGCCCTAATAAATAAAATGAATATTTTTAATGAAGATCGGCTGGTGAGACTAATTTATGTTTTTTAAAACAGGTACGTCCTTCCGTATTGTCAATGCCACGATTTTCAGACCCCAGACGATGGTTTCATTAACTGCCAGGTGCAGCTCCATGTAAGCAACTTCATGACCCTCACCATTTTATGGGACAATCGCCAAGGACCAAGATGCTCTTACGCAGTACTAGCGACTAGAAGCAACATACCAACCATTATGGTGGTCTAATGCCTCTTTGTTGGAGCAGCCTTCCGATTATCAGTGCGACCATTTGCTTCTTTTATCATAAACCAACAGCCTGTGTACCCTAATGCCTCGTTGTTGAAGCAGCCTTCCGATTATCAGTGTGACCATTTGCTTCTTTTATCATAAACCAACAGCCTGTGTACCGCAAAGGAATAGCGCGTGGCTGAAGATGAACTTTTGCTGATCGACAGCAAAGACAAATGCAAATCGCTGAATATTCTCTAAACATTTGATGTGAAATAAATGTAATTTACCAAATGTACAATCTTGCAGTTTACTTTTAAACCACAGTTTCATATTCCGAATTGTGGCGCGCTGTATTGTGAGATGATGTGTGTTGTTTTCCGGGTTCTGTGTAAAGTCGCGTAGGACTGGAGACGACTGAGCGCGTTTGGCTACGCACCCTGTAACGTCACGGAGAGAGGCGGGGAATATGAATGCTTTGATAATGTCAGGCTTAGGGGCGGGACATATGATTTAGTGTCGCAAAAGCAGGTCAGCCAGGTCGATGGCGCAAGTGATAGGATTATCACATAATGTCGGCGCACAGCAGCCTGATTTATCGTTTCTTTAGTGGACAAAAAGTTGGGTAAGGCCCATAGGAAATTGTACTATCAGTGGACATAAGGAGGGTTCTTAGAACACTTTCAACCTGACAACGAACAATACGAACAGCGTGCCCAGTACACCCCCATTTTGTTTAATTGCAAACATTTCGGGACACCGCAAGTGTTCTTAGAACACATTCAACTTGCCAGAGTACAATACGGACAGCGGTCTCAGGACACCCCCATTTTGTTTATGTATGAACATTTAAGGACACCGCAAGTGTTCTTAGCTCAATTTTAGCTTGCTTGAGAACAAAACGGACACATACTCCGTCCTCAGAACACCCCACCATTTAGTTTATTTACAAAATTTCAGAACAGCCGTGTTGTCCGCAGACACATCGAACACAACAAAAGCGTCTAGCACATAAAAAGAAACAGAACATTGAACCTATCTCATACTCCCCCACCCTCCCCAAACACTGTTACACACCAACACACTCCACTAAATACAATTTTTAATTCAAGTTTCACTGCACTGTCCACGGTCGATGGCGAATGCAAGATGGCGGGCGCCACAGAAAATCTGACGCGCTCCACGCCCCATGCCGTCCAATCAGCGAACACGTTGCATGTCCACGGACATCATGCAAGCCGCTCGGCCAATCGGGGTGCTGTCCGTAGAGCGAACCGGGAAGTCCGTCCGCGGAGCGAACGGAGATATCACAAATTTTTTTGCCTTACGTTTTGGTCATTTTAAAAAATACTACTGGACGGATTTACACCAAATTTGAAAAAGCACGCTTTCGGGACCAAGTCTCCGCTCCTGCCGCAAATTTGTTGTAAATCCATCCAGCGGTTTGGGCTGTAGGCGTGCGCAAAGTTTTTTCCCATTATGTCTATGGGAAAAAACACAAGTTTTGGGACCCCCCCTATAACTTTGCCCCCCGGACCAAACTTCAGAGTGGGCCATATACCTTTTTTGCAAAGTTTGCTGAGGATTCGTCCAGAGGGAGTGAAGTTATAAGCCGCACAAATAATGCTCTTCCTATGGAAACACCAACTTAACCATAACTACATGGACGCTACCACGTCCATGTAATATATATATATAAAACTCAGACGTAACAAAGGACATCAAGAAAAAAGCAATCTAACCATGAAGGATAGAGTGGCCCTCAAAGAACTTTGCAACCTGACCAACTGCGTAATTAAGCCCTCTGATAAGGGACGTAATATTGTACTCATGACTCGAGATAATTACATTAAAGAGGCATACAAACAGTCGAATAATAAAAACTGCTACGAAAGATGTGATGGAAATCCCACAAAAGAGCTAGAAGAAAAAACAAAGAAATTTGTAGCAGGTTGGGAGCAGAAAGGGATTCTTACCGAAGAGAACTGTAAATTTTTACAAACGACAAACTCCACCACTCCCACTATATATTTCCTTCCGAAAATACACAAAAATTGTAAAAAACCACCAGGAAGACCAATTGTTTCCTTAGTAGGGTCAGCTCTGGAGAACATGTCTAAATTCATAGATGAAACTTTGTTTCCTTTTGTCTCTACGTTACCTTCTTATCTAAAAGACACCAAAGACTTTCTGTCACGTATTAACAACATTCCTTGGGAATCTAATTTTATGATGGCAACAATGGATGTCGTGTCCTTATATACATCAATCAAGCATGACTATGGGAAAAAAGCTTGTGAGAAATATCTTAACACGAGGTCTCTCAAATATCTTGAACATACACAGATGATCTTAGAGATGATTGACCTCTGCCTAACCCACAACATTTTCGTCTTCAATGAAGAATACTTCAGGCAAACACAGGGCACATCAATGGGCACTACATTTGCCCCGTCGTATGCAAATTTAACTATGGGTTTCTGGGAAGCCTCTGAGGTGTGGACGGGTACATAGATGATTTGTTCATAATCTGGAAGGGTACTGAACATGGATGGGTCGATTTTGTAAAGCAGTTGAATCAAAATGAGCACAACCCTAGGTTTACTGAAACCCACAGCTTCTCGTTTATCACCTTCTTAGATGTGAATTTACGAATAGTGGAACAATCACTTACGTGTGAACTACACAGAAAACCAACAGGGTTAAACATGCCACTACATGCCAAAAGTGGACATCCGAAGAGTTTAATTTGGAGTGTACCATACGGAGAATTCGTTAGGATCAGAAGAAACAGCTCTACTCTGGACACATATGATGCAGAGAGTAAAACCACGGCGAGAGGATTCTTACAGCAATGTTATCCGAAGAAGGTCATCGAAAGAGCGTACCTAAAAGCTAGAAGTCATGACAGACAAATTCTCCTGGCGGATAAAGAAAAGACAACTAAGAAAGAGAATGAAGAGATACGTCTCATCCTAACATACGATAGCAGAACAACTGAAGTTAAACGAGTGTTGCAGAGACATTCAAAAGTGCTCACTATTGATAAGGTCATTGGTAAGTCACTAAAGAAACATCCAGACATCAGTTTTAGAAGGAACATTTCGATTAAAGATAGCTTATTTCACAGCTTTATGGATAAAGAAAAACTCGATGATGCGAACTCCTGGCTAAAGAATCGAAAGAAAGGTTTCTACAAATGCACAAGGTGTAATATGTGCAAGTTCACAAAAAACTGTGCCACTTTGGAACACCCAGTAACAGGGGCAACTGTGCACATCAACGAAAAAATCACGTGTGACACCGAATACGTGGTATACATTCTGTTATGCAAGTGCAACAAGTGGTATGTGGGAAGCACCAAGTGTAAATTGAAAACAAGAGTGCAACAACATGTCAGGGCTATACACAACAAATATGTGAACTATCCAATGGCCAAACACTTTACTGAACACCACGAGAACAATATGGAAAGTTTCGCATTCTTCGGAATCCATGCCATTGAAAATGGCCCCAGAGGAGGAGACCGAGAAAAAAAGCTACGACAACAAGAAACCCGGTGCATTCTAGATTTCGAAACAAAACAGCCAAGGGGCCACAACATGGACGAAGAACTTTATACCTTTTTAGGACATTGATTTTCATGATCAATGGTCCTCATGTCTGATATATAATTGATTTGAAGTGATTTCATTAATTGGGTTCCAAATAAGTGTGAACCCAGCTTTGTTGCAGATTTTAACTATATGTTGATCACATGTGTTGTGGTGATGGGTATTTGTGTGCTTTTTGTGGAAAGCCACGATTGTGGAGTGGTGTATATTTTTAACGTTTGGACCAGTATGAACTGACACATAATATAGGCCAGAGACATGCAGGGAACATCAATTGGGATATTTCCTAAAAATTAATTTGATCTGAGGCTGCTAAGAACTGAGCACCAAGCACTTTATGGACAATTAAGTCTTTATGCACATAAGCATCTGGAACTTTGACAAACTGCACTAGGCACTTTATTCGATAAATGTCGAATGCACTATGCACTTTACATTATGGCATAAGACACTTTGAATAAAGAAACCTAGAACTTTGACAAATTGCACTAGGCACTTTATTTGACAAATGTCAAATGCACGATGCACTTTACATTAAGGCATAAGACACTTTGAATAAAGAAACCTGGAACTTTGACAAACTGCACGAGGCACTTTATTTGACAAATGTCGAATGCACTATGCACTTTACATTAAGGCATAAGACACTTTGAATAAAAATAACAAAGTACTAGACGCAAGCTATGCAGTACCACATTACTCGGATCAAGTGGAACACTATTCGAACAAATTGCAGGCACTATGCTCTTTATTGCATAAATGGTTAATGCACCATGCACTTTACATAGGAATCAAGCCTATCTTAAGATGGCCGCCGGCACACAACTAACCAGCTACAAACATGTAAGACCCTTCTTTGTTTCCACTAAATGCCGATCTGCATGTCCTGTTTCTATGCCTATAGTTGTATTGTTTTGTATTTAAACACTATGGTGATAGGGTACTGGTGTTGTGAGCAAGCGGCGAGTAACGCCGCGAAACGCGTCAACTTTTTGTTGGGAAAGCCGAAATGCAAGGCATATTATATACGTGGATGCCAACTTTTAACCAATAAAGAGGTTACAAAAGACATGCTGAGAGTGATGTAAATCTCTAAAGTAATATCCGAAGGCGAGTGCTCCTCGAATGACTGATGGCAAGTCAGTTACATGGATGACATATATATATATATATATATATATATATATATATATATATATATATATATATATATATGTTAAATGTTAAATGTTAAAGGTATTTGTACCGCGCACCGTCACTAACGGAATTGGTCCCCAGGCGCTCAGGTGGATCTGTAAACGATAAAGGTGGGATGGGTTATTAAGGTGAAGAAGGGAGTAGGATAGTGAGAGGAGTGGTGTTCTGTTGGCAGCTTCAACTCAGTATACACCGGGTGCTGAGCTTTGGTGCGGGTATCGGATCGGAGTCAGTCCGTGTGGCTGTTGTTCCGGCTTATGTGTTGTTGCAGTGTTGTGAAGTGCGTGTGGCTTTGTGCGAGAGATGGTTGTGTGAGTTTTTGAGTTAGATAAGTATCCGGAGTTTGAGCTTATATTGGTTCGTGGGTTATCTAACCTTTACCATGCTAACATTCGTAGTTCAGTCTGAGTGTGACGCCTGTTGGCCCTTCATATTCCCATCTAGAAGCGGCGCCGGCCAATGATTAGGACTCCATCCAGGTGTGGTCATGCCAACGCTCACACCCCCATCCAGATGTGGTGCAGGCTAGTGTCTAGAGACCCGTCCAGGTGTGGGCATGCTAACATTCACAACTCCATCTGAGCGCCACGCAGGCTAGTGTTCACAATTCTAGGTGTGGCACATGTTAGCATTCACGTTTTCTGGTCGTGGGCATGTTGTCCTTCAATCGATCCTATCCAGATGCAACGCAGGCCAACGTCTATCCAGATGCGTCTGCCGGTCTGGATATGTTCGTCCGGTACTTACGAGTGGGAGAGTTACTTGGGGCTTTCGTCTGGGTCTAGGTATGTGGTCAGTCTCTGCATCCTTCCTTTGTGGCTATTTCATATGATGTCTTATGCTCTGTCGAGTGGTTGGTTATTTGGTTTGAGTGTTTGTCCAATTTGAGAGTGGTTGAGGTTGGAGTTATTTTCGTCATTGTTTTAATGTCTGGGCATTCTGGTGCGTCTCTGCTGTGGTTACGCTTTGAAGAGCCATGATTTGAGGCGTTTCCTGAATGCTAGGTGGTTTGTTGTATTCTGTATATTCTTAGGTAGGTCATTCCAGGTTTTGGGTGCCTGGTGAGAGAAGGACGATCCTCAGAGTTTTTTTCTGTTGTAGGGTTTTGGTTCCAGGCGTATGTCGGTGCTTGATCTTAGTGTTCTTGTTGGTTGGTGTAGGCGTAGTTTGTTGCTTAGGAATTCTGCGCCTTGTTTGTGTATTGCTCTGTGTGATGCACATGGCCTTGAACTTTATTCGTTGTTTCAGTGGTAGCCAGTGTAGTATTTTTAGCGCGGGTGTGATGTGTTCTCTTCTGGGTAGCTTGAGGAGGAGTCTGGCTTCTGCATTTTGTATGCGTTGCAGTTTTTTTAGAAGTCGTTTGGGCAAGCCCAAGTATAGGCTATTGGCATAGTCTACTCTGGACATGATCAGAGCGATGATGTTAAGTGTTTTGTTGGCGAATGACAGGAACGGTAGGATCCTTTTTGCTGCTCGCAGGAGGAAGAAACATTTCTTGATTACCGAGTTTACTTGTGGCTCCAGAGTGAGGTTGTTATCCATCAGGACCCCTAGGTTTTTTACAGTTGAAGATGGTTCTGGTGTGGTGCCGAGCTCTCTTGGCCAGGGGATGTAGTTGATGTCTCCTCCCTTTTTTCAAACAATCATTATCTCTGTTTTGCCCAGGTTGATTTTGAGATGATTGAGGTTCATCCAGTTGAACATGTCACGAAGGCAATTCTCTAGTGTGGTGTTTTCTTCTCGGGTGTCTTGTATGTTGAAGATTATTTGAGAATCCTCGGTGTAGTTGTAGCATGTGAGGCCATGTTTTTTGATGAGTTTGATTAATAGGTACATGTATATGTTGAATAGAAGCGGGGAGAAGGCTGATCCTTGTGGTACTCCGCACGTGGAGACTCTGGGTTTGGATTTACAAGGTTTCATCCATATTGTTTCTGTTCTGTTTGTTAGGAAGGATTTGATCCATAGAAGGGCAGTGTCTGTTATCCCTAGTCCTAATCTCTTTATGAGGATGGCGTGGTTGACAGTGTCGCAGGCTGCAGACAGATCAAGGAGAATCAGGGCGGTGCTGTTGTCTGAGTCTGCGTTTGTTTTTAGGTCGTCCCATATTGAGAGGAGAGCCGATTCTGTTCCTGTCATAGGTCTGAAGCCAACTTGTGCCTGGTCTAGTAGGCAATGCTCTTCTATGAATTCTTGGGTTATTTGGTAGACATATGTTTCTAGTAGTTTGGCTATGTAGGGTATGTTGGAGATGGGTCTGCAGTTAGATAAGTCCTCTACGTCTCCTGTTGTGTCTTTGAGTAGCGGCTTGATGTAAGCCGATTTGAAGGCCTGTGCTACTTTACCTGTTGAGATTGAGAGGTTGAGGAGGTTTCTGTGGTATTCCATGGGGGTTCCTTGTTTGAGAATTGTTTTGTATATGTCCAGGGGGCAGGGGTCTTCAGGAGAGCCCGAATTGTTGCTTTGTTTTACCAGTTTGACGAAAGCCTCAACTGATATTTCTGGGACGTTTCGTAGCTTGTTTGTGTGTTCCTCTTCTGTGTCGGTGGGGTTTGAGCTTCGAACGCTTGGTCTGTTTTGTATGGTGTGTTGGATGGAGGTTATTTTGTTTTTGAAGTGGTCTCCGAGGTCCTCGCAAAGTTTCGTCGATGGTATTGGCGTGTTGTTGCAGGCCGGTGGGTTATTTATTTCATTTACGATTTTGAATGGTTCTTTTTGAGCGTTTGGTGCTCTGAAGATTCGGTTGTCATAATGTTTCCTCTTCGCTTTTTGTATTTCCTTTTTATATGCGCGGATCTGTTGTAGGAATTTCGATTTGTTTGCAGTGGTGTTGTTGTTCCTCCATTCTGATTCTAGTTTTCGGTTTTTCCTTTTCATGGCTTTGAGTAGTGGGGTGAACCATTTTGCTGTAGTTTTCTTGTGTGATGCGGTGAAGGGCTTTTCTTTGGCAATGTCGTCCAGGGTTGTTGTGATCCAGGTATGAAGTATGGCAACTTTTTTGTCTAGGTCTGCTTCTTCCACGTTTGATGCTTGTGGTTTGCTGAGTTCTAGGGGCTCGGTTAGGTTGGAGTTTTTAATGGTTCTCCAATTTCTTTTCATCATGATGGGTTGCTTTTCTTGTTGCTTTTTTGTCGGAGTGGCAGTTGTGATTATGAACGAAATAATGAGGTGGTCGCTCCAAAGTATTTGAATTGGGGGTGCCGTGGTGATGAGATCCTTGTTGGCGAAGATTGCGTCAAGTGTGTGCCCTGCTGAGTGGTTTGCTCCTTTGACTTGTTGTTGTAGGTTCATGGCTGCTAGTTGGGCGGTTAAGGATTTTTGTGTGGTTGTGGTTTCTTCGTCAAACCAGATGTTGAAATCTCCGAGGATGATCAGATGATTGTACTTGATGGCTAGGGTGGTGATTGCTTCCGTGAAAGCGTCTACGAAAGTCGCCCTACGATATATATATATAATATAATAATGATATATATATATATATATATATATATATATATAATTGGTTATTTATAACGCGCTTAATATCCAGAGGTTTCTAAGCGTTGACCCTGGGATCAAAACTGCGGTGCTCCACATCCTCGTGAGTTTCATGTGGTAAGGGCTGTATTCGCCCAATTCAACAGTCGGCCCCGGCAGATCCTATTTTTTCTTCAGAGATGTAAGCACTTGCCTCTGCTGCACTAGACATATTGCTGCACCTCTAGTAAAGTTTGGAAATGGTGATGTTAGCTGAAATGCAGATAATGAAAATATGATAATACCAAAAGAATTATATACAGAGGTATATCCATAAGCGACCTATCTATTCGAGTTGCTACATTATGCCACAGCCCCTGTCCAGCCAAAGTGGTGACATGTATACACTCTACTGGGTGCATGACATGAGAGACTGTAGCTTGTAACTGAACATGAAAAATCATATGGACCACATGTCTGAAAAAAACATAGCCATGGCCTGTTGAACACAAACTCTTTATGTGAATGTGTCAGTAAGCCAGGCAATTTTGCTTCATTCAAAAATAATCTCATTTAGCAACAGTAACATAACCAATAACACATTTAGATACTAAAACACACTGCATAACGATAGACAAATCGTACAATTTCATACAGATCACAAAAAACACCTTCTTACTCCCAGAGCAGCTGATAGAAAATGCTCAAGACACCAACATACAGAAATGTCCTTAGATACTCGGAGATAATGCAAAGCCACAGGACACTGTGTAAACACATGCCATTTAAGCAGAGGGTTTAAACATCTTGACCTTTCTATTTCACAAAGTGGACATAATTACATAAAGTGAAAAGTATTTTCCGCTCCATCGTGACTACAGAAACAACACTTTCTTCCTTCCGGAGACCATTTCACTCTGTTAGAAGTTAGGGGCAGTTGGTTTGTGGGAAGAAAAGTTCTGTATCATCTTGAATAGGAGTTAGACATACACATTTAAAAAGATAAATTTTAACATAGTAATGTGGAAGGATCTTACAGATGATTTAATTGACATAAACCCATAAAAGTAGAATTATTCATCTCCAATCAATCGCTCTTTAAGGTTCCCTTGACCTGAGGAGTTAGTAGTGTAGGATGGAGAAAATATTCCAATAGAGGTCTGTGTACAAAGACCTCTCTTAGCATTGCTCAGCCAATTAATCACCTTACAGTGGTCCAGTGCCAATACATCAGACAAGATTTCCATGTTTAATGTAACCTTGCCATTTAACTATATCAAGCACCGCCTAAACTGGTATCAGAAGCAGATCTTCTGATATAGGGTTTATCTGGACTTCCATATATAATTTTCATTTGCCATTGTTGCACAAACCTCCAACAGGGTTTGCAGGCATTGACATGCAGAACACCAAGGGATAAGAGTGAGGATATAGCCCACCCTCCACTTGCATATCTTCCCAGTCCACAACACTTTGCTTTATAGACCCTCAAAGCTGAACATATTTCATCTCCTCCATGATGTTAAAGTGCAACACTCCTCGGACCACTTCTTTTATTTAAGTTTCTATTTTTGTTAATATAGGGCCTCGTCACGGGTTGGGTGGAGCAGTATAAATGTATCGATAATGCTATTCCCGCCACTTTACCGCTCTGCCCAATTCCTAGTTTGGGCGGCAAGCTGGAGATTTACCTCCAGCTTTGAGATGGAGGTAAATCTCTAGCTTTCTGCCCATTTTTGGCGCTGTTACTGCCAATGCCGAAAAGCCCCATAGAGTCCTATGGACTCACAATAAAGGGGGATTAACAGCACCACTGCAGATCAGGTTCCGGCACAGATTGCGTTGGACCGAGTTGCAGTAACTCTAATAGTGTTGGGCGGTATCACAACTTATTTACTGCCGGAATACTGCCCAACTCATGATGAGGCCCATTGTCTACTCAATTATTCAGTGATGAAATATTTACCCCATATCATGAACATTTTTTACTATTTCCAGAGATTGATTATCAATTTTCAAGGTACAAGGCTTCACATGTGTATGGTTATGTATCATAACTTTAGATTTTGCTACATTTATGGATATTCACCTTGAACCCAGAAAGGTATTATAAGCCTTTAATAGGGCTATGTAACACATCTGGAGTACGCCCTACAAGCACAACCTCATCCGTGTGTCACAGACATGGATTATATCTTCCTCCATCCATGGGATTTCTAGAGTGTGTGCAAGCACACAGTCCTACAAACCAATTAAATAAAGATTAAAAAGAAGTGATGCAAGAACGGATCCTTTCGTGACCCCTTGGGAAATCAAGAAGGCATGCGTTTCGTCACCATTTTCACCACACGTGACAAAAGTCTTAGCATTAGTGTGTAAATGGACTGACAAACTCATCCCTTCATTGGCGAATCGAATTTCCCGCTAAATAACGCACAACAAATACCTATACACATTGTCAAAGGCCCTGGACCAGTCCATAAATGCCAGATAAAGATTTTGACCTTTGACAGCACAGTACTTGTCCATGATCAAGGCCATATTAAGGCATTGTTCTGTGGTTCAGAAGGAATCGCGAAATCCTAGTTGTCTATCGATATCCTAGCCATTAGTTTCTCCTAGAGAAATGTACCCAACAATTTTAGTGAAACATCTGATAGAGTCATGGATCTGTAGCATTTAGGCGAGCCGTGGCTGCCGAGGTATTGTATTGGAGGACTATGTTGCGGATAGCTACAGAACTTGGCCCAGTGTGCGTTGCATCATAAGACGGCCGGTATTAAATATCTGTCTTATATAAGTCTCTGGTTACACCATTAGGTCCTGGTGCTTTTAATTAAGCCTAATCGTCTAATATACAGCGACAGGTTATCCACTGTTAATTCCTCAGCTAGATTAGGGAAACAATATGAATATTAGAAGAAGGAACCAGAGATTGGCAGCCATGGACCTGTGAAAAGTAGTTATACCAGTATCACTTGGAATACTATGCTCTAGGGCATCCATAACAGCAACCGCCCAACAATTCTTGCATTTTAGTGTTACACGCTGTGTGCCCAAACCATGGTGGCTCAATAGTTATATCTAGCATTAGCAACCTCGATCCTAGTGGAATTTGAGTCCTTTAGATGAATTGGAGGTTCCCTCTATCTACCTTACACTCTTTGTTGAACCCCATCGTACACACATGGTGCAACGATTTAAACTCAGAAAGACAGTTCATAACAATCCTTACTATATCATTAGGATTGGCTTCCATAATTACATCAGAAGGCAACACAAACGAAAGGCATACGAAGATTTCATTTTGAACTACTTTAAGTGTGTTGTTCATATGATTGTTTTTACATTCCCATGACAATTTGACCTTCATTTTATTGTTACTCGCGGATATAGACCTAGGTTCAGGAGTAATATTAGTATATATTTTGGACGAGGTAAGTATATTTTCATGAAGAGGAAAGTAGTAACTTTCAGGTCTTATAGGCACTTCAAAAATCTTAATTTTGCACCATTCCTCCAATGTTCAGAACATTTAATCTATAGGTGCTGATGTAGTCTTAACAAAGGAAACTTCAGCAGGAATTTTTGTCTGAATCAACCATTGAATACACACATCTTGGACTTCACGAAAAGATGAATATGTTTCTTTCCCTGCTTATGTTAATGTTAAAGGATATTTGTACCCCGCACTATCACCACCTAAGTGGTCCCCTGGAGCTCTGGAGGCTCTGAAAAGGGAGGGGGGGGGGTGAGTTAGTGGGAATGAGCTGGAAAAGTGCAAGATAGCAGTGATGTGCTGTTGGCAGCCTCAGCTGGAGGGGGGGCATTGGCTGGGCTTGGGGTCTTTTCCAGTTGGTGGTAATCGTGTGCTGTTGTGCAAGTCTATGTGTGGTTTGTTTTGTTGTTGCAGCGTAGTGAAGTTTGTGCGGTTTGCTGCATTTAAGGCTCGTGGTTGTGTTTGGTTTGAGTTTGAGAGGTGTATGCAGAGGAGTGAAATTGTTAGTGGGTTGGTTATTGATTCATGTTTGCACGCTTGGCGAGGCTTGGCAGGAGACTCATATTTCAATCATTGAATAACATCTCTATCTAGATGCATGCGGCATATGCTGACATTTACAATTCTATCTAGATGTGGCGCATGCTAAGCTTAGGAGTTCCCTCTATGTGTGCACATGCTAACATTCACAATTCTATCTAGATGTGACGCAGGCTACGTTGAGGATTCCAACTAAGTGCGGCATATGCTGACATTTACAATTCTGTCTAGATGTGGCGCATGCTAAGCTTAGGTGTTCCCTCTATGTGTGCACATGCTAACATTCACAATTCTATCTAGATGCACGCAGGCTACGTTGAGGATTCCAACTAAGTGCGGCATATGCTGACATTTACAATTCTATCTAGATGTGGCGCATGCTAAGCTTAGGTGTTCCCTCTATGTGTGCACATGCTAACATTTACAATTCTATCTAGATGCGACGCAGGCTACGTTGAGGATTCCAACTAGTGCGGTATATGCTGACATTTACAATTCTATCTAGATGTGGTGCATTCTAAGCTTAGACGTACCCTCTATGTGTGCGCATGCTAACATTTACAATTCTATCTAGATGCGAGGCAGGCTACCTACATTGAGGACTCCAACTAAGTGCGGCATATGCTAACATTCACAATTCTATCTAGATACGAGGCAGGCTACGTTGAGGATTCCAACTAAGTGCAGCAAATGCTGACATTTACAATTCTATCTAGATGTGGCGCATGCTAATGATTATTACACCTGTCAAAGGTGACAAAGGCGGATCTTGACCTTTCTCTATAGGTTAGTAAACATTGGCACTAGTTAACATTGGCTGTGCGGATCTACCAATGATATACAAAGCACTATACAAATGCCAAGCAGCATAACATAACAGTATGTTAGTGCATAGTGTAGTGCAACATTTATGATAGTCAACGTTATGGAGGGGTAGGTAGAGTGGTGAAGGCTCTCTGGAGTAGAGTGATTACTCTACCCCCCACCCATGCCACACTTGCAGTTTTGTTGGTGTCTGTTAGCTGCTGCATTCCTTTGCTTCCCCTGCGGACACCGGCAGACATCTTGGAGCCGCCAGTGCAGGAGCCGCCCTTTGCCTTAGGGCCCTTAGCTGTAGGGCTGCCAGACAGAGGGCTGCCTTGATTGGGTCAATTAAGACCAGACATTCAGCTAATCACAGGGGAGGGAGGTCCGGGAGGCGGGCGGAAGGAGGGGAAGCCACGGGGAACGGGATCGGAGTAGGTTGTGGGGGCCTGGGGGTCCGAGTCCGCATGGTGCAAGGAATGGGGTAGTGTGTCCCTGCAGCTCACCTGGGGTCGCCGTGCTGGTAATGGCGTTCTCCCAGGTGAAGCTGCAGACCCAGGCACACAGCAAGGCCCAAATAGCCAATCGCAAGGGAGGGAGGTCCGGGAGGTGGGCGGAAGGAGGGGAAGCCATGGGGAACGGGATCAGAGCAGGTCGAGGGGGTCGGGGGGTTTGAGACCACATGGTGCAAGGAATTGGGTAGTGGGTCCCTGCAGCTCACCTGGGTCCGCCGTGCTGGTAATGGCGCTCTCCCAGGTGAATCTGCAGGCCCAGGCACACAGCAAGGTCCGAATGGTCAGGGCCTTCACAGGGGAGGGAGGTCCGGGAGGCGGGCAGAGGGAGGGGAAGCCACGGGGAATGGGATCAGAGCAGGTCGAGGGTCTCAGGGGGTCCGAGACCGCATGGTGCAAGGGCTGGGGTAGTGGGTCCCTGCAGCTCACCTGGGGTCGCCGTGCTGGTAATCTTGGAACCTCCACCACATCGACTCCTGTCACAGAGGACGTTTCAGTCACAAAGCGCATTGAGGTCATACAAATGGGGAAGACGCTATATAAATAACCGAATACAATACTCACAAGCCAGGTATTTTCAGATCTGAAAAATTGATCAGTGGCTTTGGTTCTTACCTTGATAGCAACATGAAGCCTGACAATCTTCTTAGAGGGACCACATGCTTCAAAAGTGCTGTTATCAACCTCTACAGCCATAGTAAATATTGGAGCATGAACAGGTCCTGTTTGAGAAATTGGTAATTGAAGAGTTAAATGTTAACATTGGAATCCCTCATGTCCCCTACTCTTCAAGCTCAAGATCAGCCAGAATTATAGAACGAATACAAGCATTAAATCCCCAGCTATCAGTACTAAGTATGATCTTGAATCCAATAACATTGCATACTAAGGAACAGTAAATACCTTTCAGTTCATCGATTAAAACGAGTTTGTGAAAATACTTATAAAGATCAAATTTAAGATATTTGCTACAATTAGAACATGTAATACACAGTACTGAAATATAATCTGTTGACTGAGATAGTACATCCACAGTTACCCCTAAAGAAGTAATCAGAAAAACATTAGACCTTCCAGATTATGGCCTCCGACAACAGAGGCGGAAGTGGCAGGTATAAAAAAGGTGCTGTAGCCATCAAGAGAAATTGGATTGGAAATGCTTCCTGCAATTAGGTCATTTTGAAACCCACCAAAAAACGTTTCCAGTCGGGACCTGATAAGTTCCAGGAAAGAACATCAATGTCAAACAGAGTCCTATTTAGGTAGACGTATCAGAGGTATTATGTGTGCGCTGTTGCAGATTGTTCCATTTAGATCTCCCACTGCAGTTGGTTTCACTATTGCATTAGAACAAACATCCTCATTTTTTGATGTAAGAGGATCCGCTGCCATACGCTGATTTGTTGGAGGAGAAATCAAAGATTGTGAATACAAATTGATTAGATCCACATCCTTAACTTGAACTAGATCAGCAAACAACTGATGTTGTACTTGGGGCAACAACAGTGGAAATGTATGTCTTTAGTTGGATTGTGGAATCTTTTGGTGGAAGAGTATCATATATTTAAAGGCCATCAACTAAGGAAAGGCCCCTTAGTTACATTTTTATAAATTGAAGTTTTTGCATGGTCAGAATAATGTTCAACCATTGTAATGTCTTATCTAATCAATGAATAGCAACCTTTAATAGATCTGATGCCATGTGTAACTCTGTTGCATAGGAAATGTGGTGTATATTCATTCTTCAATTGTGGAAATTACCGGACAACACACATGCATTTTGAATAGTGAACTTTGTGTTTCGATGTTTATAAAACTAAAGGCTTTGTTAAGCACCATTTCTTTAATATTTGTGCTAAGCTTCACTCCATCTCCAACAAGTACATCCTTAATGTTCTTTTTCAAAATTAGAGGTGACCGTCAATATGGGAGATAATATCAGATGCTTATCTTTTACATTGAAGGCTGTCTCAGCAATACACTTAGCATGGATGCATGGTCTTGCAAGTTGTGGAACAATTGGTATCTCAAGAGCTTCCATAGTATTATCCATACTGGTTATAGTACTTGAAGATTTAATTCCCTTATCATTTTTGACACAAGACATACAAGAATCGTCATCCACATTTAAGAGGGGGAGGTATATCGATGGGTGGGTAATATCAGTTTCATAGAGTAATAACATCAGAAATCAGGGTTTTTTTTTAGCATTCTTTACCTTCCTCTGAGATCCAGTTACAGTTCTAAAGGAAGGTTCTGTTAAATCAACTGATAGTATGATGTGGACTTGAGCAGAGAAACCAAAGGAAATATCAGCACAGTGTTCCGGTCTCCATACTATCGTATAGGTTTGGAGCTCTTTAAAAACTTTAGTCACCAGTAGATTCATAGACATTGAAATATCAGAAATATTTTCAGTACTAGCCACCTCAATCACATTAATACTAGCAGGCAAGCTACCCTCCAGAAGGGTGCTTGGAGAACCATTTATAGAATCAAAAGTTAAAAGTTAATAAGGACTGTTTTATAGTCAGTCCATTTTGGATGATAGATTAACATCTTCCACTGGGGGAACATTGGCAGAGGAAGGTGATATCAGAACATTACAATTTGAGAGTATTCTGCCACATGCCTAATCAGCATATTGGCCTCTAAGTTTAGTAATTTGAGTGGGATTTTTAGGTAAGTGAAATGGTGACAGAGAAATTGTAGCCTTACATTTAGTCTTGATAAAATATTAAAGCAAAAACAGTCCTGAAAATGTACCTCTAATATATTTCAATGCCCACGGTAGCGGCCGTGTAGCTATGGTTAAGTTGCTCATCTCATAGGAAGACCACTTTTTGGCCGGATTATAACTTTGCCCCCCCTGGACAAAATTACATCAAACTTTGCAAAAAAAAGTATATGGCCCACTTTGAATTTTTTGAAGTTGGGTGAGGTTTCGTGTAGGGGGGCCAAAGTTATAGGGTGGTCCCAATTTTTTTTTCTTCCATAGACTGAATGGAGAAAAACTTTCTGCAGGCCTACAGAGCAAATGGCTGGACGGATTTTCACCAAATTTGCGACAGGAGTAGCGCCTTGGTCCCCAAAGTGTGCTTTTGTAAATTTGGTGAAAATCCATCCTGTACTTTTTTTAAAAACTGCTAAAATACACCTCTAAAAAATAGGGATACCTGGCTCCGGTCCGCTGCTCCATTTCCCTGTTAGCTCCGTGGTCCAAAGTCTCATTGGCCTGGAGTGTGACATGATGCCGGTGAACATTGGACGCGCCCGTTGGTTGGCTGGAGAGAAGTGTGATGTGCGTCATAATTTAGGGAAACATCGGCATGTTCTATCAGAGGATACTGCAGCACCGAAAGGGGCTGGAAAACATGGTTGGCGGCATCTGGTGGTGGGAAGAGGGGATGAAAAGAGTGGGGGGGGGGGGTGAAAAGCAGGTCATATGATATATCTGTTTAAGTGCAAGCAGACGGTGGCGTGTGAGCAGTGTCCATGAGTACTGCGCCAATTGGTGCGTAGCTCTTCAGGTGACTAGTTTCTGTGGTGACTGCAGGGAGGCTGAATTGGTGGTGGGGAGTGCATTGGAGATGATATCAGGATATTTGGATTGGGTGTAGTGTGCTGTTTCACTGTGGTAAGCACCTAGCTCCTTCGGTGCATGGGTGGAGCCCTTGCAGTGAAGAGTATGCCCACTGGTGGTAACTATGCTTCCCACTGTTGGATTGTGTGTGTCGTTTGAGGCTAGTCTACACATTGTTGGTTGCATGGGTTTGGTCATTGTTAGCACATCCTACAGTTTTCCGTCCATGGCTGGAGGTGAAGGAGTTAATAGTCCTGTAGTGTGTCTACTGTGTGAAGTGGTGCAGTACTGTGTGTATAGAGGTGGATAGGGTTCCAGTTGATGGGTTATGTGTTTGGGTTCTGCCCATTGGCCAGATGACAGAGTACTTGACTGTATTGTGATGTATTGTTTGTCACTACTTAATACAGTCGGAGATGCACGGGCAATGTTTGCAAGACTTTGTGGTTTACTTGGAAGTAAAAAATAGTATGTAATTGTAAGTGGCTAGTGGTGCTGGAAGTTGTGCTACTTTTGTGGGTTTTACAAGTGGCTACATGTTTGCATGTATGGCTGTGTTATGTTTTGGGGTTTGGTAGGGGTGTTGGTGCCAGTGTGATGTTTGCGGGTTGTGGTAAGTGGCCACATGTTCCCATGCATGGCTGCATTACATTATGGTGGGTATGGCCAAGGCCTAGCCTCTTGGGTGGGTAGGGGTGCTGGAAGTTGTGCTACGTTTCTGTGTTTTACTATGTGGCTACATGTTTTGGAAGGGGACAACCATCCAAACTGCTGCCTTGTGGTTCACTTTTAGGTGCCGTCGCATGGAGGTGGTGCCGTAGCTGTACAAGGAAGGTTTTCTGTGACTGAGTACTATCTTGCAGATAATGCATCTCACCTGGTTCGCACAAGATTTGGGCACGTCTCCTACGGTGGTAAATAGTTTCCACACCCATGACTCATGCTGGCTGTGGACAATGGGGAATTCCTCTACTTTATCCTCATTCTCCTCTTGATCTCTATCTACACTAACACGCCTGTTCCCTTGTCCAGGCCTTTCAGAAGGAGGTGGTGGTGGTGAGGGTGTGGGTGCTGCTGAGTTGGAGGCAATAGCAGCAGCCATGATTGGTAGTACTTGCAAAGGTAATATAGCAGAGAAGAAATGCTCACAAAGCAATTTCAACATGAAGCAATGTGTACCGCTGCTCTGCTCTGGAAAGCCAAACACAGAATGCAGAAAACCTGACCTCTGGGGTGTTGCATTTTATAGGGCTGCTGTGGAGCAGTTGGAATCGGACAGCGGCCCTAAATCTTTCCCAAAAAAAATTACATGCACAAGGGCAGAGTGTAGGACCTCAGTACGGGTGCACTTTCATAGTTATACTCCATACATTGCAAAAAACAGTACTTTTCCAATGTGCAGGGTCTCGAATCATGTCGGGAAAATAAGGGCCCACATGCAGCGTGGGTGCGGTCCCATGGTGACGTTGCAAATATTCTCTATAGGGATGGCTGTCCTCAGGACGCGTATTGGGCAGAATACTTTGTGCGCATTTGCATAGCTATCCTACAGATACCGTTGGGATCCCCAGACTAATTCACAGTACTACACACGTGCACCAAACATTTTGGAACAAGCTGGGTGTTTGGAGGGTACAGCAGGTGGGATGTTGAGGTGCACAGCTAACCGCAGGATGTGGGTGGCTGCCTTGAACTACTAAAAGTATGTCACATATTTCTTTGGATATGTTGCACAGGGGCGGTGTTATCAGGACACAGAAGAAGAGATACGCATTTGCGTAGCTTTGCAACGGACAAACGTGCACTCCCACACCTAATTACAGTTGCGTCACAAGATGTGGACATGCTGGCCATAGTGGCGTCCTACGGAAGTCTTCATTGTGATTGCAGATAGGCCGGGCAGGTGCAGTGTCCGTAGGACACCTTCATTTTGCTTACTTGCGTTCATCCCCACCAGTCCACTCATAACGGGACTTTGAAAACAAAGGAAAAACCACATGTACACTCAGCAAGAATTTACATATGAACTTTTATTTCCACACATTCATAGATACTATTAGGAAAGGGAACGGGTAGCAGAAACAGATACATTTACAGGGGAATTGGGGATTTGTACGAGTTTGGCGTGAGGGGAGGAAGAGATTGAGGTCTCATCATAGTGTCTCTGAACACACAGAATTTGCAGTGAGGGCGGGCTGGGAAATGGGGAAGGGGTACACATGCAGGTGGGGCAGTAGTATCTTATTTCCTACATTATATGTCCTTATACCAAATCTTTTAAGGCTGGAAAATTGTTCAGCAATTCGTCCATTTTGGCCTCTAATCTGTCCAGTTTTGTATTTGCAGTGTTTCCTTCACTTCCTGTGGCCGTGTACTGTTGTGGTGCATTGCTTTCCTTTCCAGTATGTTCTGTTAAAGACAAACAAAAATGTGTTTGGTGTACATGAAGTAATGTATATTATGTGTTGTACTTTCCACACTGCGGTGCCTACCAATGGTGTAACTGTTGTCACTCATTTTGTCATGAGGGAAATTCTCTTCCAGCCACTCTAGGGTGCTTTCCATTGCTACGTTAAAAAAAAAAAAACATGCTTTTCTACTATTCTACACTGCAAGCACTGTGCAATTATAACACAGACTTTACTGTACTTACCACGTTGAAGTGACGTTGTGGTCTCCGCACTTTAGAGTTCTTCCTTCCTATGTAACGCAGCACAGCAGTAGTCTTGTTCACAGCAGACGTCACTTCTCTTGTTGGTGCATTCCGTTATGGTGCATACCCTATGCCTTTGCTCTGTTTCTTTTATGAGTACTGAGTTGGTAGACCAACTCTATTTTTCCTTGCAATGTACGTACAAGGTGCTGTTTGTATATGTCCCTTGACTTTGCTACATGGTACCGCTATGTAAGAGGAACCCCTGCCTTTCTGAGCAGGTTGGATGCCACCCGATGTCTGCGAACAGCCGCATACTCCGCGATCACTGTACCCATTAACATGGAGCCAGTGGGTTCAGTATGTTGTACGGTACATCACTATAAACTAAGGGGTTCCTGGTAAAAACGTATCAAATTCAGTGAAAAAACGATGTTAAAGCAACGTTATGATTAAGGTGCCCTAATAAAAACCTATCAAATTCAGTGAAAAACGTTGTTAAAGGGGCATTTTGGTTCAGCTGCCCTAATTAAAAGCTATCACATTCAGTGCAAAAGCTTTCTTAAAGGCACATTATAGTTACTTTGCATTAATAACAAACTATCCCTATTATGGTTCCAAGTAAAACTGAAAAAACCTAGAAATTCACCAGTTGTGGTAAGCTAAGCAACCATAACTCCTGCCACCACTGTGCACTGCAAGGACTACCACCCATAACATCACAAATGTCATTGATGACATCACTGATGACATCACATGTGCATTTAGTTTTCATGCACAGCCTCCACACGGGATTGTCATTATAATGTTGGCAGAAAAATATCTGACATCATTGGAAGAGCTATCATGCTCCAAATACTTAATTAAGCGCTGCATTGCTATAAACACCATTGCATTACGGAGTTCTTTCTAGAACATGAATGCGCTCATGTACACAGGTAGCCATTCTCTGCAGCATGCGTCATAGAGGTGCAACATTCAAAACCTTCCATGTTGGATACTAAAATGATGAATGCTTTGGATACTATGAAACATGTAATAAGTACCTAACGATGCCTCCCTTAGTACATAATTGTACAACTACACACACACACCTTAACGAGACTACAACGCATACAAATACGAGTATGTACAGGGAAAGTAACGTAAGCAAAAAAACAGCAGTATTACCAGACAGTGTTTATAACCTCACTAATTAACTTCATGCACGGAAATGATTGTTGTTTTTCAGGCTTCCTTCTTCCCCTATGTATATATATCGAATGATGTGCCAGCACCCTAAGGAAAGCAGTGTAACAACATATGAGAAAGGCAAGGTCTACAAACATAGTACCTTTTGCATTTTTAGTTCCTGAGTGTTAGAGAACAAAACCACCTGCCTTACATATGTCAGTGCACAAAAAAAGAGGGAGCCACACATGTGATGTCATCAGTGATGTCATCAATGACATTTGTGATGTCATCTTTGATGTCATGGGTGGTAGTTCTTGCCGTGAACAGTGGTGGCGCAAGTTATGGTTGCTTAGCTTACCATAACTGGCACATTTCTGGGGGATTTCGGTTTTACTAGTAACCATAATAGGGATAGGTTGTTATTTGTGCAAAGAAACTATAATGTTCCTTTAAGAAAGTTTTTGCACTGAATGTGATAGCTTTTTATTAGGGCAGCTGAACCATAACGCCCCTTTAACAATGTTTTTTCACTGAATTTGATAGATTTTTATTAGGGAACCTTAATCATAACATTCCTTTAACATAGTTTGTTCACTTAATTTGATAGGATTTTAGTAGCACAACTTAACCACATCGTCCCTTTAACAAAGCTTTTTCAGTGAATATATATATAAGATGCATTCATGGAAAGACTGTTGGCTGTCCAGAAACATGAACACAAATGTGGACTCTGTTAGTCTTCAGAATCTCAATATCTAACGTATGTAAGGACTCAAAATAGATGGCTCAAACGCAATGCCCACACTCCCCTTCATTCTGCCTGGAATCAGTTCTTCTGGAGCACATTTCAGGTAGCAATCTGTTCCAGGCTTGTTCTAGTGCCGTACCGCTTCCTGGGTCATGAGTCGGCCATTGACCTTGCTGAGTGAATCTCTGCCCGACTTCTGCTGGCATCATCATACTCAGGAGCTGGTTCATATCAACCCAAGAAGGGTTATAGTGCTGACTTACCATCTCAATCTGCTCGGCAAATCACTAGGGACCTAATTCATGGTGACTTTGCACTGCACAAATGCACTTTGTACTGGTCTGTGAATCAGTGTTTGTTGGCCGTGAAAGTCACCTTGCACCGTGCTAAAAGTTCCATGAGTTACGCCCTAAGTCTAACTCTCCTCCCTAATATAGAGGAATCTTTAACTACATTCTAGTGGTCTTTTGGGGGTGTTGGGACATGCACATACACTGGACTGTCTTCCCTGTCTGTACTAGTGATATTTCCTAGCACCTGCCTCAGTGGTGCCTGGGTGACACGAGATCCTTCCATAGTTGATGTCTTCCCTTGTTAGGGTAACTCCATTAGGTGGGAACTTGTGGAAACCTGTTGGCAGCTATCTCTCTACGATTCTCTGTCAGGAAATATGCATGCAGTGTTTGCTCGGTCCAAACATTTGCTGATTGTAGAGGTCTAGTGATGGATTGTGCACAGGAGTTGGCCACTGAACTGATATAGGCCGTTGGATAATCAGCCCCTGAGAACCTTGCAAACCTTTCATCTGAGCTGGTCTATACAGTGTAGTAAAAGCCAAGGGTGGGAATGTTGCACTGTCTGTGCACTCCTTCTGTCGGGGATAGTCTGTGTAATAGGAAGGAACTCAATTATATCTTCTGACCGGGATCCTACGTACATTTCACCAATTGATGGTAAGTCAGTGCAAGTGCCGATCCCCTTTCTTCCCCTGTTCAAGCCCTGATTCTCAAGCTTTTGATGTGATCTTTCATGTTATCATTTACATCTTTAAATCCCCTAATTTTGGGGGCATGCTGACTTTCTGATGTCTCTTCAATCCAATCTGACTAGTCCTCCCACTGTTTCGGACCAATGTTCCTCTTCTTTATTCATATTTGTGCTTTAGGTTATTCGACTGGTCAATATGAAAGGTACCTCCTAGCAGGAACTGGTTATGCTGATTTCCCACGTGAGATTGGGCAATTTCGTGCAAATACGTGCCTATTCTGCTGGTGTACAAATATATGCCGCAGAGACACTAGGAGGTATAGGAACGTCTGTACACATGTTCCATTATTTATTCCTGTTTTACCCTACCTAATACTAATTACATCTCCCGCCGCCATTTCACAGACAATCCCAAACACACTCTTACACCAAAAAAACGAATTTTTCTGTGACCCCAATAGCAGGTCCTCAAACGAATAATGACACTCATACTGCACTCATACTCACTAACCTGATTCAATTCCAGTTGGCCGGCCCAACATTTCATTTGAGGGCACATTTTATTTTACCAGACCCAGACTATATAATGTTTGTGTCATACAACATTGTTGAACAGATGCCGATTATTTCATTTGCCCAGTTTCGTATTTACCCAGATCCGATACTTACATTCTGAATGTGATTCCACCATTGGATTAACCATTGGTTCCGTCTCTGGCTAAAAGAAGTACCACTTGTAGTCGGCCTCCTGCTGACCACCCCTCGAGAGTTTTTAATAGGGCTCCTTACCACTCAGTTGGCACTGAAGGAGCTTGGGGCAAAGTGGTTCACAAGCTGGCAGTACGCACTCAGAGTGCAACAGGGCCAAGTTGCAGCCCCAAATTGTCAGAGAAACAGAGCTCATGCAATCGTGTTCGGGATGTGACAAACACACGGTCATCTTTTTGCCTTGCAAGACAATCAACAGAGCTACATGTTCTCTCCACCAGAACAAACCCACAACAACCTGACCTACCCACCAGAGCTCCATCTTTATCGGTCAAGCCATTGTGACACAAGACTATCGAAGAATCTTCTAGAAAGTGGTGTATAACCTCCCTCCACTATCCAGTTAATTATGGTGGGCAGACAAGTTCATCGTCGATGTAGATGTCTCACATGTTGATAACCTGAGCAGAATCCCTCTGGAAAGTTCTTCTTCTGTCTTACTCGTGGTTGCTACACAAGTCCTCTATTTTAGCCAGTTCGCATCATGCGACCCGGAAGAGGGCCCTTGCACAAAAGCCTTAGTCAGCAGTTTCCAAATACTGATTACGCTATGCAAATAAGTCAGTAAAAACAAAAATGAATGGCAACAGAGAAACACGAAATACGATGATGAATGAGTTATTGTTTCAAACTATATTAGCTGAAATGGAAATATAAGGCAATTGTGAAATAAAGTCACACATGAAAGATTTATAAAAACAAATCACGTGACAAGAGTGAAAACTAGCATGGGAAAAAAATCTAGAGACAGCCAACACTATGAGGGAAGAAAGTGCTGGATGAGGTTCATGTCGCAGATAGGGAGACTGGAGAAATAAAGATGGGTTCCGCAGAAGAACAAAATGGCCGCCCCCTGTGCTGAACCACCTGCTTGCCATCAGCTTGCCAAAATAAGACCCTGGGTTGTGGTTTACGGGAAACCCTACAGTGGTGGACTGAACGCCATTTTACAAAAAGAAAACGACCTATATTGTAACTGCTAAAATATATCATCTAAAGTTCTAAAAGAAATGCCCACACGGGTTTAATGAGAAGGAAGAGGTGGTTTCTTTGGATCCTATGAGAATGGGCATTCCGGTGGCATTATTTCACAAAGTGTGCTTGCTAGGGATAAAAAGTTTGGCATGTTGGCGAGCAGGAAAGATGAGAGGACGTGTGGTCTTCAAAAACAAGTCTGCCTTGGGGAACTGTGCTCTGCTTTCCCAGAGCCCATCTAGGTCGTTTGATAGTTGCCTGCGGCAATGGCCCTCTTGCTGCAGAAATAGAAGACAATGACAAGCATCGAAGGTGACTGGCAGATGACAAGCAATCGTCTGGCTACAGGGACTAGCGGGACCCTCATTCCATGCAGCCATCGCTGTGCATTTCCTAGACGTGTCATCTGCTCTGTGACACTTCTGATTTCTCCCTCCCTCTGCAATGCTTGCTGCCTTCCAGTATTGATTTTTAAACACATGCAAATTTAGCCAAGATGGCTCATTTTGTTATCGATCGCCGAGTGCTGGCATTCTAATCATTAACTAATTGTCTCGGTGCTCTATTGACAACTTAGCCACCTTGCCACTAATTTCTGCTGACATGGTGGCGGCCTCCGAGAACTTAGTTAACCTTTTAATGTCCATTGAAGATCCCAGGACCTGATGACGATTGATTGACCTGGCCCCTGTGTTAGATAAAACCTCATCAGCGTTCCAAGTGATTTGTTTAATGAGCCATCATTACATGACAAGAACCAGGTGAACTCGGACGTCCCCTTCCCTGTTCCTTCTTATTTGGTAGAGATGTGTGAATTGGTGCCTCTCAGTTTCATTTCCCTACTTTACTCAAACCAAACCATATGGGAAACACTGCCTCCTTTCCAGGCACGCTCTACACCCCCTTACAAAAACTCCTACTTTATATACTGGCTATTTCTATCACGTTTCATGGCGAACTCGACCCTGTGGGACCTGGTATCGAACCGTGTTGCTTGGCGTTTTACTGTGGCCAAGACTAGTCGATGACCCTACTACTTGGTCTACTATAAAAGTAGAATTGATGCAAGTTGCCTGGCAGTGTGGGATTGGTCAATGAGTAAATTAGTGATCTGGAAAATAACATTGCCTCAGAAAACTTTAAGGCTCTGAATAGGTGACAATATGTACTGGTTTTCGCCAGGAGACTAAAGTGTAGGCCTGGAGGGGTTTACCTATTACATCAGTCTGCCCTCCAAATGCCGCCCCCTGCAGTATGTTACTTGACTGTCTCGGGAAGATAGCTCAGGGGCAACGTGCTCGCCTTGGTAACAAGACGACACAGAGTAAAACAGGTTCGATCCCCGGGTCCACACTTAGAAACCTCTGGGTATTAAGCGCGTTATAAATAACCTATCATGTCATGTCATGTATAGCGCTTCACACTGCTGTCGGGCCTTGCTAAAGCACTTGGAGAGAAGGGGAGGGATACGCATGGGGGGAGATGGTGAAGCAGTGCATATTGGGTGCTGTTTCACACTGTAGCAAATGACGAGCATGGTTAGGAGCCAGTTGCCTAGAGTCACTTGGCTAGTGCAACCTAACTCTTGTTTACACAGCCGTCATGGTCTTGCGCAGAAAACGGCAAAAGCGAGGTATAATGTGACCTATCCAGTGGTTGAAGTGTGCGAAAAGAAGCAGTGGAACTATGTTCCCTGCCGGCCTGCCCCCGCTTCCCACAAACCACATGGACACGCCCCCTCCCGCCCATATCCAAACCCCTAAACAAGCACACCTGCTGTTTTAAGGGAATGTTCAGTGGAGTGCACTGAAATACAACTTTCAACTTCTTCCTACACTTTTAGTTTAGTACGAAACCATTCTGGAACGGTATCTTTTTAAAATAAAGTAGAGGAGCAATGCGCACAACCACTCCCGCCCACTTGCACCACCGTGCATAGCATGTGTCAGTGGAAAGTGCAGAAGGCGCGAATAGTACATGCTTCAGGGACAATAAATGTTTTTTTTCAGACTGTTACGAGGTAGGAGGAAAAGGACATGAAGGGGTTAAGGAAATGTGAGGTGGGAAGAGGAAGAGGAGGAGCCTGCTGAGGGATGGCTGAAGTTAGTTAGAAATAAACAGCAGAAGCATCCGATGTGTCCTGTCGTCCTTTACCTCTAGAGATGATAAATCCTGTCAACAACTGGCGACGAGGATAAAAAATGAAGTACACCTCCTTTGCCGTGGCATGAGACCGTCCTTCCCGTGCAAGCTGCCCATCTTTTACCGCCGTCCGGCATCCTTTGGCCTGCAGCGCCGCCCAGTCCAGCCAGCCTCCGTTACAATGCCTGCGCCAGCACCCTCACAACTACAAGGGAGGAACACATAGACGCAGCACTGCACCACAGAACACACAAGGTGAGGGACGAGCCACAGCCAGCACACCAGGCAGAACGCCGGTACTGTTAGCATTGCAACAGCAAGCCCCGCACAGCGTAGACCCTAAAGCAGGCAGGAAAACACCACTGGTGGAACACCGGCACCGTTAGCATTACTCTGACGTCAAAACGAGCGGCTGGAATCAACAGACATCAGCTCTGCATTGCGAGGTGAGGGACAACACCTCATTGCCACACAGCAACAGCCCAATGACTTGTTGAGAGGGAACTTTTTAACCCATACCAAACTCACCACAAGCAAGGAAGCGGTACCAGGACCCTGGGTAACATACAGACCAGTCACGACCGTCCCAACAAGCGACAGAGCATGTGCACAGCCAAGCCCAATGGAAAGCACAGACCAGGGAACAAGCACCCTCAATCACGACTCAGTAGATAGGAGAGCACAGTCAGAAGGCACAGAGCCTGGGCGCCTGAACACCAGTGAGCATGGTGGTTCAGGCGGATGGACAAGACGCACCCCTACGCATGGCGAGCAGCATAGCCTTCCTGAGAAAATCTGCCTCATTCATCCTCGAACCACAGGCAGACATAGGACTCACATGGATGGTTTTGGTCAAAGATTTCGCCAGCTTCATCAAGGCAGCAGGAGAAGAAAAGTCTCCTGCTCTAAAAGACATCTTCAAAAATCTGGCTGGAAGAGAGATAAATGGCATCATCAAGACCATCCCGCCTAAGGACAGAAACATCTATGAAGCACTTGTAACAGCTCTAGACAGGAAGCTCGTAATACAACCAAACTGGGACTATGAACAATATGTCTTCAACCAATGCCACCAGGCCTCCCACGAAACGGTGGAAGAAATAATCACGAGACTCCACCAGAAACTTGTCCACTGCCAATTCTCCGCCTTTTCAGATGATGAGGCAATTCAGCTCTGGGTAATTTAAGGGAATCTGTTATCTGTACTCCAGAAACAAGTACTGAAGAAACTCTGATTTATAGACGACCTCGTCACCTGATAGAGATGGCAAGAGTACACGAGAGATTGGAGATACATGCCTCTGCCATCGAGTCGCCAAAAAAAGAAAACGGACAAAGAGGAGAGAGTGGCAGCATTCACCAGTGGTAGAGAAGGGGAGAGAAATACTGCAAAACACCAGACACCACCAAGAGGACTGCAGAAAGATGGATATGCTCAGCTGAGACCAGGGCCCCGACCGAAGAGGCTGCGCTACCACTGTGGTGAACCTTTGCTCCATGCTGGACCATGCCCAGCAATGACACAAAGATGCTCCAGATGTGGGAGAGGAGGACAAATCCAGACAGTGTGCCGGGAAGGGAGACCATTCCCACCGACGTGCCATCCGCAGGCAACGCAATCTGGCTGGAGAATGCCATACAGGACAACTCAACCGCTCCCACAGTGTAGACAGGGCTAGTCCTACTCGCAACCACTGAGGAGAATGGTAAGATTGATGGAACAGGGCTGGGATTACAGCAGAGCCCATGTGAATGAAGCATTATTTTGACCTGATTACTACGGTGACACATATCGCTAACCAGAGGAACAATACGCCAACTGGGACGAGTTCTCATGTGGGCTAGACCCTGAGTTCCCAGGCAATTTTGTGAACCTCATCCAGGGGATGCATGAAGGCAATGAGGTGCCCGATGCTATGACTAATGATGGACAAGGTCATTCACACATTACTCATTGACACCAAGGTGAACATCAACATCATGGTGGAACAAGTATTCAGACTCACAGAAAATACCCAGGAACTGTCACCAACCAGAGCAAGCATTTTTCAGTGGGGAGCCAGTGTACCTCTAGAGTCAATAGAACAATTTAAGAAATCATTTTCCTTCAAAGGGTAAAGGATCAACGCCACCATTCACATTCTACATAGCCCCATCCAAGGCAAATGTCTCCTCAGCTATTGCACTGCGGAAGCACTTGGTTTGATAAACATCCAATTCAACGAAGGGTACATGGTCATGTGCACTGGCAGGCAACATGTCCATTGATTGTTCTGCCACCTAGCAGGGTTCCCACTCACCAAGGATTTGATCAAAGGAATTATTCCTGAACTTTTTCGAGGAATGGGTAGACTAAAAGGGATGTTAATCAGCCTCCACATCAACAATCAAATTAAGGCCGTCCCACAACACCAGCGCGGAGTGGGCTTCCATCTACAGGATGCCATATCACAACAGCTACAACAACTCCTGGACAATGACATTTTTGAAGGAGCGACAGGGCCCACCCCATGGATCTCACCACTGGTGGAGGTACCAAATGAAGGCAACAGAATATGCCTCTGTGTTGACATGAGAGTGGCCAACACTGCCATAGAGAGGGAGAGACACCCAGGGCCCAGAATAGAGGACATGATCATCAGCCTAAACTGTGTCACGAAATTCTCAAAACTCAACCTCAACCAGGGGTACCATCAGGTCGAGCTGCACCTAGACTCTAGATTGGACCACCACATTCACATCCCATGACGTTCTCTTTTGATATAAGCGGGTGAACTATGGGATCACTTCTGCTGCAGACATTTTTCAGGAGACCATCAGGCACTTGCTCCTCTCGGTGCGAAGGGCATTCAACTACTCAGACGACATCCTGGTATACTGTACCACACTCGAGGAGCATGACGAGGCTCTCATAGAGGTGTGCAAAATCCTGAGGACAGCGGGGCTTGCTTTAACAAGTGCAACGTTTGCAGAGATAAGTTAAGGTTCCATGGACACATTTTCTATGGGGAAGGAATGCAACCCAACCCCGGAAAAGTATGTGCAATCAAAAAACTCATGGAGCCTACCCATATGGGTGAAGTTAGATCCTTCCTAGGGATGGCGAGATACTGCACCCGCTATCTGCAAAGGTACGCCATTAACACTTTGCCTTTACAACGACTTCTGAGAAAGGGCGAGCCATTCAGGTGGGTGGGAGAGTTCCAGAGGGCATTCAACATGATCAAAAGGGAGCTGACGAGCGCGACACACCTGGCATACTTCAACCGAAGCTGGCACACAAAGCTAGTCGTAGATGCCAGCCCAGTCAGCCTAGGAGCCATCTTGGCACAGCGAAAGAAGCCAGATGCCCCAGCAAGCTTCGTCATGGTGTACACAAGCAGATCGCTATACCCCAAGGAAAGCGCCTACTCACAGGTGGAAAAAGAAAGCCTAGCAGCTGTGTGGGCATGCAAGCACATCCACCGCTTCATAGTGGGCAAAATGTTTACCCTTGTGACAGACCACCAAGCCCTCCTATCGCTGTTTGGGAAGCCAAAAACAGGAATGCCTCCCAGGATCGAAATGGTGGGACATCCGCCTCCAAGAATATGACTATAACATGTTTAACCGAGAGGGGACAACAATCCGGCCGACAATATTTCGAGGCACCCGGCAAGATCCAGTGAGTCGCCACGAAAGGGCAATGCAGAATACCTATGCTATGTCACGGAACAGGCTCTACCACCCACACTCACCATCGAGGATATAGCCACTGCTACACACGCCAAATTATCATCCAGATGGGCCAGTGAACTACGATTGCAAACAAATGGAGGGACTACAGAGGGCTATCACACCAGCATTAGGGTGTGAACAAACAAGACCTAGAATGAATGTCAACAATCAGCACAGAACTGGCAGTTTTGGAACAAGGAATACTACTAGGAGGATGCCGGATAGTCATCCCATTATTACTCCGCAGGGGACTAGTACAATTGGTGCATGAAGGACACCATGGGATAGAGGCAACCAAGAATCTACTACGACAATCAGCATGGTTCCCATGGATGGACGACATGGTGGAAGAGACGGTGAGAAGCTGCCTCCCATGTCACTGCACCACCAGAAGCGACTCCCCACTCCCTCTACAACTGACATGATTCCCTTAAGAAGTGAGAAAAGTGGTCACCATGGACTTCTATGGGCCACTGGAAATTCTCAAGATTCCCCATCATCAAACACATACAGTCCAGAGCCTTCTCCCAAGTCGTCGGCATCCTAGATGAAGTATTCAGCGAGTGGGGCAGCCCCACCACGTTAAAGACCGACAATGGACGGCCTTTCAATGGTCATGAATTCCAGAGATTCACAAGACTTCTAGGATTTAATCATCAGCCGATAACACTGCTGTGGCCACAGGCCAATGGGATAGCAGAGCAGTTCATGTCATCAATCAAAAGAACCATCCAAAAATCAGCCTTTGAGGAGATGCCAATCCAGCAGGCCCTAAGTCACATGCTCTGCCACTACCGAAACACACCACACTTCGTGAACGGAGTTCCACCCGGGGACCTAATGAGGTCATACCAGGCCAAGACGCTCTTACCACAAGGGGACAGCAGAGCCAGGAAGTTGCCTGGAGACCAGGCAGCAATAGAGGACGAGGTGAGCGAATGGGATGTGGCAGCGATGGAATGCAGACTCATTGAAGAAGTGTAACATGGATGTAAGGAGATATGAGGGGGAGGTGATACGATGGAGGAGGAAAAGGACATGAAGGGGTTAAAGAAATGTGAGGTGGGAGCAGCAAGACGAGGAACCTACAGTGGGACGGGGGAAGTTAGTTGGAAATAAATAGTAGAAGCATCCGTGTCCTGTCGTCCTTTACCTTTAGAGTGATGAATCCTGTCAACACAGGGTGGGGCGTAATTGGAGTATTATGTATTAATGTCAGCAAATCCTTTAACTGCTGATCCTCGGCCACCAACAGGAACACATCTTTGTGGGTTTGCATTGTCTTTTTCAAACGCAGGGGTTGTTGTTACTTGGCGGCCTGGTAGGGTAGGAGCAGGGTCGGGCACATGTCACACTTGCCTTAGACAGGTTCTATAACCAGCAAAGAGGGTTGGCCTGTGGCACTTATGCCGAAACAAGAATTGAAAAGGTGTGTAATTGAAATACTAAGTGCTTTTTGAAGTCACAGTGACCGTGTTAAAACAAGGTTTGCACATGTGAAGTGCACATGGGAAATGCACATGTTAAGGGCGCTAAGAATAGAAATTAAATCATGTGATCAAATTTAGAGTTACAAACTCTAAAGGATAGCAAATTCAAATCTGTACAGATAGAACTCGTATGCCGTAACATTGGGATGACATCCGATAGGGAACACTACTAAAAGAAGAAGCTGCCTTGAGGATAACCGTAGGTCGAAACACGTGTCGGCTGTGATCAACAATAAACATCAAAAAAGTTTACAATAAGAACGTACAACCGTGTCTGTCTACTATGACACAAACAAGGGGACTGATTATAATTAGTTGTAGCACTATTTGGCAGCATTAGACTAACAATTTTACTGCAAATGACCAAGAAGACTTGGGGTTTTCTTCTTAATGCTGATACTGGTTCATGCAACACAATCTCTAGATTAGGCACTTAGCACACCTGACCAAGGTTATACCCCACTTTTACTCAATCTGCAGACATAGCCATGTTGCTAATTGGGTTCTGTTCGTTTTTCCTCCTCTTCTATCCATGTGACCATTAAGTGTACTCACGTATCAGTGCACCGTGACCGGTATTCCAGTTAGTCATGAACTACAGCTTCCCAGCCACTCAGTCCTTTCCTGGCATGGAATGTGTCAGGTTGTGCCAGGGGGAAGGGAGGCTTGGCATTGTCTCTCAGGCCACAGCCTGTCCAAACCTCTGATACAGCTACATCCTTTGTTCTTAATCACCTCCCACTATTTGTTTAGTCTTCACCTTAACCCATTTTTGGTTAAATACTATGTGCCAGATTTTCACAAATAAAAAAAGTGTGCAAATCCGAGATGCGCCTGAAATGAGCCACACATGCTCCATAAATAGATGTGCCACATTTAAAGAAGTGTGCATCTCAGACATGTGCTACTTTGTTTGTTTGTTTGTTTATTGAATTTATAAAGCGCACCAGACCCGGGAGTAGCAGGGCGCAGCAAGGTTATGCAAGGCTTAGTGTAAAATGATTTTTCAAAAGATGCACAAAGTGGGAGGAGAGCATGCAAATACACCAAATTAAGCATGCAAAAGGGGAGTGACCACAGAAAGTGAGCAAAGTTGCACCAAAAGACCTTCAACATTTGCTCCATTGAAAGGTGGAGTAAATGGCCCACAAAACAGTGCAAGTGGCCTTTCTAACCATAGGAGCACACAGTGCACCCCTATCACAACCAAAAAGACTGTATAAAAGTAGAGCACAGAGAGGCAGGTTTTCGTTCCCAAAATGGCCACTCCAAAAGGCATGATGCTGCGGCACCGACCGATGAGGACGGAAACGAAATATAGAAGCATCGCCTTATTTAAACAGGCTGATGCAGAGGTCACTATAGACCGCTTCCAACTCCATTTCATACCAGAGATGGTGAGTCAATGAAAGAAGGTCCATAGCACACCCATGGCAGCCCATGCCATGCCACCATTGTTCAACGTACTTCACTTAATTTCAAAGGGCTCCTTCGAGGCAACCACTGGCATCATGGTGGTGATATCATAATCCTCACAGCCACAGGCCCTACACAAGGTCTTCAACATGGTCCTTACACCTGCCAGGGTATAAATGGGTAGGCCCCCTTATGCATGTACCAAGGCAAGATGACGAAGGACATTTGACGACATAGCCGGGTATTGTGCGATTGCATTGCACTTGATTGCACCCATTTCTCCTCATCGACTGCAGCCATAGAACATTTGTACAGGAGAGAGGGGATATTAGGAAGTAGAACACTTTCCACGTGGTTGCCTAGCAATCAAAGTGCCAGTTTTTACTTAATTATTAGAATTAAACACATAATCCACATCTACATGAGCACAGTCATAGGCATTGCTGTACAACATTCCTGAATGGCATGACACAACTACCACCTGAGCCATTTAAATGAAATACACTTACTCCGATGGGAAATGATCCACTTTAGATAGTAAACTCACCACAAAGCTGAATTAAAAAAACCTTGGGCCTCGTTATGAATATGCCGGTCTGGTAACAGCGGTGCTGGTAAGCTACTGGCACCGTTGTTACCAGACTGGCATACCGAGTTCTGCGAGCTAGTGCCTTTCCGCCTGCCAGGTCTGACCTGGTGGGCGGAACAGCACCCGCTCGCAGACCTTGATGGTAGCACCAGTACCATTAGGAATGGTGCCGGCGCTACCGTCCTCCCCATTCACATTGAGTCCGAATGGACTCAATGGAAATGGGGAGTAATTGTTTCCACCAATCAGCAATGGGGAATTACTGGGACACCAGGACTGTAAAGCCCCGGTAAGTCCCCATTGCCAGGCACCAGAAAAAAAAATGACTCCGGTGGCAGCCGTGACATTTTTACCGGCACAGCTACTGCCAGGGTCATAATGAGGCCCATTGTCTTATTCTCAGACTTACTATGCATGTTAGACAAAAAAAGAGAATGAACGCTAAACAAATTGTTCAAAATACTTTGCTCGTGTTTTTAGGGTGTCTCGTGAGATGCTCATGTCAGCATTTGCACATAATTAACATATGTGCCACTCAATAAATGCCCCATTAAATGCCCACTTGTTAGCACCTCATTTGCACCATACAGGGGTGGAATGGGAACCAAAAGAGGCCCTGGAAGTAATGTTCAAAGTGGCCCCAAGTTATACATTTTAACCAAGTCGAACCATTTTCCTATGGGAACATTTGGGAACATCACACAAAAGAGGCCCAGGGTGCAGAGGCCTACCGGGAAATCTCCAGAGTTCCCTATAGGCCAGTCCACCCTTGGTGCCACCATTTGCGCACCTTTTCCCCATTGGGCATCTTGGGGTATTTTCTTTGGGAATTTGCCATCTCCAATGAGCTGTGCCATGGCACAGGTGCATCTTTGCGCCCTGGTGCATCTCATTGCAATACCCACGTTTTTGAGAAGCGGGCCATAGGTCTCCAGCTGTTCCTTATGCATCTTTTTGTCCATTATGTTGCCTCTGGGTCTACCATAACCTGGGTCCATTGGGGTTAGAGTCGGCCCCACTTGGTTTGGTTGGTCCTTGGGGTCGGTATGCCTTGCCTCCTCTGCCCTCTTTTCCCCACTTCAGACGTAGCCATGCTTTCAGTTCGCGGTGCTACTCCTCAGGGTTCATTTATTAACCCACTGAGGATGTGAAAAGAATTCCCCCTACATATTACATTTTCCAGTCACGCGGCCTTTACTATTTCCTACTCACGCATATTCTCAGGGCTTTTCACACAGCTGAGAGTTGGTGACAGGGGCCAAGTGCTAAAAAGTAAAGCAGGGGACTCCTGAACAAACGCAATAGGGTGTTAGCCCTACAAATTGCACGGGACAAATGAGCATTTGCCTTTCATAAAATCAAAACATACAAAAAAACCAAGAAAGGATATATTCTTCTAATAGTGTTTGAAAATGTTAAAAGGTGTGCACGTTTTAAACAATACTGTAGAAATGACTGAATCCAATGGTTGTGACGAAGAAGTGACCCAAATGTGTTTTTAAAAAAAATGTTTTACAGATAAAAACACCTTTTCAATCAAGTATATGTGGGTGTAGGGTAAGGGATATGAATAACGGTAGGAGGAATGGGGGGGGTGCAGGGGTTCTCCCCCCACAATAAACAAAAAAAATGTGGTCACTTCACTCTTTCGAAAACATGGATTTGGTCAAATTACCTACATCCTGTCGTAAACCCCAAGAATCAATGCCAATGTTTTCCATCGAAATTGCAGTCCCAAAATGTGACATTTCATCTTTAGTTATTTGTTATTTTTCTACAGGTCATATGGTGTTGTGGTAAAGTTCCCAACCTGTCAAGCTGGGGACTCCGGATTAAATCCCCAGCTCACTCATACATTCTAACAAAACAGTGAAAGTTTCTCGTTTTACAGGCGCCATGTTAGATGCTCCGGGGGAGAGCGCTGGTGTCCGCCCTCTCGCGTGTACCATCGGCTTGAACCCTGGTTGGCGATGTGTCTGACGCTGTGCAAACCCTAGGGGCTGGCAATATTTGGGCCGGCTGGGTAATGTTTTCAAGGTATTTCAAGTATTTGCCACATTGGGGTTACTGATTGGGGAAATAAAAAAAATAGTTTTCGTGGGGCTTCCTGTTTTGCGCCTTACTTGTGCAAACTTCTTTTTGGCCAATTTAGTTGAAATCATTGGTTTGCGATCATCAGAAAAGGCAAGCCCTGAGGGAAATGTTTACACATTGCATTTCCTCTCTCTTATCATGCCTTTAGGTCTGGACATCCTATATTGTGGGTATATGGCAGCCCAGAGCGGTAATATGAAATGGAGCTATGAATACCACCCATGCCCTTGGGGTGATCTGAATTCCCATAGTCTGCATCCATGCTGCTCACATTTCAATTGGTGGCGGTACCTGTCTGGCCTCTTAGCATCTGACAGACTTCGTGAAGGGCTGCATTATTCTGTTACAGTTTGGTGGAAGCATGGATGGGATTTCTCTTTTCTTCGGTTTATCGACATTTTTATAGCCTTAGAGATGGAGGGAGGGTCTTTATCGCACAATAATGACCTGTTAGGGAAGGGCCATTATCCCAATGCGATAATCACCCCTCCTGAGGTCTATAAGGCTACTAGCACATTCTGGTAACAGTAATATATTTTTCTGAGTTGTGGTTGTAAACAACAAAAAAAAAATCAAACCGTGCTAGTAGATTAAACTTGCTTTTACTTTGTACTATTTCAAAAACAAGGGTGTCTTTATAAATTAAGCCTTTCAATTGCAAACTTGGTTGCACTGAAGGGTTTAACATGAGCACGTGTAAACTGTAATTTAAAAAGAAACAGTCTCTCTAAAAGAAAATGAAAACTTTCTACATGTTTTAGCTTTCTCTTTGGTGTGGCAAATTGAGAGTTGCAGAGAGGAAAAAAAAGATATTCGCAGAGAGGGAGTGTTTTGATGAACAAAATCATATCTGGAGGTTGCATTGCTGTTTCCCTGCCTGATTTTGAAGTTAGAATATTCAGAATGCAGTTAAATAGCAGGCGTTATTGACTGAACTCTGAACATTCTGATTGACTGAGAGGAGGTCAATAACAACTTCCATGTGCTAGTAAGTCATAAAAACATATACTTAATGACAACACATCTCTTCCTTTTGATTAGCTAAAATATGACATTGTAGAAAACTATTAAATCTGTTGGAACACATTGGGCCTCATTACGACCCTGGCGGTAAGGGGTTAGCGCCAGCGTTAGCTGCGCCGACCCCTTACCGCCAATTACGAGTTCCCTTTCCGCCATGGCGGTTTTTACACCTGCTTTTAGCGGGTGTAAAAAACCATGGCGGTAAGGGAACTTGGTGTTAATTACGCCACCGTAATTTACGGTGGCGTAATTAACGCCTTCCCCACTCCCATTATGCCCTATGGGGCAAAAATGGGAATGGGGAAGGGTAAATGGGGATTGGGGATTTACCGCCCCGCCAAGGTCGGAATGGGGCGGTAAATCCCCTTACCGCCATGGCGTTAACGTAGTTAGCACCATGGCGGTAAAGTCACGGCCCTGGCGGTAACTTACCGCCAGGGTCGTAATGAGGCCCATTGTCTAGAAACAACTAGGCACCTAAATTTGTATAGCTATATCTTGCGGCACATTGCTAAATATTTGTAATCGTTCGATTATAAAATGTTACCGTAAAGTGCATGTTACTTAGTAAATTGGAATTCATGTTTTTTTTTACAAATCTTGTGACATTTGACCTGAGACAGCAGTCTTTTGGTCCCAGGAATAAAAACATACAAGAGAGCGATCATCTCGCCATACATCTTTCATTTGCCACCTTGGCAAACATTGCCACAAAAGAAAGTGCACATGTGACCAAGCTCATACACCCAAAATAATTTGAAATCAGAAAAGTTTAACACTCTGATCTAAAACTCCGTCCTGACTCTAGATGCACTGTTGGACCTACAATCATAGGCCATGATATATTTATTTTATTGTATTAGGTATTTGTAAAGCGCCTGTACTTCAAAAGGTGTTTCAAGGCGGCGCAAGACAAAAAAGGGAGGGGAGACAAGGAAGAAAACCACAATAACGGACTTGCTAGGCCTTGTGTCATTCGGATCGTGCAAGTGTAGTCACAAGAAGTGCAACAGGGAGGGGAGTGGGGAGGCGGGGAAGTGTAGGACAGGGAGGATGGGATGATGCAAGGGTGAGAGGGAAGTGCAGGGCCGAGTGGAGGCATCCAGTTCAGGGTGGAGAGGAGGGCCTCTGGGCCAGGCATGTGCTAAAGGGAGGCCAAGTGGGCTAATGCCAGGGCATGCAGGGAGTGAGTACGGGGGTGGGCCAGGCTCGGTAGGCATACTCACCCCACAAGGCTAGTCAGCGAAAGGGGGCCCGGGAGGGCAAGTGCAGGTTAGGGGCAGGGGGGGGGGTCAGGGAAGCAGGGTTGCTGGGGTAGACTGGGCGAGGAGGACCTGTTGCCCTGTAGGACTCAGAAGGGACCAGGCAGGCAGCCAATGCTGCAAAGGGTGGGCATTAGCAGGGGAGGGGAGAGGGAAGGAAGAAGAGAAAAGGAGGCTCTTGAAAACATGTCTTGAATATAAATTCATTGCTACTGAATATAACTGACAAGATGGCATTTCTAAAAAATGTAAAATATTTTTGGCATTCAACACGTTGGAAATGGTATGCACGCAGCCCTGTAGGACCTTACCTAAATTCAGAAGAGCCAATGACATGGCACTATGAGCCTTGGCACTGAAAATAAGAAATCCTTTCCGAGATTTGAAGCCGATATAAAACAGAGAGTGCCCCTGCTTGCCAGCAATCAGATCAGCGTCCAATGCTCACCAACACATTTTTTTTTAAATCCATGAACCCAAACCATTACCCTCGGATCCAGTCACCATTGACTGGCTGGGTTGTATTCATACTCTGTTAGATCAGAAAATCCAGAATCTCAGGAACCAAGTAACCATAGGAAATGGTGTCTCCAATATATGATTGGAACATTATTACTCTTTTTTAAATCATTGACTATTAAAATTAATTTTCAAATCCTCAGTACTCACGAAATAAGACTCATCATTGACTATACAAAACCAACTTAAAGCTTTGATGGCCACTGCACTACACAGATCCTTAAGGAATGCATTGAGGAAGACATGCCTCATTGCACTGTAATGGCAACTCGCATGCTTGACCCCAGCATCATGATGGAGATCCTGTAGAACTTCCCTCTTGAAGAATTTGTCCCCCATCTAGAATGATCCTACTCGTTGTAGTCCCATTGTCGACACCCCTTTCTTGGTCAAAATATTTGAAACGCTAGTGAATATTCAGCATACGGCATGTGCTGAGATGATTGTATGTATGGGAGATAGTACGATTACAGAGAAAATAGAGACAGCTTTATTGGGTGGGCAGGACCGGTTATGACATAAGGAGTAAGTCCTTGATCCTCTCCTGCCAGCTCTCTGAGCTGAGTCCCACAACTTGGGCCACCAGTTCCTTATTCAGAGGGTACGTACGTCCCATCCACTGGTTTGTGTCATTTCTTTCCAATTGCATCCATGGTATGAGTATGGAGGGAACTGAGATCCATACCACCTCTAAGATCAACTCTGGAGTGTCAAAGACATCTGCACTGGATCCTCTTCAATTTAGTAGCTATATTGAAGCTTCCCACTGTTAGGAAAGATTTCTTAATTGTAGGTAATTTTCCTTCCATGTGGCAACCCCTAAAACTTTTTGCTGTTGTTTTCACCAGGATCTAGACTTTGCCAGAGAAGTGCAGCCTTCTGCCGCACCCCTCTGGGCTTTCGCTCCATTCTTACGGGGAAACTGACATGCCCTTAAGACAGTCAGTACCGGGGAACGTTGTTTTCCGTAGTTCTTTTATCATGTGCAGCTTCCGCGCAACATGACACAAGAGGGCACTGTAAGCTAAGTTACTGCTCTCTTGGGTCTCTAGTCTTCTACAGGCCCTAGATACTCTCTTTGGGTTGTTAATGAACGGTGCAAGTGAATCACGGACGGGACTGGTGGCAACGATCATTTCTTGTGTTTTTGAGCTCCTTTTGGCGTTTAAGCGCGTTTCTCGCGCTTAGCCCAAAATTGTGGCCTGGCTCCCAAAATGGCCAGACCACGAGGCTCTTTGTCCTGTCCGCTGACCGGCTTGCCCCCTTCACCTCCTCCAGGTTGAGCCGACCCGGGGCCTTCCTTATTTGGGCATGTACTTTTCTGCAAAACACAGATGCTTTCGCGGGCTTCTACAGGTCTTGTGTGTGCTCCAGGATGTGGGCTGGGATGTCTGGTCCCAATACACATCCTGGGTGCCAGAGAGTCTAGTGTGTCGTGAATGCCTGGGACCTCCGTGGTCCGTGATAGGTCCACGTATGGTGTGAGTGTTTCATGAGCAGATCTCCCATTGGTTCCCCTCCGTTTTGGCGCGAAGGGAACCGTGGATAAGAGGGGGCTGGAAACACCACTACCATGTCGATCTCCTGAGTTCTCATGAACGAAGGAATACAGGAGCCAAGTATCCTGCAACTACGAGGCTGAACCGAGGAATCGCTGGTGACCCGCTGAAGGACTGCTCCTCTGCACTGCTGTCGCTTTGTGAAACCCTTTCTACCTCTGATCGAACGAGAAGGCCTGTACTGGTACTTCGACCCCTTGGAATAGTGGGAACAACTATTCTCGGCATCTTCACCATCTCCTGCACATAAGCCTTTGGAAGTGTCTCTGGGCCATCCAGCAGACTGACCAGCCTACCCAGGAGTCTTGCTCTGTAACCGCCATCAGGTTGTGTTGTATTACGAGTCCTTGTCACTCTCACACGATTCGTACACTTGGCATTCCCAGATCTGAAGTGAGTAGTGTACATTGGGCTGAAATACACACGGCCGCTCCGTCGCCCTGCTGTGGTAACAAACTGTGCGGGTTCACTGCGTTTGGGACGTCCTCAACTCAACTTCTGCTGCGGCGGAATCTACACGACGCCGAGACGTCCCCTGCTCATATCTGAACCTGCCAGCACCGAAACTGATGCGGAGAAGCCTGGGTCTGCCTGCATCAGGGACGGTGAGTAGCATCGCTAGGAACTGGTCACCCTCCTGCAAGAGCCCATAGCTTTTCCCTGCTGTGTCTAACAGCACGCCTTTCCGTACTCGTGCTCTGCTTCTGCACACAGTGGAGGCTGCGCTTGAGTCGTGGAGCTCTGTTCATCTTCATTTGTTCATCAAACTAAACTGCCTGATTCCCTCAAAGAGACTCCCCTTTTGCCCGTTGCAAAAGCGTGTGCAGGTACTTTTGAGCACAAGGCTCCACTCTTCGTAGGGCTTGGACTTCCTTTTAGTTAGGTGCCTCTGAAGGCGGACTGGGTCTAATTATTATTCGCACTGCCTGTTTTCCTCCCCACCTAGGTGGTCTACGCATTTCGTGCGTCTAACTCGTTAGACTCATTTGTATTTGTATATATATTGTATTAGATTTGTATGTGTTAGTTTATTTGAGTTTTATTGTGATTTCTCACTACGGTTACAAAGGCCTTGTAATAAATGTGTATATATTTTTAATATAACACCTGCTTGGAGTAATTTGTAAGTGTCCTTGCTTTGTGTGCTCTTTGCGGGCTTTCAGTCACCCTCACCCCTCTTCATACCTAGTCTTGACTGCCGCGATCGCTACCCTGATTAGTCTGGCTTGTCCAGAGGTTACCCTGTTCCAAGAGACTTGGCTGGCCTTCTGAACTTCTGCCCTTCCAGGACAAAGTTCAGAAATGCATCTTAACACCCACAAACTGCCAAAATCTCTCAGCAAAGAATTCCACTGTTACAATGACAACTTCCAAATCTATTTTGAGCTCACAGGCAGTGCTCCAGATAAGATTTGGAATTGGGAGTATTTTACTCCCCATTTTTGAAAGTTAGGAGTACAATGATTTTTTAGGGAGTGAAAATGTAAATCCAATTCCCAATGGGAGCATTTTATATGTGAATAACAATGTTTTTACTTGGAAAATGGAAATATTTGTGTTGTCATTATTTCTTTGCATTAATTATTCATACACATTAAAAGGTAGATGTTTACTTCTTCTGAACAGGCAGCAATAATACCAGTTTCTTACCCTGGTACTGCTTGAACTACTGTCCAAACACATCCATTGAGCTGTGTGTGTGAAAGAGGAGGCATACGATTCTACATGTCTGTTTCCTGTTTTTGGATGGGGTATTTGTACTCACTATTTTCATTTTTTGGGAGTATGTGCCCATTTTTAGGGAGTAAAAGAGGCCGTTAACTCTAGGGCTGCCCAGAGGTGATAAAGCACATGATGGCAAAAGGCTGGGTGAGATCCTTGATGCATTCAAATACAGATGCAAACTAACTGGCTCAGATTAAACAATAATAATACCACGAAGGCTGTCATGGGCACAGAATCCAACGATCAAGAAATGGCCTGTGGACCCTCCAGCCTTGACCACCAACTTAGAACAACAAGAGTTCTATATCAGATCATTTTCTGCATGGCATATACTGTCAATTCTGGGGTGAGTAAGCCAGCTACCATTTTATTTATGTATTTATTTATTTATTTATTTACATTTGGATGGTTCCAACATATTGGTCCACACCTCCCGGAATAGGGAGAGCAATCTTCGTTGCCTAGTTTTACTAGTTGTGCGCTAGTTGTAGTTGTAGCGTGCACCAAAGGAACTGTTTTTTGATGAGTCTGCTTCACCTATGCTATGAAGCTTATATTTGCTCCACATTCAGGCATCTATTGTGCTCACGGTTTGTGTTTATTCATATTTGTTTGTGCTTGTATAGTGCTTAACTAAATAAAACAGTACATTTTAAGTACCAACAATTATAACATTAATTATACAACCCTTTGAAGAAAGAAAATGCTTTTTCAATTGATTATATAAAGAAGAGAGTGAAGACATAGATGAAGAGAGCTCCATGGATTAGGTGCTAAAACAGAGAAAGGACAAACGTGTGATTGTGAATAGGCAGGTGGCATGGGACTCATAAAAGGAAGGTTGGGATACAAAGTCATTGCAGGCCTCATCTGTAGTCATCTCGGGAGGATAGCTCAGGGGCAACGTGCTTGCCTTGGAAGCAAGACAACAGGGAGCAACACAGGTTCGATCCCCGGTCCGCGCTTAGAAACCTCTGGGTATTAAGCGCGTTATAAATAACCTATCATATCATATCGCAATTTTCTGAATTAGATTATTCATCAATTGAGTGGATATTAGCCTGGTCGATCACGTTGGTCCCCATCCCACTCTCCCACTGGCAATTCCCTGCTTCTTTCCTAGTTCCCCAGATGGAAAGCTCCTGGCTGATTGAGGAGCTTACATCTGAATCAACCTACCCATTCAACTGAGACACAAACTCTACATGAATACGTTTTTAAAAAGCAACTCAAAACAATTGTGTTTCACCAGAAGCTGAATAAATGAATACCCCTCTTTCAAGATGGACATCGGTTCTTGATTATCACTGGCATCTCTTTTATTTGTTAAACAAGCACTTTGATCCCCCAGGGTCTTTTATCAGCACTTTACGAGCTATTAATACATATAGATCAGACAACATGATGGGGCTTTGTCTGAAAATGCATAAAGCACTAAATGAATCTCTTCCCACTGGATGGGAACAGTCAGATATTGTGGGTTATTTGCATCTGTGCTAGAGTCCAAAGAGGCATGGATTTAGAAGTGGAGGTTACTATCTTCCCCAAATGATGATTTTGTGGGTGCACTAAGGGCCTGCTGTTGTCTGGTCACTATGGTGCTTGTGGAAATGTATCACAAATGTTGTCTATCTAAGATTTGTATCTCCCATGTGCTTATAAACTGATAGAGTGGTATACATCGTTTGGCCGACAGGAGTTTTTTCAATGGAATTTTTACTGAAAACAATTCCATCGAAAACATGTATTGAACTATAGAGGGGGTAACAGGATAAAAGAGGTAATTTGGGGTTTCTGGAGGGGTTGGAATATAGAAAAGGGGGGTTTGGGCCCACCAAATATTAAACAAACATGTTTCACTTCGTTTTTCAATAGAATAATTGTGATAACATATGATGTGATATGATAGGTTATTTATTACGTGCTTAATACCTAGAGGTTTCTAACCGCAGACCTGGGGAGCGAACATGTGATGCTCCGTGTCGTCTTGCTTCCAAGTCGAGCATATTGTCCCTGAACTATCCTCCCAGAAAAAGAGCCATCAAAAAAACTCCAGTCGGCACACTGATTGTTCATCTATCGAATTGAGATGCCTAAGCACTAAAACATCCCCCTTTGTCCCTTATCCGATGTTGGCCAGGATAGTTATCTATTTTGACATTTACTTGTCTTGCCATCACTTTTCTAACTTTTATTACAGATGTTTGCAGGCTTTGTGACCCAAGCACCTCTTCAAGTATCCCTGCATCACACAACCGTCCTTGGGCATTGGCTGGGCATCAAAGGGCTTCGTTCATTCTGTTGTTGGATCCTCTCACCTTTGCCTTGAAACCTCCTTGGCCATCTCACCTGGCCTCTGCACAGCCCACTGCATTGCTCCCTTGGCATTAATAAGGGCCCTGTGGGCTCATCCACTGGCTGTGATGTTGAAGGAAGGAGTGAATGAGAAGTAATGAAGCTGCACCAAAACAATTTTTACTAGTTACTACACACTTGCGCTAACTGTCTCACTAATGAAAAATGAGACAGGACAGCAATGTGCTTTGCAGAGCTCAACTGCGCTCTATAGATTCTTATCGATTGAAGTCAACGCAGGAAATGATAGTGAGTGAGTAGAGTGCTTTGAGAATTTATGGGGCAAATGGATAAAAGAGGCCTTCGACAGTGGAAATATTTGAAGATCGGGGAAAGTTCTGTCTGTGGGGTGGTAGAATGGTGGAGAGGGAGGAATAGATCTGGGATATAAGAAGATTTAACACAAATAAAAGGGGGCCACGATACAAGTCTCAACGTTGTCATAGTCCACTGCTGAACGGGCGAATAGAGTGGTCGGGTGTCACCAAGAATGGGATGATTTGGATGTGTTGAAGAGTTGCCCAGGGTGAGGAGTAGAAAGTAATGTCTGCTTCAAGGCGCAGGTGAGGGTGATGATCAGTCGTCTGCATATTTCAAGGAAGCCTGGATGCTTCTACACTTAAGGCTTTTCAGAGTGTGATTTCCAAAGGTAATCAAGGTTGGGACCACCATTGGTGAGGACTATTGTACAGAAGAGCTATTTGACCAATGAAGCATCTTTCAAGTTTAAGACTGAGCAGGATGAAACATTCTGAGAGGAGCAGGCCAGAACGAATGTGGAGGTAGGTGAAGATAGCATCCGATTGGTGGGCGCAATCTAGATTATGGGGACCAATGTCTGGCGAGTATTTGTTCTTCGAGTTGTTGGTTCTGTGGCAGTCATGGAGGGGATGCTGATGGTCATTTGGGCAAGAGATTGTTCAGCGTGCACAGCACTAATTTGAGGCTAGCTGTGCTTACGGTGAGTATCGAAATGGATGAAGTCAAGCGGGCTGGCAAAGGGTGTTTGAAGGATTACCCGTTTGGCTAGGGTTGAAAACCCTGGCATTTTTTAGTTTAACAATAAAATGATGCTGGTAATCCATCTCAGAAAATGTGGTCTTTTAACCAGACCCGTCCCCTTTGAGTAAACTCCATGCCAAAATCATAGTTTACACACATACCCATGTGCATCAACATCCTGATCTGCAGCCCCTGCTCGCCCGTGGCACAGAGTGTGCTCAGAGGTCACAATAGTCCTGTTTGACAGCTGCTATGACAGCCAAGTCGCTGCAGTGCAGCGGTTTAAGTTTACACCTCTGTTCCAGATGCAATATAATTATAATAAACTACTCACCTGGTGGCAGGATGAGCTGAACTATAATCCATACCTATTTATGGTATTGTGGTGGGGAGTTTGCATAATTATCAAAGCCATTTTGGATTTGTAGCATAGAATAATCACCCCAGTGAGCTCAGACAATCATGAAAGGATTTGTGGATTTCCGTCATCTGCATGTCTGCATTCCAATGAACGAGACAAAGAGCAAGATGCATGGCCCTGCTCGCTCGCCGGGAGGGAAGGAAATGCCCAACCTCGCGAAGCCTGGTGGCTCCTAACTGGAGACACCCAGTGAGCTTGGCTTCAAAGAGCCAAGTGCGTAACTAAGGTGAGCCTCACACTATGGGGCTGCACACCAGTGACCCTTTGTAGTGCAGGGTTAGAAATGTGGGTAGACAGGCAGAGCATATGAAAAGGAAGAAAGGGTTCCTCCATGTTGATTCTGTGTGTGCTTCTCTTTCTTTCCTTTCCCCCCACACTTCCTGCTCCGCAAAGCACTCTGGGTATGACATGAGAAGGCAAGGGGCACTTGTCAGAAGGACAAATGGACCCTTTAAAGAGGCTTGCGTTCCTCTAATGCAGCATTTAGCCTGTGAAAGAGGGGATTCACTTTAGGACAATGTAAGAATTAGGAAATAATTAATTTGTCCTCTTTTGGATGAGTGGACCTTTCTAAAGCTCTCAGGCCTTGGGGTGAAGGAGCGTGCCAAGGCAGAGACAAGCTCTTGCCCCTACTCACTCACTGAGCACATTGGGGGTGACTTTGCAAAGGATCGAAATCTGACACTCTGCTTGCAAACCTCCCTAGACTGGGAGAGCAGAGACTGAATGTAGTCAACTTGCCCTAGCGCCCTGCAGTGGATCTCACAGTATACTGAACGCCAGAACATTCAGGGACCCTGTTTCCATTACATCAAACTGATCAAATCAGTGCATCAGGTTCAAAGCTTCGAAAAGCCAGACCAAGGGCCTCCTTACACAGTAGGCGGTGGACCAAGGTGCAATTAGCACCTTGGTCCATGCCGGTAAAATACCGGCACCACCTTGGAGGAAAGGGGAATTACCGCCCTATTCCAAGGTTGGCGGGGCGGTAATTCCCCCTTCCCCCATTGCCCTTCCCCATTCCCATTTTTGCCCCATAGGGCATAATGGGAATGGAGAAGGTGCTAATTATGGTACCGCAAATTGCGGTACCGTAATTAGCACCCTGGTCCCTTTGCGGGTTGGTTTTTAACGCCTGCTAGAAAGCAGGCGTTAAAGTACCAACCCGCAAAGGGACCTTGTAGTAAGGCGGTAAGGGTTAATGGTCACCGGTACCATTACCGGTGACTGTTAACCCTTACCGCCTTCCGTGTAATGAGGCCCCTAGTCTCGAACAACCAGCTTGCTGCTGCTTAAGATTTCAAACCAAAGTCTCTACAGACAGTGCATCGGTCTGTCAGGTTCAAAGCTTCGAAAAGCCGGACCTAGTCTCGAACAACCAGCATGCTGCTGCTTAAGATTTCAAACCAAAGCCTCTACAAACAGTGCATTGGACTGTCAGGTTCAAAGCTATGAATAGCCAGACCTAGTCTTGAACCACTGTGACACTGTGTCTCGGGCTGACTTGATCATCAAAGTGACCCTTGTGAGACATCCGAACTCCATCACTTAAATTGCACACCTGAAACCCACCAAGCACCCATTTCAAACTGACTCAACACCATCTCACCGCTTCAAAAAGTAATTTCTGTTCTGCATCTCATGTCTTCTTACACATGGGTTACATGCACAATTGATTTGTTTAATTAAAGTATATATCTTTATAGAAGTTTGATTGAACATTCTTTTATGTTGTTGTACCGTTGCTCTTTGGGTCCTACTGTTTTACATTCACACCGTTTCTGAGAGTAGAGCCTTCCCTCAGCCCACGGTAGCACAAAAGGCGAAAGGTACACCTCTTTGATGTGCCTGTTATACTGTTATGATCTCTGTTGGTTTGCAGAAGTGTGGGGGCTGAGTCGGTTGTTTAGCCACTACAAACCATTGTACTCCTTCAGAGTCACAGTGTGTTGTTTGGGTCATGGGATGAGAGCATTTAAACATGTCTAAGGCACTTGGCATTGATGTTAGTATTAAGAATAAAGCTGCCAACAACACACAGAAGGTTTCTAGCTGGGAAGGAGTCTTAAACCATATTTATATTTCGGGCAGCTTGAAAGTAAGTTTTTTTCTAGAATTACACAAAAGCTTCTGCGCACTGTTGGTGGTGGGTTGCCGCCAACCCTGTAACACAGTTACTGTCGCCTGATATTCCAGTACCACCGAGATATCACAAGTGGTGGCTGTAACAGTTACTCCCAATTTCCATGAAGTTCCATAGGACACAGAAGCACTGGCACCGTTGTTAACAATGCAGGTGCTTCCATGACAACCATGCCGGCAAGGGCCTAAACTCGCGGCAGGTCAGGCCTTACGGGGGATCCATGGACCCTACTGGCATCGTTGTAGTATGGCAGTCTGGAAAGGGTGCTGGTAGCTGCGTACCAGGACTCTTATTTCTGGACCGCCATACTTGAAATGAGGCCCATTGTCTCAAAAGCCCCTCCGATAGCTTCTCTGTGGAGATGTACAGACAGAACACACTTCCGCAGACTTGCTCCTTGTGCTGCCACTCACGGTCACAGAGAATCTCGCTCCCATGCTTTGGAAAGCCAAGTGCCTGTCTACCCTTAGAATGGTTTCCCTATACTTTAGAAAGGGGTCTGACTTATGCATGGCTTGTTATCCATTGGGGTAGTCTTCGGAGAACCTCAATGAACAATTTTGTAAGATAAAATCATCCATTCTAGCTTCCCATGTCATATTTTTTTGCCACTCATTTTGACACAGGAACAGTGGCACGAGCTGCATGTATTTAAGTACCACGTGTCTGCTTTTCAGAAACGAAGGGGCAATAAGCTTAGTACAACAGGGCAGACTTAGCGGTGACTAGGAACCAAAAGAGGCCCTGAAAATAATTCTCAAAGCGATCCCATATTACATATTTCCAGCAAGCCCAACCATTTTCCCATGAGAAACTTTCGAAGTAAAGTAGGTTACCACACACCAGAAGTCCAGGGTGCAGCGGCCTATGGGAAATCTCCAGCGTTCCCTAGAGGTCAGCCCATCTCTGGTGGCCTATCAGATCATTGGTGAAGTGTCATCAGTATCATTGTGAGCCTAATTGCTAAGTAGAGTAAGCCTGGCATCGTTGCTTGAGGGCTTTTGCCTTGACTTGAATAATCTGTTTCTCATAGTTGCAAGGGCTTCAGCCCTCAGACTCATTGGTCAATTCTCCTTTTAGTTCCAGTTTGCCTGGAATAATTCTCCACCTGTCCACCTTTGGCAATGCATTCCATAATCTGACTCATATCATTGAGATGCACCCATGTTTTGCCTGCCTCATCTGTGTAGCTCCTGGTCCATGCAATCCTAGTAACGCACATTCAAGTATATATAATAATTAAATAAATAAAAATATCAAGTCCTGGCCAAGGTTAACTTGATTTGTATCTTTAACAGAGAGTCCTCAAAAAGTAACACATAATAGAACAGTGGAACTATCAAGCGAAAGTGTTGAAAAGGTTAATCACCTGTGCAGCTTCGGTAACAGGCCTGGCGCTCATACCATCTGCTTCAGAAAGGCTAATATTACTTTTTCGGGTCTAGGATCCAGAATGACAGTACGCTCGGGTACCCCAAATCTCAATACATGAGGGCCTCTGTCTGCTGCCAAGCACAATTGGAAGCACACAGTATGCATCTGTTTTGCACCCCGTCATCTAAAGATGTAAAAGGTGATTGCTGGTGCAAAGATCTTGACGACTGTTATTTAGCATATTTCTGAATGTCTTCTGCATTCTGAAAAAACGAAATACAAGAATGTATGTATTTATTTGTTTATTTTATTTGTAGTGCGCATTGACAGGGCCTGTGGGCATAAGAGCACAAGGAGGGTGTCCAGTCAAATGGTTGAATATATTTGATCGAATGACAAATTGGTCGAATCAATTTGGTCGAAAAAAAAAAGGTCGAATTTTTTTTTAAAAGTATATATTTTTTTTGCTCTAGTATAGGTAAAAATAGGTAACAAAAAAGTTGTTTTAACACCAAAAACAGGGGTTGGGGGGGGGGACCCCCCAAAAAAAAATTAAAAAAAAAAATTCCACCATTTCTTCGACCAAATTGATTCGACCATATTGTAATTCGATCAAATGCATTCGACCAAATGTCTGGTAACCCACAAGGAGACACATTAAGAAGAAGACAGATTAGGACGGGGATACAGGGCAGGTGTGGGTAGAGATATCTAGCAGAAAAGGAGTGTCTTAAGTACCTGTTTGAATTTCAGAAGGCTGCTACAAGCACTGAGGTCCAGCGGAGGATAATTCCGTAGTCTGGGGGCTGTGTGGGCAAAGGAATGCTGTGCTAGGAGAATGATAGAGGCCTGCTTCTCAAACAAGTTCCTATCTTATTTCTGCAGCTATTGTAACAATGCTGTTAGGCGAATAGCACATCCAGAGAAGCGGCATGGCGTGTCCAACCGCTGATGGAAAACACAGCTTCTAGGCCCCCAGACTGAAGACTACCTTCCAAATCCATGGTGGGAAGGGAGAACATTGTAACCATTGTGTGGACCACAGTTTCACCATAGCCTTCCCAGTTATACCAAGGAAACATTGGATTCTCCATCAAGTTCTGCCTTCTTCTAATGATCCTATCCTTGAAACAACAGTCAGCACATATAGTGGTGCTCTGAGCTGTTGATCAGCCCTGCTTTGAAAGGACTTTCTCTAGAAAGGAGATCGTTCTGGCTCCCGATTCTACCTAAGTGCTTGACGTCACGGCGGACATTCTCTATCCAAGACCAGCAATGCGAGCCAAGAGGGGCTGACGCTGAAACCCAGCACTGGAAACCAACGATAGTCAACGCTCAGACACAGGAGTGAACCTGGGCCGGTTGCACACCAGCACTGGATGAAAGAAGGAAAATGGAATTTCCAAAATGATCATCCTTTTTTTTCCTTTGGCTAAATCGTTAATCTTGTTATTGCCGTAAGATGCTCAGCGGGCTGATCGCTCGCTGCTGTGATCTGCGCGTGTTCTGCAGGTCCCAGGTTCGAATCCCAGCAAGGCCAACTAACCCTTTCATCCTTCCGAGGTTGATAAAAGAGTACCTATTTCGGTTGGGTGATATTGTATGTAACTATGTGCTCTGTAAAGCATTTTGGATTAAGGCGCTATATAAATAACACATCATCATCATCATGTTTGTGGCCATGCCTTCCCTTTCCTTTCTGCCTTACCATGAATATAACTTCAACACCTCCCTAAACTCTAAAGATCACTTTTCCTACCAGGCGGCCACCACAACCTTGCTATTGGCATGGTAACTACCCTACTCTCTTCTTGTAATGATGTCACTATTTGTTCACCGTGCAATATCAATAATGAACATGCTAAATTGTCTCATGCTCATGCAATAAGTATAAATCACTACCCGATTTGAAAACACTGTTGCTTTCTGCTATAACCATTTGTTGTAAACATTTATTATTTATTAGTTTGTATTTTCCTTTGTTGATGTGTACTAGACAGTATATCTTTACGCTATATAACCTTACATTAATGGCCAATTAGCCAAATGAGGTACACGACGTTACTATCAGAACATACATGTGCTAGAGGTTCAACTTAAAATACACAGATATCATGAAGCTTTAATATCTTTACATGTGCAATTAATATCTTAACATTCACATCCCTTACATTTGCCATTTATATTTCACACTCTATGCCACTCATGTCCCAGTATTGCCTCTACCAATATGGCCGACTTGGTTATACACAAACGGCCATTTTGTTTACATAACGTTGCCCAGGGCAACGACACGAACCGCGAGCCTCAGACGCTGTTCGGAGTTGATCGAGCAAGACGTAGCTCAGAACGCTCCAGGTAAGCCATACCTTTGCACAAAGCGACGCGAAGTAAGATCGCGTATAGATCAATAGCAGCTAATTACTCGGAGGAGATAACACATTTTTTCTCCCCACACTAGGCAGTGCTTCATAGAGAAACACCACACGCGGACAGCACGCGTGGGTTGCATACTGACACACAGGTTAGTGAAATGTTTAACTAGCCACAGGTATTCTCACACAATATAGTACGACTATCAATACTTTGGTACAATAAACACACGCTGCCTAACTTTACCTTTAAGCAACATAGTCACCAAAAAGGCTTAAACGGCAATTCTAGTACGCAGTTGATTAGTCCCATTAATTGTTTGAATTATAGAGCAATATCATTATCTGTGCAAATATTGTATTTTTACTGTCTACAATCATGTATGCTTACTTGTTTGTTTTTTCTCCTTTCTCCAATCTCACTTTTTTGTTAAATATTTGTTTGTCCTTGTGGGCGCCCTGTTTGTTTATTATGATTGTTTTGTTTATTATGATTGTTTTGTTTATTATGATTGTTTTGGTTATTAATTCTTGAATATCTGGTTGCTACACATGACGTACGGAACAATTATTAATTTAAACATTGTAAACCTTCTAAATCCACCTATAATGCATTATTATGTGTGTAGTACTAACCTGGCTCTGACGAAGGATATACATCCGAAATGCATTAGCCAGATGGGTTTTCTGTTTTGCCTCAACTGAGATAATTAGCTTCTTTGGTGAAGTTTAACCAATTAAGCACAATTTTTTATGAGCTTTATTAACACAGCAATTGAAAAATTAAAAAATATACATATCTGTGAATTACGATTGAGGTTGGATTTTATTAACTGAACAACGATCACAAAAGAAATTGATTAACCCTTAGTGGGAATCAAGGGTGTGCGGCCCACACCGAAGGCACTGTTGCCTCGGTCTCTTTTTCTCCAACTACCCTACTCTCTCCCATTGTGTAACCCCCTCAACAACAATGCCTGCATGGGGCCGATTATATGGTGTACGTCCTGTTAGCACTATTATGCCTCTGGGCCAGTGACATGTGCTTTATAAACTTAAATAAATAAATAAATACGTGCATATATACATACATAAGTATATGGCACGAAGAGAGCAATGAAATGGGCTCTTTAAAGATAATTAATATTTACTGTTCCTAATTTGTTAATCACTGGCACGATCCTTTATAGATATTATTTTAAGCTTGTCCGGTGTTTGCTAATAGGTCAACCGGCAGTCTCTCCAGTATCAGTGGCAGTAAAATATGATATTATTTTCAAAGTTTCAAAATAGGTTTTATTCCCTTGAAGACCAACATGTATGACAACACTATCTTAGCGCACCCAATAGTAGCTGCTGTGTGAAACCTGAGGATGTGTGTGCCAAGTGTATGTTTCTCTGTGTTCTAGGCACTAAATCTATGAATAGTCTAAAGAACTGGCGATTCCTAAGTAGCTGTGATGAGATAAGGTGACCTGCATTCTCAGGAGGATGGATCAGTATCAAAAGTGGAACCAGTGGAACTCCTAGAGATGTCACCACAACCTGTGGGGTTCATCTCTGTTTCTCTGACTGTGGCCAGCTAGTTTGTGACACCTGGGCACATTGGGCCCGATTCACTGAAAAAGCACGATATCCCTGCAAAGTACTCAGCGCGTAAAACCACTTTGCGCCTACTTGCCCGCAAAGGTTTCATTGCGCGTTCCGCGTATTCATGGATTTTAAAGCTCATAGTAACCCGATGCGCAAAGAAAATCGAGTTGCTCCTGGACAACACACCTCCACGCAAACCAAACCCTGCAACAAAAGCCAACCTTTGCCCCTACCTTTTCCCCAACAACCAGCACCCTGACGATACTGTGGGCCATCCCCCCACAACAAAGGCAGCACCCTGGCAAGACTGCGCACAAACCCCTGTAACTGAAAACTGCACCCCGATAATCTGCATTCCATTTCTTGTAACTCAAGGCAGCGCCCGGTTAATCTGCCAATGAACACCCGTAACTCAAGGCAGCACCCTGCTAACCTGCATACTCTCACCTCTAACTCCAAGCGGCACCTCAACTACATGCCCTCACCCCTAAATTGCTATGTAAATGTTACCTTTGCACATTGGCTCATATGTGCTTGGTACTTTTGCTCCTCCTATCATGTGGTGGTAAAATCACAAGGTTGAAGTTGCGCGTTGGAATCCATGAATTCGGTTGGGTTTGCGATTGACGGGGCGTGTGATTTCTTTGTGTGGCCGTCCCCCAACACGCCCACGTTATTCCTTGTTCCCCCTCATTTTGCGTGGAGAATTGGTAATGTGCATGTTCTGCCCTCAATTTATTTCTTTGCGAAGGCCTGTCCCACACTTTACGTGGAGTCTCGTGCAAAGCGCTCGACTGCACACAAAGATGTAAAGGACCCGTGCAAAGTCCCGGGCAAAGTCTTATCCATGAATCGGTAAAAGTAGTGTTACGTGCTGAAAAGTGTGCAAAGTCACTTTTCAGCACGCAAAAATATCTATGAATCAGGTATTCCCTTCAAATCCACTATCAGGTATATGACCTTTTCAAACTTTATTTGTTTTATTCATGAGGGATGACTCAAAAAGAAAACAAAAAGACCTCACACAACTCAATCCAACAATGGGCAACATTCTTTAGCTAAATCTAGGAGGATAAATTAGGTTCTATGTGTTAATATTCCTGCAAAAATATTGCCATACAAAAATGTCGCCATAATTTTGCAGCGATATTAAGTCATGGATCGTGTGGGGGACACCCCCACATTATTTTTAAAGGAGCAGTGGACACCCCCGCAACCCACGCTCCTAAAAACCACAAAAGTTATCCCCCCCAAAATATCGCCTACGGCCGTTCCAGACGACCATGTATACGACGATATTTTTGATGGGGATAATATGTAGTGATACCATAAATGAAGGTTAGCATTTGAGTTTGTTTGTTTATTGTATTCATTTCTATAGCGCACCTTAACCCGGAGGTATCTGGAAGCATTTGTCATTTTACAAGGGTTACAGGTAAACATGGACTAGGCATACAGTATTTACATATATAAACAGTGCTTCTTAGAGACGCTAAGTAGTTACATACAGTATGATGAACAAGAATCCGTTTGAGGATCCATGGTAATAAAGTAATAGGTTAGTTACAACAGTATGTAGGTCTTGAAACCGCTTGGGAGTCCATGGTAGCACGGTAAGGTGGAAGGTTGTTGCTTCTTGGTTAGCCATTTAATAGAATTTTTTCTGAAGTTGGGTAATGAGTTTGTTGTTTTAAGGGAAAGCGGCAGTGTTTTCCACAACTGAGCGGCCATGACTGGGAAGCTACTCCCTCCTGATTTTTGTAATGTGTATCAGGGGACTAGCAGGCTGCGGGTATTAGAAGACCTAGTGCCTCTGGTTGATATAATATGTTCAATTAGTTACACAAAGTCCCTATTTATAAAGTGACACCTTACTCCACCAACAGGGATATAAATTTATAAAATACAGTAAAGAGTAAGATGATTCTTTTTCTCCACTCACACCCTCCCACCTCAATTAGGAACTTCTGTTAGATTTTCCGGCACTACAAGTCCTGACAGAATGGACTGCGTGCTTAAATTGACTTACAAAAATATTATTTATTCAAAATATTTCAACTAAATTTTGAACATAAAAAAACAACCCTCACCTAACACAGTGCAGCTTCTAGCAATGGAAAAAACAGTTGCTAAAATATCGGCCTCAATTTATACACATACACAAGACACAAAAGATATCACATAACAAAACACAAAAATCTCAATGTGTCATTAAAATAACAATCCCAACATGTTTCTGTTCATTACAACCCATCTCGGGCGAACATTCTTCAGGGGATAATTTAAAACATCCACAATTCTCCTCAACACCGTGTTGACTGGGTTGTTTCAGGCACCCTCAAAGGACAAAGCAACGGGGCATGTGAATGAAAAGACAGAGGAAACTAATGAACTCCAGTGGGACCGGGCACTACAAAATGTAGAAGGGAGGCCGGCCCAAAAATTGTGCCAACCTCAGGGGGCCCCAAAACCAATGGACCACTACGTTTTACCTTTAAATGGTGAATCTTCAATGCGCGTCTGAAAATGACAAATTTGCTAGTCTCTCGCCAATGGGAAACCAATGCATCAAAAGGCGTCAAAGTCCGCTGATGTATCGCAACACCTAAGTGAGACAAACCAACAAACAGAGACCAAATGCTCTGTTTCAACCAGAAGTCACTAAAACACAGGCTTTAACGGAATGAAAACAGAACTTAAGTCATAATTACCTCCACAAATGTAGGGATGGGTACTGCGGAAGGTAATGCAGCAAAGAAAGCACCCAAGAAAGCACCAAATGGACCAGATCCGAAAGACTCTATAGCTTATCACAGTAGCAATCAGTGAAGCAACTATAATCGTAAACAACCTGTGGTTCCTTACAATGTAAGACGGTTCACCTTCTCCACCCCAAACATTATCAGGTGATATGCATAGATATCGAAAATAAGATTACCATAGTAAATAACTGGGTGCCCCTCTCATGCCAAAGTGTATGCCAGCACAGCCAACGTAGCAGATTTTAAAAAGACCACAACTAAGTGATATGCGGACAACAGCACCACGTGTCAATGCGGATTCCAGTGTTAGTTTGCCACACCCAAGTGAAACCCCAATACGTGACATCAGTAGCGACTGAATCACATGGCTATACAATCACTAACACCGTGAGGTCTAAGGTGCCTAGGCAACAATACACGCCCACGCATAATAACATGCACATAGGATCTGCACAACATACGGACATCGACATGCTTACCTGGCATGCAAGCTCACTCTGCCACAAATCCAAAACCAGTACGGCGGTAGGAAGCCATTAACCATACACCCACGAGTACATGGAGGCGGGGAAACACTGTCTGTATTTCTATAACCCAAAAACAGACACTGAAAAGGGACTAATCTCCTCAACGGAGCTCAACGGCACCAAAAAACGGGAGGCCATCTTAACAGGGACCCATAATCAAACTATACGCTGAACGTACGGCCGTTGTTGAGGAGATTTATGGACCCCAATATTAATGCTGGACCGTTGTTAACAAATAAAAAGTGCAATTTGTTGTGAATATATGTATGCGATTACAATAAAGCAGCACAACATATATTGGACCACATTTGCAAATACATGGTATTGAGAGATATACACAAAATTGCAGTAACAATAATGTAGTAACAATAATAGAAGTTGTCAATACATTTTTTTACAATACCATGCCAGCTCTAAGACTTCATATTCTAAATTGCAAATTACACCCCCCATGTTTCACAATATTCAAGGGTTTCCGAATACAAACATGCCCACTCAATTAGTTGAGGCAGAATATGTAGAAATTATATAATCGTACAATACTCATATTCATATTTGACTAACCAAATGCCAATCAATGCTCTCATTGAGCCCCAACACATTACTTTGTAATTTGAAGATCTGTTTCTGCTCAAAATTTAGTCATTTTTGATCCATCTCAGCTTTATTGTGACCATGCACCTTTTTCAGTATAAGCCACGTGAAATCATTATGGCCATGTTTCATTTCAACGAAATGTTTGACCAAAGGGGCAGTCATCACTTGATTTCTGATGCAGCTCCGATGTTCCACCATTCGAATTTTACACTGCCTATTAGTCTTACCCACATAATGTAGGCCGCATGGGCACATGATCAGGTACACAACATTAGATGTATTGCAATTGGTAATTTCAGTGAGAACCCAAATAACATTAAGCAAAATTTGTATAGATCTGATTTCTTTTGTTTGAGCACACATGCTACATTTGCTGCACGGAAAATGTCCTTTTACTTCCGGCAAGCCCCACAATCTTGTTTGCCTGACAGGTGGTGTATGTATTTCTGTCACATCATTTCTGATCAATATAGTCCGTAGGCTCTGACTTTTTTTGAAGGCCACCAGAGGTGGCAACACCTCTTTGCCTCGGTAAACCTTCTTCCATGTTTTCATAATAATGGTTTGGATTTTGTAGGACAGATTAGAAAAAGTGTTCACAAACACAGTGCCAATCTTTCTCGTGTTTTTTTACTTTTCTTTAGCAATGCCTCCCGGTTATTGTTGTATGCTCTTTTCGAAGCATTTCTGATCACTCTGGAAGGGTAGCCTTTAGCTAACAATTTGTGGGTTAGTACATCCGCACTGTGGCTGTAATCCTCTTTCGAGCTACTGTTGCGTTTCAACCTCAGAAATTGTCCAAAGGGCAAATTGGTCTTTAAATGCTTAGCATGATGACTATTGAAGTGCAATAGAGAGTTTTTGTCAGTGATCTTATTATATGGCTTAACTTTCAATAGCCCACTGTGATGAAAAATGGTAATGTCCAAAAAATGAGTCTCAAGATCACATATAGACCCCGTGAATTTCAAAAACCGGTTCTGTTGGTTAAGCCAAGTCACAAAGCAGTCAGCCTCTTCCCTCGAGCCATCCCATATGATCAGTATGTAATCTATATACCTCAGCCACTTTCTCAAATGATGGATATAAGGATTCGTAGCTGGGTATATCACCGCTTTCTCAAAATACTCAACATAAAGGTTCGCTAGATTGGGGGCCATCGCCGCCCCCATGGCTGTACCCTCAATTTGTTGGAAAAATATCCCTTGAAATTGAAAGAAATGTTGAGTCAGGGCAAACTCCATGCACCATATGGTATTTTGTATGTAGCATGTGTGCTCAAACAAAAGAAATCAGATCTATACAAATTTTGCCTAATGTTATGTGGGTTCTCACTGAAATGACCAATTGCAATACATCTAATGTTGTGTATCTGATCATGTGCCCATGCGGCCTACATTATGTGGGTATGACTAATAGGCAGTGTAAAGTTCGAATGGTGGAACATCGGAGCGCATCAGAAATCAAGTGATTACGGCCCCTTTAGTCAAACATTTAGTTGAAATGAAACATGGCCATAATGATTTCACGTGGCCTATACTGAAAAAGGTGCATGGTCACAATAAAGCTGAGACGGATCAAAAATTACTAAATTTGGAGCAGAAAATTAAATGATCTTCAAATTACAAAGTAATGTGTTGGGGCTCAATGAGAGCATTGATTTTGGTTAGTCAAATATGAATATGAGTATTGTATGATTATATAATTTCTACATATTCTGCCACAACTAATTGAGTGGGTATGTTTGTATTCGGAAACCCTTGAATATTGTGAAACATGGGGGGTGTAATTTGCAATTTAGAATATGAAGTCTTAGAGCTGGCACGGTATTGTAAAAAAATGTATTGACAACTTCTATTATTGTTACTACATTATTATTACTACAATTTTTTGTATATCTCTCAATACCATGTATTTGCAAATGTGGTCCTATATATGTTGTGCTGCTTTATTGTAATCACATATATATATATATTCACAACAAATTGCACTTTTTATTTGTTAACAACGGTCCAGCTTTAATATTGGGGTCCATAAATCTCCTCAACAACGGCCGTACGTTCAGCGTATAGTTTGATTATGGGTCCCTGTTAAGATGGCCTCCCGTTTTTTGGTGCTGTAGAGCTCTGTTGAGGAGATTAGTCCCTTTTCAGTGTCTGCACCCTGTTTTTGGGTTATAGATATACAGACAGCGTTTCCGCACCTCCATATACTCGTGGGTGTATGGTTAATGGCTTCCTACCGCCGTACTGGTTTTGGATTTGTGGCGGAGTGAGCTTGCATTACAGGTAAGCATGTCGGTGTCCGTATGTTGTGCGGATCCTATGCGCACGTTATTTTGCGTGGGCGTGTATTGTTGCCTAGGCACCTTAGACCTCATGGTGTTAGTGATTGTATAGGCAGGTGATTCAGTCGTTACTGGTGTCACGTATTGGTGTTTCACTTGGATGTGGCTAACTAACACTGGAATCTGCATTGACACGTGGTGCTGTTGTCCGCATATCACTTAGTTGTGGTCTTTTTAAGATCTGCTACGTTGGCTGTGCTGGCGTACACTTTGGCATGAGAGGGGCACCCAGTTATTTACTATGGTAATCTTATTTTCGATATATATGCATATCACCTGATAATGTTTGGGGTGGAGAAGGTGAACGTCTTACATTGTAAGGCACCACAGGTTGTTTACGATTATATTTGCTTTACAGATTGATACGGTGATAAGCTATAAAGTCATTCGGATCTGCTCCATTTGGTGCTTTCTTGGGTGCTTTCTTTGCTGCATTGCCTTCCGCAGTACCCATCCCTACATTTGTGGAGGTAATTTTAAGTTAAGTCCTGTTTTCATTTGGTTAAAGCCTGTGTTTTAGTGACTTCTGGTTGAAACAGAGCATGTGGTCTCTGTTTGTTGATTTGTCTCACTTAGGTGTTGCGATACCTCGGCGGACTTTGACGCCTTTTGATGCATTGGTTTCCCATTGGCGAGAGACTAGCAAATTTGTAATTTTCAGACGCGCAATGAAGATTCACCATTTAAAGGTAAATCGGAGTGGTCCATTGGTTTTGGGGCCCCCTGAGGTTGGCACAATTTTTGAGCGGGCCTCCCTTCTACATTTTGTAGTACCCGGTCCCACTGGAGTTCATTAGTTTCCTCTGTCTTTTCCTTCACAGGCCCCCTTGCTTTGTCCTTTGAAGGTGCCTGAAACAACCCAGTCAACACAGTGTTGAGGAGAATTGTGGATGTTTTAAATTATCCCCTGAAGAATGTTCGCCCGAGATGGGTTGTAATGAACAGAAACATGTTGGGATTGTTATTTTAATGACACATTGAGATTTTTGTGTTTTGTTATGTGATATCTTTTGTGTCTTGTGTATGTGTATAAATTGAGGCCGATATTTTAGCAACAGTTTTTTCCATTGCTAGAAGCTGCACTGTGTTAGCTGAGGGTTGTTTGTATCTTCAAATTTTAGTTGAAATATTTTGAATAAATAATATTTTTGTAAGTCAATTTAAGCACGCAGTCCATTCTGTCAGGACTTGTAGTGCTGGAAAATCTAACAGAGGTTCCTAGTTGAGGTGGGAGGGTGTGAGTGGAGAAAAAGAATCATCTTACTCTTTACTGTATTATATAAATTTAGACTCTGGTTGATGACCTGACGTTGAACTTCTCAGTTAGGTAAATAGGCGCTGCATGGTTCCGTGATTTGTATGTGAGGGACATAGTTTTAAGTTGGATCTTATGATTAATCGACAGCCATTTATATTGTCTTCTTGTTTCTGATATATGATCTCTCCTAGAGATACTTAAGGCAGATCTTAGGGCGTTATTTTGCAATGTTTGTAGTTTTTGTAGAACATATTTACTTGCTCCCAGGTACAATATGTTACAATAATCCAACTTGGATAGTATTAGAGCTCTGGCAAGGGTGATACAACTTTCTTTGGAGAGCAAAGGTTTGCAAGCCCTGATCAGTCTACCCGTGTAAGCAGTAGCCGAGGCTGTGGCATTCACTTTTTTGTGTAGATTTAATTTAGCGTTGAGCCTAGAGTTTTTACCTCTTAGGCCACTGGGATTTTGTTTCCATCGATGTTGAATGAGTTGTATTCTGTATTTAATTTGTTCAGTTTGGATGATGAGCCCACAATCAGCAGCTCAGTGTTATCATCATTCAGGCAGAGGCTGTGAGTGGACATCAATACCTGAATGATTAGATAGATTTTGTTTACAATTAATAAGTTGCTGTCATAGATACCCATCAGAGGAAGGAGGATCTGGGTCTCATCTGCATAGTTAGTGTAGGTGACACCCAGATGGTCCAGGTCATCGAATAACGGCTTTGTGAAAATGTTTTACATATTAGGTGATATGCAGGAGCCTTGGGGGACTCCACAAGTAATAGGAATGTGATCAGCTGCAGCTGATTGAGAGAAGACTCACATCGTTCTATTATTTAGGAATGATTGTATCCATGTGATGGCATTCTGCGAGAAATGAGCTGCAGAGGCGAGGTGGTTGCATAAAACTGAGTGGTTGACCAGATCGAAGGCCGCCGATAGGTCTAAAAATAGTAGCAATGCAATTGTCCCATTGTCCATGAGTTCATCTATTTGAGCTTTTAAGTCTATTAAAGCCATTTCAGTCCCATGTAGGGGTCTGAATCCGGATTGTCGCGTCCCTAAGAGGTGGTTAGTCTCAAGATATTCTTGGATTTGTAGGTAAACTACTCTGTCCAATATTTTGAGTAAAAAAGGGACTGTGGTGATTGGCCTATAGTTTGTATGGATGGTGGGATCCAATGTTTGTTTTTTAAGGAGGGGTAGAACCAATGATTCTTTTAGGTTACCCAAAGTAAAGGAAGCATTGATTAATTTAGAAATGAAAGGGGCCAAGTCTCTAGCAGCATCTTTAATGATTTGCGCTGGGCAGCTATCGCCTTGGCAATTTGACGGTTTAAGGGATGAAATTATTTTTTGTACTTCTAGGACAGTGGCTTTGGAGAATTAAAAGTGTTATGTTTGGTGGTTTAGTGGTTTGGTGGTATGCTTTAAGTTCTCATAGTGAGTGCCTGAGTTTTGGTGGTTTAGGCATTTTTTATCAATTTTGGCTTGTAAAGTGGCTATTTTGTTGGTTAAGGCAGTCTGAATGTAGGTGCACCAGAGTTTGTCCTTGACACACGGATCAGCGGGGATGATGGGTGTTTCCACCTCTTTGAGAATGACGAATAATTCTTTAGTGCTGGAGCTAGCTTGATTTATTCTCTTGTTGTAAAAGTTGTTTGGTGCAAAGAATTTTTCTTCCTTACATTTAGTGTTTGTACATTTGCAGTCTCAAATACAATTGATAGCGAATTGGTCTTTGGTTGACAGTGTTTTTATTTTGGTAAAGGTAATTTGGGTGCTGCTTGGTGGTGACTAGTAACACTCAGACTGCCGAGTGTGTCACAATTTATGAAGAACAGAATTTTCAAGTCAGCTTCTAGCGCACCTGAGGTTAATGCTAACTATAGGTTAAATGATGTTCCAAAAATCATGTTTGCTGTATTATGATGCTTTTCTATTCCAAAAATGATCCTCCAAAAATTACATGTGTTTCAGCAAATCTATTGGCTCATCAGGAGGGATTTATAACAGAAAATTCAATTCAAATTCATTGATTAGATATAAACATGCCTAATGGTTAAATATTCGCATTCATTTAGAAAGCTTGGCCCATGTTTAGATTCCAAATTAGTTTGAAATTGGAGTGGTCTCGGTAACGTGTGTGTTTGGGGTTTCCCCTGTGCTGTTTTACACCAATAGGAGTTTCTTTAAAGTCTTTCGATTGAGACTTGAGAGCTTCTGAAAATCGTCCTCTTTCCTTGTTTCTCTCTTACATTTAGCAGATAGGTTCATAAGATTGGTTTTGTTCTCTGTGGAGGGGATGTGTTTCCATATGAATTCCAGTGTTCTTTTTTCAGAATGCAAGGATTTTAGTTCAGGAGTGAACTAGGAGTTCAAGTGTGCTTTTAGTTTGCCTTTACACAGTTTAAGTGGAGCAATGGTGTCGAGCACTTTTGTCATGGATGAAGTATACATCTCTACTAGTTTGTTGGGATCCTTAATTCCCTCTAGGGAGTTCACTTTGGGGATCACAAGTGGCAGGACAGCGTCCACTGTGATATTACGTTTGTTCATTGTTTGACAAGGGGGTGCTGTCATGTTTAGTTTGGTTTTTTGAGTATTTATTGAGAGGTTGAGTGACACTAGGTAATGATCTGTCCAAGATTTGGGGGGCGATGGCAGTAACTTTGGTATCACAGTTAAGGTCCGCTACCCAATCCAGGGTTCTACCTTTACTATGGGTGAGTTGGGAGAACTTTAGGTTGAATCCTTGTTCTGTGATAGTATTGGTGACTGCTATTGCTTGGTGATCATTTGGGTCATGCAACCCCAGATTGAAGTCCCCTAATAGTATAATTTGAGAGGATGTTTTGGTATTCTCCCTGTCATTAGTAGCAACAGATCTTCCTCGAAGGTGCCAATGGGTCCAGGAGGTCTGTATACTAGTTGGATCATTATGGTGTGGGAGTTATCCATTGGTATTTTGGCTGTTAGTAGTTTGCAAGATGAGAATTTGTGAGTTGTCGCTAATTTGAGGTCTAGATTGGATTTAGCTATGATGGCAATTCCACCGCCTCTTTCATCAGCTCTGTCAGCTTTTAAAATTGCATAATTATCTGGTATAGCGAATCGGAGTGCATGACGTGCTGCTGCATGTAACCAGGATTCTTTATATCAGCAATATCTGTTGCATGCGCTTCTAGCGATCTGGCTTCATTAGAGCCCCCTTGATCATTTGAGTGCAGATTTTGTTAGTGGATATGATTTGCTTATTTTGTTTAGGTAGCTTGTTCTGGGTAGTTAGATTTTTTGTTAAGTCTTTCCTCGGTCCGGAGCTGTTTGTAGTTCTATTTGCCTGCAGATTAATATGATGGGTGTCCTGTAGTTTCTGGAGTCTCATACCTACTCTAGAATGTCTGTCTCTGGTTGGGCAAGGGTGATTTAAGGGCGTGGAGAGGATCTGTGCTTCATTGTCATCCTGTGTGTAGGGTAGCAACTGAGGTCTGGTGCCAAGACTGAGATTTTTGAGGGGAGTCTGGCAGGGCTGACTTGAGGTGTGGGATCTATTAGGGTGTAGAGTAGGTAAAAGTGAAGGGTAGAACTCATCACTCAAGGGGCTTTGAATTTGCGTATTCTGGTGCACGTTTAAATTGGGTAGAAAGTATGTTGGTCTTATGGATGTGTCCAGGGGGTTATGGTTAAGCGTGGGGAAACATGTTGTCACCTTGATTTCCTTGGAGAGGAGGACCATGGTTGGACACAGCTGGTAGGTGGGCCTAGCACCGTCTGAAATAGAGAAGAGCTCATTGATTGCGATGAGTACGACAACCAAGCGTAGGAGCAGGGCATACATAGTATTTAGGGAGCTCTGGTTGCAATTGGGTCGTAAAGTCTTAGGTAAGGGTGCATGGGCAGAGATGAATGCAGGTTCAAGCAACGGACTAGGTGCATGGTTAAGCAACGGGCTAACAGCACATTCAGCTACGGGCTAGGTAAACTGTTAGTGCAGCAGGCTGAAAGCATGGACTGAATACAGGTTCTGGGAGGAGGCTAAATACAGGTTCTGGCAGTAGGCTAAATGCAAATTTCAAACAGTGGGCTAGAAGCACGGAGTGAATACAGGTTCCAGCTGTAGGCTAAATACAGGTTCTGGCAGTAGGCTAAATGCAAGGTTCAAACAGCGGGCTAGAAGCGCGGACTGAATACAGGATCCGGCAGTAGGCTAAATACAGGTTCTGGCAGTAGGCTAAATGCAAAGTTCAAACAACGGGCTAGAAGCGTGGACTGAATGCAGGTTCTGGCAGTAGGCTAAATACAGGTTCTGGCAGTAGGCTAAATGCAAGGTTCAAACAGCGGGCTAGAAGCGCGGACTGAATACAGGTTCTGGCAGTAGGCTAAATACAGGTTCTGGCAGTAGGCTAAATGCAAGGTTCAAACAGCGGGCTAGAAGCGCGGACTGAATACAGGTTCTGGCAATAGGCTAAATACAGGTTCTGGCAGTAGGATAAATGCAAGGTTCAAACAGTGGGCTAGCAGCGCGGACTGAATACAGGTTCCGGCAGTAGGCTAAATACAGGTTCTGGCAGTAGGCTAAATGGAAAGTTCAAACAGCGGCTAGAAGCACGGACTGAATGCAGGTTCTGGCAGTAGGCTAAATGGAAAGTTCAAACAGCGGGCTAGAAGCACGGACCGAATGCAGGTTTTGGCAGTAGGCTCAGCCCCGTTTCTTGGCCCGGGCTGAGCGGGCGACCACCCGGGGTGCAGAGCTAAAGAGCCCAGGAGGGGAGTGCAGCAAGGGGCCGACCCAGAAAGCTGCTTCGAGCTTAACAGACAAAAGATTAATCAGCCTGCTGTGCCGGTGGCTGCTCCGAGATGCACGGCTGATGCTCTCTACTGACTTGTGGATGACTGCGATGCATTGGAATATGCAAACAAAGGAATGTATATTTCAAACACCGCGTGTGAGATGCTCTGGGGTCACACACCCAGCACCCCTCATTCTTGGTGCTGACAGCCTTTCAGGTGGGGCAATTTATAAGTGATGGCTCACTTAACGAGCCATTGTTTTTACACAGTGTGCGCTCAAAATTTCAGTGTTAAGAACTGAACACGGGGCATTTGTATTCACCAGGCCTGCACAAGTATCGGTTAGCTGACCAAACCTATGCATTCTACAAAGAGAGTTAAAATGCCACGCAGGAACATTTTAAAACTATTTTCTGTATTTTTGTGTCTCTTTATTTTTATATCAATTTTTAGTTGCACATGGCGCATCCCTGGTAAAGTTAACTGTAATTTTCTTGCTAAGTATTCTGGTGGCTGCTTTGGGACATGGACTAAATGCATCCGCTCAGCATCAAAGGTCTTTTAATTTTCTAAACAACCCACAGCCTAGCGGGCGCACCAGATGGCAACGCAATGCCAGTTGGCACCTTGATTAGGAAAGCAGGATGTATTGTGTCACTGCGTAGACCATACACTGTGGCAAATCAATGCTGTGATATGTTTGCAGCAATGATTTGTGCGGTACGCAAGTCACCACCCTGTTGGTTAATGGTGTCTATGTGGTGCTCCCTTATGTAACAGAACATATAACTGTTGTTGTCTGATCTGCCCAATGTCCATTCAAGAGCACACTGGGATATTGTGTGTATGTGGCTCTGACGAGCATGCCATACAGTGCCCACACTTAAGCACATAAAGCAATCAAAGAAGTTGCCTCAAATTACATCCACTAGGCCAAATGCCCTTTCTACACCGCCACACCATGATTTTCACTAGTTGCAGGCCTGCACTCATGAGAAATGCTAATATCGGCTCTGTTAGATAAAGCATGGGCTTGCTCTTTATTGCAGAAATAACCCATGAGGCCTGTGCAATGGTGAGGAGGTAGTGGCTGAGGAACTGTGGACCCTTTACCATGCTTTAGAAGCCGGTTTTGTTTAAAAAGCTTCATCAGCTTATTACTGGTCAGGCTCAAGTTTGTAAAAGGTACAATCCTTTCTGTGTAGCCTTTCTGTACATTGTTTATTGGGTCTCTCTTGTGCAGTATCCTGTCCTGTCTGTAGATATAATTCCCTAAAGATGTTTCTGTATTGGGATTGGGCGTTCCCACACTGAGACCCAGCCCTTCATCCTCTAAAATTCTTCAGAAACAAGAAAAAAGGGCCCTTCTGCCCCATTTGAGTGGCTGATGTTGCAGCCACTTCATACTCACATCCAAAAATGTAAGCTGTCCAAATGAGCATGAACGGGTCATGATGACAACAATTTTAATGTTAGGGTGAGTATTGTGGACCATGATGTGAGCACCAAGCCATGCATCGGTTATGCATTTAGTGATTCACACATACAATCCTTTTATCATAGACGTGTTTATCAAATGTAGAGATCTCTGATCCCTGTAATAGTCCTGAAATGCTCTGTGATTTAATGCAAATCATACAGGAATCCTCATGGGTGCTATTTGTGCCCTTTCCCACTCTCAGAGAGGTATTTTGAAAGAGTACAATAAGAGTGCACCAGACTGTCCATCTTGGAATGATAACCTTCTATCAGAAAATAATTCATATGGTTAGTCCAGTATTCCCCCTTGCGAAATACAAGTGAGGTCGTACAAACAGAACACCTGCAACACAGGGCCAGTGGTCAGTGAGCCCTCAGACCCTGGTAGGCTGATCACACCGCAGTGTGCCAGTATGGACAGTTTGAAACTGCATTCAGGCAAGGCCTTGCCTAAGAGCAGGTGACAGAAAAGCCATGTACTTGGGCAGCAACAGCTGTGTTTTCACATTAGAATTCTTCTGTGAAGTACTTGCATTACAATGTAATGAGACTATCGTCATCTACATAGCACTTATTTATTGATATTTTGGAGGGGTTTTGTCGCACGACAGAGGTGTAGTTTGGGACTGACGTGAGCCAGCCAGGCGGTGGGGGGGCGGGGCGTGGGCGCATTATGATGTTTCGCCCTGGGCACCAAGTTGGCTAGAAACTGCCTTGAGTAGGCTAAATGCAAGGATCAAACAGCGGGCTAAAAGCTGGATTGAGTACTATACCTGTGGAGTAATTGGTTCTACAGAGAACTGAGACCGTGTAAGCATTAACCAATAGTTATGCAAATAACATTTGGATGGCCTTTGGTGGCACGTTTAGCAAGCAAACACAGTCTACGTAAGGGGAGCAGCGAGAATGTTGGTACAGTGTGAGTAAAACACGTTGGCACGACTCAAGCTACGCAGAGTATTCTAGGTACAGGGTATCAGCTTCTAGGTGCAATAACTATGCATGATAGGTATTGACATAATCACCCATGGCGCTCGTCATATTCTAAGGCAATGCAATGCAGGGTAAAACATCATGGTACAAGCATAAAATATAAGGGACGGGCATGGTAAGTGCATTCAGGAATAATGCAGTAGTCAAGTACTTTTCAAAACAATGGCACAACGTGCATATGAAGCCAGAGTAGCAAGATAGATGCTCGTGTTATCGAGGCGGTGGGCAGCTCCACTGTGCAATGGTGGCGTGCATAACAAGTGCATATGTGAATGTGCTGAGCAACATCATTTTATTGCAGGGTAAGAGGGTGCATTCTTCAAATTGCGGGGGGGGGTAGCATCCAGGGGCTCCTCGTACGGCTTATTATCTCGTTTGGGAGAAAAAAAGTTAGGCTATCTACTGTGCGGCTGCGAGATTGGAAGGAGCTAGATTTCTATGGGGATAGGTAGCTGGTCGGGTGTGCAGCTTGTTAGATTGGACCAGAAGGATCCCACAGTACGGTTTCTTAAGATACTGTGGTGGCCAGAAGAAGATAGCACCTTTGTTCGGAGGCCGGTATTCGCCTGCCGGCGAATGCTGATTGGTCCTTGATCTCTGCTGTGGCCAATCCTGGTGCAGGCTACGATGATCAGGCCAGAAGGTGAAAAGGGTGTGCTTTACAAATGCACGTTGGCCATTTTAGAATGGTGGTTTTTCGGTGAATCTTATCAGGCAGTGGGCAAGCAACATATGAAAAAAGCGTTGCCTTGTGAGATCTGATTTTTGAGCGGAACGGATTTCAGTGGAATACGTAGCCGAAGCCACGAGGGAAGAAGCTCGGTCTGCCTCACTTCAATGGTATAATCAGCTAGGCACGCTGATATTTCGAGTAGCTCGACGCCTGCGGTCGGTGAGGGCGGGGGGCCGGGGCGGTCGTCGGGCACTGCTCCTGCAATAAAGGTGGAGCGCCTGCTCCCAGGTGGATGCTGTAACTATAGTGTGGCAAGATAACAAATATAAACAAACTCTTTGATCAATACATTGACCAAGGCTTCCTGGAAGACCACCTGGTAGTTAGTGAAGACTGCCGTGTACTGTCTCTGGAAGGTCGGTGAAGGAGGGATTGAGGGTGATCCAAAAGAGGAAGGTACTTAAGAATTGTGGTATTTTGTGTTTCTCCCTTTAAAACACCAGAGGAACGCACAAACATAAGGGGTAAGTGTGTTGGATTTTGAGGTTACTGTTATGGGGTTGAGAGAAGCAGCTGAAGTCGGGCAGAGATCATTGTTTTCATTGCGTACATTTCCTCTGTGCTGCCCTTTGAGCCATTGAGCCCCATGTGATCGCAAAATCCAATCTGAGATGAATAGTAACTGTGGAATCCTCCAAACCAGGTATTCTAATGTCCAACTATGGTTAGATTGGTATAAAGAGCCAAAAGAGTATTTCATTAATGAGGTGGCAACCATTCTTCTTATCCTGTACTGTGGTGTTAAAAGAGACCACAGAGGGCTTAGCACTCTTGGGTTTCTGAGACCTTGCCAGCAAGAGATACTAGGGTGCTGGTGAGTTGACGGTGTGATCCATATTGACCAATTCCTCCAGCGGGTCAAGATCTAACCATATCGTTTGACCGTAGATGATTTTCAGTCCCCGAAGAGATGTGGCAGGGGATTCTAGGGAGCAGTAGCCTTGGCCAAGAAGGCTCTTCCTCCATAGCATGGCCCCTGTAATCTGTAATCTCCTATAAGGTGTTTGTGTGAAGATCATAGAGAAGGCAAGGTAGCATAACACTAAGATCTGGTGTTCAAAAAAGAGAAGGAGTAGTATTGAAGTCTGAACGTAGAAACGAGTACAGTGGCTTAACCCTTTGATCTCTATTAGGACGTATGGAGGGTGGATGTTGGAAAATTATGTTGGCTCTAGAGCTGTGCTTAATCGGAGAGGGGTTGGAGTGTCCCTTTTGGCTTTACAGCCCGAGGATTGGGCTAGGATGGGGGTCTGCAACCTGTGGCTCGCCAGATGTTTTGGACTACAAATCCCATCAGCCTTAACCAGCATAGTCAAAGGTGAGTGATCACGAGCGTTGTAGTCCAAAACATCTGGTTAGCCACAGGTTGCACACCCCTGGGCTAGGACAAATTCACAGGGAGGTAATAAACCTTGTTAACAATGTTTATATGATGTCTCAAGTGTTTGGAAAGCTTACAGTTACATTTTGTACTGAGCTTCTCTAACAGACGTCCACCCCCAGACTCTCTTCCACCTCCTTGCCCACATTCCCTGTAGTCCGGTTCTGTTCAGTCTCTACAACTACAATTCCCAGAATTCCTCTGACCAGGCTTCCTGAGGAGTGTGGACACAGTAGTGAGTAAGACTAAGCAGAACAAGGACAAATCTAACCGTTTTGGAGACTACAGGACGTGGAAAGAAATGAGCACTACCTTCCTCCACAGTCTGTAGCAGGCATAAACAAGCACGCCATGTGTGATACCTCTGTGAGTGATCCACGTCACGTGCAGTTCTGCTGGGTGTGGCCCCACACATGCATGCATGTCTGCTCTGTGCCCCTCTATACCCAGCAGTCACGGTGTGCCCTGGTTTGGGTGAGGCGCGCATTGTGGCGCCTGAATCTTGTGATCTTCCTGAAGGGTTTCTATTCTTCTTAAGACTCTTTGAATCTGGGGGTGGCATGGGTAGGGCGGACTGGCAAGTTCTCACCAGCCAGCGAGGCCCCTCTGGGAAGGGTTGAACCGTGGGGTTCTGTGTCCAGTGTGCTGGGTCCTTAGTGGTGTGGTTATCCTGAAAGGATGACTCGGGTACCACGGCTGCCAGGAAGAAACATCCTGGGATGTTCATGTTTTTTTTTTCCCCATGGTGGCTTTAATGCTTACACCCTTTGAAAGCCTTTCTGGTGCATTCCAAAGAGTAACAAAGTACAGGTAGCATCCAGCCAGGAAATGTTCTGTCCCCCACAAAGTAGAGTCCAAGTTACCAGCGGCAGGCGATGACCTCATCCTCCAAGCGCTTTAATGGGGCATGTCTCCTTATCCACCGCTGTTCAAAGAACCTACATGGTGGAGCTGAAAAAACATGTCCTTCCGGCATTGGCATTGGAGGTTTTGCAAAGTGCACACATTAACCTGAAGGCATCCTGGTGCATTAGAGGTAGAGAGCAGTGTTTGCATGGGAAGATACAAGGAAAAATAGAAGTATGTCTTAAGGTATTTTCTTAGAGACAAGAGGTTCCTTTCGGTCTCTAAATATAGAGGTAGGGAGTTCCACTATTTCATGCCAGTGTAGGTCAGTCTTCTTTATGCATCAATTAACAACTGCGCACTTGGAGATAACTCTGCCTCTATATATGTATAGTGGCTGCAACCCACTTTAGTAGTGAAAAGGGGCCTGTCTTTAAATGGGCATAGAAAGGGGACATAACAGTGCAGAAAAAGTGGCCCCTCCGAGCTACTCTCTTTTGTTAATTGGGACTCAAATATTTCTGCACTGGCAATAAAGCTGCAGTTTATGTGCGAGTAGACGCCGATTAGGAGCCTGCAGGGTTTTGTGAACTAGGCACATGGCTTTAAAGATTATTTGTTTTTTTCGTGGCAGTCAGCGCAGAGAAAGATATCTCGAAGAAAAGTGGTCATATTTTTTCAGCTCGAGCAGTGCTCTTGCCTTCCGAACTCTTTGCAAGCGAACAACAGCTCTTCTGAGAGTCCAAGATAGAGGCCATTGTTAGAATCCAAGCGGAAAGAAAGAAAGGCAGTCACAGCCGTAGCTTGTTTAGAAAAGTTGACAATGGCAGCGAGTTCTTTAATGTTGTCAAGTGGAAGAAGCAGAAATTAGAAACCATACCTGCCTGTGTGTTTAGCATAAGTTCTAAACTGAGAATAGTTCAAATATTTCTGGCCATTCATGCATCCTGTTCTGATAGGATGACCAGATTTTGAAAATAAAAAAACGATACAGGGCACTGACATAGACGTAGGACTATGGCTTCAGCTGTGATAAACACAAAAGGACTGAAATACAAAGAGTATGCTAACGAAACGGTGGTCCTACATCTGTGTCGGTGGAACGGTGGTCCTTTGTTGGTGTACTGTCCAGTGTCATGTTGCAGGCTCACAACACGTCCCGGAGGAAGGTGGAAGGTATGTGGGAGCGGGTGAAAAGCGAGTAGAGGGAACAGTAGGTGGCCAGATATCATGATTTTTCAATCGGTTTGGCCAAATACCAGGATGGTATCCACCCGATCCCCAAATTCTGGGACAGAGTTTTTAAACTTAAGAAAGTCTCGGGACCCCAGGACGGAGGTGCAAATACTCAGACAGTTCCGGCAAAACCGGGATGTCTGGTCACCCTATGTTGTGATCATAATGCGATTAAACACACTATACAAAATAGGTGTGTATATTTTAAGGTTCCGATAAAGCTGTACATGTCATGTTGGACAAACCCACTAGTGATCCGGACACCAGGTTGTGTCCAACACAGCTTTCCTAATATTTGCCCACAATTACTTAATTCTACCTCTAATTTCCTGCCATGTCACCTTATTTACTGGTGGATACATAGAGTATTTAGTGTTTGGTGACCTCATGTGTTAACATGTGGGTTACAAAAGGAAAGCATTGAAGTCTCCACCGTCAATGGGTTCAAAACAATTCTCTTGACGATGGACAGTCAAAGGAGCTGCAACAGGAAAGTGAAGGTATGTTGTTTTAAGTTAGAGCCTGTAGGCTTCCATTAGGCAGGTGCATTTTGCAGCTGCTGAACATTTTTTAGGAAATATTTAGGCCATGGTCTGTGCCCTCCTAAACCCTAGATATTGGCCACATTGACCCTAAGAGGGACCCACACATCGCCTGCTAGGTCTGAGGGCCACTTGACAGGTCTGCATTCCACTGGTTGCCCGGAGGCAACCACTCTAGTCTGAGGGTGGTGTCCCAGGTCCAAGACCCACATCTTTACCACAGACCAGTTTGGTGGTGGCTATCGGCCTACAAGTAGCTTACAATCCCGCCACGGAATGGCAATGTTTGTTTTTCTAGCTGAATAGTGTACCTTTTTGGTCCCCTCCTCATCCTTCGAGTGGTTGGATGACCACAAGAGTGCTTTCATATGCCCCTCTTTTAGACATGTTTTAATTGCACGGTTTGGCCAGTTTCCACTACAAACGTGCTGGCCACAGTGGCTGCACTTTAAAATGTGTTGCCCTCTATCAACCAAGTAGATATGCTTTTGTTCAAGAAGCCCTATGTTTGCCTTATTGCAATGTTTCCGGGCAGTAGTCGTGAACGGCAACAGGCCTCACTGTGGCCAATATTAGGGATGCGTTTAGGGATGTGGATGCATAATCCCGGCACCTGCGTTCACGCACGCCAGAGAGATCCCTCACCATAAAGGCAGACTACGGACAGAAGCCTGCACTGGACAAACTTCTCCCTCAGTTAGTCATTCTGTTTGTTTGGCATACATTTCCATGTGCTCTGGTTCCTTCTGGACTCTCGACCTTGGCCTATTTCTTGGACTCTCTCTGTGTTATCCCTGTCTGTTTGCCTTCCTCCTGGTTCCCTGTCTTTGGCTCGTTTAGAGGACTGCCTCAGTTCTCTCCCTATTGGTATTGGAGATATCTCTCTTTTGCCTTTTACCAGGGCCTGATTCTGGACTTCCTGTGATCCCCTATTCCTGGACTTCTCCTCGGTTTTCCTCTCCTGGATCCTTCTTCAATCATCAGGACTCAAGTATGGACGTTCATTTTCTACAATTTGTGCCTGAATTCTGGATTGTATTTACCACCCTAATAGATTGCGCCCTCGTGCCATACAAGAGGTCCTTGCGTTTCCTTTTGCTTTCTGACTTATTTCTTTGACAAGACGTGTTTCCCATTCACCTGTGTGTTAACCTTACTATATTCCTTGGCTGTCCACTTGCCTCTTTTCAACACAAGTGCAGTTAACTTGTGGGTCCCTTCGGGTTGGCGGGAAATCAATACTAGTATAGTTTATGACGCTTGTTTCTTTTTCTCTTATCTCTAGCTCCTGGCTGTCATCTTCCAGCTCATCTGTTCCCTAGGTGTTACAGCAACCATTGATTGCCTGATGTTTGGACACCGGGGTGGCCGGTGGATACATCCACAGGCACACAACCATACAATACAGGGTATCCCTACCAGTTGATGACAGATTGTTGAGCCCTTGTGCCTGTTGGCGCTATGGAGGCGGTGTCTATTACCATTGACATGCTAGTTCAAGCAATCACCTCCTTACGTGCTGATATGACCACTGCCCATGGAACATCCATGCCTGATTAGATGCCCTGCATGCTAACGTACACCCTTTGTCCCGACAGTAGGGAGAATTGGCCACAGCAGTCCAGCCTCTCATTCCGGTCCCAGGACCTTCGGAAGCCATGGCTGGTCCCATCCATACCACCCATATGCTGTTTCCACTGGCCCCTCCCATACGCTTTATGGATTACCCCCACGGCATTCGCACTTTTAAAAACAAGTACAAGCTGCACTTTCTTTGCCGCCCTGCTGCGTTTCCTGCTGCTCCCACTAAAGCTGTGTTTGTGTTGTTTTACCTAGGAGGCGGAATGACTATGTGGGCCAAGCCGTTATTGGAAAGAGATGACACCCTCTTATACAACTTTGATGCCCTAATCACGCTATGAGAAGAATGTATGACATAAAATATATGGGACAAGCAACAGGCCTAGAGCGTCTTGATCTCTCACAGGGGCACCAGGATCTACTGAGTTACATAGCTCGATTTAATCAACTAGCCACAGAGACGAACTGGCCTGAAGAGAACAAGGCCAGTGTCTTCTACAGAAGTCTTTGAGAGGACCTTAAGAAGGCTTTGGAAGTTGTCCTGTCACTCCAACGTTGTATCCGGCTTTATTGGATTTAGTACTACAGGTGATCCAAAGTATTTCATTGAGATGTCGTGACGCAAATACGTCTTTGCTTGACCCGGAAACTCACCCTCGATTGTTTGACCACCCTTCTGTGTTAACACCTTCCATTCCTGAATCTGCGTGGGAACCCATGCAAATTGGTGGGATTCATCCATCACTAACCACAACTGAAAGAGAAGGAAGGTAAAAAAACAACCTTTGCTTGTATTGTGGGCAGTCTGATCACTCTTCGCAAATGTTCTCAAAGACCAAAAAGGAGGCAGGAAAACTCCTACGCTCGTCCATGATGGGAATCGCATGCACATATCGATTCAGGGGCAAAGGGAGTAAATCTCAACCTCTCCAAGGCACAGAGCTTTTGTCTTTATTCCGTAAAAAAAAAGAGCAAAGCAGAACGTGCCAGAATGGTGGACAGATGTGAGTTGTCTTCTGGTCCCATAAGAACTAACCCTCCACAACTGACCTTGATTTGTGGGGAAGGACACACAGAATTAATTTGATTGGACCTGATCGATACCCCTGGTTATGGTATCATACTGGGAATGAGTTGGCTTAAAATCCATAATCCGTTGGTTGACTGGGCCGAGGGAATCGTGATGAATCATACCCGCGACTACTACTCCTTGTGGGGGTATTTATCCCCTTGCCGAAGCACAGAATAAGCATCTAAAGGAATGCCTCATGGATAATCTCTGCATAGGATTAATCCGACACTCCAAATCACCAGCAGCCTCCACCCTCTTTTTTGTATCAAAAAAGGGGAGTGAATTACATACCTGCATAGATTACAGAACCGGTATCTGTTGTCTTTGATACATTTGTTGTTAGACCAAATCAGCACAGCCACTGCATTAACCAAACTTGATCGTAGAGGAGCATACCACCTGGTCTGGTTGTGAAAGGGAGTCAAGTGGAACACCACCCTGCATAACTATTATGTCTATATCAGTACTAGGTGATGCAGTTCAGACTTTGCAACACCCCAGCAATGTTCCAAAACTTCATCAATTAAAGGATTCATGATACATTGGACAAATACGTGGTTGTCTGTCTAGATGATATCTTGGTATACTCATCTTTACTACCGCAGCACATCCAGCATGTGAATTCAGTCTTGTCTCTTCTCCGGGCTAATCTTCTATTTGCTAAAACTGTGAAATGTGTGTTTCATGTAAACACTGTAGAATTCCTAGGGCACATACTCTCTCCACATGGCATCGGTATGGACATGGGTATGGTTAAGGCAGTGTTACATTGGCCAGTACCTCATTCACTAAAGGCCCTTCAGGTTTCCTCCTAGGGTTTTTTAACTTTTACCTTCATTTCGTCTGAGGATTCTCTGAGACAGTAGCTCTGTTAACCTTGCTCACCAAGAAAGGAGTTGTTTACCAATGGAACCCAGAGGCGCAACATGAGTTTGATTCCCTGAAATGTTTGCTTACTACTGCCCCTGTTTTACAGCACCCTCATATCAAACAACCATTCATGGTGGAAGTGGATGCTTCTAACATTGCTATACGGGCGGTCTTATCCCAACAGTGCCTCAAACACCAGCCTGGAATCATGTTGTCTTCTAATCTAGGAAACACTGTCCTGCCAAAGAAAACTATTCTATAATGGAAAATAATTGCTAGCAATTAAGGCTGCCTCTGAAGGGTGGAGACATTACCTTTTAGGTGCTAGACAGTGGATAGTGGTATGCATCGATCATCGTAATCTAAACGCTATCAGTCCGGACAGATGTTCTAATGCACGTTAGGCCCGCTCGTACCTGTTCTTTTCAGCTTTCAATTTTATTATCACCTATCGACCCACGGCCTCAAATACTAAGGCCTGTGCTGTCTCCCAAATGTATGGGCATAAATAGGAGGTTAAGGACTCACCCCAGTTAATAATTTCCAATGAGCACGTCATCTGTACCAGTAGGGCTCCTTCTGACCTGTTACTCGACTTATGTAAATGGGTAGAACAACTCAAACCCAAACTAGAGACAAACCATGTAACCATCAAGGACATCCTACCATATGTGCAGAATGTGTTATTGATCCCGGATTCATCTACTCGCCTGCAAGCCCTTCAGTGGATATACAATTCACCCGTGGCTGGACATCCTGGTCAACAAAAGACACTTGAACTACTAAGCTTTTGGTGTTGGTGGCCCACTGTACGTAAAAACACCAAAGCATACATGGAATCCTGTACTGTTTGCACCCAATATAAATCACATATAGGAAAACCCAAAGGGTTGCTGCAGCTGCTACCCATACCACTGTTACCCTGGCATACCGTGTCTCTAGACTTGATTAGTGACCGACCTCCGGTCGGACAGCTGAACAGCACTTTGGTGTCAATGGACAGCTTCTCCAAGATGGGACACTTTGAGGCTGTGCAGTGTTCTCAATGCAACCAAACTAGCATCACTGTTTATGCACCACATCTTCTGTCTCCATGGTCTACCTTTGATCTTGGTCTCAGGCAGAGGCTTACATTCTATGTCTAGGTTTGGTAAGCACTTACCCAGCAGCTGACCGCCAACTGTCCTCTGCTTATCATCCACAGACAGATGGCCAGACGGAAAGGGTAAACCAGACATTGGAGCAGTACCTACGATGCTTCAGTCTCCAACAGCAAGGGGAATTGCCATCCATTTTGGTTCTGGCAAAGTGTGCCTATAACAACACCCAACATGCCTAACATCCATCACTTTTGTTGTTTTGATCACCATCCCCAAATGTTGCAGATCCGGTTACCACAACTTGCTACTGTTCCCGCCATGGATGACATGGTGGCCCATATGGCCCATACCCAAGAACAGTTGCAGACACACCTGCAGGTCGCCCAAGTCCGGATCAAGGTGCAGGCCGACAAGCATTGTTCTAGTGCCCCAGCATACGTAGTGGACTCTTGGGTCTGGTTGAACACTAAGAACCTACCCCTCTTGGGATCACAGAAACTGTTGCCTAAGTATAAGACACAAACAGTAGGGAACCTAAACAAGAGAGCGCTTACACTTTTGTTATTGGGTTGAAATAGGAAAGGGAGATACGTGCAATAGGCCTTATAAGAAAAGCCTTTTCATCATCAGTTAGAAGTCCCTTTGAGTACCTGTACTGAATCAGCATTTGTAGTTCCATGACAGTGTGTAATGTTGGATTACAGTCCAGTTTTTTATAACATCCAGGTGTCGCAAGGTGCTCCATGGCCATTGTTATATAATCTCGTTTATTTAGCACCACATTATTGCCACCCTTGTCTGCTTCTTTTATAGAGATTTGAGAATCTTCCGCTAGATCTTTTAAAGCCATTCTTTCTTGTTTCGTGAGGTTGCTTTTCTTGCTGATGAATCTTTTCGACTTAGTGTCAATATGCTTATGGATTTCGGTGGTGATGGCCCCATAACAAATTTCAATCACATTTTCGCCAAACTGGGGAGGCATGAATTTCGATCGCTTCTTGTGTTCTTGCGTGTCAATGTTGCGTTGATGTATTCCTAACTCACTTTGAATTTGAGCAATTGATTTAATGCAGTCTTCATCTAAGTTGGTCAGAATCTGAATATTTTCAATCTCTTGTATACTCATTTGGCTCACCGGTGAAGGCGCATCTGCTGGTTTAAATGTCTTCAATTTGTTGTGAAAAAACGTTTTGAGTTTCAGCCTTCTAGTGAATTTGTATACATCGATCTGTACTTTGGTCATGTCCGATGGCACACTAGGGGCAAAGGAGAGTCCCTGGTTAACTAATGAAATATGATGAGTGAGAAGCTGTTTGTCCGATAGGTTGGTAACTATGGTTTGAGGATGGATTTGCTCGTCCGATATTTTAAACTGTATCTCGTGAGTCTTTTGTTGGTACTGTTAGCATCTCCTCTGTCCAGTTCCTCTTCCTCTTCCTCTACCTCAGAACAACATGATCCGCAATGACATTGAAATATGGAAAAGGTACATAGATGATGTGCTTATGATTTGGACTGGTACATTAGAAAGATTTGACAGCTTTCTACAACACTTGAACTCGAATAAATTCGGCATTGAATTTACTGGCAACATCCATGAAACACAGGTGGTGTTCCTAGACCTAGACATCAGCATAGTGAACAATCCAATCACAACACAAACTCACCGCAAAACCACGGCTGTCAACTCAATTTTGCATGCCTCCAGGAACCATAGTAAAAGTGTGATTGAAAATATACCCAGGCTGTGTTCCTTACTACCAGGCGCATGCCCTAAATCAGTACCATGGTTCAACATGAAGCCTAAAGCCTGTTTCCTACGTAATGCCTGCACGCTCTAAATCAGGATTACTAATACCCACCAATTTTGTTTTACTTTCAGGCAATACAATGTCTAATGAGTTTTCAGAAAATGATAAGTTGATTTGTATATGACAACTTTTAGACAATGGGTGCTTCCACCGTGAATTGTGTTAACGCTTTACGATAGATTAGGAGTGAATCACAAAAATTACTTCACGAAAATGTCTAATGGGATACTATCTCTCTTTTCTCTCCTATGACCCCACCTCCTCCTCCACCTCTTGACCTCCCTCACCCCTTCCTTTTTCCCTTTGTTTCCCCCTCATTTGTCTCCTATTTTTCATGTATTGTCATCCATGGCTTTGGGCCTCATTACACGGTAGGCGGTAAAGGTTTACCGTTACCGGTATTTTACCGGTACCGGTAAATCCTTACCGCCTTACTACGAGGTCCCTTTGCGGGTTGGAGAATTTAACAACTGCTTTTTGCAGGCATTAAAAACCAACCCGCAAAGGGACCAGGGAGCTAATTACGATACCGCAATTTCCGGTGCCGTAATTAGCACCTTCCCCATTCCCATTATGCCCTATGGGGCAAAAATGGGAATGGGGAAGGGCAACGGGGGAAGGGGGAATTACCGCCCCACCAACCTTGGAATAGGGCGGTAATTCCCCTTTCCACCAAGGCGGTGCCAGTATTTTACCTGCATGGAACAAGGTGCTAATAGCACCTTGGTCCACCGCCGTCCATGTAATGAGGCCCAATTTATATTTGTTAACCTTGTGTTTTCACCTGTATTGAACTGTATCATCTCAGAAACAGAAACACATTTTCTTATTGCATTGGAACTCATAAACATGTTCTCCTCATATAATGTAGCCCTGCTGACGACCATGGAGGATTGAAACACGTGTCGGCAGTTATCATGTTTGCAAATTTAAACTGAACAATCAGTTATGAGCAATTTGTTTCTTTTGCAAACACCATGGTTGGATACTTATACTGAGAAAGTTATCAGTGTCTTCATTTCTGTTTCAGTTTAAATGTATCAACCAAAACAGGTTTCTGTACGTCCAATCAATCTGGTTAAACTTCTTGGTTCGTCTAGCAAGCCTGGAAATGTATCTGTTCCAAGTCCATCATACAATAAACAGAGCCACATAGGCAGCAAATCTATATCTGTATTGTCCCCCTTTTTTCCAGCACAGAACAAAACTCAGTTGGAGAGCGCAGCAAGCAGAGGAAAAGACCTCTTTCAGTTTATATTGTTGCCTAAGTATGTAGGGCCCTATTCCCTCACAAAGATAATCTGTTCTGTGACCGTCCAACTGGCATTGCCAGTCACATGGAGAAGACATCCTGTGTTCCATCTGTCTTTCCTCAAGGAGGGACCACCCAACTCTGCATTGCCCATTAAATCAGCACTGGTATCCCTAGAGGTCAAAGATGAGTTTGAGGTACAGGACATTCTTGGTATACGCTTCACTCGTGGGAACCCCTTCTTGATGATCAACTGAAAGGGATATGGGCCTGATGAATGTACTTGGCAACCCCTGCCAAATTTCCATAAATCTCGCCTATTGTGATAGTTCCTTACCAAACAAGGGTCCTTGGGTTGTTCCACAACCCTGGGGAGGGGTAATGTAATGTTTCTGGCTCTCAGCCGTCAACAGCAGCAGACCTCACTAAAGGCACGCTGGTGGTTACCATGGAGTTTAGGAATGCGACACATGATCAGGGGACATGTGTTCATGCAAGTAGGCACATCCCCGGCGTAATTCGTCTGATACACAGAGATTCTTCACCATAAAGGCAGACAACAGACAGATGCTGGTGCTGAACAAACGTCACCCTCTGTAAATCATTCTGTTTGTTTGGCGTATATTCCCGAGTGCTCCTGTTCCTGATGTTCTCTCGACCTTCACCTGTTTCCCGGACTCTCTCTGTGTTATCTTTGTCTGTTTGGCTTCCTCCTGGTTCCCCGACCTTGGCTTAGTCACCGACTGTCTTAGTTCTTTCCCTGTCGTTACCGGCGATTTCTCTCTCTTTTTCCTGTTATCTGTGCCTGATCCTGGACTTTTCTTGGGTTATCCTAATGGATTCTTCTTCATTCATTGGGACGTAATTACAGAACTTTATTTTATACAATTCTTGCCTGTATTCTGGACTGTATTCACCTCCCTGTTAGAATGTGCCGTTATGCCGTATGGCAGGTCCTTCCATTTCCTTTAGTTTTCTGCCGTGTTTCTTCGACTGGACATGTTTCCCAATCTCCTGTGTGTTCTCCTTACTGGATTCCTTGGACTTCCAATTGTCTCTCTTCAACATGAGTACAGCTAACTTGTTGGTCTCTTCAGGGCAGCGGAAAATCAAATCTAGTATAGGTTCTGTCACGTGTTTCTTTTTTCACTTATCTCTAGCTCTTAGCTGTCCCCTTCCTGCTCATCTGCTCCCTAGGTGTCGCAGAACCAGAAATGTTCTGGTTTTGGGACATCGAGTTGCTGATGGGTACGTCCAGAAGTAGACAACCATCCAGTACGGGGTATCCCTAACAGTTGTTGACACCTAGGCATCTTCGTGCCACCCCTTGTACCCAAGAGGCATGCCTTTGAACCTTCCCTATTGCCACATTTCCCCTAGGGGATGAACTTCGGCAATGCCTGGGACCTCAGAGACTCCTGGGAATCTCCAAGAATCTTGATGTGTCTATTGGGCATGGCTTCTGGCCATGCCAAGTTTCCATATGGCCCGCGATATCCGAGATTCACACTGCGCGCTGCTACAGCGATTGGACTTAGAGAATTATAATGCAGAACATAACAAGGCCATCCATGAAGCATAACAGTACTGGAGGGGTGGACTATGGAAGGAACCATGTATTGCATCCTTTTCTTGCAGGGCTGATTCTTGAAGCTGGGATGGACTTTTGCACAAGGATGGGCCTTGAGTATGGGGTGGTCCTCAGACAGTGACCAGCTGCAGTCTCCGATAGGCTTTAGGGAAGGGTCTAAAAGCAGGGCACAAAACAGGAATGGGACATTTTTGCTGGTGATGGGCGTTAGGACACAGGTGGTCCTTGACAAAGGGATGTGTTCTGGCAAGAATGGGCATCAGGCAGTGTTGGGATAGATTACAGCAGTTGACCTCAGAGTAGCAGTGGGCCTCAGGCAGCGATGGGCCTTTCAGCAGATATTGGACTAGGAACATGGATGGGCTTTGGGGCAAGTTTTGGGCCTTGGAGCAGGCATGAACTGAAGGATAGAGGTGGGTATCTGAGCAGGGATGGCTCTTGCTGCAGAGATTATTATGATGGAGAGCTTAACAATTTCTATCATAATAGAGAATAGCACTGCTAAAATGGATCCTGTGCTGAGTACCTTTTCAAGTAAGGATTGGGAATGGGTTACATATATGGAGATAATCTGATGTGACGGAAGGGGTGGGTAGGGGCATACAGCTTGCAGGTGCTGTTTGGCTATTTACTCCGTCATTGGCCTCTGATGGGCAAGCTTATCCCTATGGACATTCCCACGCACCACCTGCGTCTCCTGTCCAAAACAATCCCTCCAGACACTCTTGGGGGTGGCTCTTTCACACGGTAACATTACAGTTTGTGCTGTATGGCACATACCAAAGCGTTTTGTAGGCAGTCTTCTAGGAGTTCATTGCTTAATTGCAGCTGCAAATTAGCTTTTTCTGTAATAAAAATGTCTTAACCAATAGTGCCTTCAGCCACTTGATTTATGAGCAATATATGTGGCCTCACATCGGTTACTTGAACTGAAGTCCTGTTACAAATAAGCTGGGGCAAAGCCAACAGTTTTGACTTGAGTATGTCGCAGATGCTACAGATAACACTTAGAGTCTCAAGGACAATTCAAAGGCTTTTATTGAGGGCTTTGAGGGGTCTAAGATCATCCAACCCTCTCTCATCTTGCCATACCCTGTAACTGCTAGCGATTCTAGGTCGAGACCAGAGGGTTCCTGTTATGCGTCAAACTTCTTTACTCCACAACCAACAACACAGTTTACACATGTTTTCATATACATCAAAAAACATTTTTAAAACACAAAAACATGTATAACCTATGGAAGAACCCCAGTGCAAGATGGCAACCACGGGCATCCATTAGCCAAACAGTGTTCTTTCCCACACAATAATGTCCCTCCCAGTTATTACCTCATCCTCTGCTTTGCTGTACGACCAGCAGATAAGCCATTTTCTACAGTTCGAGCATTCTTGAGCACAGTGAAAGTGCCCTGGGGACACACCTTTCTCAGTGTGACTGCCGAAGGGGCCTGCTCGGCTTCTGGGCTCGCAGAAGGCTATGTTTTAGTCCTCCCCGTCAGGGCCTGCTCTGCCTGGTCCCCTAATCCGTGAAGCATGGCTGTGGCTTGCTTGGGTTGAGGAAAGACCTCTACTCAAGGTGGTTTCGGTGGTGGGCCCCTAACACCCCTCCCTCTGGTGTTTCTTTTGGGGTCCATCCTCCTTAAGTTAGCTTTCAATAAAAGTGAGTCATGTCAGCTCCTATAGGCCCTGAGGTACAGAAGAAGGAGGAAGACATAATAATCCACCATTCTAGTTCCTCCGAGGAGGGAGGGGTTCCAGTTAGGCAATTGCGTTCTGTTAGTAGGTCTGAGGCTAATGCCAGAGATATTCACAGGGTTGCCGAAGAGTTAGATATTCTCCATGCAGATGATTGGTTGGAGTTTGCTTTCTGGATGGCTGGCGTTTCTCGTCTGTAGTGTGATTTCCGTTTCTGAGTTTTTCTTGCAGCTTTAGACAAAGATGACAGACTAACGAGAAGGGACATTAGAGTGCAGGGAAAGAACTCGATTGGCTAATGGATGCGCATGGATGCCATCTTGGACTGGGGCTCTTCCCTAGGGTACAAAAGTCATTTAAAAAAATAAATGTGTTCTGATGTAGATGTAAACATGTTTAAATATTTGTTGCTGGTTGTGGAGTACAGCAGTTTAATGCATAATACTCGCCTCTGTGTCTCTTAGAATATAAACCTCCACTCGCACTAGTGAGGGGGTTGCCCATTGTTGATCCCTACTGTCCAAGGTCTGTCTTTGACTCATGATGGACCCCTAATTGCATGTTCACTGACTCCCTCAGGGACCTCCTAACCTCCCCTTAGTGCTCTGAACGAGAGTTTGAATTCTGTGGTATTTCAACCAAAACCACTCAACTGTTCTTGTATTACTTTTACTCCCATGCCCTGACTTACTCCTCCCACCAGTCCTCCATTCCTAAAATGTTTCACTTGTCGCTTCCACCCTTGCATGTTACCACTACTCCCACTCCGCTTCACTACTCCCCCTTTCTACCACTGCCACACTTCTATCCCTTCTACTCCTCTCCTCACACTACTACTGACATCTTCCACCTACTAACTTCTTCCTCCACCCACTACAGCTCTCTTTCCTCCCACTATGTCTCCACCCTTTAAACTACACACAAACATCCTTCTTCACTCTGTAGCATTCAATTCTCACTCACTTCTTACACATACTTCTCATTCGCCACACAAACGTGCACAGTCAAACCGCAGAACCCTTTCACACCTAAGCCATTACCTCACCTGCTCCAAAAATCGCCTCCACAAGTGTAGCTACTTCCTTTCGTCGGCTGGTCTCTTGAACGTCCCACCTCCACCTCTGACACATCTGCAAAACCCACACCTCCTGCATCCTCTCTTAACGACCGCTGCCTCCTTTGGGAATGGTCACTTTCCCCTAACCAATCAGTACTACTCTCCCCTTCCCGGGACGTTTACGCGCATGGGAAAGCTTTGAAAAGAGGTCTAAGCCGTCCCCATTCTCTCCGCGCGGGCTCACCGTGCATTGTCCATGGTGGTGTACCCAATCTCATGCAACAGTTTGTCTTCCTGGTTTGCTGAAATGGTGTAAAATGTGTATGAGAAAAGAGTGTTTGTTCCTCTTTTTTAATTTCTGGTGGTGTACAGGGTCCAATTCCTGCTGCTGCGTCCTAGTGGCACCGCACTGTCTCTCCTACTGGTGCGCTGGCGCAGGCTTTCTCCGGCAGCTCTTTCTCTCTCTCTTTCCCTACAGTTCGTTGTGCTGCTTGCCATTCGTTTTTCCTGGTGCTCTAGCAGTCCGTCGGTTCCTGGTGTTTTCAGTTTCTTGAGTTGGCCATGTCTGTCCTTCGGGCATCTGTCTGTTTGTTGGCTGATCCGTTGGCTTTTCTGAACTGCTTCTTGTCTGCAAATAAAAGAGAGACAGTCGAGCATTTTGGTAGAGACACGGCTAAAGACTATAGTCTGCAAAGCCAGATACGGACACAAATGGGGGTGCACGAATTGGGGGCCTCTCTGCTGCCACTGTCCCCTCAGTGGTAGTCCTGGCACTGGATGGCTGCCTGGTAGGCCTCCCTTGGCCGTCCCCTCTTGACAAGCCCGGGTTACTATTGAATGACCCTCCCTCAAATAACACCACTCCACCCTTGACTTATTGAAGACTGGGGAGCCACCTCAGTGGGCAGACACACTGTAAGTACCCGGCAGAATTCTGTAGGAGGCTATGAGGCCATGACACGGGGAAGTTCTGCTGCTCTCTACCCCCAAAGTCCCATAAGCAAAGAGGCATATGCCCCTCTACAACTGCACCCAAATCAGTCTCGACTCAAGCACAGTCTTTTTGGCAAACCTCAGCAAATTCACGAGCACTCAGACTCAATCAATTCAACTATCATGGGAGGATAGCTCAGGGGCAACGTGCTCACCTTAGAAGCGAGATGACACGGAGCAAAACAGGTTCAATCCCCAGGTCTGCACCTAGAAACCTCCAGGTATTAAGCACGTTATAAATAACCAATCATAATCATAACAACGCATTGTTGGTGCAAAAACTCACCGCCAAATCCGCCTTCCATTTTCCTCAGCCTCAAAGGGGGCACTGAGGCAAAGGGCGCCTACCTGCCTTCCCTCAGTTATCTGCTGCCTTTCTTCTCTTTCTTGAGTGTTTCCATGGAAATAGGCCTTTAATTATCAGTGCTGGAAAGTCCTTGCACATATTAAACAAAAGACAGAATACAAACTTTTAACACGCTAACTTACAACTGTCAGCTTTCTGCGGAAAGACAATTTTCGCCCAAGAACCGCATTAGCATTTCAAAGAACTGATTTCGTACTTTTAACATGTTCATGCCATGCTAACAAAGAAAGCGAATATGACAAAGTTTTTTGGAGCATCACCGTGACAGCGTGGGGCTGCCAATTAAGTAAGGACTTCCTTTTTCCCTTGACATTTTATTCCCGGGGTTATAAACTGCTAAACAAACAACACCCAACTTCTGCAGTCAGCTGAGACTAGAGTAGACATCTCAGATTAGAATTCTAGAAAGCTCTGTCAAACTCCAGGATGCATCAGCCGCTCATACATTTTGAGATGAAGACAAACGTGCACACTGCAGACAAGCATAGCAATTAGAAAGCAAATGATTCTTTTAACGTGTGTATGAAGAGTCGGGCTGTGGGCTTCAGCGTAGACCGGGGGCAGTCTGATTGGCTGATGAGCAAGTGCTTTTCTAATAGGCTTCTTCAAAATGTGGAATTGCTCACCGGCAAATATTCGCGTTAGGTTTCTGCCAGCGACCCTCAAACATTTGTGGGTGATTTTGGAGGTGGGGATCCCAACCGCAAGCTTGTGTTGGGAGTCCTGGTGCCTGGACCAAGGTGCAGTCAGTGTCCGATGGTGGGAGGAAACATGATGAGGTATCGAGACATTTATACATGATCTATGGACAAAAGACACAGGAGTGGTGGAATGATCCAGGATGTTTTACAGGGTGTGGCTCCAAGTGAAGTCTTGGATATCTTGTTCACCTAGTAGCCGGCATTGTTGGAAGTGGATTCTGCTTAAGGTGTGGCTTGATGGGCTGACGTGTTGACATGCTCGATGGACTGGCAGGTTGATGTCCTCGACGGAGCTTTGTGTCTGGGGGTCCAGTTGTGTTTGGCTCCAGAGATCCTCTGGTGTTGTTTGACTCTTCCCTCCCGCTTAGGGTGGAGATCAGTGGCGCCCAAGGACATGGTACGTCATGGCACAGCCTGCTCCATCATGAAGGAGTCAGAGCACTGCAGTTAAAACCACAATGCCACGGTAAGATTCTACTGGAGTATGTGTTGACCCTGAATCAGGGGGGCATTATTGCTATCAATATTAAACCTATTTTTAAGTACTCCTTTCTCTTGCTTGGGAGCTCATTGCCCCCCACCACAGCCATCTCTGTTGCCGCCCTCGGCTTTTGCTTTCAGTCTTCCCCACAGCATCTGTTCTCAGTTGAATCCAGATAAAAGTACTTGGTTCTACTATCACACTATCCTGATCATCCCACCAGCATCCCAACAATCTCCCTACCCTTTCAGTCAGGGTACCAGTAGGGCAAAGGAGGTACTGAGGCAGGAATCTGGGTTGGACTGTACCGGTTGGTAGACATTGGTCCTGGGAGGCCCCATGTTGTTCCCCTTATTGAATTGTATAGAATACAGACTGGATAAAGGACATTTTAACAGATGGCAGTATCAGAGATGGCAACTTTTTAGTCGGCCATGCCATGTGTGGAATGTGAGTGATTGGCTTAAGTCTCTCGTACATGCTTGCCTTTCTGCACCAGGAAACTGTTTGACCAGCATGAATTCATTTTCTTCTACCCCTTTCTCTTCCCCTTCCCTAGGGTGACTGTGGGCATATGCCTTTGAGCCCCCCTCCATTAAATTATTTGCACCCAAGTTGCTGACTATGTTAAATTGATCTTCCCAATTCATGTGTTCCCATGAAAACCTGAGTAGTCACTGCAAAACGGTGTGCAAGGAGGTAGGGGCGAGATGTCTCTTTTCTACTGCTGACCATGTTACTATGGGGAAAAGGAAAGTAAGGATCTAAACTAATGGGCTCAACTAGAAAGCAGAACATTTCTCATACCAAGCAAGGGAGACCCCTGGCCAACCAACGAAAAACTCTTTCTATGCTTACCTGCAGGCTGTGTCTGGCAAACTTGATGAGAACATTTTTGAAACAGAAAGAGCTCTGGTTCAGGGCCAAGTAAAACTAAGTGGTATGTTGGAAGGTCAGGATGGTATTACATGTCTGGAGGTAAAGCATACTACATTGCATTCCTAACCCAGCATCACAATCAAGGCTGAAGGCATAGCTCGCAGAGACATACCTCTGCAAGAGGTCTTCCGAACAGTCGCGTGGATGACAAGAGTGATGAAGAGCATGCACTGGTTACCCATGGGGTACATGGGGTACTATTTCCATTGTTTAGTAAACTCGACATGACTTTATCTCCTGCAGCAAAGGGAATATCCACAAATTCTCAGGATGAGCTATAGGGAAAGGCAGACATGGAGGCTGAGAACTGGCCTTTGATACTGAAAAACGGACACACAGAAATTGCTTGTTATTACTGAAGGTATGTTTGATTTCATGAAGGGTTTCAAACAATTAATACTTAACTCGTTGATGATCATCGATGATTCGGTGCCGTCATTGCAAATGGAAGTTAACTCCCTTCCAACATCACATCCTTTACCTAATCCCAGAATCCCAAGTGTTATAGCACCTCAAACCTTGAATGTTGTTTCTGGTGCCGAAGTAGCCCAGGGTATACATTTACCCCAACAGCATACGAGAGCTGGAAATACTATTTCTTATCCAACCCTGTCTGTGGCTGCAGGGCCACGCTCCCTACCCCGGTCACTCTTTTTGCCACTTGACATGACACCTTTCGTAGGAGTTTTGATACAAGAAGATCCCGTTCCCAAGGTTACCACTACATCTACATCATCATCGTTAATTAACAACATTTCCCATTGGTTAAATAACAGGATTGGAGGTCCCAAGGAGAATCCCAGAAACCTCTTAATGACAAGAAGAACAAACTGGGTGGCTTAGAAAGCAAAAACTATAGACTGGGATTGTGTTGTGGTGACTTTTTACAATCTGATGAAAGCCAATTATGTTCTAATCTCAAATCTGGCCAACAGCAGTTATAATAACAAGATTAGGATCCATCCCAATAAATGCCATGTCATATCATAGCGCAATAAATGCCATGACATATAATATCATTGTCACTCCTTTTTTCCCCTCATCGTATGGCCAATCACTTAAGACCTCACCGGGAAAGACAGAGTCCACCATTAATCAGGCATATCCGACAATTAAATGTGCTTCCCAAATCCCTCTCATCCAGGGTCAGAAAAGCCATTTATAACAATATAGAAACGGATAGTGGGGGGGCGTGCAATTACCTGCATAAGCACCAAATCAGGCGTATCAGGTTTAATTACTCTGCGTAAGAGATAAACTGACTAACAAATCAATTGGTGCAGGAACCTACTCATATCTTATGTTCCCCAGAGGCTTTGATCGCCTGTGAATCAGCAGCTGTGTTATTTACAGCAGGTGCAGTAAAAGGTGCATCCTGGAACATAGCTGGCTGTAAAGGTAAACTTGATAACCCTCAGATAATTGATAAATTGGATACCTATAGCATTATTGAGCTACAGGAGACATGGTGAAGCGAAGACATAATTATGGATGGTTTTGTTACATCTCAAATAATGCCCTCCAAAACAGCACATAGGTGAAATATGGGTAGTATTGCCATCATTATCAGATCCATGCTGGTAGCCAAAATTACAGTAATTTCTACAAATTTGAACAATTGACAATTTGTATGCTTGATTATTGGTAAAGGGGATTTCAATGCTTGTGTGTGGGACTTCTATAATATACCATCAAAAATCAAGGACTTGTCCCCGCTTGGAGAATTGAAACAGGTCACTGAAGGATTGGTAGACCTCTTCAGGAGTACTTTTAGTGGGTTCAATTTGGCTGGAGACTTCAATGCTAAATTGGTGGGCGGCTGGATTCTGACATTTTGGATGAAACTAAGTATCTTGCACTGAATATCCCTTGACCATAAATGTTGGATGAGCAAGTCTGTGCAAAGGGGTTACAACTATATGCTTAAATGAGAGATTGGAGCATGCGGTTGGTAATTGCTAGACACACAAACAATAGGTAACTTATATGTACTTTTGTGAGACACGAAGGGATTTCCTCAATCGACTACATGTGTGTTTCAACATCTATGTGGCAAAGGATTTGAAACTTCAGTGTGCTACAGGATCTCCAAAGTGATCACAATGCCTTGCTGTTGGAAATAGATTGGACTGCCCCTGAATCTCCTGGGACAGTAATCCGCAGGAGGCAAATGTCCATCTCAATATCTCTAAAAATGGTTGGGATGGAAAAAAACTGAATGGTGATTATACCCAATATGAGAAAATTAGATTTAATTACTCACTTATACAGTCACTACTGGATCTATCCACCACTTTGGGATTTGCAATACATTACTATAAGATGCTTATGGACAATGTCTAAGCCTCCTTTTGTTATTAAAAATAATAAATCCAAAAAACGAGGTAAAATTAACTGCTTCAATTCATTGTGTCACTCTGCGAAATCACCTCTGCTTTCTATAGTGAAATCTCCCTTGGCAAGTAGAGTGGGCATAGTGGATGCTCGTAATACCCATACATCTGCCATCTATATAGGAAAGGCTACCATCGACGAGTAAGCCTTGCGAAGAGCGCAAGCAGGCTGAAAAATGTAATAATTGTAGAAATGATTCCGAACTGGATAACTTTAGGCCCTGGTGTAAAAGACCATGAACCAAGTAGTATGAACGGAGTTAGAAGCTGATTTGTTCTCACATTTCTCTACCTTAGTGTAAGGACCGGACCGTGACTATTTGTTATATACGCAGACTGGCGTGAGAATCTATAAGATTGCTGTCAACAATGAGATAGTTGCTCTCCGACAACAAACTCTGTGTTGGAGCCTATGGCCAGATGGGATTCCAACAGAGCTATTCAAGAACCTCAAGGAATTATGGGTCCCGTTGTTGCAATGTATTTTAAAAGCTTTATAGATCAACATGCCTTTCCAGAAGCATGGCATGAGGCCATAATTATCCTGGTGTATATGAAGGGCCTTAGAAATCCTCCTAGCTCATATCACCCAATCTCTCCCTTGGACACCCAGTTCAAAATATTTGGGAGGATATTATTGGCAAAGCTACAGGATTGGGTGGCCAACGAGGGAAAGCTGTCACCATTACAACTGGGATTCAGAGTGGGACTAGGCACAAATTAGCAAGTTTTGAACTTTTACTTGATACTAGCTAATTCCTTGTAGCTCAAAAAAAAAGATCTATTATCCTTTATGGACTTAAAAACAGCGTTTGATAAGGTTAACAGTTATACATTGTGGTTGTCCCTCAGTAGGCAGAATTGTCCAGTGGTTATTGTAAAGGCTATACATAGTGATTCTAGGGCAGGCATCTGCTAAGGACAAGATGGAAAGTGCACATCCTTATTCCGGTTGCAAACTAGCATCCACTAGGGTTGTCTCTTAGCCCCATTGCTATTTTCCATATATGTGAATTAATTAATGACTACCTTGCATGACAAAAAGGGGAATCTTCCACATTTTGGTGCATTGAGAATTTCAATTCTGGGCTACGCGGGTGATGGTGTCTTTCTTGCGAGAGCCCTGCATGCCCTTCAAACACTGATTGATATATACATAGGTTATATCAATAACCTGAATTTGGAGGTGAATGTGGCAAAATGATCTGTGATGATCTGCAAAGCCACCAATAAGAATAATCACTTTAGACAGCCCAGGTTCTTTGTGAAGGGTTCCTTGTATGACCAATTCATTTCAGCATTTGGGGGAAACCGTTTCGGACACATTGACAGGCATAAGGCATTGCACTAAAGAAGCAAACAACATGGGACAAGCCATAGGTGAGAAAAGCAGACTCATAAAACATATATAGAGCCGATCATATGGAAATTTTGCTAAAGGTTTACACCTCTGAAGTATGGTGCAGGAATTTGGGGGTTTACCTATTCTTCCAAACACCAGGGTACTCCCAAGTACTAGATTTTTAAAGAAGATTGTGCGTCTGCTGATCTTAGCAGCAAATTCTGTGGTAAACTAAGAGTTAAGCATTGGATTTCTAGAGGATGAATTAATGGTGGAGCCTCTGGTATTGTGGCCATGAGTGTGGTCAAATAAGTGGACAACCTTAAGCCATCAGTTAATAAAGTGTATATCGCCCCTGGACAGGCACATTATGGTAGCTCCTTTGTTTAATTAAATGGCCCGCAGATTATGTTAATGGGGTGATCATTTGTGCTCAGGATAGCACAATAAAAAGAAGCTTGGTCAAAGTATAAACGGAAAGGTTGCTGGAGGTTCTATCCATCTATCGTGAAACCAGTGAAGTTGTTAAGTCTTTTAATGATAAATACATCATTCACTCTACTCATAAAATGCAATATTTTATTTGAAATGGCCAAAGAATATTTTGTACCGCTCTCTTATTACTAAAGACTGTTTTAATTTGATTCCATTAAGGGCATTTACAGCTAGATTGACAGGATCTTCACTTACTGATCCAAACTGTGTCTTGTGCCCTGGGGGGTACCGAGAACCTGATGCATTATGTACTATCATCCCACTTTTGCAAAACTTGATTTTTACACAATGCAGACCCACGCTATGTTACATTTTAATAGCAAATTCCCCGTTAATTGCATGGACTTTTCTCAGTTATTTAAATACTGCTACCAGGATTAGAATTAATAGGCTCTTTCACATTATTTTTTAAGGATTTGTATTACTTGTTTTTATATGTCTTATTATTTGAATCATCCTATATAGATACGAAACAGCCCTGGTATCTTAACTTGTCTGTCCTTCTACAGGGATTTCTGATATCCAGTGAGGTTACCGAAAAAAAGAATAACAAATGAACTTTTACTGAAAAATAAATATATATGGGGTAGGGGTAAGGAGTTGAAAGGGTTGGGGGGAATTCGGTGTGTGGTTAGAAATGTAGGGAAATGGGGGATTTTGGAGACCCGTCCAATAAAATTTTATTTTGTTCGATGTTTCTTTTTTTTGCAGTAAAAGTAGATTCAGTAAAAAAACATCACATAGAAGCACATTTTGTAGCTGATATTTGATTAATTTTTTTTCTATTGATTTGATGATTGTATTACCCGGTTGCTGCTTGAAATGTACGGTTTTTATATATTATGATGCACCTTTATTGTTGTTGCTGAATAAAGTTTGTTGTGTGTTTCTCTTTTATGGCTCTCTAGTTACTGATTGTTTGTGTAAATTGTCATGGGTAGAATATGAGTACTTTAGAAAACAGCTGATGGGAAAAATGTTCAATGCAACATTGCAGGATTGTCTGCGGGATATTGAAATTCCAACCTTTGCTAGAGAATTGCAATAGCTATTAATTTGTTAATTCCATGGAGAGGAGAATCACTGGTGATGAAATGCAATTGGTTTTAGGGGAGAAATAAAAAAGGTTGTATGAAAGGGCCAAGAGATGCAACGGGAGTGGTGCCTTCCTTAGAGACAGGAGGGGTTAAGGTTGGTGCTTTTCCAATATGGTGATGAAGCATGAGATCTGTACTAGATGGTGTCATGCAACTAGCATTGATGAACTATGGTATCCTGGGGAATTATTCTTGCATGAGTACAAAAGGGAGCAAGGGAACGTTGGAGAGGGGGAGAGTAAAAACATGCAGACAATAGCGCAGTGTAGCATGTAAAGGCCGAGCAGAGGAATGTGCCAGGATGTGAAATGTTAGGTGATGTTAAGGTTAACATTTTGCTGGTACCGCAGCAGGCTCAAGAGCTAGTGTTCAAAAGAGAGTTGGCAGGGTTGTGTCTTGCTGATATTGGCAAAAGTGCATGCTGTCCTAGGCCGTGACAGTTTAGTATTTAAGTATAGCACTGTGGGTGAAACCTTTTTGGGTGGGGGGGGCATCTGTATTTGTCCTTGGAGCCTGGCTTGAGGATTCAGGACCTCTTCATAAAAAAGTTTGTTACCAATTAAGTATTTGGGACATGTTTCTGTAGGTTTATCCTGAGGATCGTAGCTCATTGAAAGGGTTTACTTAAAAAAAATGTGGAGGCTGGTATATGAATTCATTGAGTTTGATGTAGGATTTCAGGTGGAATTGTACAAACTCAGAAAGTTGTGAGGGGTTGAAATGACAGAGGAATCTGAGTGGGTCGCTAAAAAATGGAAAGCACCACGAGAGGCATGAGACACGTGTCAGCAGAGCAGGCAATTCTCTTGAAAACAAACACCCTAAAGTAAACCACCAGAAAGTGGTTCCAGAGCAAACTGCTGTGTGCAAGCCTTCCCTTTTTCAGTATTAGGTAGACTTGCATTAGAGTTACTAGCAATGGGCATTTTGTGATACCCCTTGAACTACCAATTTCATTGCATACCATTTGGGCTAAAGTCAGCTGTCTTCTAGAGTGTTAAATGTCAGTTAGTTGGTGGTATGCAGTGGGTATGTTTCAAGATTTGATTTGGTTACTGTACATTGACTTGTCTTTCCCAAGGAAAGGGATGGCCTTTTTCTGAAGCCCCCTGCTGGCCTTAAACACCACACAGTAGAGAACAGGGTGACAACTGGAAAATGGGCTCTAATAGCTACAAAGCATATGGCAGGGCTAACTGCTAAAACTGGACTTGAGTCCCAAAAGAATTAGAGGTAGAAATTAAAGCACGATTCAGGGCATGAAAAGGAATAGCCCCCTGGCGAGGTATGCTTACATCTCTTGGAAGAGTTGTGATGCATGTTTTTCATGGCAAAAGGATCTTAGAAAGTAAGCACAGCAAATAATGAGAGGAGGGTAAGCATATCATTTGTCCAAGATGGAACAGGTAAACCCCAATAGCCATCAGTTCAGATGATATTCTGAAAAGGGAACAAACCAAGTTGAAAGACATTTTAAGAGAATAAAGAAATTAAATGCTCATTCTGCTGTCGGATAGAACTAGCCAGGGATCCAGCTCAAAATAGATTATGCATTGCATTTAATTGACACTGTTTGAGAATTTTACTCTGGAACTTCAATTAGAATTAGGTTGAACGCGGAAGGACTTATTTCTGACCCTATAAATACAACCAAATGACTCAATCAATGGTGTGTCCTTGCCCCAATCATTTTTAATCTGTTTATTGCAGACCCGGCCATGCTTTAAAAAGTGCTCCATCTTTCCCTCCTAAAGGTTTTAAGTATAAACTGGCTTTTATATGCTGATGATCTGGTGTTGTGTGACCAAACTCCCATTGGTATGCCGTGCCAAATCTCTGCACTCTTGCTGTACACCAGATAATTAATGTTAAAAAATCAAAAATATTGATTTTAAAGCCTTTTAAAGGGAATTCAATAGATTGGTTTTAATTGGTATTTGTTGAAGGATTCTCTTGCAACAGGGGCAGAATTTGTGTACTTGGGTTTAGTATATACAAAATAGATAAACATATGCTTTTTTATCTGTCCTTAAGGAGAACATTACAAATACTGATTTCCCAAACGAAAACTATTGACCTTTGTTATGGCCAATGTTCTGGCCGTCCTTTAATTCAATTATGTAAAATGAAGGTCATGCCAATTATGATATATGGGGCTCATGCTCTTCTTAGATCGTCTGATATAAAGTGGGATAGTTTGGAGGGCTGCTTTTGGAAACAGGCTTTAGGTCTTCCCCTGGTTACCCTCTTGGCATTTCTTCGCTCTGAGTTGGGACTTTTATGTATGCCATCACAGGTTGAATTGAAAATGTTAAGGTTTTACCGCAACATTTTTGTTAGTTTGACTGCAACAAATTGAATTAGAAAAAAGGAGAGTGGACTAAATGAATAGGAAGATACTAGATTGAGTTAGATTTATCTGAAATGGATTTAAAGGAAAACCATAATCTAGTGGGGAAACGCCTTAGAGAAGCTGACTGGATTTGCACCATTGGAAAATGTGAGTATTATTTGTAACACCACTATATTGAAATTTAATAAGATTTTTTAAAACAGGTTTTAGTTTAGTTGAGAAATAATAAATTGTATTCGAGATGATACATATATGATAAATATGTGGGATTACAAATTGGTAATATTATAATGTGCTGTTTTTATAATTCTGGATATTGCACATGGTTTCTGAGATTTGATATTGGTTCATGTATTGATGAGTATATGTAGGAATGTGTTGGGTGAATTTATGAAATTGTGAAAGGTTCATTTGAACCATAAGACAATAAATATAAAAATAAAAAAATATTTTGACAATACTCAAATATTTCTCTCTTTTTCTTCCTTTACAGAGTCTGTGCATCAGAGTTTATCATCGAGCCCCACTGCTGTCAGATCACGGATTTCTTCTCGCTTTTTGTCTTAATAATCAGAAAACTGAAATTTCTGTTTCTCCTTCAGAGCGTCTGGTTGGAAATCATCTTGCATGTTGGGTTTCATTTTGTTATGTCCATGTTTTTGCCGGCTTATTTCATACGGTCGTTTTGTTTCCATCTTTATAATATAGAGTAAATATGTCCCTTGTTTACATTTTCTTCTTCCAAAGGTTTTCTTGTAACAGCTTAAGTGTTGCTCCTCACTTAGTGTTGGCATTCCTAATAAGGCACTCCTCCCACTCCATTCTGTTTCACACTCTGCAGTAAGGATCTAGTTTTGTCTTAATTCTCTCTTCAGTCATTGTACTTGGCGCAATCAGATTTGGTTCCAATCACTGCTAGGTTTGAAGAATTTAATTTCATTAGTATTGTTTTGAACAGTTTTCATGCATCCGCTTCTAGTTATCCGTGTGATTTGGTTTTCTTATACCACCAACCCAGTGATCTTGGTTCTGCTTCTCACTTCTTCTCTCGGTCCGTCAACCTTCTTTTGTAACCTCCCCTTGTCCTTCATTTCAACCTCTACTTGCCAAGTGATGGAACGCTCTTCCTTTTGATATCGGTTTCTGTATAAGTTTAACTCAGTTTAAGAAACGTCTAAAGCTTCAACTTTTTCAGTTTGCTTTCCCTAATGAGCATGTCTTCTTATTTATTTATTTATTTATTTATTTATTTATTTATTTATTTATTTATGTATGTATTTATTTTGCAATTTGTATAGCGCACCCAACCCAGAGGCAGCTGGGCTTCTGAAGTTCTGATCGTATTCATTATATAATTAGAGTTCCCTTATGGTTCCGGCCACTGCAATTTTACCTAGGAATCTCTACTGTTGCAAACTCTGTGCAGTGCTTTGGAGAAAGGAGCTCTATAAATATTATTTTAATGAATATACAATGCACGTCCACTCAGTAGTGACATTTTGGCTACTCCTCTGCTGCTCACAACAGCTGAAATCATCTTCCCACTCGTAAAGATAATGAGGGACAATTCTAAGCATTGAGTAAATTTAGAAAACGCAGCCCTAAATCCAACAGGCCGCACGTCCACTCTCAACCCAGCCTGTCCACAACATGAATGGCGGGTGTGTGAAGGCCTGCCCACAACATGAATGGCGGGTGTGTGAAAGCCTGCCCACAACATGAATGGCGGGTCTGTGAAGGCCTGCCCACAACATGAATGGCGGGTGTGTGAAGGCCTGCCCACAACATGAATGGCGGTTGTGTGAATTCTAGGGCTAGGTGTCGGCATTTCCTGATTGGCACCGTTGTGATGGACAACTTGCCTATTCACTGGATTAGTGACCCGGCAATTAATTAATTCGAGTTTAGTATGATAACACTTTTTTTTTTTTTTATATAACCTGTCTATTTAAATGGGTATAGCACCGGCTTCTCTGGGAGATTGCATCCTCTTGGCAGTTAGCAAATTGAAAGCAAAATACGGAAAATAAACGTAAATAAGTCATAAAATACATTCCTTAAGGTGAACTGGTGCTGCAAAATAAACTTTGGCCTGGGGCTCAAATTAAATTGGATATTAGCCTAAATTCTCTCCTACAGCTTCAGTGTCCTATCCTATACTGCTCTGGAAGGTCCATAATACCAAGGACAGCACCACTGGTTAATCCTTGGTGCAAAAGGGTGATGTCGGCACATGCTGTTTAGTGCCACAGCGCCTTGGGCTAAACACGTATCATTAATTCAACTTATAACGTGCTTAAACCCCCAGTTTCTAAGCGCATGGCCGCGATTCAAACCTGTAAGTGTTGCCCCTGAGCTATCCGCTGGCCCAGACCTGGTGTGTGCTATCCACCAGCAAACACGCATCCCACATTGCAAATTTGACCTCTGAGAAGAAGCAAAAAAGAATGTCTTGAACAGGTCAGGACAGGAAAACCTCTACTGTCCAATGGAGCTGAGGACTAGATATCATGGCCAGGAAGAGAACAGTAAGATAACTAGAAACCCCCACGTGACCACAGAGTACGCTGTCAGGATAAGCTCTGATTGTTGTCACAGGCTAAAGTATCCAACACACATCCATCATGTCCTGTATAATGTCACTAAACAGTTCAGGAATTCTGAAGATTCCATCCCAAGAAGATACAGGAAGGCAGCCCTGTGCAAATTCTGCATTGGTTCTTTTTCATAAATGTTCATTGGGAAATGGTGTGCAGTTGTGGAAATAGCGCAAGCAGTTTATCCAGGAGCATCAGAAAAAGACATGTACTGGATAGATGGGGGCTACCAGCTACCAGATATGGGATCTGGAGCCTACCATCTACCACCTAAGGGACATGGGCCCTAACATCTACCACTTAACTACCTGGAGCCGACATCTACCACCTAAGGGACCTGGAGCCTACCATCTAGCACCTAAGAATCTAAAGCCTACCATATACCACCTAAGAGACCTGGAGCTAACCATCTACAATCCTAAGGGACCTGGAGCCTACCATCTACTACCTAAGTACCCCTAGTGTACCATCTACCACTTAAGGGACCTGGAGCCTACCATCTACCACCTAAGGGTCAGGAGCCCACCATCTACCACCTAAAGGGCATGCACCCTAACATCTACCACCTAAGGAACCTGGGCCCTAACATATATGGCTTAAGGGACCTGGAGCCTACCATCTACCACCTAAGGACCTGAAGCCTACCATCTACAACCTATGGGTCCTGGAACCTACCATCTACCACCTACATAACTGGAGCCTTCCATCTACCACCGTATGGACCTAGAGCTACCATTTACCACCTAGGACCTGGAACCTACTATCTACCACCCAAGTGACCTTGAGCCTACCATCAAACACCCAAGGGACCTTGAGCTTACCATCTATGAGTTATCAGAATGGGAGTCTACTATATACTAGCTAAGGGACATGGAGGCTATCATCTACCACCTAAGGGACCTGGACTCTAACATCTATCACCTAAGGACCTGGAGCTTACCATATGAAAAGCGAAGGGACCTGGAGCCTACCATCTAACATCTAAGGACCTGCAGCCTACCCTCTACCATCTAAGGACCCAGAGCCTACAATCTATAACCTAAGGGACCTGGATTCTACCATTAACAACCTAAGGTACTTGGAGCCTACATATATCACCAACAGACCTGGAGCCTACCATCTTCCACCTGAGGGCCAGGAGCCTACCATCGACCACCTAGGGGACATGGGCCCTAACATCTACCACCTGACGACCTGGAGTCGACATCTACCACCTAAGGGAACTGATGGCTACCATCTCCCACCCAAGGACCTGAAGCCTACTCTACAACCTAAGGGTCCTGGAGCCTACTATCTGCCACCTATGTAACTGGAGCCTACCATCTACAACCTTAGGGACCTAGAGCTACCATTTACTACCTAAGACTTGGAACCTACTATCTACCACCCAAGGGACCTTGAGCCTACCATCAAACACCCAAGGGACCTTGAGCTTACCATCTATGAGTTATCAGAATGGGAGTCTACTATCTACTAGCTAAGGGACATGGAGGCTACCATCTACCACCTAAGGGACCTGGGCCATAACATTTATCACCTAAGGACCTGGAGCTTACCATATACAAAGCAAAGGGATCTGGAGTCTACCATCTACCATCTAAGGACTGGGAGCCTACCCTCTACCACCTAAGGACCCAGAGCCTACAATCTATAACCTAAGGGACCTGGATTCTACCATCAACAACTGAAGGGTTATAGAGCCTACATATACCACCAACAGACCTGGAGCCTAGCATCTACCACCTAAGGGACTTGAAGCCTACCATCTACCACCTAAGGGACCTGGACCCTACTATCTACCACCTAAGGACCTAGAGCCTACCAGATACAGCATAAGGGATCTAGAGCCTACCATCTACCACCCACAGAAATGTAACCTACCATCTAACCACCTTAGAGACCTGGACCTACCATCTACCACCTAACACTTGGTGCCTACCATCCACCACCCAAGGGACCTTGAGCTTACCATCTATGGGCTAACAGAACTGGAGCCTACATCTACCAGATAAGAGACCTGGGACCTAACATCTAACACCTAAGTGCTTGGAGCCTGCCATCTACAAACATGAGGGGCCTATAGCCTACCACATACCACCTAAGGACCTGGAGCCTACCATCTACCACCTAAGGGACCTGGAGCCTACCATCTGCCACCTAAGGGACCTTGGACCTAACATCTACAACCCAAGGACCGGGAGCCTGCCATCTACAAACCTAAGGAGTCCAAAGCCTACCACCTACCAACTAAGGACCTGGAGCCTACCACCTGCCCTCTAAGGGACCTGGAGCCTACCATCTACCACCTAATGACCTGGAGCCTACCATCTACTACCTAAGGGACCTGGAGCTTACCATCTACCACCTAAAGACCTGGAGCCTACCATTTACCACCTAAAGGACCTGGAGCCTACCATCTACCAAAAAAGAAACCAGTAGGAGTAACACAGGCAAATACTTTACGGCAACCAACATAGACTTTCCTGCAGGCCCTTTATGATCATGGATAGCATTGTTACTTGAGTAATGATTGTTCATGATCGACTGTTGGGAAATGCACCCGTTTTTCTCTCCCTCCAATAGACCCACTTGGAAGCGCAGACATCAATATCCAAATGCAAGCCTCTCTTTGCCCCATTACTGGTGCAGGAATCAGAGTTCAGGACCGAGAGGAATAATAATATTGTTGATGTATTTTGAGGTTTTTCTTCCATTGCTTCGAGTAGCCGAGAAGATATTGTGCATCTTGATTTGTATGAGAATATAAACCCATTAGAAATGCCGAAGGTCAATGAATAAAGCCACTGCATACAGAACTGTTGGAGTACTCATCTTATAAACTGGGATAAGTGTAATTTCCTAATAATAAATAAATAAATAAATAAATAAATAAATAAATACAAGTTTGAGAAGGTAATGAATGCGAACCATTAGCAGGATAAAAAAAAATCTTAAAAAAAAAAACACAGTGCCCTCATTAAGAACGATTCCTTAAGATTGACTCTTTAATCAACGTTCCTGCTGCCTCTGCTTGAAATTAATGGACTCTCATTTGGAAGTTCTGAGAACGAGAGGCGCTTCTGAGGGTTCTTTGACCATCCGGCAATTAGATGAAGCCTGGAAGAGACCAGTCATTACCAACTCCACAGAGGGGGGGTGGCAGTGTTCTTGCCGAGGTAGTACCTTGGAGCTCGAGCACTGTTTGCACGCGCGCGCACGTGTGTGTGTGTGTGTAAAGGTAAAATGCCTGCATGACATTGGACTGTATGCATGAGGAAGGGGTATAAAAGCCCATCTTAGAAGATTGAAGGGATATGGCAAGACCAGAGGTTGATTTGAGCCAAAGGGAAATTGACGATTTCACATCTGGCTGGTGCCTCTAAAGAGCAGATAAAGAGTCCCTCACATCAAATGTAAGCAAGCATTGGCAATGCCAACCGTTTGGGCTTTTGTGTAGGCATGGGAAAGGCACTTGCCAGGCAATGCCGTAGTGGTATTAACTGGCTATTCATGGCAGCAGGTGCAAGCTGGTGCAAATACCTGGGCATCAAATTGCAGTGCCTGGCAAATGTCTAGTACTCATACACAAGAGAAAACTCTTTGCTGTGTGAATGCTTGTTTTTAACAGGACTTCAGTGAAGGACACAGATAGTGCTTATATTTGCAGTGGCAGAAGGCAGACCTGCTTAGGACATTTTTATTACACAAGTAGTGCGTTTACAACACCAATCAAGTCATTAACTGTCAGAAGACTGCTTTGAATAAACACCTGCACGTATTTTGAGTGCAAAGTTTGATGGTAAGGCTTGATTAAAGTGAGCTCAAAGAGTTCCAATGAGGAGCCGTTTTGAGGGGCAGGAACTGGATGGCAATGGCCATGGGATTCACATTGCCATGGCCAGTCAAAGGGTGGGCAAACAACCAAACAGAATCTACAAGCTTTGTGTCCCTCCTCATATGTAATTTCTCCATATCTGTCCTCTAATGCAATAGGTTCGGCATATAGGTGGTGCTAAAGCGCCAACTAATAGGCCAAACTAAAAAAGGACAAAATAGTGTGTTATCAGAGCACTTCTGGTCCGGGGGCATAGGAGCCAGAGAGCAGGATGCACGTATCTGCTTCTTTACTGAGTGCTATGTCTTGAGTTCATTTATTTCCTTTATTTTCTTGAGTGGGCATGCAGGGCTGCAGAACTCATGGAGTTTCTTTCCTCGTACACAGATCACCTTTCAAAGTTGCAAACAGTTCCTAAAGCCTTTCTGATGCCAGGCTACCTACTACACTGCCAATCAACACATACTCAATTATTCACGAGAAAGGGCCTGGGGGGGGGGGTCATAGGAGAGGGCACTGTGGGAGGTCAACAAGTCTGGAGCTGAAGGAGCCCGCGTGTACTTCAAAATGTTATATAGAGATTTAGGGATGTGAGAATATGCAACTAGACTGCATCTCATATGGAGTGTATCTGTTTGTAAAAATAGCACATTTAAAACAAATATATAAATAAAACCATGTACCAGGTTATAGGAGCCTGCAAGCGTCTGGGCTTCAAATACAGCTTTTAAGAACTTTTCGAGTTTCATCTATCAAGTACCATTCAAACCGTTGTAAAAATAGCACCTGTTGCTACAGTGCTCAGAAGCTGTAGGAGTCTGGCATGAAGCACTATATCAGAACACAATAGTATAATGTGTGACATCCCCAGGCTGTCCCTTGTCCATCAACCATGACCCGAATTTGTGTGTGTCTGAAGCCCCAGTTCTAGTCCGCTTTATCATCACACAAACTTATTATAACAGGTGTTATTTGGCCCCATACATTTTCAGACAAATTAAGCAAACATTTTAAAGCCAATTCAGACATAGCTTCTCAAAACAATTATATTTAGAGAAGGAATTTGCAGTGACTTGGGGAATGACTCTCAAATTGTCAGGCTCGTGCAATTCTGGGTTTGATTGTGTGTAAAACACACGCACACCCCCCTGCTCTGTGGACTTCAGCTGGCCTGGCCCTGTAAATCTTCAGCAGTCCCTTTAATCTTCTCAGCATAACAGCTGTCGGATATCCTGTGCTCGCCTGGCTTGGTGAAGGCAGAGCGCAGAGAGCAGTGGTTTGCGGTACTGTCTTCGCATAGCAAACACGGAAACCGCTGGGAAATTGCCCGGGAACTCTCACTTTCCTTGGAGAGCACGAGCTGAGGCTTACGGCTACCACGGTCACGTGGCAGAGGAGTGGCAGCGGCCATGCTTCCGGAGTGAGTGCTCCAGGGAATAGCAGCAATAGCGGTCTTTCCCCGCCCAGGGTTTACTGGTAACAATGTAAATAACGGCACCAAAGCTCACTTTCTCTATGATGTCACTTGCATCTCTACATACCTAGAAATCAGGGCACCTGTTCCACTGATAGCTGACGATGTACACTCCCCAAGTTTACCACACTACCCGGGTCTCCCCAGTCCTGGCACGATGGAACTTAAGCCACATTGAAGCACAGGGGTCTGTCTGACATGCACTCTCCAATGCAACGTTGGGCCCGATTCATGGAATATTTGCCAGGTTCAAAGGGAATGTGCACTGCTGAAAAGTGACTTTGCACTGCCGACACAAACCATGATTCATGGAACCGGGCAAAGTCATTGGGGGTCATTCCGAGGTTGGAGGTAAGGGATTACCGGCGCCTGTAAGGGCACCGATGGCAGTAATCCCTTACCTCCATATTCCGAGTTCCCTGTGCGGGTCCCTCTTTACCTCCTGCTTTTAGCAGGAGTAAATTACGGGACCCGCAAAGTGACCTTGGAGTAAATTACGGCACCGTAATTTACGGTGCCGTAATTACCTCCTTCCCCATTCCCATTGAGCCCTATGGGGGCAGAAATGGGGATGGGGAAGGGCTATGGTGAATGGGGAATTACCGGTCCATCCAACCTTGGAATGGACCGGAAATTACTCCATTCACCATGCCGGTATTCCATGGAGTAAATAGCTCCATGGTTGCCAACCATGGAGCTATTTACTCCATGGTGTAGTCCTAACTCGGAATGAGGGCCATTGTGTACTGCAGAATGACTATGCGCTGACTTTGAGCGGATTTTGCGCATCAAAAATACACTTTGCACGGTTCCATGAATCAGGGTGTGTGTCAGCATTGCAACATCACTTTACACCGGGCGAATATTCCATGAATCGGGCCCTTAAGCTCCAGTGTGCGGTATTTGCATTTACAAAGAGTGTACGTGTGTGCACATTCCTAGCAGATGCAAAAGCGTGATGGCTCCATGACAGCATGAGGTGTGCTGTGCCAACGTTATAAAAGTATGAGCGGCACAGAGCAGGATGTCAGTGAGCTCAGGGGCCTGTCCGAAGATGGCACGGGCAATCGTGTTCCTTTCTTAAAACCCCAGATACTAAGCTCCGGGCATAAAAAAGACGTTCCTTCAACCCTCCTGTTGTAAATAAGAGACTTTAGGCTGGCTGAGTGATTGTTGGAGGTTTTATCTCCTGAATTAAAGTAATCAGTAACAGCACTGATTGGGAATTAAACATAATGTGCCTCATTAGGGGTCTGACGGTAACCCTGCTGGTGCCACCGGCGGGTTGCCGGCAGACCCGTAAAAATTTAACAGCTCTTGACTTCCCGGCTCATTACGAGTCTGGTGGCCGGGAAGTCAGGTGCAGTAAATTAGTTAATCCTCATTCCCATAGAGTCCCACAGCACTCTATGTCAGTGGGGACACAGAAACACCATCACCGTTGGTGCCAGTATTACTGTGACGGTTTTGCCTACTATGTTCGCTGCGCCTGCCAGGTTCAGACCTGTCGGGTACAGCGGCTCTGGCAGGCAAACGCATAGTTTGCCGGTCCGGAAACAAGGGTGCCAGTGAGCTTACCGGCACCGCTGTTTCTGAACCGGCAAACTTGTCATGTGGCTAATGTCTTTTCTTCTTTATATGCAGGTGCTGGACCATGTTGTGCACCTTTAGGGGTCTCTAAGAAGAGCGCCGGGTTCTTCACCTTGCTCCGGCAATGTCCCGCTGCAGTCTGCGCACCTCACACTCCCTCGCCTTACGTCGCACTGAGTCTCGCCACATCCCGTTCATCCTGGGCTCTCGCGAGACTTGCTTGCCACATACCGCCTTTTGTTGAGCAGTGTTGTCCCACTCCATGACATGGTCTGACTACGTGGTTCGTCTCTGTTTCTCTAGGTGGGGTCGAGTATCATGATTGTCTCTGACGGGTGACTCTGCAGCAGATGTTTTCCTGTTCAATCTCCCCGTTCTCACCTGCCTCAATCTCTCGACCAACCCATTTGCTTGTGGGTGATAGAGGGGGGCCTGAATTGTTTGATGATGTTCTCCATTAGGAATTGCTACATCTCTCTGGATCCTAGTTGGACCGCATTGTCCATAACAATATGTTTTGGCAATCCTTCGCTCTGGAACATGGCAGTTAGTACTCTGATGTCTATCGCCATGGTGATGTGAACCACAAATTGATCCTTGAAGCACTTGGATGGATAGTCAATGTCACTAACCCGTACTTATTTTCTGGACCCATTGCTTCTTTCAGGCTTATAACATCCAATCACAATTTATCCCTCACTCCTTCTGGTATGTCTGCTGGGATCAATGGTGCTTGTCGTACCTTCAAGCGTTTGTCACTATTCATGCATTCATGACAACGCTCCATTATCATCCAGATTTCATTGTCCACGCCGGGCCACCAATATGCATCCCTGACTCGGTGTTACGTCATGATGCTGCCGAGGTGCCCCGACTGGGCTCAGCATAAGGTTATCTTCCTTGTTACCATTGGTGGTATGATTTGATGCCCTCTAAAGAGCAACCTGTCTGCTTTGTATCACTCATTGGCTATCTTATAAGCCATGTGATCTTATCTACCTCCTCTCCCCAGTGGTTCTCACCCAACTCCATGTACATCTTCCTGTTCAAGTCTGATGCCACCATGCGCTTGTCTTTCAGAGGTCGGTTTATTCCCCTCCGTCTCCCGCAGTGTCAGAGTTCTCCAACCTGCTATGTGTCCAGTATTGTAGGTGCATTCTTGTAGCTTCGCAGCCATGCATGCTTGCCTAGGAGTGGACGTTTTGGTGATTCCTGGGCTCAGCATATGGAGGAGCGATTTTTGTTGGTAAGGATTGTGAACTTGATACCCCATATGCACATACGAAGGTACTCAACCGCCCAAGTGCATGCCAACATCACCTTTTCAACTATCGGGTATTCTTTTCTCAGCGTTTGACAGCGCTTTCAATGCAAACTCCACCACTTGTTACGTCTCACCATTTCTGGGTGCGGGTTGCCCCAAAACCATATGCACTGGCATCTGGGGTGATGAATCTGTTCCAAAGGGGATTGAACGTACATAAGCATGGTGCATCTAATATTCTTTCTTTCACTTCTTTGAAAGCCCTTTATTGGATCGGATCCCACTTGTACTCGGCTCCCTTCTTCAGCAGTTCTCTGAGAGGGGCTGCTTCTTCTGAGAACCTGGGCACAAACTTGGCACAATATTCTGCTAGGCCAAGGAAGGACCTCAGTTCCTCTTTATTGGTGGAGCGGGAACTTTCAGTATGGCTTCCAATAGGTTTTTCTTGGGACTGATGCCCCCTTTGGATATGGTGTAACCCAAGTGTTCCACTTCCTCATCGTTGATGATGCACTTTTCATACCTTAACCGCACCCCGGACTCTTGTAGCTTGTGGAGTACTTCCTTCCGCACCCTGTCGTGTGTTTACATGTCACCTGCATAAATGAGGATGCCATCTTGGAAGTATGCAGAAACGAGGGGAGGGTGGGCACCACTGAGGTGTTTGAACGTTAATTCAAATCAATTAAAAAAAGGTAGTAAACTGAAAATGAGTCAGAGCGTACCAATAGAGCCTTGGCACGCGGACGTGAAATATCCAGAAAAGTAGAACTAGGAAAACATCCCTAGTTTATGGTACGTTCCCGTTCTGCCCTTGTGATAGGTTGCAGCTATACGTCAATCATTTGTGGAATATTTCCAACATTTTAGAAATGATAGTCCAATGTTCCTTCAGTCAAAGTTTTCCAATTATTTTAATTGCATAAAGGCAGTGTGTATCCAAGAAATGTGTGTCCCAATAGTTTTGCCAATACATTTCAAAACTAAATCCGTCTTCAGGGCTGGGCACTGTACATACGATATTAAATCAATATGTGATTTTGCATCGACACATGGAACATAAAATTAAGTATAAGACAAAAAAAATAAATAGAACTGAAAAGTCAATACATACCCCACACGTTGTTCACACCAAAAAGTTACAAAGTTAAATAGAAAGAAAAATCAGCATCAACACTTATATCATTCCTATGAGTTTCAACCATTACTGCTATAAAATCTTTGTCTGTATTTGATGGAAAAAATAAATCATAAATCATTTTACCTGGCAACGGAAAAGCCTTGAGTTATCTAAAAAAAAAACCACAAGGATAGCAGAACACTTTTGGCAGTGTGGCTCTGTGATAAGAAGCTGGTGTATGCTAAAGGGTGCGGAAACTTACTCATGAGTCATGTGGATAGCTAATAAATTAGCTGGGAAAATGTAGTCATCACACTGACTATCTCAGTATCTCCATCTCTACCTGTGGATGAAAGTAAATGCCACATGTTCTGATAGAGTAGTTTACTGTGTTATAGACAATATTTTGGCAGTCCTTGGATAGTGCGTGAGTCTAGAGCGATGTGGCAACAAGTAGAAAATGGTTCGACTCGTGAGCTTGTTCCTAGTGTTTGTTAGTTCCTGAGGTCACCGTTGCTATGTGATGTGACATCATAGATACGTATATGCACTGATGTCATGAACGCCTTGCGTCCCGTAAACCCTGGGGGACAGGGCGTACGGCAAGGCGGCCATGATGTGGTTGGCATCCTGTGGTTGTGGTATTCCGGCCAGTCTTGGAATAGATCAAATGAGAAAGGATAACAAAGAATCAGTATTCGTATGAGTAATAATGATTTAGGAATTAGCAATAGGACACTGTTGCATAGAAAGTGTCTAAGATAGAAACGTTCATAAGTTAGCAGTCCTGGGTGCATATGAACATGTATTCTATTCTCTGAAGTCGTTAATAATACATTAACCTGATGTCTTCCCCGCCGCATTGCGGATCAGCACATATCACGGTGTAACTACTCATTCTAGATCTGCGCATACTTCAGTGTAGAATACATTTCAAGATAAGAAAGAAACAGCCACAAGTTATACATTAATTTGTTATAACCACATGGATAAGGCAGTTTGTATAGATGTCTTCCAAGTGACAACTAATTCATGAATCAATTGTCATCAGAGGAATGGAGGTGTGGCACCCTGCATCTTGACCACGTAGGACTTTAGGCTGGCTGAGTAATTGGTGGAGGTTTAATCTCCTGAATTAAAGAAAGTGCCAAACTAATCAAACATATTGGGCCATATTTCGACCTTGGCAGTAAACCCGCCAGGATACCGGCAAATATTATTGCTGTTACCGAGACTTGACCCGGCTGAAATGCCGCCGTATTCCGAGTGCCGGAGTGAAGGTGTAAATCCCCATTCATGGAGTCCGATAAGGAATCTGCCATCATCACCGGCACCGGCAATACTGACCTGGAATGCAGCCCAAGGTCTTTCTTCTTTATCTGCAGGTGATGGGCCATGTTGTGCACCTTTATGGGTATCTACGAGGTGCACTGGGTTCTTTACCTTGCTCTGGCGATGTCCTGCTTCAGTCTGTGTGTCTCTTACTCCCTCTCCTTGCGCTGAGTCTCGCGAGATCCCGTTCATCCCTTGCTCTTGCAAGACTTGCTCGCCACACCCCCTTCCCTCCTCCGCAAACACTCCCCCCTTCCGACTCCCTCCTCTTTATGACTGCCACAACATGGAGCATGACCAGCTTTCATGTGGTGCAGGCTGTAGCATGAGCAAGTGTGTGTGTGTGTGTGTGTGTCGCGCGCGTGCCCGCGCCCACGCATGTGTGTATATGAAGTGTGCATTTGTGCTTGCAGGGTCTCCGGCTAGTTTGTTTTGGAATTGGTAGAGGTGTATGCGTGCTTGGGCTTCATCAACTTGTATGCAAGTGTTTGCTTTGGGACCCTCGACACTGGGCAATATTCAATGGAAAATATAGAAGTGGCATGGAGACCTGTTAAGAGCAATATACAAAAAAGCACAGGACAATATTCTGGGGCAAGAGGAAACTGTCATGGAACAGTGTTCTGGGGCAAAGTGAAAGTGACATGGGGCAATATGAAACCAGTGTTGGGCATGAATCAGTGCAATGTCAAAAGTAGCATGAAGCAATACTCTGTGGCAATGGCCAATGGTGTGGGTCAATAGGAAGGTGACATGCATCAGTGTTCGGGGGAATTGTGAAAGTGGAATGGGAAATGATCTATTGTCAATATGAAAGTGTTTAGCACAAGGTTCTGGGGTCAGTGTGAGATTGGTGTGTGTCAATATTCTGGGGCAATATGGAAAAAGCATGAGCATTGTGAAAGTGGCGTGTGAAATGTTGAATAATATGTTGGTAATGTGAAATTTTCACATGGTACAATCTTCTGGGGGCATATGAAAGTGGTATGGGACTATCTAAAGGTGGCACAGAAAATGTTGGCAATGCATAGTGGTGTAATTCAACATTCTGGGGATCGTGTGAGTGTGGTCAAGGGCAATGCTCTAGTGCTATAAGGAAGTATATGGGACAATATGAAAGTGGTACAGGAAATATTGTGTGCAATGGGAAAGTGGCATGGGGCAATGCCGAAGCGGCCTCTGATTATGTGAAGGGGGCATGGCCCTGCTTAACCAGAACACGAAGGGAATGGCAGCACTAATATGAATGCATTTTGCATCTAGTAATTTATAAATCACCAATAGATACATAAGTGGCCCTTTCTGGATTGTTTTGACTATTTTTCTGGGGGTAGCATGAAACTAGCATGCTCCTTTGCTGCACAATGTGGAAACTAACATTACATTGTTCATAGCAAAGGCAACACTGACAAAGAAAGCACTTTTGAAGCTGATACGGGATTGTCAAAGTGAAATATAATACCGAACATGACAATACAATTATAAATGACAAAACCAGAATTACATTGCTGAAAGTGCCATAGCAACTTTCTGGGAGTAAAGTAAAGGAGGGTATAGTAATATTCCTGGATGTGACAATTTGAAACTGACATGCCAATGTGGACGTTCCCATTGGTACAATCTGCAATTGGATCTTATAACATTTGCAGCACTCCTACAATTTCATACAAAAGGATTTGTAATTGTAAAGATTAATTAATCAGGGGTGGCCCAACTGACAAATAAATAATAATAAATATTAAATAATAAAAATCGTTGACCATTGCCTCAACCCCAGTATGTGCAACCAAATGTTGCTACAGTGGCCATTTGAACAATAAACAATTTCAAATGACACAGTGCATTCTATGATACTCAGAATGTGTCATCATTTTATAACGCTGCCCTCATAGTCAATAGTGTGTAGGTGCCCACTAGGATGAAAGGGCAAAACAGCAGGCACAACAACTATATTAGTGCAGCACATTATGACTCGTAAAATCATTGCTGTGCCTCCTTAAGTTCCTATAAACTGAAAACACATAGGGGTAGCAATTAAGGGCCACAACTCAAATATTGTGAAGGTTTCTAGATCAAGAATCCGGTGCCCAGAAATCAGGTGGTTTAAATGATGGCCCTCATCTAGGTGGGTTTGCTAGACACACTACTCATTCATCACATACAAGGAACTGATATTTTGTATCTGCTTCCTTTCATTTGTTTGTGTACTAGCCTACTTGAGCAGATGCCCAGGGCAGTATATCGTCATGTGACACATAAGTGGACCAGAGGTCAAGAATCTGCCCACCTTCTGGCCACCTTCTGGCCAAACACCTTGCGACACCGTCCATGGGATTATGGGTCCTGGTAGCACCAAGTGATCGTGTCAAATGCCCCCAGGGGAGGGATTCAAGAGATAAGTTTACCCACTCAGAAGAAGCTTTCCTTTGGTATGATACGTTCCCCCCTAATCAGAGGCTCTGACCATTGTATCTGTCTGGTCCTCGGAAGCCGATCAGCCCCCTTCATCAGCTTCCCTTGAGACAAAGCTTGAGTGGTCATTGCAAATCGAGGGTGCACGAGATGTGTCCAAATGGTCCAAGGAGAGAAACAAACAAAAATAAGTGTGCACAACTTTAAAAAAAAAAGATTGCTTTTTTGTAGAATTAGCCACCATTCACTGTATCCGAGGCTCTGGTAATTGAATTTCTCTGGAACCCGGACGGTGATCAGTCACCCAGCACCTAGGCATGGTCTCCACGGAAGGCCTTGCAGCATAGACCATGCCATGCTCGAGCATTTATAGCCCCATATGATCAGGTCTCATGAAAACAAGTGGGTTGAGGCTATGGTTGGCAGCCTGCACAGATGCACATATCAATTGGAAAAGGGCACTGCCTATTTCCCTGTTTGCACTCTGCTTCCTCTCTATAGGAAAGCAATCAGTCTTCAAAAGTGGAGGTCAGATCACTGTTTTCCTTCACTTCTGCTCAAATCAAACCTGCATGAAATGGGTCATCATTTGCCGATAAGACCAATTGCCCCCCAACTGCTTGACTCCCTCCTGTGGTCACTCTTCCCTGAGCACCACTCACTTGTCCAACTCGTGGCCTCAAGGGCTGGGATCCTGACAGGTTTTCAGGATATCCCCCATGAAAATGCCTGAGGAAAGGTTTGCATACATTTAGAATCATTGTATGCAAATATATTGAATGAATATTAATGAGGGGTATACTGAACACCGACATGGATCCGGCCCTAGAGGCCTGGGGATAAACAACCCTGCAGCTAGCCCACCGATGTACTGGCAATGCAATATAAGGGAATGTTATTGTATGTAGCACAACTTCTGCTCTTCTGCTGGCCTCTTGGTGATAGGGCTGAGCCAGCCGGCTTTCATTTATCTTGGGACTTTCCAATCTCTCTCGCCAGTGACATGACAGCCGGACCCAAGACGTCCACTTGCCTCTCGTGTATGCTGCTGAAGGCATATAATACAGTAACATCTAGTTAAAATCTCTGCTATAGTATAGATCGGTTCCTAGTCATTGCATCAAATTCCTACCATTGACATAGCATTCTATCTAAAAAAATGCATCGAAAAAAAATCGAATGCATTTAAAAAAATATATATTTAATGGGGGTTCTCTAGCCCCTCTTTTTTAACCTTTAAAACCCATTATAATTAAACTAAACCCTTTATCTTTAAGAAAATGAATTCAATTCTTTTTTTCAATGCAATATTTTCAAAGGTAAGGCATTCGATGGTATTGCATGCGATGAAATGACCAGATACCGTATAGATCTTATCCTGGACGACAACATATAGTACTTTACTTCTTACTGAGCCCAGGCTGACATCTTCTCCCCGTCTGGTGTTAATTCAAGCCATCCCACCCTCATATAAAAGTATTAATGCTGACAGAACTGACCAAGGGATGGGGGATGTAGCTTTAGTTTTAAAGGAACATATTCCCACCCACCAAATTGCCTTTCATCTCCGCATTTAAACCTGATTATCGTTTATTCAAAATTGAGTTCACGCCTCAGTCCGCTCTAGCATTGCTACGATTTCCGCATCTCTTGCTGATACAGTGATGGGCCACTTTATTGACTTCATCAATATTTAACTGGTAGAGGGTCTGGTTCCAAATCTACTTAAACCAGTGCATCCATTAAAAAAAAGCAAGAAAAAATCTTGAATGTCTAAGTCCCATGTAATTATCCCCTCATTGTGCTCTTGGATTTGCCTGCTGAGCGGCTTGCATTTGCTCTCACTCTCCTGTTCCATCACTAGCTTGAATCTACACATGTACTTGATCCCTTTCAAGTAGGCTTACATTTCACCAAAGGCTATGATTCTAACCTGTTGGCTAGGCTGTATAATTCCTGCCTGGCCACTGCCTTGATTATGCTTGATTGTTCCATGGGATTTGACACTGACTTTCCACAGTACACAGAGGATGGGGATGTGTCGAATAGGGCGGTAAGGGACTATCTGGAGGTAATTGTCTCGGGAGGATAGCACAGGAGCAATGTGCTCACCTTGGAAGAAAGACGACACGGAGCAACACAGGTTCGATCCCCGGGTCCATGCTTAGAAACCTCTGGGTATTAAGCACGTTATAAATAACCTATCATATTTGATCATCATAATCATAATGAAGCTGTATGGCTTAGCATCAAAAGAATTACAGGGGTGAAAATAGCCGATACCAGGGGTAGTTGTGCGGGTAGAAAAACAAGGACATTTAATGAGACTCTCGAAAGTTGTATTAATCCTCCACTAAAGGAATAGATCCTTATTTTGGTGATCGCAAAGGGGGTAAGGACAACCGGAAATGGGGAAAATATTCTTCAATATCCCTGTTAAACTGTGACATTGAACGTTTGACTCAAATCGTGACGAACAGTAGTGCTCACCTCAAGTCCAAATTGCTGCCACACTCTTAGGCAGGTTTTATTAAGGATTTGGTGTGCCTTTGAGCAAAAGAACATGATTGTCCTGCTGGAGCGAAACTGGAGGTCAAAAGAGGTGATGATGACGATAAGATGGGAACAGGCCTTCGATATGGTACTCTGGAAATTTCTAAGGTAGCAACTGATTATTTCTAGGTTCCTCAACTTTGTAAATGTAGCAAGCACATGTACACCAAAAGTCTATATCAGCCTGCTATCTGTGTTGATCCATCAGGAGAGAGTGAGGAGGCTGGGATGCTATTGATCTGATGCTGGGTTTTTGACACTCCAGTTTTCGCATCTCACCCCCTTTTTCTGCTTTCCTATCTGTTCTTTCCATTCGCTGCGTTTTCTTCTCTTTACCCCCCCCACCCCCCCGATTCTTGCGTGTCTTCTTATCAGTCCCTACTAGAAAAGAAAGATAGTAGGGGTACAGGGGATTTCTGTAATTTATGAAACTTTAGTTATTCAGTCTCATTATGAGATCCCCAGTATTCCTCTGATAACGCCCAATATCCTTGTGTTACCGGGAATTACGCGGGTGGCAGAGGCGCCGGCAACTCCCCATTCCATGAAGTCCCAGGACTCTATTGGATGGTGTTGCCCGAATCACCAGCACAGTTAGCAATGGTGCCAGTGATTCTGGCATGTATCTGCCGGCAGGGGCCTGATCTATCGCCAGGTCAGGCCTGACGAGCAATCAGAGCCCCTACTGGAAGACTTAGAGTTGGCCGGTCTGGAAAGGTACCGGTATAGATTGTTACCAACACCTTATTTCCGGACTGGCCAACTCCTAATGAGACCCATTGTCTGTATCAGACCCTGCCCTTTTTCCTGTGTAAAGATGTCAATTTAAATTAAATAAATAGGAGGAGGACATTTAAGAAAAAAATTCATACCAACCCTAGTGGAATCATTGCTGATATTTTACTCCACACTGAAAGGTGGACAGTGCTTCTTCAATATATTATGTCACTGTGATAGAAAGCGGGGAGGGATGGGTCACAATTGATAAACATTCTCTCCCTTACAGGCTCATCATCAACACATCTGGCAATTGTTATACTAAACAACCACCTACTATTGGCAACGCCCCGTTACAGGATCAACAGAGCAGGGGGGAGCAGCTTCCAATACCTAGCCCCCAAACATTGGAACTCCCTCCCACTCAGAATCAAAAAAAGAGGAAACCTTCACTGGCTTTAAAAAACAGCTAAAAACATGGTTATTTAACCAATACCAATAAAGTCGCAACCTTAGAACGTGTAAATAATTCTGCTAATGTGCTGTATAATTGTTTGTGTTGTAAATATTCTGTATCATTGTATCTATGCTGAAATTGTCTCTTACCAATGCTTTAACAAGTTGTCTGTAACCTCGCCGTGATACCTCATGGTCTGGGCGCGTAATAAATGTAATAAATATATAAATAAAATAAACCGGAGACAATATCCAGTGATTTTAACGAAAAAATGAGAGAGAATGATTTTATAACAAAACAATTATAAAGAAAAAATACTGCATAAAAAAATATATATATGGTGTGGGGTAATGGGTTCAAATGGGTGTGGAGGGGGTTGGTTTGCGGTTAAAAGCATAGTGAAACAAGAGGTTTGGTGGGACCCCCCAAATACATTGCTTTGTTACCACATGGAACCCCAGAGACATACTCCAGCCTTCACCAATGTTATCTCCAAACTACTAATACCTTGGAAACAAATACATGATTGAACATAATAATATATCTAATACTTAAGCAATGGAACCCAAGGGGGGTGTGCATTACTGGTCTGTTAATGCCCCGGGGTATCGGTTACAAGTGCGAGGGCTTTAAGGTAAGCTTCAAGGCATTACCAGACCGATAATGCCCCCCCTCCGAGGATTCTATTGCTATTAGTATCTAAGCACGTTGTACCGGGATACTAATTGTTTATTTTTCTCGAGTTAAAAAATGGTGTGTAAACCATTTCTCAACACAAGAAAAAAAATGCAAAAATCACTTAGCCCCTCCTCCCTTTCCGTGGCGGTTATTTGCGCAGCAGAGATGCGCCAGTATCAGCACTGTTCCCGGTGCCATCGCAGGCAGGTGGGGTGAGATTCGGGAGGAGAGAGGATATGTGGAAAAGGGGGGGTGGGAGCAGGGAAATCGGGGGGACCGCACTTAACTTCATTTCCGGAGATGGAAGATGGTGGTCTCCCGCTTTGAGAGTGCTTTACGTGGAATAGCACTCATCAGTCCCAATTCTGTTCCCACCACCTGCAACTCCGGTACCCACCCAAGACGTTGAAAGCCTGTTGCATCAACGCACAATGCACAAGAAAGTCTGTACCACACTCCTTGTGGCTTACCGTCCCTCAAATCACAGCCTGGACCTCATTGATGAATAGTTGTGTGGTTTTCCTTATCAATTTGCACATTTTTTGTGTACAATTTCATGAAGGGGGATATTACCTCCTTGCTGGACAGCCCTCCTTATGAATCTGCTCAAAGCTTCCACAACACCACAAGCCTCCTCGTGCTTCAATTTAAAGTCAATAATCCCACCAATAACGAGGGATATACCCAGGGTGCCATCTTCACTTTAGACATTCACCGTACCACATTCAACTGCTCTGATCCGCTCCTCTGAGAACTGACAATAACTCTACAGCCCTTTAATTTGGAAATGGCATCAGTTTGCCAACACATAATGGCACTTTGCCTAACTGCATATCTGCAGCAGGACTCAGCACAGCACGATCGCCAGGCAAAACTGAAAGATATTAGTTGTGAAGGTGAATCAAAACTTGCACCTTCTTTTCTCCTAGCACAGAAAGCAAGAGGGTGGCAGCCCTGCTCCCAAACATCAGCCTCCACTCCCATTCTGTAAAATGTTCTTTGATCCAAATAAAAAACCTTGGACACAATGGAACCTGCACTGAAAAGGAAACCTACAACTCTCATCAAAAACACAGACAAATGGTATTATATGTGACAAAGTCACAAGTAGTGCCCCACCCCCCCACATAAAAAAATAATAGAGAAACCCCGCACCACACCCAATTGATTGGTTCCATGTCCTTATGCCGACAGTATTTAATCAGAAATGAGAAACTGCTTCCGCCTTTTGATACTGAGGAGGTAACTGATTCAAGACCTTATTGCATCAGCCTATAATTTAAATAGTGTTTAAATCAGTGCCAAATTCATTTAGGTGCCAGAAAAAAACACACAGACTGATAACGATTATTCATAAAACCTAAAAATGATGCATTGCTTATTCAGTAAGAACTCTGCAAAGGGATAGTACAGAGCATTTCAAGCTGCATTGCTCAAACATTTTCATATAGCTGCAATGCTCAGTATGTTGTAATTGTCCAGAAATAAAGATAGAGTGGATGCATAACGTATACGTACGTTATTCAGAAGACCCCGTCTAGGAACAGGTGTGAAGACCTAGAGCTGGCCGTCGCAGAGACCCCAAAGTGGAAATAGAAGAAGGGATAGAAGATTCGTTGATAATGAGAATATATAGATAAACTATGCACACAGGTAGCCACTATTATCTTACAAATTTCAATCACCCTTATTTGGGTTTGAATGGACCGTGGCCTAAGTCCTACTGTTCAGGGTATATTCTAAATTTCAATTTGTGTATCAAATGGAGAAACATCTAAATGCTCCAATTGTGTAAAAAATACACTTCCGAGTTCAATTCGGTGTAAATGCGCATTCCCGTTGGTGTGGGAAATGTGGTTCAAACAGGGTCAATGTTACCTCAACAGTAATCACTTTGTGGTACTTTACTACAAAGTAATTACTTCTAATGTATTCATTGATATTTCTTATTCAATTTGTTTGGGTTCCGCCCATAACCCTCTTTGCCTTCATTCCTGCCCCTACCCCAAACGCCTCCCCACCTCCTTTTTACCCCTTACCACACAATTCCCTAAAATATTAGATGAAAATTCAAAATAATGTCTTTGTGGTAAAGTATCACCAAGTAATTACTGTCAGCAAAAGAATGTGATACCCAATGGACTAAACCCAGAAGTCATAAGGGACTCAGCTCTCAGCAGAGGTGCTAAGGAAGCAGGAAGCAGGTGAGCTACCTATAAGGCCCGGGACATGTGGAGGAGTAGGTAGGACCACTGTGATCCACAGGTTAGGTCCTGCTTGCAGGACTTGCTTTTCCTAGTGTTCTCGGTAGTGGCGGGGCAAGAGGGACTGCCTGAGTGCCCACAACATAGTGACAACGGGCTAAAGTGTGTGTGTGCTGTATCCCGTTTCATGGGGATATCATGGAAAGTCAGGTGGATGTTGGGATGACACATGAATCCCAGATGACAGCTCATTTCTTAAAAGCCTAAGCATGGGCAGACATGTTGTGCAGCTTCACACAATTCAGTAGACCTGGTAACGTAGAGCTCAATTGGAACCTGGCTAGTCATACAACCTCGCCCCAGGGCTCACACATGTGAGGCCTATCCACAGATCCCTGGTGTCTCCCATTAGGCCAGGGTTGTCCAACTCCAGGCCTCGAGGGCCAGGATTCTGATGGGTTTTGAGGATAATATTCATGAGATAAATGTACATACAATGATTCTAAATGCATGCCCACTTTTCCCAAGGAATATTAATGAGGGATATCCTGAAATCCCATCAGCATCCTGCCCCAAGAGGCCTAGATTTGGACAATGCTGCATTAGGCCCTGGTCAATCAAAGGCTACACTCAGCTGGACAAAAAATGAGGTTGCTCAGCATCAAGTGGGTAACTTGGAGAGTTGGATCAAGGTCTTATAGGAGAGGTGAGAGAGTGGGTGGGGCAGGAAGGTGGAGAGAAAAGCAGCGGTGGGTGAGAGCGAAATGGGAGAGAGTGGGACAGAGGGGTGGGTGGAGAGGAGAGTGGAAGTGAAGAGATTAGAAAGAGGAGAAGAAAGAAGTAAGATTGGGTATGCAGTGTTTATATCGAACATGTTATATTGAAAGACACGTATATCGAATACTTTGTAACGAAAACCTGTATACCAAATGTATTTTTGGGTGGGGTAAAGGGTTACATTTTTTTGGGAAATGTTTGGGGTGGGATTTTAAAGGTGGTAAGCAGGGGTTTAGGGGGGACCACTGACCAAAAAATAAAAATTCATTCGGTATACAGGATTTCGTTGTAAAATAGTCGTTATATGTGTGTTTCACTATAACATTTTTGATATAAAGACATGTAACCGTAAGATTGGCAGTGAAGGAAGGAGAGTGAAGAGCAAAGGAGATGGAAGGAAAGAGAGAGAACAAAGTTCAGGAGAGAGGTTCAAAGAAAGTGAGCACCAGAAAGAAAAGAGCAGAATAGTGGGAATCAATAAAAAGAAGAAAGTAGGAGATGTCAGAGAAGAAAAAAATAAGAGCATAGATGACAAGGTGAACGAGGAAACGACGGAGAGAAAAGGAGAAGGAAAGGCAAAAGAAGCAAAGGAGAGGGCAGGTCATTGTTAAACGGAGAGGACTGACAGTTTAGCCATCGAAGAAGGAACGTGGAAAGAAGAGTGCGATCGGATAGAAAGCAAAGCAGAGCGACGAGGAGAGCCTGAAAATGAGGATCGAGTACAAAAAGAGACAAGGCCATAAAGGGATATGACAAGATGTGGTAAGGTGGCCCGACAAATGGATCCGGGCAGGTGCAGCAGTAGACCCAGAAGAAGAGCAACCAAAGAGAAACAGCCGAGTGCAGCAACTGGATAAGGTGAAATGAAAAGCACAGAGTATCAGAAGGAAGTCAGGAGAGGAGTAGAACTCATCAAGGGGTGTCGGGTCTTCGGGCTGCCAAGAGGACTAGGAGAGAACATTCCACCTCGGGCAACTAGATAGAGCACCTTGTGGAATTAATTCCTGGAGTACCAGCCAAGAGGTAAAGAACGGCACATCATTGTGTTACACCCAGACGGCAAGCACATTCAGGAGCCTACGAAAATACATACAAAGACATTCATAAAATCCCATACGTTGTTACCTACAGGAGGGCATGCGTGTTTGAGTCAGAGTATCAGAGAGGAGTGTGATGATACTCAGATCTGGCAATTGAAAGATTCTGATGCCTTTCCCCATCAAGGTGAGCCAGGCCTCCACACATAATGGCGACAGGTCCCTGGAGGGAGCGGCCCACAGGACCATAGTGGTACCCTGATAACGATGACCACACTGCAAGACGGACAATAAGGGGAGTGCACTATCAAGCCTGGTGTCCAGTAATACAGTGGGCTGGGAAATGGCCGATAGAGGTGACATTGCCCCAAAAATGCACCCTCTGGGAAATCAAAAACCTTCCTCAAATATTCTAGGATTCGAGTTTATAATATAAAATTATACTCCTAGAATATTTGGCCAAAGGATTTTAGGGGTCAGGAAAAAAAGGCGCCTTCCTGGTGACTTCGTCCAGGCGACATTATTACATGGAACCTAAAACCCAAGACTGTGCGTGGCTGACTGCTGCCAAGGGCATGAATTGTGTGGTGAGTGGGAGGCAAGTTTGAAGGCCAATAGCCAGCGAGGCCCAGAAAATAAGACATGGCTGGTAAAATGGCTCAGTGGGTTAAACAATCATTGCTGTGTTCTGTCTTTGATCTGCAGGTTCAAATCCAGGCAAAGCCAACTCAGCCTTTCATCTTTCTGAGGTCGATAAATGAGCACCAATTTCGATTGGTAATAATAGTAATGTGTGTAAATACATCTCATGCAAAGCCCACAGAAAAAAAACAATCATTATGAACTTTGTTTTTATATCTTATCCATTCTTTTGAAAAAGAACGTGCTCCAGTGAGTTAGGTCCCTTTCCTTTTCCCACTGTTTTTACATAAATACAGTTTGGGAGGATCAAACTATTTCTGTCAAGTTTCTGTTCATCACTGAGCCTTTGACACATGTAATTAGCTGCACTGAAAGGACAGGTAATTCAATCTGAAAGCCTGTGGAGTAAACTGCATGTCCTGAAGACAAACTAGCATGAAGAGTACACGTGTGTGATTACCAGTGTGCTCTAGCACCTTGAAGTGTCTCATGTGCTAGATGGAATTACCAATAACGATCACAGACCCAAATATCCGGACAGACTCAAAGAATATGAGAAAGGATTACTTTATTATCAGCATAAAATAAAGTAGGGCAATCTGGCGAACAACAAGAAGTAGTTCAGTCACTTAAACCCAAATTTGATTATACAAAGGTTTTATAGCTCAATACGCATCATCTATGACATCATCCTACATTTCAAACTATAAAACCTATTGAAGGGAGGGATTGGATAACGGATCATATGTACCTATAGTATGTATAGTAAGTGTTAATAACATAATTGGCTGCCCCCTATCTGCAAGCCTTGAACCACCTCTAAATATGTATAATATCGAGTATAGCAGAATAATCGCAGTAGATATGCTCATGAAACTTTGTATAGCATGTTGCTACATAGACCTTCTGATTGGTGGGCATCCTTTCCCAAGCTTGGACTTTCAGCTTGTTAGCAGCACGTAAGCAAAAATGCAACCCAGGTGCCCAGAGTAATGCCCGACTACTCCCTACTTTGCCAATTAGTCCATCATCTCTAATAGGTCTGGCCCCAAGCCAAGACTTCTCCTTTGTAGTTGACTTGCCATCTGTTCTTGATTGTGGGACTTTTAAGGGAGTGCAGGTACACCCTTATCTTCGTCTGGAGATTAATGAACAGCTCTTGTTTTAAAATTCTGAATCACGTGTGAGGAGACCAAGAACATGTCAATTTCAACCTTCTATTTACTGCTTTTTGATTCAACTGTGCTGGGTGTCATTACTCCTCTCTGCCACTGGAGACTCGCTCACTCGACCTTGCATAGGCCTTTGGCATCTTTATTTGACCAGTACTTGGCTCCTGCAGATGTTTTCTTCTTTACTTAATCTAAGAGAAATATGTCATATGTACATTGCTTATCCTTCTGACTCTCCTTGTGCCTTGCATTTATTCCTTGAAGTAGCATCCTTGATCCCAGGGCAATAGAATCATCCATATTCCTCACTTGAAGCTGTTCCTCCAATGTCTCCTGACTCTGCAGCCATAGTCTGTCTCTGAGGTAGCTTGATAGGTTTTACTACGATTACGATGTCCCTCTTTCGATCATGGCTGTCCCAGACACATTATGTCTTCTTCTGCAGCGAGCTCCTATATGTCTCACCTACCCTGCGTTTCTGCGAATAGACACGTGTTAGTCAGCAGGTTACTTTATCTTGTTAGCATATATGATTTCTTCATGCTCGATTACATGTGTCCTATGTTACTTCAGTGACATCTTAAGTCTTAAGTATTTGCATATCGTTTCAGTGTGTCTCAGAATCTTTCCTTCATGACATCACTCTGCTCTCATCAGATTTCATTCATAGCTCTATAATGTCGAATGGTGTGTGTTGACATCCTTCCACTCTTTCAGTCTGAGGGTACATTTGATACGGTTGTCTGAGTGCATATCGTCTCTCATACACTCGATGTGGTATTGGGATGATACCTGGTGTCCCACATAGGACGCTTCTGCTGTTCTAGTATAAATGGAGGTGTAGGGGAGGGAGCTTGGGATGACGGGTCCACCTGCTCCTCTACACCAGATCACTGCTTTGTCTAAGAGGAACATCTTATCTACTGTGCATTTGCAATAAACATTAGGAAGGCACCCAACAATTCGAGAGAAGCTTTTGAAAACTGCAAAGACCCACTAAGCTGCTGCTAGCAACAGAAACCCCAGGCAGCAACTCACCCCATAAATACATCGAATACTGGACTAAATTGAAAATATTTTAAACCCCCACCCAAAAAAATGTCAACAGTAGCCCACCATAAAGAATATGAAAAATAAAGTAATTTTAGAAAACAGCTTGAAGTTGAGCCCAATGTTTGCACAAATGCTTCCGTGGGGAATTTGAGGCACACAAAATCGTACGTATTATTTTCTTGTTGGGGATTTGGGGGTTAAACTAGATGTACTGTTGTACCATACTTTTATTGTGTTTTGTGAGAAATGCCTATTAATTCGAAGCTGTCAACGCCTGTTTGACGCTATCCCAGAGTGCTTTTTCAAGGCACAGTGGCAAAGTTAATTCCTGCCCACTGCTTCCTAACATAGGGGGTCCGCATAAGTGTGTGGTGTTTTGCGGTGAAATATGTTTCCCGTAGCCATGCATAAAAATGCCACCAGGTCCAGTTTTGGCTTGGAATTCTAGAGGAGTTTTCCGAAATTTCAAATTGTAAAGAAAAAAAAAATACAATATCGAAAATCTACAGGACTGGATGCACTCCTCACGCATGACCACAGGAAACGTGAGAACTCTGAAAGCTCACACTGTGTCTTGAAAAAGCTTTGAGGTAGCAAGAAACACTTGTCGGTAACTTACAGTTAAAGAAAAGGTTTTCTCACCCAACACTATAAAGACTGGTAGACCAGTGAACCTCAGTTTTCCCTACCAAAAAAGGATACAAAAGATTCGTAACAGCAATCCCAGTGCACACATGGGGACTCATCTTCACACTGAAAACTATTAATCACTCTGCACTGACTGAGTGCTTTGGCAAACCTTAGCAAAGCACGCTACCTAAAGCTCCCTAAACTGTCAGATGAGCATATACAAGGCTCATCAACCGTATACCCATAAACTATTTATAGAAAACATTTAAATGAAGGTAACATATTTTCAGATGACCCAGTGTTTTACTGCTTGCTTCTGCGTGTGGCATCCTATAGTATTTTGAGAGCGCAAGTGGAAATACTATGGGCCTTATTACGAGATGTCCGCTAAAACAGAGTCATTGCCGGCATGGAGGTATTAGCGCGTCCGTGCACCCTTGACGCTGATAATAGCAGCTAGTTACGAGTGCGCGAGCACCCGCGAACCACCATGCCGATAATGGCTACATCGCCATGCTGCTAAAGGCCCTCCAACCCCCCCGATAGAGCCATCACGGGATCCGCCGATACCGCCTCCGCCAAGGAGCAACCCCTTAATAATGACCCGGTAAGAACAACATGCTAATACTGGGCTTGTAATAGCGGACCCGGAAGTAACATCATCGCGTCGGAACGGGAAATGTGCCAGCGGCCATCTTTAAAAACACAATCCATTGCAATCCTCTCAATCCAGCAGTGCTACAGAGGAGAGAGCATGGCAATAACATCCAACATGTTGAAGGCTACCTGTAAAACTACTTCCCGCCTGCGCAAGAAGCGCTTCTCCGATGAGGAGCTAAACATGCTAGCTGGTACACTTGCAGCCCATGCAGATGAGGTTTTTGCTAATAACCTCAAAAGGGAGGTCCAGCTGAGGAAGAAGGAAATCTGGGAGGGGGTTGCACGCAAGGTGTCAGAGGTTGGCACCAGCCCCCGTACAGTCAAAAACTGTAAAAAAAAGATGGGATGACCACTGTCTCAGGGTCCGGAATATCCTGTCCAGCAATCGCAGGGAGGCCATGGGCACAGGCGGGGGTGCCCACTCCAAATGGAGTCAATAGAGGGCTTTGGCGAAATGGAGACGAGTGCCGCAACATCGGGAGATGGAGGTGAGTGACCCTGCAAACCACAGTAGGCCAAACTATAACGTAGTACAACTGATGTGAAAGTGATACAAGCCAAGGCAATGCATGGCCCTTCATACCCACATATACAGATCCATGTCTACATGGAGGCCCAAACCCTGCCACAATGAAATGCATGCTGTGTGCCAATCCCGTTACCAACAGACACCCAACACAAAGGGACCATTTGCATGTCATACATCACACAAACCAAAATACAATGGCATGCCACCTGGTATGCATCAGTGCCGAATGGAGACACCACGGCTCATGCCAATATGCCCCCCCCTTGAAACTACCCAGTGTGACACACCTATAACATTGCAATGCATGAGAAATGAAATACTGTACAGCACCAACTCATGCATCTTGCATGTAACACCATCACTGATGCCCTGCATCTCTTCTTCCCCCACAGGCACTGATGCAGAAGATGAAAGTCAGGACCCTGCCCCAAAGCCATCTACATCCAGGGCCAGACCACAGGGCACTGGCCATTCCACCTCCGGGGCAGCACCGCAGCCCACAGTGCAACCCAGGGCATGTGCACAGGCCAGGCAGGCCCATGAGGAAACCACAGCAGCGGACAAGACTGCGACTGCTGAGCTGCCAACAACAGCTGAAGGGGAGGCTGATGGCACCCAGTCCGCTGCCACAAGTTCAGTGGGTGAGGCAGCAGCCCCACTCAGCGATGTGGATGTGGAAGCAGAGGAGTACGTCGACCTTGATGGCACAATCCATGTGGTGCCAACAACCTGCACCAGTGGTGCAAATCGCATCCACATCCACTCCATTGCATCGTCCACACCTGCAAGCTCCGGTGTTGTTGGTGGTGTAGAGGGGATTAAGGGGGTGTTTATTCGGGATTAAGTGGTGTTTATTGGGGATTAAGGGTGTTTTTTTTGGGGGTATGGGGTGTTTGGCAGGGTATGGGGTGTTTGGAGGGTATGGGGTGTTTGGGTGTTTTGGGGGGAAGGGGAGGGCGTGTGAGTGGTGGAGGGAGGAAGCACTCTTTTGTCATTTTTCTTAATACACCCGTTGTGTTCAAACTCATTTAATGCCTGGACATTGCTCATTTCGTGTGTGTCCATTCAATTCATAACAGCGCACTGTGCCCGACTTCCCACACACCCTGTGTCCATGTCCACATGGTCCCAGTGCTCAGTGTAGCACTGACACATGACCATCAATGTCCCTGTCATTCAGAAGTAATCGTCAATCAGTGATTGACATAAAGCAAAGCTATATTGTGCATCACATACTGGCAGGGGTGCTGCTTCTCCTCCATCATCATCCTCATCATCCTCACCCCGTGCATGCATGTCAATATCAGGTGGCAGTGGTAAATTTCTCTCGATGCACATGTTGTGCAGTATGACACAGGCCATGGTGACCTTTTCCACCTTCTCAGGGCCATATGGGAGTGCTCCACCAGACCTGCTTAGGCAGTGGAACCGTGCCTTCAACATGCCAAAGGTCTGCCCAATCACGACATGGGTACGGATATGAACCTGATTGTACTCCTCTTCATGCCTGTTACGTGGGTTCCTCACAGGGGTAAGTAGCCACGTCTTCAAACGATAGCCTCCATCACCTACTTGAGAGCACAATGAGGTATGTGTGAGTCAATCTGAGCTGACACCTTTAGGATTCACAGTCATGGCCGCAGCTATTTGGTGTTGACATGCACATGTCCCTGTATGTATGCACACAGATTGATTTGATGCATTGTGTACTGCAATATGGTCTGCTAGTGTGGATTGTGTTGTACAGATGATGCAGGGTGTTCACTTGCATGCTGATGTGGATGTACTGTGGATGCGAAACGATGTCTTGCCACCCATAATTGCAGTGTATGCTACTCTGTGCCTAATCACACTAGCGACATTGGCACACTTGTAATTATGTTTAGTCATGCATCGCTTGACATACCCTTGGTGGCCTGCTTGTGCATCTTGCATGTTGTCATTGATGTACGGCATTGGTCTTATGTATGGCATTGATGTGTCATGATCGGGTTGGGATGTTCAGGTCAACAGTGTTTAGCTCTGAGTGCATTGTCCACTCACCGCCCATTCCCACCCAGGTGGAGTATGCCCCCCCAATCCCACCCAGGTGGAGTATGCATCGCCCCCACCTCACAACCCGATGCACTGCCATGGGCCTGTCAGGCAACTCACCAAGCAGCCAGGCATGTCGTCCAGCATGTTGCTCCATGTAGTGGGGTAGCGTGGAGTTACGCAGCACCATGGCATCATGTGTAGATCCGGGATATCGGGCACAATGATGTGTAATGATCTTGCTGGAGTCACATACCATCTGCACATTGATGGAGTGGTATTGCTTGCGATTGCGGTACACCACCTCATTGGCATGAGGGGCCACCAATTCTACATGGGTGCAGTCAAGGGCATTGATGCAATTGGGCATTCCTGCCAGTGCATGGAAGCCTACTTTGGTGTCAGCGAGCTCCTCCCCAGTCCGTGGTAGGTGAATGTGGATGCTTGCATGCTTCAGGACGGCATCAAGCACTTGGGTTAGCATGCGGGACAAGAGTGGTTGTGATATGCCATGCAGCTGGTCCACTGTGTGCTGGTAGGTGCCTGTGGCCAGGAAGTGGAGCACAGACACCACCTTTAGTAGAGGGGGTATGGCAGTGCGGATTTCTATCAGGCTGACGATGTCGTTGTGTATCATGTCCACCATGGTGTTGATGGTGTCCCGGTCCAACCGGTACAGGGTGTGGATCTTCTCAGCTTCTCAGGGGTTAGATTGAATTAACTGGTTCTGTTGCAAGGGATTGGTGGCTGCCTATGTGGTACCACTGGCTGAACTGCTGGAACTTGCTGGGCCTGTCTCACCCTCCTTCTCCTCCTGCGTCTCCTCTGTGCTGCCTGTTGTTGTAGCTGTAGTTGTTGTTGCTGTTGTTGCTTTTGTTATAGCAGTACAGGCATGACCTCCAGCCCAATGATTGCAAGAGCTAGTGGGATCATTTTGGTGTAGGAAGGGGTGTGGTGTGTGGGTGTACTCCTTTTGTACTGGGACAGGCTCAATTGACTCCACCTGTGGTGATTGTGTGCACATGTGGCAGTTGCCTGCACTGCAGGTTGCTATTTGCGGGTGGTCCACGATGCATGTATTGCCGCCGTCATGCAGGCCCTAATTACCACCATCGGGATGCCGGTAAGTGCATGCCCGTGTAACTTGTGATGTCCTCCTGTTAGTGGCATCCCGGTATTGGTGCCGTGAAGGGGCGCATGTACGCCCGCATGCCGGTAAGTAGGGGCACGGTATGGGCGGTGGCAGTATTGTCGGGTTGTCGGCTCGTAATGGCCTGGACCCATTAACGATGCCGGTAATGCCATTCCGCCTTCCTTTTTTCCTTACCTCCATACTCATAATGAGGCCCTATGGGCCTCATTACACGGAAGGCGGTAATGGTTAACGGCCACCGTTAATGGTAACGGTGACCGTTAACCATTACCGCCTTACTACGAGGTCCCTTAGCGGGTTGGTGCTTTAACGCCTGCTTTTTGCAGGCGTTAAAAACCAACCCGCTAAGGGACCTCGGAGCTAATTACGGCACCGCAAAATTACGGTGCCGTAATTAGCGCCTTCCCCATTCCCATAGAGCCCTATGGGGCAGAAATGGGAATGGGGAAGGGCAATGGCGGAAGGGGGATTTACCGCCCCTCCAACCTTGGAATGGGGCGGTAAATCCCCTTTCCGCCAAGGCGGTGCCGGTATTTTACTGGCATGAGCCCTGGCGCTAATAGCGCCATGGCTCACCGCCTTCCGTTTAATGAGGCCCTATGTCTTGTTACGTACCTTTAAGTGAAACACATTGTTTTGGGAGGATAGCTCAGGGGCAACGAGCTCACCTTGGAAGCAAGAGAACACAGAGCAACACAGGGTTCAATTGCCAGCACGTGCTTAGAAACCTCTGAGTATTAAGCACATTATAAATATAAATAACTACTTATATATATTATTATACACAGGCAGAAGAGTGTTAAGGATTCTAGTTTTTAAGAGAAGGGTGCCTGGGGGATACGAACGTCCATGATTGCTCTTTCACAGCTGTCTATATGTTAGTTGTAGTGCCGGAGATGTTCGCTGATTCATCAATAACCGCAATACTGGTTTTTCTTTTTTTCTTCACACAAACATTTGGAACATTTCTGGAAGTTCATGGCAAAAATGTTTAGGTCACCGAGGGGTAACATGTAGGGCCTTACAAAACAGGGCACGAGGGCCTGTGAAACTTTTTTCCAAGTCCAGCTCTCTTTTACCGGAAGTGGAAACACAAATGTTGTTTAGGTGCTGTGGGCATGAGGCAGACCACATGAAGGGGGAGAAGAAGGCCCAGGAGTGTTTTTAGTATATATAGGTGGGATGTGTGCAATCGAGTGGTCGAAGTGAGCGGGAACGGTCGGGAGCAGTGTTCCACTACTTTTATTTTTTGCTGATATCAGTCCCACTACTTTTTGCAACTATTTTCACCATTCTGGAACTGTTCTTTTTGAAGTTAACGTACACTTCTCCATTTTTCCACCAGATATCAGTTACAGGTAAACTGAAATCTGTTTCAACTCAATTGGCTGCCAACCAGCATGACTGCAACCCTTGACAAATGTGTTGCATGTTGCTCTCTTCCTTGCCACTCTTTCGCCCACTGTAGTCATAGTTCCACTACTTTGTTGCTAAACTTCTATCATTGGTGAAACCCCAAAGATTTCCTGCCCAAAAGTGCGTGAAATTGAACTTTTGGGTCGTTGTGCTGCTCACCTTTGCGCAAGGCTTTTGGGGAAGTTCGTCGAGCCATCCCTTGCAGATGCTGATGCAGATGCTGATGCAGATGCTGATTTTTGGCAGTGTCTGGACCGTGGAGACCCACGTATTGCATACAGGGAGGGCATAGTCTGGAGCGATAGCACAGGAGACATAAGCAGGATCCGTCCAATTTCCATCGAGTCAGTGGTCTTCAAAATGTGGGCCTATCCCCCCAATGGGGATCGGAAAGATGCACAGGGGGCGTGAGGCTCCTCAAAAAAGGAGCAGGAGTAGATATGGAATCTGGTGGGCAGGACCACCAACAATATTTTTACTAAAGGGGGGCTCAGCAACAGTGTATTTTCTCAAGGGGGGCTCGGCATAACAACGTTTGACTACTACAGCTTTACACAATACAGTCAAACCCAGAACATCGATGAATGGAGCTCTAGCTGATGAAAGGAGGCAGGGCTCTTTAGTGGCATTCCCTATGCTATATTTATCAAGACACGTGTATGGTACAAGCCCATGCACTACACCGAGCAACATGGTGCAGTCTTTCTCTTAGCCCTATCTTCTGGAATGGGTGCATAGGCACAGAACTATTAGATTATTTGAATGCTTCCAGGTGGCGAGCATCATTTTCCAGATAATGGGCCCTTAGTATCGTGGATGGGCCCCCGCTGGGTTGTGCAGACTTGCTTGTGCCACGGGGGGTGCTGTAATGAACTAGGGGCGCACGCCTGCTAATGGTCTGCTTCGCTCACCAGTTGGGATCCAGCCATTGGGACGTGCCACCACATTAGACAGACTGATAGCCTAAAGCAAAGGCGTTGGGACAACTGACCTGCCAAAAATGTACATATCAATCCAAGATGTTAGATTTATTAACGGCAAGGAGGAAAATTCGATATACAGGGGGTCATTACGAGTGCAGCGGTAAGGGGTTAACGGCGCTGGTAAGGATGCCGGTGCCGTTAACCCCTTACCGCCGCAATCCAGGGTCCTGTAATACCAGCCACCCTTAGCGGGAGAGGCTAAAGGACCAGGGAGCTAATAGCGTTAACGTTATTAACGGGCCCGTTATTAGCTACCTCCCCATTCCCATTGAGCCCTATGGGGGCTCGAATGGGAATGGGGATGGGTATTTTGAATGGGGACTTACCGGGTCCTCCAAGGTTGGAATGACCCGGTAAGTCCCCATTCAAGGAACCCGGACACGACTTTGGAGGCAGCCATGGCGCTAATAGCACCATGGCTACCTCCAAACTCGTAATGAGGCCCAAAGACTTTTTTCTACAAAATTATCTCAAATTAATCGGGGTAAAATGCCAAATAGTTCTGAACTTGGAGCCTCATCTTTAATTGTTATAAAATAATTTTTATTGACTTCCATATTGCAAACAGACACAATATATCACATATTCAATTCACCCATGAGGGCCGACATCTTGTAGATATTTGAATTAGCCACAAATCATTCTGCATTAGACAATTTACCTCACATTGACATGTCTGATCCATGGAGCTGAGCTTGACTTCGTTTCATTTTCGTTCCCCTCCACCCCTTATCCCCCTTGCCCTATGACAATAACCCTCAGTCCCCACATCTCAAGAGAATGACTTCCCCCAATCAGAAATTGTGGGAGGAGTCAAGTACATTTCGCAGTGCATTGTCCCATATGATGGAGCCTGTAGTAAGTCCCACACCTCATGCCAAGAGCTATAGTGTTCTGCACCAGGTGCATCCCCACATACCTTATCCAGCTCAGCTTTGACAAACCTCTTAAAATCCCCTAGCCAGCATCCCAGACGGGGCCCCCTCATGTGCCTTCCATGCCATTGTGATCCTGTGTTTAGCCAGTATCAACTCCAAAGAGAAAACCAAGACCAGCACCTTACTCCGCCTCCCCTTACCACCTCCCAACAGGCTCAACAAGCCTTCATTGTCACTGGAATGTGCAGCCCGGTGAGTGCGATTAGCTTATCCGTCACGCTATCCCAGAATGTTCAGACGGTCGCAAACTCCTACCACATGTGCTTAAAGGATACCACGGCTCTCCTACAAGGCCAGCAGCTGGCACTGAGCCCCCCTGCCATTTTGGCAGCTACAACCAGGGTGAAATAGGAGTGCATGACACATTTATATTGTATCCATCGGAGGCAAGCATTTCAGGTCACATATTTTGGATACAGTAACAGCTTAATCTATTCATCGTCTGACTGTGGTTCCCCCAGGTCATCTGTCCATTTATGTTGTGCCTTAACATTTTCCCATACCATAGTAGCCAATCCCACTGCATACAGTTCTGTTATGCACATAACCTCCCTCCGATAGCTGGTGCCGCGCTCAAAAGTAGCTCAATCAACCACGGGAGAACATTAACTCTGTTAGGAAGGGTATCTTCTGCCCCTGCAAACTGGTCGCCTGTCGCCATACACAGACCAATGTATTCACTGGAGAGGGGATGGTGGGGCTCTAATGTCCACCCCTCGCGCCCTCAGCACGTTGATCAGTTTCAGCGGTCTACACACATCCGCTATCTTTGTGTTAAGGTCCTCCATCTGTGGCTGGGCCAACCAATACTCTAAGGTCTGTAGCATGGCAGTCCACTAATAACCATTTAAATCGAGTGCCCCGATGCCACCTCTTCCCTCCGGTAGCTGCAATTTTTGGTGCTCCAACTTTCCACAACAGATTACCCAGTACCAAATGCAGTTTACAAAAGCAATCACCAGGCACCGGCATCAGCATCACCTGTAGGATATACAACAAATTCGGTAGAGCAATCATCTTAGCCAGGGCCACTCGTCCCATTACCGACAATGGAACTCTGACCAAAATGTCTTAAGATTTTATCGAACGTCTAAGATGTTAGACGTTCGCCACCATCCCATAACCAACATTCTGTTGATAGACCCATTCCCAGTTCGCACTCACCTTGATCCCAAGGTACTTGAAGCCGTCCGGGACAACTTTCATCCCAAAGCCCATTCGCTGATTACCCACTGCGTCCAGTATCGCGTAAACCGCAGATTTCGCACAATTAATCAGCAATCCGGACAAGTCTCCAAAGTCATGCATTGACCCGAGAAGCGAGTCCAAGTTCTGAAATGGATCCCGAACATATTGTAAGACATCACCTGCATACAAAAAGACTCAGTGGGTTCTCCCTCCGACCCATAGGCCAGCTGCGTCATACCTTCCGCGCATCACTCTCGCTAGTTGTTCAATGGCCAATGCAAAAATCATGGGGATAGTGGACATCCCTGGCGTGCACCTCTACCTGCTTTCCAAGAAGAGGAGACAACCTTGTTGACACACACCCTAGATGTGGACCTTTGCAAAGCAGCCAAACCAAGTTCACAAATCTAGCACCCAGCCCTATCTTTTCCAACACCATCCATTCGAAATTCTAATCCACAAAGTCAAATGCCTTGTACGAGTCGAGGCTAACCACCACCATGTCCTCATCAGCATTTCTATCGGTTTCCCCAGGATAAGGAACAGCCTCTGTATGTTATGTATAGCGCTCCTGCCAGGGATAAGCCCTGTCTGGTCTGCAGGTACTAAGTCTCTTATAACCTATTGCAGGCAGCCTGCAAATATCTTGAATAGAACTTTAAGGTCGACGTTATCATGGACAGGGGTCTATATGGGCCCAATCACAAGGCTCCATGTCAGCCTTGGGAAGGACCACCACTTGAGCGTCCAGCATGGAGCCAGGGAGTCACACGAAGCTAGTGTTTCTGTTAACCCCTCCAATAGCTTAGCGGCCAGCAGTGACTTATTAGCTCTGTACCACTCCACCATCAGGCCGTCCACCCCTGGCGTCTTACCCAACCTGAGATTATCAATATGTCCTTCCACATCCTGCAGCACTATCGGGGCTCCCCGCTCTTCTAGCAAGTTGCCCTGCCTCCTCCAACCACGCCGCCACAGAGGCACCATCAAAGGAGTCAGGTGGGGCATACAGTGTTCGATGAATTCCCAAAACACATTGGAGATGCCTTGTTAATCTGTAATTGGTTTAGACCTCTGCCCCAAACGTGGTCACATAAGCACTTCCCACTCTCCCTATTCACCAACCAGTCCAGCTGTCTGCCCGCTTTATCCCCCTCCTCATGTTGCTGCGTCACATAACCTGCATAGTCAAAAGATACAAGAACTTGTTGTGCCTCTTCCAAATATTTCCCAACTCCCATCTTAGCCGCTTCCAGGTACCCCCTTCTCCCTTTTCTCCTCTCTCCTGTGCAGAGCTGCCCATTCCCCTTCCTGCCCAGCGATGATGCCCATCAATGCCCGCTGAACCCCCACCATCGCTGAGATACAGAACCCCTCACATAGAGCTCCAGTGTTTCCCATTCCATGTGTCTATGTGCCATAGTTTCCCAGTTGGTGTGAAGACATTGGTGAACTTCATAGCACAGTGAGGACCTAAACGCTAAGTCCCTTCATTGGGCAATGATATTGCTCATAGCGTCAAATAATTCAGCTTGATTCACATTCGATGCATACACCCCATGAATGAGCAAAGCCCTCCCCATGAGGGTCCCCTGTATCCCCAAATATCGCCCTCAATCATAGTATAGCACACAGAGTAAGGCACCCCCTTTCTGGCCCAGATGGGCATGCCTAGTGCATATGAGGAGAACGCGGGGCCCACCACCAGCTAGTTCTCAGCTTACTCAGTTCGGACTCAGTCAGATGTGTTTCCTGTAGCAGTGCTACATCCACTTTATGCCTCACCAGAAAGGAGTGTATCCTACGTTGTTTAATCGCTGGGAGAATGCCCCTTATATTCCAACTAATTATGGTCAATGTGGCCATGTCAAAGTATCACTCGCGATAAGACCCATCTTCCCTAGCGTCCACATCCAGAGAGCGGATAATCACCATCTGATCATTGCTCCAACCACCAGGTGGTTGCTGGGGTGTACTGTATTGTAGCCCCTTGTTCCCCACAAAATTGTCAATTTTTGTGCTGCTGGCCTTTAACCATGTCTGCCGGGTGAGTCACAGTTCCGTGCAACACAAGATGCCATCCCACCTGTGAGACTCTGGTTTCAGTAACAGGGTCCACAGCTCCAAGAACCCCACACCACCGCCAAACCCCTCAAAGGGTCACCCCTAGTGTCACTGTCCTCCCAGAGTAGGCCTGTAAATCAACGCATCAAGCTGGGCCTCCCCTGCCGCCTCGCAGCTCCACCAGTCCCTTCCAGAGCTCTCAGCACGGCCGACTACATGCAGCGGCTCCCGCGGCCATTAGCCTACAATCCGGCTATTCGCCAGCCTCAATAATTCCCCCCTGCTGTTCCTTGATGACATTGAGGCCCTGGGGAAGCCCTCTCCGTCTACCCACAACAGCCGCACCAATTCAACACTGAGGTTCCTCTCGCAGGAACCCTAAGATGGTGGCCACAGGGCTCTCACACTTGCCTCAATTTACAGGGTTTCGCTCCATTGCTGCAACAGTGTGGTGATCCAGAATAGGGTGAGGTGCTCACAGCAGCCCCACAGCATCTTGACACCTCTGGGGTGTGGGCTGGGGGGATTATCAGGATATTGCAGATATGCACCGTATGAGCTTGGGCTCCACAGTCCTACATCCACCCAAGTCGGTGCCGAACCACGCCCCCCCACAAGCATCATCTTAATAAGAGATTGTTTTATTCACTACCACCATATCTCCGGCTTCCACAATATAAAACAATGTGTCATGTTATCTATGACACGTCTTTGTGTCTTCTACCTTTAAATGCATTGGTATTTAGCATGCCCTAAATATGGTGGTGCAGGTCTGATTTAGCTAATGTCTTTACGTGATGCCCCGCCTCTATAAGTATTTATTCAGAAACTTTCAGGTCACAGATAAGCATATAGCGCCTACTATAGGTTTTAGATTTTTGGAAGGACAAACGCCAATTAATTGCTCTAATGCTGCTCGCTTGTTAATTTCTAGAAGATGGATCTCAGTTGCACCCCTTCTGCTTAGATATGGTCTCATGATGTGCTTGGGGTTTCCCAGTGGATGACGGTATTTATACTAGCGTGATGATATTTTCTGTTTTTATACTAGTTTATCCGATTTATTTAAATTTGCATATAACATGATTTATCGTCAATATTAGGGGCCTGATTCATGGAATTATTTGTGTGGGAAATAGGGACTTGCATGCCAAACTGTGCGCAAATCCACGTTTGTCGATTCATGGAACTGACTGCACAGGACTTTCTTGAGAGTTGGTTGGAGTTTGCATGGAGTTAGCGGAGGCCCGGAACGTCTGTGGGAGCCATCGAATGCCTTGTGCGAGACACTACGAAGAGTGTGAGCGTGGCTTCAGCAGATGGCTCGGGAGGGGGCGGAACACATAAAATGAGGAAGAACATGTGGAAAAAGTGGGCGTTACAAGGGACAGCCTACATTTGCACCAAACAACATGTATTCATGGAAGCACCCACGCAGCCTCTAGGCATAGAAAAGACCATGCAAATCCCTCGATCACTACACCACCTGAAGGCTGGCGTAAGGACACTGGCACATAGGATTTGCAGCGCGGAGGTGGGTTTGCATGTTGGATTTAAGGTTGCGTGTATGCAACCGGGATTCTGCTCTAACTAAGGGGTGCGCATACGCAGTGTAGTGGAGTGCATGAACGGTTTCTGGGGTTTTGCACATGGATTTTCCGAGTTTAGACTGTGTTATGATTTTTCATATGCATGTTGTCAGGGTGCTGGCAACAGTTATAGGGGAGGTCTACGCAGGGTCCCCGAGTTTTTGGGCCTGCTTGCGTGGTACCGCACAAACTGTTTGAAGGGTGTGTGTATTTGTGCCCGGTGGAGCATACAAAGGTAGCTGTTCTGGCTGTTTATGCTTTGCGTGTGTGTGTGTCGGGGGCGTTCCGGGCACGACTTGCGAATACGGTAACTTTGCCCAGCAAATACCATGAACACGCAGGGCACGCATTTTTTATTCTCAACACAGGCTTGCGCAGTGTCCATCTCGGCGCGCGACCCTTGCGGAATTTCTGCACACATATCTATGAATCAGCCACTAAGTGTTCATTGGAATGTATTCCATATTTTCATTTTTATACCTTGCCCGATTCTCTGCTTAAATGAAAAAAACATCTTTAAAAACATTAAAATGTTCTTTTTGATAGCCTACAGACATGAACATACATTATATCTATTCAAGATCACTCCAGAAGAATTTCACTTAGGGTTACTGTACTTCTGTTATGCCTCTCGCTGTGGCCCTGATTATGAGGACCATGCACCATGTGTGACTCTTAAAGATTCCTTGCTATGTTGTCATTGTCTCTCGTGGGGAGTTGCCAGCAGAATGAAACCCCATACCTAACTCATGCCTACTAATGTAGAGTGGTGGGAGGGGGTTGGGGGGGTCTGCTATCCTATACTCTCACCAGGCTCTGGTGTCTCCTGCTTCTTCCCCCCTTTTCCCCTCGAACCAAGACTTTAAGACAGAATGACACCCATCACGCCCCAGAGTGTTTCGCATTTGTTTCTTGTATTCACTGTATTCTGTATTGTTTGTCTCCCAATGAAACTAGCGCCTAGATACCAAAAGGTTCAGTGCGCTGCAACAAATTCAAAAATAAATAAATAAAATACCCCGGCCACTGGAATACAGCTGTATACACAAGCACGCAGACGCACACTCATTGAGGAATACGCGTGCATTGAGACACAGTTTACGAGGCATTGCAGTAGTTCCAGGACATTGCTGCCACAAGCACACGCATGTAGTGGAGTTCAGCAGTGACAGTGGGCAATGTTAAAATAATGTTACTATGCTAAAAATAATAACTCGTTTTGTATATAGCGCTTTACACTAAAGTGCTTCACATAGAACATGTTTGCATACATTACAATTATTACCCAATCGAAATTGGTACTCACTTATCAACTTCAGAAGGATGAAATTCTGAGTTGTTCTTGCCAGGATTCGAACCTGCGACCTCCAGATCAAACACAGATCACAACAACAAGCGTTTAACCAGCAGAGCCCTCATTATTTTACCTGATTAGGCATTATTTACGGAGGCACATTCAAACCGGGCAAAATCCACCGGAATCATCAGATTCGGCTGGGATGGAAATACCTTTGCCTCTAGACGTGGGGTGTTCTGGGAAGTGGGGCATTGGAACGTGCAGACGCCATGACTCTGTGACATATTTTATATAGTGAATGTTTGCTGCATACACGGAAGTCAAAACGATCGTCCAAGTCAGTCTTCCTTTCTCTGCAGTGTGCTCTGAACCAGGCCCCCAACCTCGTGCTCTCTCTCGAGTGGCTCAGCCGATGGTGGCGCCAGAAAGGCGTGTCCCAAGGACAGTAAATAAGTCCTCTCCAGGCAGAGAAATCGTCATGGCTGCATCGTCTTCTGTTTTCTTCCTTTCAGCCCTCCCCAAGCTGCCATCTCCCAGCCGAGAGTATCAGTGGCCTGCTCAGTAACCAAGGTTGCTTGCAACCAGGCAGCCTTGCAAACACTGCAGATGCCACCGCAGCGACGGCGGGAAACCTCCACCGCAGTGCAGGCGTCCATCTGCCTCAGAATGGGGCAAACGAGTACTATTTCTTTAAGCTTTCCGAGTAAACTGCTGCAACTCAATGCACCGGCCAGGCCGGTGGTGGCCGCTACGGCATTATTTAACTTGTGATATAGGAAATAAATTCACATGCCAAGGAAGGGTTAAAGCTTCCCCCCAAAAAAAGTCAAATCTCGGCTTAGCACACATCCCTTCAGGAAAAGAAACGTTTGTCATGCGAAATGCACTGAACCAATGCAAATCTGGCCGCGTCCATAGCTCTCAACTCACACGCTTTTGGCGGGTGTCACCCGCCTTGTAAAGGGCTGACTCACCCGCCAAGCCTCCTGCACGCCCATTCATTCCAATGGGCGTCTCACCCGCCAAAAACAAAATCGGGTGATTTCACCCGCCTTTGCAACAGAAATGGTTCAGAGCTATGCGCGTCTCTGGTAGGGACTCTTAAGGCGCCTAGCTGCTGATCGCAAGTTTTCAGAGCTCCGCATTCAGCCGTTCACCGGAGAGAGAAAAAAACTGACCTTCTCTTGCACTCGTTCCCACTCATATGGAAAGTTAGTCATGCTTTTTCAGCTCCCATCTGGACCCTGTCAATGAGTCAGATATACGTAAGAGAGGCTTGGCAGTAAGCTATGTCAATCTCCCAAATAAGTGGGCCTGTGGTCAGGTGCAGAAAGGTACCACTGCATCCATGTCCTGAAAAATGCCCTGAAACTTCTACTTGGTTTTGTCATGATTGACAGTTTTACCAAGAATATATTTCATTTTTCAGCCTTCTCATGATGGATAATCTCTTGCTGGATCCATATAGAAACCACTTAAGAGGTTCTCAGACCGCTCTGGAAATTGTGTCTCACTCGTAACATGTCGGTTCAAGTGCTTCACAGTCCAGGTTTATCAAAGGCAATTGTGTGTTGGTTCTTGGGCCATTTCTGGGAATCCAGTGAGGAGACACTTTGGGCCTCATTCCGAGGTTGATGGTAGTCATGGCGCTATTTGCGCCATGACTGCCACCAATGACGGTACCATGTCCGGTTTGGTGCAGTGGGGACTTACCGGTCTAGTCAGACCTTGGCTGGACCGGTAAGTCCCCATTCACCAAACCATTCCCCATTCCCATTTGATGGGGCTCAATGGGAATGGGGAGGGTGCAAATAATGGGCTGGCGTATGCCAAGCCCGTTATTTGCGCCCAGGTCCCTTAATGGGTCCCGTCCTTAACACCTGGCCAGACCAGGCGTTAAGGGAGGGACCCGCTAAGGGACCTCGTAGTAGGGCGGTAAAGGATTACTGGCACCGGTCTCCTTACCGGTGCTCAGTATCCCTTACAGCCCTAATCGGAATGCAGCCCTTTATCTTGCAAATTTTCCTTGTAATCAACAGAATCTATTATTGAAGAAACTCAGTGTTCATCCTGAAACCTCGATAGTTCTATGCCAGATCCTGGTGCAAGAACAACATACGCTTTCCAGAGTAATGGAGACATCATCTTCTGTCTACCATTCTCCCAAATGCCATGATCAAAAGGACACTATCATGGGGAGCATGCTGTGTCTAGTGACCTCAGTATGATCCTAATAGCCACGGTATTCTCATATTTTCACATGCTAGATTTCACGTTCTGCCTTCCTTTGGTATTTGCAGGGCAGCTTTACAACTTGATGGATTTCCACATCGGATAGTCAGAGATGGGTCAATGTAGAAATCAGTTTGGCACATTTGACTCATGGCCCCTTCCAGGCTTTGCTCCTTGTTTGAGATCTTTGTCAGAGAATCCTGGCTCATGGTATGAGGATGGTGTAACTATCTTCCTGATACAGGTTGGATAGATGGTTAGCGGAAGGAATCTGGGATCCTTTATGTACTTAGATGATACACATTGCATTTTGATATCTATATAGTGAGTGCCTTTCTGCTATGACAATGAAACGTGATTCAGCTGATCGACTTTGCCGCTTAGCCCTATTTGTTGACCAAACCATTTTGAGAACTATGTAGGAATTTAGGTGGACGAGACCTTAGTTTGCCAAGTATGCAGAGTTGGAGGCTGTTAAAGTGGTCTTGGCCCACCTGCCTGATTTCGGCTCTAATGATATCTTACCTAGATAGCTTTTCCCTGGCCTTTCATTGGATCATTTTCAAGTAGTCTATAGGAATCAGCCCTCACTATCTTCTGTCTTCTGAATGTCTGTATACTAAGGACAAAGGGGTGCAGAAACAATGGGGGTTCTGGGAGTTTCTCTACTACCGGCCTATATCCTATGTTAAAATCTCAACCAGAGTCTTTAGCTCACCATCCTTTCACAGAAGAGAAATTCCCACTACTAACGGCAGTCCAGCACCAAAATGCCTGGCAATTCTCTTCTGAACAAGAGTACCAACAACAAACCCAGACCTTAGGAGTCAGAGACCTTGTTTATCAGTTCCTAGAAAAAGCACCAGTAGTTACCTCTTTTGGAGCTGTTTTGTTGGATTAAATGCATTATATAAGTGGTCAGACTGGAAACAGCCATTTTCAGGGGGCTCGTTGATGTAAGGTTGATGCCAGCAGCAAGATGGTGGCTGCCAGGATGAGAGTGTGGGAGGTGTTGAAGAAGATCAATTGGGCCTCTGCCATTTCTAGCTTTTTGATGGGCTTGTAGATTTAATCTCTATTATACTTTGATGGGGCAAACACGTCTAGCTTCAAACATGTACAATATTCATTGTTCAATTGATTGCTGTGCAGAGTTTGCACACACTCTCTGTTGACACTATTACTCTACCAGCCTGCAATCCTTTAAATATCCAGATCCAACTATCTTGGGTCCCCCTCATGAGTACATTGATGCCAGATAGATCCCTGGTCAGGAAAACACTTATCTATGGAAATGTGCAGTAATCTGTGAAACTATATCTAAAATATTAAGATCACAGAGGCATGACAGAGGCATGGCTGATAGGTACTAGTGATGTTATTGATGTCATTGACACCCTTTTTTGTTTAAGTATTAAAGGTTATTCGTGTCTTTTTTTTATATAACTTTAACACTAATATCATTTAATTAGATACTTTCACCATGAATGTTATTATGTTTTTTTCCTAATTGTTTTGTGATTATTGTGTCTATATGTCCAGTATTTGGATTGCTTATCTTAGTTTAGTTTAGTTTAGTTTAGTGTATTATTTATATGGCGCACCGAGCCCTGGGGTTCTTAAAACAATCTTCATTTTTAAGCACTTTGAAACTGGTTTGTTTACTGTTATAATGTTGCACTTAATAAAACATGTTACTACTACTACTGCTGAGAAACCAAGCCATAATCAACCTACGAGCATGCTCAGAACCATGCATACTGAGAGCCCTTCAACACAATAAGTAGCCAGGGATGGGTGATCTTCACAGGACATTGACTTCACCGAATTATCATACTCGGCTTAACGAAGGGCTGACCCTGTGGCGAATTGGATTCTGCCCTGCAGAAGTACAAGAATGAGTAGAGGCTAAAATGCCCACTCAACCCTTAGACTGCTACCAACCAAGACCCGACAGAGCCATAGAGTTAAAACAGGCGCAGTTAAGCGATAGACCTCCTTGGGCCGTGGGCCGAGGAAAATCTATACTCTGAAGAGGGGTGTGCATGTGGTTCGGTTGCGACGCAAACAGCAAAGTATAACAATACAAAATAAAGGAATGTCCAATCAAGATTCCATAAAAATTGATATACGTAAAACACACCATCTGTCAAATAACGAATTGTAAAAACGCTACCCAAAACCCACTCCTGAGGAAAGAACAGAGAATACGCAAGGACAGCACAATGGAGCACTCTGAGTAATGAATTATGGTGTAAGGCAAGTAAAAACCACAATGTTCTTAAAGAAGGATATGTTCCTTGAATGCAAAAAGGGAATTAGTAACCTGACCGGTCTCTAGTGCCCAGAACTGGACCAAGGGACAGGTTAATAGTCAATTTTTAGTTTTTGATGGTTTGCAGTGCCGAACCAGACTTCTTGGCAGAGCATGAGCGATTTGAAGTTCAGGAGAGTGCAAAAGGCAGCACAGGAGGGTTCTAGTGGGTTGAATGTGTTGAACAGTTCTTGGAAACATGGCTCCAAGCAGTTCAATTCCAAAAACCTTAGGATCCCAGCAGTCTTGGCCGAGAGTCATGTGTGTTGTGAGTCCTAATCCAGGCGCTCAGGGGCAAGGTGAGTCATTTTCCTGTGCTGCCAAACATGGGCGAGCCTGGAACACAACTGCAGGGGTCATTCAATACGGTGAGGTCCTGGGTACCGCTGTGGCTGGCAGAGAGGCAAGTATTGCTGCTGCAGTAGTTCACTCCTCAGGTTGCTGTGAGTCCCACACCAGGGACTCAGGGACACGACAGGTCCTTTTTCTTGGGCTCCCAAGGACAGGGGAGGCTGGGACACAACTGCAGGGGTGCTTCAACATGTTGAGGTCCAGGCTACTGCTTTGGCTGGCAGAGAGGAAGATCATTTTTCAGAAGCAGTTCACCCCACTGGTCCCTGGGGATGGTTAGGGAACAGAGGTCCACTCTGCCTGGACTCTCAGTCTTCACCTCACTGGCAGAGGATTTTAGAAACATGATCTCTCCAAACAGAGGTCAAATGAAAGGTTGGAATATAAAAGACAATTCAGAGAAGTAGAAGACCCTTTCTTAAAGGCAAATGCTAGCAGGTAATTGGACTAATGCTATCCTGCATTAGTGATACAATCCCTGTTCTTGAAGGAAGTGGACTTTGCCCTTCGTACATCACACTGAAAGTGCTCTGCTCTAGAGGAAGTGGAGGGGACAGGAAGGAGAGAGAGGCAGAGTGAAACAAGATGGAGTAAGTGGGTAAGTGGCCAGTGTCATTTACCCAATTGGCAGCATCAGACCCAGCCATACACATTAAGGCTTTGGCAAGGATGTGTGCCACCATCGGCCAGGTGGCATTACACTAACTGGAATCACAGTGGAAGATTGTGTATTAGTGGGCGTGTAACAGAATGCCATCTGGTGAGGTGTGGAATCCAGAGTTTATTTTATTTTTTATCTGCCAATTCATGCTGGTTTTCTCTTTGAGAAAATGAGCTCAGCTAAGGTAAAGAGACCTCACTTTCCAGTATTATCTGATAAAGAAATTATAGTTCACATATGTGTCATTTGCTGGGCTCCTGTTTTCTGGCACTGCAACAACAGCAATGTGATTTGACAAAATGGCAGCTACAGAGTGACCTATGCTTTCCTGAAACAGCTGACTTGAATCAAACTAATTCCAGATTTTTATTTTATCTTACCAAGCTTGATGAGAACAATAGTCAATAGTTATGTTATGGGTTGTATATAGCAAACTGATGCCATTGTAATGGTCCCTTAGAAGAAGCCTAATGAAACATTATAGCCTTGGGAGGCAGATCACAGTTCATTGGAATCTCTGAGCCTTTCTATTAGAACCACGTACACCACCTGTCATTGAAATTCCCTGGGAGCCCACTTGCTGGCATAGGAGACAGTATGTGTACCAATATTTGATAAGAGCAAATAAGCCTATAGATGACAGAGGAGATAAACAAGAAATGATCTCCATTATCCTCCCTGCTTTGAACTGGAAATTGACTTATGTCACTCTCTCATTAACTAACACAATACAGCATCCTGTCCAAACCTGCACAGCAGAACTTGTCTGGCCAACCTGTAGCTGGAAATGCCAATAAAACAAACAACAGCCATTGCTTGAAGTTTCGGAGGTTTAAGTACAATAATTTAAAGTTTGGGGATCTGATCATGTTAATTTAGATCACTATCTGCCACTTCAGTGTCGGAGAGTTTAGAGTAGTAGGACACACCATTCATCTTGTGAATTGAGCTTGTTTTTGGCAACATTCTTGGTAGCATATGTATGTGGTGTTTATGGATGTGCAGAGGCATGTGGAAGCCCGAGGAAGTATCCAGAGGATCTAAAGGAGGTGATACTGACAGAGAAGTCTTCCAATATCTTTAAGCATTGCCATGAAGAAGAATGGAGACATTAGAATGTGTGTTGACTACTTGGCACTGAAGATTTCAATGCCACTCCTCTGTGCTCCACATGAATGACAACCTTTCCTTTTCTACATGGATACGTGCAACTGGACTGCCCTTTTCCGAATAAATGGGAGTAACTGGTCTACGGAGCTCAATCCGAGCAGCATATACCATAGGATCTTTTAAAATAATCTACTGCACTAATCATTTGTCTTGAATTGTTATTGGTGACGATGAACATGTCTTAAACCCATGCACAATCCTATTCGCCTTGACTTTATTCACTGATGCTTATCTTACAAACCTTAATGTACAACTTATTAGCTGAAGTTACCTGTAACAAATGGATAGAGATATCCTGCTTTGTGGGATGTTTTAACCCACCAGGCTATGCCCTGCGACATCCCTGTGTGCTAATGGTGAAAGAATCATCAAAAATGGCTGCAAAAGCCCGATGCGTGCCAAATCTATGAAAAGTGTGCTTTGAAACACGGAAAGATGGCTGCCAAATCTGTTGTCAGTAGTGGAAAGGAGACCACATTGCTGAAAGATGTTACTGGGCTGCCCACCAAGTAAAAATGAACACTGCATGAAAGGCAGTGCTTTATTGCAAGAAACCCAGAAATTGCTCTTAAATCCCTTTTTCTTGGTTGCTGAAAATACAAATTACCGGACCAAAACACCACAAAACATCCAATATCTTTGCTGGGTGTTACCCGTCACTTCATTTAAGGAATCAATATGAACACACAATGTCAGGAAAAGCGGAATCTGCCATGAAAATACCCATAGTAAAAAGTGTGCTTGCCTGTGAAAATCTGTCAAAATATGGGCACAGTACCATCCGCTGCTGTATGACAGCTGTCATTAGTTTCATCAGAAGCTTAAACTTGTGCAATTGAAATCAAATGTCTATAAATTAAGTGACCTGTTATCAAAAGTAATATATGTTGCAACTATTTAATCTCCATGGTTTAGAGACTGGAATTAGAGTTATAGTTGCCTGTTTTAAAATTGCAAGTTTAATTTCAACAAAGACAAATTTAACAAAGTGACTTTTAAAGTAAGCCTGATGCAAGCCAAAACTACAAAGCAACTCCCCCACTGGGCAAGGCACCTGCCTTCTGCTCTCTGGGTCATGAACTCACATTCAAGTGTTGATTAAGAGGGGAGGAGCCCAGGGGCTGCTCCTGGGAGAGACAATGGACCTTCCTTGGCTGAAAGGATATTGCGATTGTGAAGTGTCAACAGTGTCCTTGCCAGAGGAAGAAGGCGGGGATTGCTCTTGAGCTACAAGATGGAGGCGGAGACAGACATTTTTGTTGATTCCCAAAGCACAGAAAGCATAATTCTAAAAAGACTGACAAAGGACTGTGCAAATTCGTAAAAATTGTAGAATTAGTAGCAGTGTTAATGTGATTTTCTGTGCACATTTTAAGAAGTGCCAGAAATCTGTGCGATGTTCAGGGAAGGCACAGTGAACATTTTAATTTTGTAGCAATTGTATTTATGTCAGGAGCATGAAACTTCATATGATTATGCCCAGATATCATGCGCACATATGTACAACATTTTGGACAAATCAGATCTTGTGTCCCGGACAAAAAGTGTGAGAATTTGTCAAATCCAGACCCAAGATCCCACCACAACAAGGATTAGAAGAGGGGTTGCTCCACAAAATATGTGATCTATGTATGTTATTGGTAGACAGATTGTACACATGTCAAGATGTATTATATCAAAAATAGATTTTATGTGCAAAGGGGAGGATGTTTTGCCTCATAAACCACATCATCATGATGACACTCTGTTTTCTCCTCCAATCAAAGGAGAGAGCAGACTTTAGCCAATAGACTACCTAAGGGGTGTGTTTAGGATAATTCAGATTACCCACCCCTTTATCAAACACATAAATAGAGACAGCTGAGGACCTAGAAAAACACACTGATCCACCCACCATCCCGAATTTGGCAAAGCACTCTGAAGGAGATCCATCCATACTCCTTGTTCCAGACTCCAAAAACTTTGCAAGCAGAAAGGCTCAGAGCATAGCTGACCCACTTTCAGCTGGGCCTATCTCCCAGAACCCATCCCTCAACTTAAAGAGGAAACCAAAGAGCAACCAGACTGTGCTGTAACTGCTTGCCTGCCAAAGAATTATCTTCATAACCAGAAGGGCAGATTAAATCCCAATCTGGTGCTGTGCCGTGCAGTGCTGTGCAGACCAGAGAGCCATTGCAGATCCTGTCCAGTCCTGTGTCAAGAGCACCTTGCTGATCGTGGAACCAGACAGTCCGATGTGCCCAGCAGTCTGGCCTAGAAAGTATCCCTGACCAGAATCCATGACGGTTCCATTCAAAACATTGGTAGTGAGTATCCATAGTATAGGATTGTCACTAGCCTGTGTACTGTCCATAGTCATCCCTATCCAAATCAAATCTATCTCATATCCAGAACTGTATTGTTAGAAATCCTTTTTGTCTTGCATGAACTCTCTCTCTTATCCTATAGTCCTTCTGTAATAATATTGTTAAAATCATCTTTGCGCTGATATATATTTTCTGAAGAAGGCAAGCATCTCGGCAGGCAAAAACCATTCAAAGACGTCCTGGTATGGTGGCTGTGCTGTTGTGTAGTTTTCTTCTTCATAGTCCATCCCTAGTGTAAAAAACCTTGTTTGTATTTTAAAAGCGCATCCGTGTTTTACAATTTTGCCTCTTTCTGAAAAAAACGACCTCCACAAAAACATTCATAACTTCTTCATCTTTTATGCTAGAAACAAGTTTAAGTGTCTACTTGTAGCTAACATCCGAAGCTTTCGTAACAACCCAAAACCGCATCTCAACTTCTTATAGTTTTTCCGCAATCGCGCTTACCGCGCCCAGAAAAGTTTGCCGCAAACTTTTCGTTTGGCTAAGATCTATAATGTGTAAAATAGCTTGTCATTGCACCCGACCTCAAAATTACGTTTTCAACTTGCTTAATACTCTCTAAACATTGCTAGTGCTTGTCTGAAACCATACAAAGCAGCTCCCATTAGAAATTATACAATTTCAGTGAATTAAACCATTTTCAGTGTTTTACTCCATTCATTCAAAGACAACTTTAAAACCATTTTGACAAGTTGCCTATCAATTCTGTTTTTCTCTGGTGTTTGCTGGGGGAAATTGGGATTGATATATGTTTTTGAGTTCTGCATTCCTGAAACCTGTTCTCTCTCTTTCTGTCTCTTCATATTGCAGATTGGGGGGATTGAAGAGTGTGCAGGGGAAATAGTAATCACATTGCCATTTGATTAAACACACACACAAGTATTATTGCTGTGCTGCATTGTTTTTTTCCATCATTGTTTCTGGTGATTAAAGAGATTGTTTAGTGTGACATCACCCCATTGGTGATCAGTGTTTACCCATTAAAATAGTGTGATATATATTGTGCAATCCATAAATAAATATTTTAACTTTGCAAACCAGCCTGCTTTCTGGTTCAGTGTGACAGGGGGGATTCAAAGGGAGGGGTGTGATATAAGTGGTACATCGTTCAGAATAAAAGAACTTATAGACACAAATAAATAATTAAAGGTTTCAGTTGTGCATCCCACGCTAGGCATTGACTTAGGTGAAGTGCCGGATTGAAATGACTTACACTTACTGAGCACTAGTCACCAAGTGCTGGCAATGGCGTTGGGGTCAGGGGCTGAAATTGTGATTGTGTTAATATAATTTAATAACATGTATTTGGGTCTCCTACAACTAGACCGCTGCCATTTTGGTGGACTCTTGGTGCTAGAATCTGATAGAATAGGGGGTGTTAGAGTTAGTCGGGAGACAGGGAGAGGCAAAATCTAGAACCCTGAGGTGTTCATGCATGTAGATCGGACGTTCCCGTTTTTTGTGTGCTGGCATTTTTCTAGGTGAGTTGGGCTAGGAGAGAACTCAAGGGAGTGTGTTTCCAAATGGGAGCCCGAGCTGTTCTTACTCCTACTCAGCTACATGGTAATGGGTTCCTCCCTGCAAGCCTGGGCATTTCTATGGGGGGGGGGCTGTTCTGTGGTGGAATATTTGATACGGTTGAGGTTCATGAGTGTGAGGTTGGAGGGTGATGTTTTATCAACCGGTCCCCTGCTGTTTGTGTATTTACTGGGTGTTGTGTGAGGTGTGCTGTCTTAGTTTGACAAATCAAGCTTTCTGTTTTGTTTGGTGTGGCAAAGTCGCAGGACCAACCTCGTATCCTGCCCACTCCAGACACATATCCCAACCTGACCCAATGTAAGGAGGAGAATTAATGCATGAGGGAGGAGAGACCTGTGCAGACTAACCCCACAGGATCCTCCAAAATGACCTTACCAGAGATGTACTCTAAATCAGACCCTTCTATGCAATATTCCTGAGGTCCCTGAGAGAATAAATGTTTGGTAACTGCCATTTTCCAAAGAAACTGAATATTCGGGTCTGCATCTCCCAGGATGCATTATGTTTCGAGGTCCAAAACCCATAGGAGATTCCAGAATGTTTACCAGGGACACAGAGGGAGACACGCTATGGGGAAACACTAACACATTCAGAAGGATACCTTAGGCAACAGGTGTAGATCCATGAAAGGGAAAACCTAACCTCTCCCAAACTCTCCCCAAGCAACAATGTTTGTAAAGGTATTTGCCTTTTCATCCCCATTGCAGCTGCAGCATTTATGGAGAGAAATGTTTCATATCCTTTTCCCAAAGGATAATTTTTTCAAAGGTAGGAAACTTAATCGTGGTTTGCCTGTCCCTGATGATGGAGTTGTTTTAAACACCAGAAAACCCCAAAAATGTTCGTTGCAGGGGAACAGCCAGGTGGCAGACGACATGCCGAGCTTCAGAATACCATCAGCTCCTGCACTGAAGACAGAGTGAAATGAATAAAAAAGGGTGGCAAGCCTTTTCAAGACTTTCTTTCCTCAGGTTGGACTAGGAAACCAATTACCCAAACCATTTAAAAGTTCCCTACAACCAATGGGAGGCAGGTGAGTGAATTAAAAGTGTGGTTACGAATCAGAGACAGTAGGCCTCATTATGACCCTGCCGGTCCGGAAAGAACATTGGCGGTAAAAGCGCTGCCACTGTTGTTTCCGGACCGGCTGATTAAGAGTCCTGCAGGCGGGAGGTGTCACTCATAGACGGAACCAGTGTTTCCATTGTGCCCATACACATGGGAATGGGGCTTACAGAATTCCACCTCTGGAATTCCTGGGTCACCGGGGCCGTAATGCCCCGGGAATCACGGAGGTGGAATGGTGACACGGGTCTGGCAGTAGCCTGCCGGTTTTTCCGGGATGGTTACCGCCAGACTCGTAATGAAGACCAGTGTCTCTGAGCTGGGCACTTAGGAGAGGCATTTGCTGTAAAGCTGGAGAGAGCCAGAGAAGAGAAACCTCTTGAGCCCAGAAGAAGGGTGAGCTCCAGTGAGGAAGGGGCAAGCACCTGGAACCCTAGAAAAGTGAGGCAGAGGAGAATGCCTTGAGCCCAGAAGAGGGTTGTGCTCCAGTGAGAGGGAGGAGAGCCCTTGGAACTCCCAGAGGAGGGGTGTTCTACTGTAAGGGGGAGAGCCCCCTGGGCCAAAACAGGAACAGAACAGGGCTATAGCTGCTGGGTGGTGAGGATCTCAATTTGGCTGTTGAAAATCCAATCTTGCAAAACAGATAGCCACGCACCACTGAAATCTACATGGCCTCCAGGTGCTCAGGCAGATCTGAAAATAAGAGGTAAAGTGAGTTTGTTAGTGGGAGTAGAAGGAAGTGCATGAGTTCTTTTGCTTTAGTGTTGGTAGTTTGAGTTTGAAAATTGGTCACTATGTTTGGTTTGCTTCTAGGTGGTATGGGTCGATGGGTATGTGGGTACTTTAGTCTGTATGGGAGGCCTTGTGTGCCGGTGGAATAGATGTGCATTGACCATGTTGCGATAGTGTGAGTTATTGGAGGAGGTGTGGAGATTTGCTGTTTGGTGTCAGTCTGGGTGTGTCATGGTTGCCATGTGTGGGCCGGGTAATTGTTTGGTGTGATTGTAGGACTAAGGAGAGTAGTTCTAGGCTTAGTGTGGGATAAGGGGGTGATTCTTTTGGCATACGGTTGAATCATCATGCAGGTTGTTTGCTGAGTAAACAGAAACCTGCTGTGTGGTGGTGGTTAATGATGCTAGGTTTCTCTTTCACTGTTATGCTAATCATAACTTGATCTAAGTCCCTGTACTTCATGCTGTATCCCTCTACAATAATACTGCATGCTTCCTTTGACCATGGGCCATGTTTGGCGAGTTAAGTTGGCAATTTGAAGAGCCATGTTTTTGTGCTTTCCTGATGGTCAGATGTTTCTCTATTTTATGTCCACCATATTTCATTTTTGATTTTTTTTTTTTTTTGGGGTTCAAGAAATATGTCACTTTAGGGTCCTTTCTGGGCTGTATGCATAGATTTTGGATATGCAGAATGTCTGCTTTTTGGCCATCAATTGATTTGTGAACATTGCAAACTGTTTTAAAATAGACTATTTTCTTGATTGGTAGCCAGTGTAGGGATCAATTTGATTTCCCTCGCTAGGTTTTAGGAGGAGCTGCTGATTTGGATGGGCCTATGCCAGGCTACGATCCAATGGTGCGCACACCAATTTAGTGTGAGTAATTAGTGGCAATTTCTATGGATTATTGAGTCACTTTGAACTAATTTAGGGTGCAAGGTTGAAAAATGCAGCACTAGCACAAGAAGCTGCCACTGTAGATCAAGAAAAGAGTAGTGTCCTAAAGTGATGAACACTACTGTCCCATGCACACCATAACTACTGAGTGTTAGGGAACATTTCTCTTATGACTAATTTACCTCTATATTTGTCAACCCCACCAAACATTTTGCTTTTGTTTCAGCATCCTGACCTGACTTTGCCAGTAGAGTATGGTCTTCAGCTGCACCTCACTGGGCTTTTGCTCATTGTTGCATGGCAAGGGACATGAACTTATGCCTGTAAGTACTGAGAACATTTGTTTCTTCTCATATTTTTGACTTTTTTGCCACTTTTGGTAACATTTTATCATCGCACAAAAAGACATTACTGTATTACGCAATGCGGTCCTTTTGTTTTCTGGCCCTAGTCACCCAGTAAAGATTTTTTGCTGACTGGAAAATGTGCCTAGAAGTGGACTGGTGGCAGCAGAAGCTCTTTCAGGTAATTTTATAACTTTTTACCAAGCCATACTGTGCATACCGTGTTTGGCTCATGACTGTGGCGAGTGTCCGTCATTTCCTTCCCCCTGGTCTTTGTGACCTGGAAATTTCTTATTTGGGCATGCAGTTGCCTGCAAAAACTGCTTCTTTCGCAGGCAAAAGCATGTCACTTGTGTGGGTAGCCAGGAGGTGGACTAGTACAGTCTAGTCCCAATCCACACTACTGGTGCCAGGATGTCTGGTTGTCGAATGGGAAATCATATTATACCCTCTAGATCGTATGTATATATATTGGCCTAGGCCAAGTCGCTCTACGAGGAAATCCGCGCTTCAAGGTCCTGACCTTAGATCAGTCTTAGCTGCCATTTTTAGTTCATCCACCATTTTAGATTCTCACTCTAAAGTCACCCTGTGTTCTAAGATGGTGGACAGTGTCGTTTTGAATGTAACATGGCCGTCTTGACCTCTGTGTACAAGTTAATGTGTAAACTGCCTGCAGGCCAAATGTTAGGGTCATGTACTGAGACCTTGTCCTTCATTGACCTGTGTATAGAGGATTACCTGTGCCAACAATACTAATCCATGGACATATATTGTGCACAATACTGTTCGAGCATCTAATGTGAACACTTGTTTAACTACATTGTATGAATGTGTACGAAGGCTCAATATGAAATTCAAAGACACACGTTGCTATTGTAACTTGTTGGAGAATATATGAAGGATAATCCGTAAATGTATAGATGCATTTAGAAGAAGCGAACTCGGCACAAACCCTAGATCTGAGATTCATTAACTTACAAGTGGGTTAGACATCATGGTTTGGATTGTATAAAAGGTGCGACTATTCTGATGTACAGTCCCACTCACTGAACACACCGAACAGGGCTGGTATTCGCTGTGTTGTACTGAGGGCCTGATAGCTATCTGTTGTTTTGTCCTTTGAAACTGTTCAGTTGTAGAATAAAGATCTGTGTATCTTTTGACCCCGCGTTTGGTGTATTTCCTTTTGGGGTACTCAGCCTCGATAACTTCTTTTTGCTTTCACAGATGGCACCCGAATAGGGACCCTCAAGATTGATGCCAGCTCGTTGAAGGTTGACACGGCTATCGGACCAGGATCGGACGGTGTAAAAGGGGCCCCTTTCCTGAATGAGAAGCAACACCTCAGCAGCGCTGCACGGCCCGATCCCTGGACGGTGAGCACGCGGTCCGAGTCGGCATCTTGACGAGGGTCCACTTATCGAGGCTGGCAGATTTGCCGAAATCATCAAACACGAGGTCAAATTTGTTAGAAAATCTTTGATATCCAATCGGACCTCCTTAGGCTTGATCAGGTGAGTCGTGACCCGATTCTTACGTATCCTGATGATTTGTTTTGGCGTATTACACTTGCAAGTGCAATTACTGACCTGGTAACACCAGTATTCTGATATGCCTGGGAAATTGTCTGCCTGCTTCAGGGCATTATTCCGCAAGGACAGACAGTCTTTGGAATTTAGTCATCCGGCACCACAGGAGGGGTCGCCGGCTTGTACTATGTACTGTAAGCATGGCATTGGTAGTATAGTGTTTAATGATATTTGGCACAGACAAACTAGACATGCTTCCGAACTTCAGTGGCCAATCAATGGTAGTTTTGAAATTCCTTGTATTGAATACTTAGAATCCATTTTATTAAAGAAAAAGGCTAGACCTGCAGCATTTGATGTATTACAGAATTGGAAGAAAGAAGCTTTACAGCAGCTTAAGAGTAGAGAAAAACATGCGCGCTGTCATAAGACAAACACTGAAAAAGCGTTGTTATATGACCAAGATAAACAGTCTGAGTGAGCTAGGAATATGGCTCGGGCTTTCTCACTTGGTATCCAGAAAATCGATCCTTCTAAAGACTTTCATGTTTCCGATGAACTTATTGATAAATTGTTAAATGAACGAAGGCCTGGTGCCACTGCGCCACCTCCTTACGTTCCTCTTCCTGCTGTTTTGCCTCTCACTGCTGTTATTCCTCCTCCTACTCCTCTTACTGATCCTATCGTTCCTCCTGCTGTTCTTCGCCAGTACCTATTTCCTTGGGTCCATTTACCGACCATTGTCCATTCCTTTTGACTTTTAATTGTGGAGAGAATTTGCTGGGGTTGAATCTGTTGAAGGAATTAAATGCGGTAATTCATTGTTCATCTGATGGAGTGCGTTTGACGATTACACCACAGCAACTTTCTGTCTCTCAATTCTTGACCAGACCTTTGCCGCTGGAATTTAGTGATGTTATGGAGTGTTTGTGGGCTATCGACGACAATGATGTCGGTGTTTTGCAAATTGAGTCTGTTAAAATTGTATTGAAACGTGGACTAAATCTGCCACATATTCCACAGTATAAGATTTCAGTTTATGGTGAGCAAGCTTTGAAATGCATTGTTTCTGATTTTGTGCATCGAGGGGTGATTGAGGAAATTGCAGGTAGTTTGTGCAATAGTCCGATTTAGCCCGTGTACAAAAAAGGCGATAATGCAATTCCTTTTCATTTCATAATTGATTTGCGTGCCATTAATAAGATCTTCGCTCCACAATTTCCAATTGTGCCTGATGTGACGATGATATTAACTATGATCCCGGCTTCAACTACTCACTTTAGTGTTGTAGTTCTAAAGAATGCTTTCTTTAGTATTCCTATACACAAGGATAGTAGATACTTGTTCGCTATCACCTTGGGGGGATGCTCCTTCACATTTACCCGTGCACTGCAGGGTTACACGAAAAGTCCTAGCATCTTCAGTAGGGCTTTGAAAGAGCAGCTCAATACCTTTGAGCTGCCCTCTACTTGTACACTGTGTCAATATGTTGATGACTTGTTGTTAGCCACTGACTCAGAGAGCGCTTGTAAGGAGGGCACTGTGTTGTTGCTTATTCACCTGGCTAAACATGGACATAAAGCTTTGCTTAAAAAATGTCAATATAGTTGTCAGGAGGTCGCCTTTTTAGGCTATCTCCTGTCAAAGGAGGGAAGAAGATTGACGCCTGAATGGATAAAGCTCATTTCTACCATGTCTGTCCAAAATACACAGAAGGAAGTCAGAGCCTTGATAGGAATGGCTTCTTACTGTAGGCAGTGGATCCCAAACTTTTCATTAACGATTAAGCCTATGTTGGCTCTGACAAAGAAGGGCATTTCTTCGCCATTGCTGTGGAACATGGAGCACCAGCGTGCATTTGATTTGCTCAAGACTGCATTGTGCTCAGCACCGGTTTTGGGCACACCAAATTATGAAAAGGCCTTCGTGTTGTTTGTGCATGAATGTGATGGATGTGCTTTGGCTGTATTAACTCAGGAACATGGAGGGAAGAATAGGCCGTGCGGTTACTTTTCTTATGCCCTTGATCCTGTAGCATGCGCTTTGCCAAGATGTTTGTGAGCTGTCGCTGATGCTGCTGCGTCTGTAAAACAGAGTGAGGGAATCGTCCTAGGCCATGCTTTAACCCTGATGGTACCTCACTCTGTAGATGTTCTACTGAACAGAGCTCAAACGCAACACCTCACTTCCGCACGGTTGACGAGATATGAATTGATCTTGTTTGTGCCACACATTCAAATTAAGAGGTGTTGTGTTCTTAATCCGACTGAACTCTTACATTTCCCGCAATGTACTGCTTGCAGTGACGAAGAGTCACATGACTGCCTTTACACTACCGAAAAAGAGACAAAGGGTAGAATTAATCTAAATGATACTGCTTTGAACAGTCCACAAGGGCAGCTGTTTTGCGATGGCTCCTGCTTCAAACTTCCAGATGGTACATCCACAGCCACTAATGCAATCACTACATTGAGCAAGGCCATGGAAACTAAGAGAATCATGCATAACTCTGCGCTGGCCGCAGAGATTATAGCTTTGACCCGAGCTTGCAAACGTTCTGAAGGGCTTACTGTGAATATATACACAGATAGCCAGTATGCCTTTGGGGTGGTTCACAACTTTGGGAGACTTTGGTCAAAAAGAGGGTGCTTAACTTCACATGGTACATAGATCCAACATGGCGCCCTGATAGTACAGCTACTCTCAGCGCTTCCACTCCCTACTCATTTGGCTATCGCAAAATGCGCAGCGCATCAAAAGATTGTAGATGATGTAGGAAAAGGGAACGCTTTCACTGATCAGATAGCTAAACAGACTGCCACTGATCTCTCTTCAGATATGTACACTTCAAGGGCTCAAGGGAGGCCACACATGCCGTACAATGGATGAGGGTGTTGATTCTGTAAGGGATATCTAAGCCGATGCCACATTACAAGAGTCTAAGAAATGGGCTGAGGGCTTGGGGAAACTTGATGATGGGTGTTGGGTGGACAGAGTTGAAGGGAAATGGCTACTTCCTGACATGTACATTATGATGATGGTTGTTATGGCCCATGGTCTCACACATATATGTGCATGCAAAATCACACAAATGTTGGAAAAAGTATGGGTAAACGTCAAAATCTCTAAGGTAGCTAAACGCTTTGTTCAAAACTGCATGATCTGTTTACAGCATAATGTAGGAAAGGGAACGTCAACTCCTAGGGGAGGTTTTGGTCTACCTTCTGTCCCTTTTGAGGTTATACACTTTGATTTTATTGCGATGGAACGGTGTAATAATCTAAAGTATGTGTTAATGTCATCTGTGCTTTCAGCAAATGGGTTGAGGCTTTTCCTGTTAAAGACGCTACTGCCATTACTACTGCAAAGATTATGTTAAAGGAGTACTTCCCAAGATTCGGGCTACCAAGAGTCATCTGGTCGGACAATGGTCCACATTTTATCCATTCGGCCAGACACGCTCAAAGTGCCGGACTAGAGGAAAGACACAACAGCCTTATCAAAAACAAGCTCGCTAAGACGTGTGCTGGCACCAAACTAAAATGGCCGGACGCCTTACCGATCATGTTGTTATCAATGCGTACAACGCCTCAAACTAAGACTGGGCTCTCTCCCTTTGAGGTGGTAATGGGGAGGCCTGCTAATATCTGGAACATTCCAAAATGTCGTTCCTTCAGAAATGTTGACAATGTACTTCTTTCAGATTACTGTAGCCAGTTGACTAAGAACTTGTATTTGACTTATCACCAGGTGCGAGAGGCTTTACCTGTACGATACAAGGGCCCCGGTCACAGTATACGACCTGGGAGTGGGTCCTTTTAAAGTCCTTCGAGCGATCGTCTTGCATTGCACCTCATTGGCGGGGCCCCTTCCAGGTCCTACTAGTCACACAGATGGCGGTGCGAGTGGCAGGCCAGAAAAATTGCATCCACGTGACACACACCAAGAAAATTCCACACCCAGTGCCATTCGATACAGAAGAAGCAGAACCCCTCACCAGTATTGCAACCATTGATCCCGAAGCAGTAACTAGCATCAAAAGTGTGTCGGGGATTCCCCCTGATCCTGTGAGGTCCAGGGAAACGGCCATTCCACCCCCACACTCTCCAACCATTTTGGGTATCTAGAAGAAGTACATCCGCTTGAGAATTTGTTGCCAACTGAAAATGTATCTACTGTTTCTACTCCTTTCTTGCATCTGCACACTCTATCTCCTAGGGACTCTCAGCATAAACAAAGATATTATAACAATACGCTATTACTTTTCATGGATGCTACACATGCCATCTTTAATAAGTCCAACTGTTGGGTCTGCTCACATTTACCGCAACATGGGGATAAGGGGCTAGGTTGGTATATTCATCCTTTACCTTTGACAACTGCATGCTATGCTTCTCTTAGAGCACTATTCTTCGGTCGCTGGAACAACAGTAGCTCAGGGAACTTTGATGGGACTAATCTGAATCAGTTTGAAAAACGTGTTCTGGTTCCCATGGGATGCTCGCTCTTTGCAAATAGGAGTACGCCTAATGTTGCTTCTATTAGGCCTTCTGATAGATTGTCTCGTCCTTTTCAATCTTTGATTTCTTTTAAAATGGCTCCTATAGGCAATAAGGATGCCACGCCCCCTTCCTACACTGTTAATCATAGTCCCGATTCAGTTTCTTTCTGCATACAGAGGAATAGTACTCAGTCAATGGTTGATTTTAAAGGTTGCGCCGATGTTGCGAATTTGACTGGGGAGGACAGACCTTTGTATGTAGGCAAACCTGTCTACTTTGTTTGTGGTAATGTAGCATTTCCATGGTTACCCAGGGATTGGCAGGCAACTTGTTTTTTAAGGATCCTGTTACCCGGGGTATTCATAGCCAGTACTGCAGAGGTTTCAAAGGCTTGGGACGAGAATGGTGACACTCCAGCACAAGTTCTGAGAGATGTAGCAAAATCTTTTGTGCCATTTTGGGGACAAATAATGAACTCTGAGGATATCAGGAGACTAGCGAGAGTACTGGAGAGAACCATCAACCGGACCACTGACATACTCTATAATATGATTTTAGAACAGAAAGCAATAAGGTTGGTAGCACTTTAGAACCGGATGGCATTAGATGTCATCCTGGCTGAACGCGGAGGGGTATGTAAATTAGTGGGGTCAGCTTGCTGTGTTTTCATGCCAGATTCCTCCGCTACTATCTTCAAGGCAATACCGAATCTACATGTCCTAAGTTTAGAAGTGCATGTTCCCGAGGGAAACTGGGATTTTAGCGCTTGGTTCTGCGAGTTCTTGCAATCTTGGGGTTGGAAGGTACTCTCGGTCTTGCTGATCATTTTGGGAATTCTGTTGTTTCTTTGTTGTTGTATACAATGTCTTCCTGGTATATGTTCGATGCTAGGGGGATGTTGCACACAGGCTATGGGTACATTAGGATGCAAGGTATATGCCCCAGATAAGAACTCCAATGAATATGTGTTGAAAGAAATTTTAGTAACTGATCTAATGGCAATAGATATCTCCGATGGTGATTCAGGGTGAATGGACGTTGAGAAGTGGAGTTATTCGTAAAGTGATTAGAAGTAGTTTAGCACTTGGCATAGGCCAAAAGGAGGGTTTGTCAAACGGGAAATCATATTATACCCTCTAGATCGTATGTATATATATTGGCCTAGGCCAAGTCGCTCTATGAGGAAATCCGCGCTTCAAGGTCCTGACCTTAGATCAGTCTTAGCCGCCATTTTAGGTTCATCCGCCATTTTAGATTCTCACTCTAAAGTCACCCTGTGTTCTAAGATGGTGGACAGTGTCGTTTTGAATGTAAAAAGGCCGTCTTGACCTCTGTGTACAAGTTAATGTGTAAACTGCCTGCAGGCCAAATATAAGGGTCATTACTGAGACCTTGTCCTTCATTGACCTGCGTATATAGGATTACCTGTGCCAACGATACTAATCCATGAACATATATTGTGCAACAATACTGTTCGAGCATCTAATGTGAACACTTGTTTAACTACATTTTATAAATGTGTATGAAGGCTCAATATGAATTCAATATGAAATTCAAAGACACAAGTATTGTAACTTGTTGGAGAATGTATTAAGGATAATCCGTAAATGTATAGATGCATAAATTAGAAGCGAACTCGGCACGAACCCTAGATCCGAGATTCATTAACTTACAAGTGGGTTGGACATCATGTTTTGGATTGTATAAAAAGTGTACAGTCCCACTCACTGAACACACCGAACAGGGCTGGTATTCACTGTGTTGTACTCAGGGCCTGATAGCTATCTGTTGCTTTGTCCTTTGAAACTGTTCAGTTGTAGAATAAAGATCTGTGTATCTTTTGACCCCGCGTTTGGTGTATTTCCTTTTGGGTACTCAGCCTCGATAACTTCTTTTTGCTTTCACAGATGGCACCCGAATAGGGACCCTCAAGATTGATGCCAGCTCGTTGAAGGTTGACGCGGCTATCGGACCGGGATCGGACCGTGTAAAAGGGGCCCCTTTCCTGAATGAGAAGCAACACCTCAGCAGCGCTGCACGGCCCGATCCCTGGATGGTGAGCATGGGGTCTGAGTCGGCATCTTGACGAGGGTCCACTTATCGAGGCGGGCAGATTTGCCAAAATCACCAAATACGAGGTCAAATTTGTTAGAAAAACTTTGAAATCTGATCGGACCTCCTTAGGCTTGATCAGGTGAGTCGTGACCCGATTCTTAAGTATCCTGATATCCTGGTATTCGCTGTGTTGTAATGAGAGCCAGATAGCTATCTGTTGCTTTGTCCTTTGAAACTGTTGTAGAATAAAGATCTGTGTATATTTTGAACCCTTGTTTGCTGTATTTCCTTTTGGGGTACTCAGCCTCAATATCTTCTTTTTGCTTTCACATGGTGTGCATAAGAGCATGAGCGCTGCAGTGGTCCCTGACTGGACCACTGCTGGCATGCATGAGTGGGGCAGATCTTCTCATTGGCCAGCGGGTGCGAGCATTCAACAGACTTGTGGATATAAGGCGACTTCCTGAATGCAGACCAAGAGATCAACAACAGGTGCAAATCCACCTGTTGATGGAGTCAAGTTTCCAGAAGAGCCAAGCAGACCCAAGGACTATCCGGAACCATGTTGAAGAAGGTTGGCATCATGAGCCTGCTGTTGTCCTGGTAGAGCCTTGCTTTGCGCTCAATCTCTGAAGACCTGTGAAGGTGCTTCAAACCTTTGGAGTGGTGAGACCAATCACTCTCGATGCCTTCTGGTTGCCCCGCAACAGAGCATGTTTGGAAGTGTTGCTGTGCCATCCAGTGGACTGTCCAGCTTGAACATCGGCACCCGTGCAGGAGCGTTGTTGCAACATGTTTTGCCTTGAAACTTTGGGGAATCATATTTTGCACTACAAAGCACCTTTTCACTGAATTTTGTTGTCCCAGCTGCTTTGGGCCACGAGAAAGAAGCGTGCATCGCATCACGAGAGTTGGGTGCCCCTGAGTCAGTGTGCTATAGTGATAGTCGCTAAAGGTGGTTTTCCTGTTTTCCTTCCTGTGCCCTGAGACAGCTGCATCAGTGTTTTCTTTGTTCTTCAACCGAGATGAGAGATTCTGCTCTTATTGTAAACCGGACACACATCTGCACTCTCAGCACCTGTTCAATTTTAAGCTGAATAAATGGTGGAAATCGAACCTCTGGTGAACCCCTACAGACCTACAAAGTTTGGACCCAAACCGAGCTAATGACAGTGAGTACTGAAACCACTTACCTTGTTCATCCATTGTATTTTACACACAGAGGATCCTTTGGAGTCCTCTCTTCAGCTTGGGTAACCTCCACTTCCTAAAGTCCTCCAAATGTTGGGAATAGCTTTGTTCATTGCAGCAGATCCTCCCCTGACTCCTGGAACCTGTTTTCACCCTTCAGAATCCTGTCTCTAACTTTGCCAGGTCCTTATAAATTGTACTTTTTGACTTCACACATGTCCGAGCGCTTTTATGCATGCACTGAACGTTGAGCACAAGGCTCCATTCATCATAGGGCTGTACTTATTAAGTTAGGTTATCCATTTCTGAAGATTTTCTATGCTAAAAAGTGTACCAACCCTTTCCCTTTGCAGGTTTTGGCGATGTTTGGCAATTTACTACATTGACATCAGTGGCTGTATAATTTTACAAAGTGTGTTGCTTGAGTGTTTATTTAGTGTGCATTTCATTATTCACTTTTATCCTTGAGTCTAATAAATTGTGTAGTTTCGTATACTGCTCTATAAGGGTAATTCTTGGTGTCTTACAGTGTGTGCTCATCAAAGACCACAGATCACCCCTGACTCCTCCTGTGACTTAGCCTTGACTGCTCTCCAAGCTACCGTGAATTGGTCTGGCTATCTTCCCAGATGTGTTCCCTGTTTCACTAACAAGGGTGGCCTCCTAAACCTCTGTTCACCGTAGCAGAGTTTAGAAATCTATTCTAATACTGAGCAAAATCATTCAACAGTTTAGGATATTCATGAAGCGTTACAATCATTTGTCATAGTACATGTGCATGTAAGAGCACAAAGAGTGTTTTAGTGTTTTTTTTAATTATTTTTTTATTACAAGGGATTAAACAAAACAAGGAGCTCAAAATGTTTAGGGAGTAATATCCCTTCATCAAAATAAAGATTTTGCTACCAATACATTTCCAATTATGCCAGAATTTTACAGACTCCTGAAAATACACAAGAATCTAAGGCAGCCTCCGTTTAGACCTATAGTAGTGGCAACAGACAGTTTGATCCCATGGCCAGTACCTCGACAAACTACCTCAACCTTTAGTACAGAACACTTCTACCTATCTTCAAGATACTACCCATTGCTTCACCACACTAGATGTTCAGAGCCTATATACCTCAATTCCACACAGTGAAGCACAAGACACCCTTGAATGGGTCTTGCTGCAGGAACAATATTTCCAGTCTGATCAAATCTTTACACTGAAACTTATGAAAATCATCTTATACAACAAATACTTTAGGTTGAATAAAAAGGACTATCTACAAATATCGGGAACATTGATGGGTTCGGCAACGGCCCCGGACTACGCCAAAGTTTTCATGTTTGCATTTGAAACACAACACATTCTAGAACACTCGGAATGGACAGACAAACTCGCTCGATAAAAGAGATATATTGACAATATCTATGGCATCTGGAAGGTGCCAAAAGATTAGCTTGATACCTTCCTCCGCTATCTCAATGGGTGCCATTATCTGAGGATAATTAGTATAGAGAAGCTTCAGAAACACTGACCAACAGATTTAGAACTAGAGGATACCCTGAACCAGTACTTGAGAAAGACATAATCAGGAGGAACATCCAGACTAGGAAAGTCTTACTAGAACCAAAAGGAGTAAGACTGACCCTCCACTAATACTCATAATGACATTCTCCAGGAAGAGTGCCCAGATTAACTGAATACTCAAAAGAACTTGAGAATCACCGGACTGGATACTGAACTGACAAAGCCTTCCCCCAAATCCCCTATGGTAGTGTACACCAGAAGACGTAACCTGAGAGACAACCTAGTCAAAGCAGAAAGAGTAAATTTACAGAGATAACCATTCCTACCTAAACTGAAACAAGGGACTTTCCCATGTCTTCATTGAAGTCACTGCAATAATGTACAAAAAGATAACCATGTAAGACACCCCACACTGGTCAGAAGATTAACTTTATGCAACCTGTGATTCAGAGCATGTCATGTATTGCCTTATTTGCCCTTGTGGACAATTTTCTATATGGCAAACAATCAGGAAAATTAAATTAAGACACATAGAACATAAACTCAACAAAAGGACCAACAACCAGAAATCCCCAGTGGCTAGACATTTTATGGACATCAGGCACACCATAGCCCAACTAAAATATGTGATTTTAGAATTGGTCAAGACACCAGTCAGAAGAGGTATCCCGAGCGATCTCCTTATGAGGAGGGAAATGTCATGAATTCATAAATTGGACTTGCTAGAGCCCACTGGGATGAATATGTAAATCTCATTAGCAGCCTTCCTCTAAGATGTCCTCAGCTAGAAATCATAAGATGTATCAAGAATGAACTGGACCAACTCATGGTCTGACTGTCATATGACATATGACATAACAACCGCTACATGTACATTTGCATCTTTCCACTGTAGAATAAATGAAGCATTGATGTTTTACTCTGATTAGCAATTGTAACAACTTGATTGAAGGGTTGAATTAACTTGAAAGCATTAAAAAATTAACATATGTCATGATATTGGTGAAATGTAAAGACCGACTGTCTGATACAAAATGCATACTCTGAATCCTAATCATGCCCAGGAAGAGGTGTACCAACCTATTCATGTAGCGTAAAAACACAATATACCCATGAAATAGTTATTGGATATTGTGAGATTGGTGAGATATAATGACTTACTGTATGTGACATAATTTTATAAATGCATATCCTGAATTTTAATGCGGACCCATAAACAGGCGCAGCAACCTAGTAATTTAGTGAAAAACACAATACACCCGCGAAGATACAGGCTTCATAATTGGCTATGATCCAAAGCAGAACATTGGATTGATAGAACTCTGTCTGATATTTGAGAATCCTTGTAAACATCTGCAGAATAATTGAGGTATGTATACATATGATTTCAACCAATAAACAGTCCAATCGATATTGGCCCCAACATGCCTTATGAGAGATGTTTTTAATTCTATCTGTATGTATCACACTGTTTGGTGTTGCTCCACAATTGCTACACAAAACTGACATATTATTTGAATTGATCTCAAGACTGCACTGTTGGACTAATAACACAAAGCCAGATCCTGACTGTATACTTCTTTCATTAGGGACCTAGACACAAGCTAGCACTGTTGCTAAACTTCTACAAACATATTTCCACCCCCTTGAAATCTATTTACGCTGTTTTGGAGTCACTCGATATTCTGGGCATTTGCCTTGAAGGCCCAACACAAGTTGTACACCTCATGATCACTGCCCACTTGTGGGCTTTGCAAACATGGATAATGAATCACATTTTTTAAAATTAAATTCGACTTACTGTATATCCTTGTTGCAGATACCGCAGATGATGAAATGAAAATCTCTCTGTTTTGATGTCCATTATATAATGACTACACCAGTCGGCTAATACGCTGTGTAATCCTGATTAGAGGTCCAATACCACACAAAGAACTTTTCTAAGCAGAACTATAATTAGGGGAGTAGTTCTCACTTCTATTGTTCGATTCGTTGACTGAAACATTGACCCAATATAGAGTAAATTGTACTGAACTGGTACTCCACTTTTGTTTTAACATAGATACAGTAACATAAGCTCCCTTGCTTAGCGCGGACCACTGACCTTGCCCTTAGTGCCCTGACACACAGATTTGATCCTATTTCTCACCATAAAGTATGATTCTGGTTTTACTCTCCAAGTTCTTAGTTACATCTTCAAATTATATTAATGTTAAAACTATGCTAAGATAGATGACAAAATGTATCAATGATTACATTAGTTGGATTGACACTCTGTCCACAATTAGGAAATCTCTTGGGGGAGAACTTTAAGAAGACTTCCACAGTTCTACTGTCCCCGTGCATACATTGAGATGAATTTCAGCATAAAACTTGAAAGTGATATTTTCAGAATGTTATGTGCACGTACCATAGTTACTGTTTGAATATCACATGCTTATTGAAGCTTTCACTAATTTTGTAGACCTCACACAACTCATGAAGTATGAAGAAATACATACACATTCTGTGTTAAAGATTTGCTGCTCCTAATGAACGGATATTACTCCTAAAACTCGTGGACATCCTTGTTTGCTTCATATTTATTACACATATATTTACTGCAACACTCTCTGTGCTCTTATATTTGCATGTGCTATGACTGATGGTTGTAACTATTTTGAATATCCTTAACTGATGACTGACATGCCTCAGTATTTATAGTGTGCAGGGGAAGGGGGTGTCCGTCATTTTAGGACACTACTCTTTTGTTGATCCTTTGCCAGGTACTGCCATAATGGTACTATCTGAACAGAAGTTGGAAACAGCTGGAAGATTGTGTTAATAGCTGGGCATATATAAGAAGTGCCTGGCAAATTCCTATCTAATACTTCTACACAAAGCAACACTGATGGCCTTGTCAGTTCTTGTTTTTAACATCACTTCAATTCAAGGAACAGATAAAAATCATGTGGCTGAAGGTGCAGTTGGATAACATTTTTTTTATTACAGTAGTAGAACATTTACATCTGCAAATAAGCCTTTAACTCTCATCAGACTGTTTAAAAAATAACACTGGCAGGCCAAGATGTGATATTATTGCTTGATAGATAAATTGATCTGGCTTTGTACAAAAAACATCTTTGAAATGATTTCCCCGTGTTTTCAAGCTCTATTTCCAGGCAACAATCGATTGGACTCAAATTCAGCTGTGAGATTGTTTGGTTTCCTTCTGGATTCTAAGCTCTCCTTAAAAGCTCATTAATAAGAAAGCACATGTAGCTTACTATCAATTATCATTACTTCATAAAATCAAGGCACCTTTACAATTGAGCTGATTCCGCTCCCTTGTTCAAGATTTGGTTCTCTCACATATGGAAAGAGGGAACGCACTACTTGTGGGAGTCCATGATTCCACTTTAAAACCCCTGTAAATAACTTTCCACAGTGCGGCTAAATTGATTGTAGGAACCAGGAGATTTGATGTGGTTACACCATTTTTACACCATTTGTAAGGTCCTTATTTTGGCTTCCTCTACACATCCGGACTCTTTTTAAAGTGGGTTGCATGACTTTTAAAGCTCTTTGGTAAGAACACCATGTTTATCTTTCCAAAAGCGGTCTATTTTAGGCAATAATGAACATTGCCAAAATAAAGACAATTTGGTACTTTTTAACCCAAAAGTGAAGAAAACTCAAACCAAATGCCATTTCTACTGCCACACCAACTTTTAGGAATTCACTACTTACCAACATCAGTAGTGCAGACCCCTTAATTCATTTTTAGAAAATTGCTGAAACCTTCTCTCTTTTCTAGAAGCTGAGCCTTCCTTTAATGATGTTATTACCTTTGGTATTTGAATATTTCTTGTATTTTATGTTTCTAGTGATTTCTCTTTTAATACTGTGGTATTTTGGATGTCATCTGTTGGTAAGGGTTGTATTCCTGTCATGTGAATCTTCTTGCATTTTATGTTTTTATTGAATGTGTACCTTTTTATTTGTGTGCAGTGCTCTGAATTTCATTTACTGATTAGGTTAGGTTTGCAATACATAAATAAAGAAAATACAATAAATAATAAATAATGAAATGCCCTAGTGGTGTGGTGAATGGGGAAAGATGCAGCAAAATGGAGCAGCTGCATTGCAAAGACTTCTCTGTCAATACATTTAGAGAAACTAATGAGGGTGATCAAGCAAATGATCAAACCATTTATATGCCTGACTGGCTACTTTCAATCTCACTTTCTATTTTGTAGCATAGAACTTAACTGGATGTAACTGCACAAGGAGAAGGTATTTTCCAATAAACAATGGCAGAAGGAGACACAGGGATGACCATAGACATGCAATACGCTTAACCCAATAAAGATTAGGAATAAGGCAACTCAACACTGATGGTACTGACAAGCAGGAAAAGGCAACCTCTAGCCCGGTAACCAGAAAAAACTCTGTGCTATATAGAGAATCTCCCTCGGAGAACCAATGCTCCGAACCTCTAGAATAGATACAGTCAGCTCAGCGGTCACTGGAAGGTAATCCGAAATAGGGGTCTCTCACAAACCTGCACAGACACTCGCACATACTGATATGCTCTCTCTCTCCTCTATGCCAACAGAAGGTAGCTATTACCCCTCGATCAATTTGTCCTAGCTTCACACATACCTACACACCTCCATGAACATGTAAACAGTCTTTAGAGCATAGCTTTAACGCACAAAACAAATCGGCCTAGCTGCACAAATAATCTCATACACAAGCTCCACCATGCAAACTCTGAGGTCAACAGCCTTGCTGGACACATTCTACTGAACTCACACAACCACGCTTAGCATTAGAATGCAGCTACACACCACGTAAACCACACTGGCTGCACACATACTGAGCGCCCCCAAACACTATTTACTACTCTACTCTATGCATTGACCAGGACTACGGTCCTCGAGGGCGTTCAACCCACAGCGCAGTGATATCATTCCAATGGTAAATAAGGCGCTATACAAATGCACCATAACATAACATATAGCCATCTATAAAATGTTTTCTTTCAGTGCATCTTACCTTACATTTCGATGCATCAATATCTGTGAACTGCAGAGGTCCCAACCCGCCATCCAGTGATATTCTAATCAGTTGATAGATCACTCTACGTTACACATGCCCTAGCAGCAATACATCATAACACAAACCCTCCATGTGACATCACCAGGTGTGGCAATAAAGAAAAAGAACTCGGACCACTGACTGATATGTATTTCATAATCTTTACTTAAAAGTAAAAGATAACTCGTCATTTTTCTTAGTCCTTTCCATTATCTGGCCTACCACTAAGGAAAATTGAACTAAAATGTGAACCCAGAGCAATGACCATTTTTTCAGCTTCGACTTGCCCAAACACTTGGGTGCTCTGTCGATGGTTCCAAGTTCATTAATATCAAACAAAATAAAACACGTTCTCAGCTTTCTTGTAGCCTTTGCTAGTCCAAACAAAAAGTTCCTCCTTATGGGAACCTCTTCCTCAGGAAAACAAGGGTTCTTCTTAAGACTTCTCCAGGGTCTCTTTTACGACAGTTTCTGTGCCTCTGGGACTCCCCAAAGTCCTACGGCATTCCAACAGACTTGTTTTCTCTCAATTCACATAATTCACACAGGGTGCTTGCCCACTCAGGATTTCTAGATTTCCCAAAATGTGTCGGCTTTCCCAACCTTAAAACATAATGTTCATATATATTTTCACTCTGGTCATCACAGGGCACTTGCCCACTCTATTTCTAAGCTTCCTGCACGCTTGTCGGATCTCCTAGTTTGAACTGGAAGTATTCATACTTCTTTTATTCAGGTTCTCATTCTGCGCTTGTCCACTCAGTTTTCTAAGGCTCCCCTAACAGTGTCTGCTCTCTGAGGCTGGATTTGAAGTATTCCTACTTCTTTCATTCAGATTCTCAGTGGGCACTTGGCTGCTCAGATTTCTAAGGCTCCAGTAATCTTGTCGGCTCTGCCCTCCTGGATGTGAAGTATCCGTACTTCTTTTTGGCTGCCTCTCCATGGGAGCATTTGTCTCCCGGTTGCTGCTTGTCTCTGCAGCGAATGTCCTCCCAGCAGAGAGCTCAGGGTTCTGGGCTCTCCTCAGCGAGCTGGTCTCAGCGTCTGTTACTGCCTGTCTGTGTTCATGCCACCAGAGGAGACAGGTACATCTATGTCTCCACCTCTTATTTAGACCTGAACTGCATGGTCAGAGAAAACGACAGCCTTTCGGGATCCGGCTACGTTGGTCTCGCTCTCCACACTCCCACGTGCTCCGTGGCTCAGCATGGCCCCACCAACTCAGGACAATTCCTCCAGAGTGCTTGCCTCTGCATAGGTATCACACACACCTGTATGAGGGAGTTCCTTCACTCTACTCTCACTAAACCTCTTGTGTTTGAACATGTCATCACGAACAATGAAGATGTGTCCTTCTTCCATGTCTTTAGCACTTAGATTAAATCCTGCATTGCCTGAAGCCAACAAGATGGAAGGGCTGATAAGGGTAGGTGTAGACAAAATAGGAATACAATTAGGTTGTACAAGTCCCATGTACACACATAATATATTCCAGTCTTGGAGGTCCTTGCTAGACTGGGAGTCCTTGACCCTGACAGGAGAGTCACTCCTAGTGAGGTCCCACTTGCCCAGACCCCTTGGGAGGGTCTTGCCGAGCGGGATCACCCCTCTAGCTTCACACTGGGGAGAAGGGACGAATTGACCATATTTTTCACACATGCCGGAGCACTATCCTAGTCCTCTTGTCACAACGTAGGTGCACAAAGTAGACTAACATTCTCTGTATGCAATGTATTGACGCGTCTCCATGGAAATCGCAAAACACTCCTGTGCTAAAATAATATCAACAAACCCTTTCTCCTTGGCAATATTGTTTCTCCTGGCTTTGTGACTGTCCCTTATATTACTGGCCTTCAAGACTCATTCTTTTTTGCACTCTTGAGCTACCAACTACGACCATATAAACTGCAAAAAGGTAATGCATTTATGTTTTCACTGTTCCTCCGCCATTTACAATCATCAAACATTATGCCTGGTATTCAGGGGTGGATTAATGACCCGGAATAGATGGATGAGGAAACGCTTGCAAGGGAAACCCAGGAAAAATATTGAAATGACTGCTAGCAGTGGAAATGATTAACCAGTACCCAAGTTGAATGGCAGACCTTTGCGCTTGGTGCACATGCCTTCAATGCCAATTGAGGTCTTCTTTGGTAGAATACCAATGTCATCCTGCATTGTGTTATTTCTTGAGAGCTGAAACCCAACTCGTGTGCTGGGCTTTATTGACTTATCATAGGCAGGCCTTAAATATTAGGAAGCCCCTTTTATTGATTAACAAATTATTTTTTAAATTGTTATTTTTATTTGATGTATGTATTATATGGCTGTGTGTTTTACAGGATAATTAATTCTGAATTAAACTTGAAACTTGACTTGAAAACACATGTTGCCGTAAAAACTCTGCCAGCATGTGCATATATAGATATATATATCTATATATATATAATTTTTCTTTTATAACACGCTTAATACCAACAAGTGGTTTCTAAGTTCAGGATCGGGATTCAAACCCGTGTTGCGCTGCGTTGTCTTGCTTCCAAAACAAATGCATTGCCCCTGAGCTATCCTTCCATGGTCTAAGCATCAGAAGATGATCCTTCGCCACTATGCATGACCCATCGCCAAGACTTTCATGCAGCTTGCCTTACACATTCTGTTTTGAGAATTTTGATGCCGTTTAGATATAGTATTGCAGTGCTCATTTACATAGCGCCTTTTCCCATGTATGTGGCCTCATCGCACTTTGTGCTAGGAATGCCCTCGGGCCCGATGTCCAGGTATGGGGAAAGTTCTCAGTGGAGGCTTAAGATGCGTTCGTGCATTTGGCTGAGATTAGGACTTAGGGGGGCTGGCTAGGCACCAGTAAGGAACCTGAGAGGTCAGTTATGTGGATGGGTGCGGAGGGAGTTCACAACAGAACACTAGTGGAGGCGACTCGATTTGTACACAGCTAGACTGAAATTTGTTGCAGCTTGTCGCTGTATTCTAATGTCAAAGGTGTTGAGGCAAGTGTGGAGTGGTTATGTGTCCAGCTAGACCAAATTTGTCATAGCTGCATTCTAAAGTGCATGGATGAATAGCCGTGCCTTGCGGCAGATGTCCACCAGATTAGTGCGTTTATACATACCTTGAGCTCAGATGGAGCTTCCTTTGATGTTGCTGTGTCAGAGCTTCCGTGGAAAAGCAAGACTAGCTATCTTCGTGAACTGTTCCAGGCATTATGGACAGGCTACCCTCGGGTCAAACCAGGTGCAATTGACTTGTTTTCCTAGAACATCTTCTAGGTGGAACAGAAACGCTACGAGAAAGTAGGATAATGGGATTCTCGAAGTGCAAGTGGCTGGATACCTTTATAGTCATTACTACATGTCTTCCGAGTTCTCCATACACTAACCAAAGCAGTCCACTAAGTTTGATGTCTAGCAGTTGTGAATTACAAATGCTAACCTAAGCATTTGTAAGTGCAAAGGAGGGTTACCCTCCTATATCTGTGAGCATCACAGGCGGGCTAAACATTGTAAGGTGAAGATTCTCTTAGGTCGATGTTTGATCGTGTGCCAAGCATGGACTGGGGTTGAGTTAGCAGGGCGTGCCACCACGATAGCGGCTGGCTTCCGCCTGTGGACTTGTGTGTGAGTGGTTTCCAGTGTTTGATGTGTGTAAGGTGATGTGTGTATGCACTAACTTCGTTGAACCGTTTGCCCTGGTGTTACCACAAATGAGTAAGCCTTGTATCTATCCCTTTAAACTGAGCCAATCTCGCACTGTTCCCATCGAAATTAGTTTACAATGCTAATGCGTGTTCAGTATATTTCTAGATAACATTCTGTACTGGTCATATTGTGCTCAATGAATCATTCTTGTTTTTATGTGAGTGTTCAATTTTCTTTGTTACATGGATAATCTAACACCAAAATACTTTGCTATTAAGTTAGTCCATTCCCTAGAAAAATAATTGTGCGTGTCTTATTTTGTAACTATTTGTCATTGAGCTCCTTATCTCCATTAAAACGTGTTGCCTTTTCTATCTATGCATACTTTTTACAAAGTTACGAACAAAATATACAATTTAATTTTCCAATGAGTTCAACAAAAAAACATTTCCTATTTACACAGATAGTTCACGCTTTGGGCCTATAGATCATATACGTGTTGGATTCCTGGAAGAATGGTTTTCAAAGTTCGTGGAGTCATACCTGCATATGTCGTAAGACCCAACCAGTAGGAACATCCAAGTGAATCAGAGAAATGCATTGGATTTTAAAGTAAGATTTCAGCCAAGTTTGTTACTATGAACCCTCATAAACACATGTATGTTGTTGACTAACAATAACAGCACATCAAAGCTCTCTTGCTCTTCTCCCTCTAAATCTCCCTCTAAATCCCACTAACAGAGTTCCCACCATTCCTTCCTTTTCAGATCCGCCAGAATGCCAGGAGACCGCACACGGGGCAGCAGCGCATGACACAAGACCAGTCAACATAACATAACATGGATTTTGGGGGTGGGAAATGAGTTGCACTTGGAGGGAATTTTGGGGGTGGGAAATGTGATGGTCATGGATGGGTTTTTGGGGGTGGGTGGTGTGATGCACTTAGATGGATTTTTTTGGGGTAGGAAATGTGACACCTTAGATGGATTGCTGGGGCGGGAAATGTGTTGCACTTGGTTGGGTTGCTGGGGGTGGGAGGTCCTTTGTACTTGGATGGATTCCTGGGGGTGGGAAATGTGTTGCACTTGGATGAGTTGCTGGGGGTGGGAGATCTTTTGCACTTGGATGGATTGCTGGGAGTGAGAGGTATGTTGCACTTAGATGGATTGCTCGGGTGGGAGATGTGGTGCACTTGGATGGATTTCAGTGGTAGGAAATTAGTTGCACCTAAAGGGATGTTGGGCGTAGGAAATGTGACACACTTAGATTTATTATTGGGGGTGAGACGTGTGTTGCACCTAGATGGATTTTCAGGAGGGGTTAGGAATGGTGTTGCACTCTTTCGTTGGCCTGTCCATTTACGCAAATGTTTATGGTGGTGTCCTGTCCCTGGCACTTTGAGGATATCAGGGAGAGCCGGCCAGTGCTCCTTTGGGTCCTATGAGGTCAGACTGCTGCATCTAGAGGATGTTTTGGCATCACGCCTTGTGCAGTTTGAGATCTGTCATGATAGCTCCCGACTGTACCAGGCCATGATATTTGTGGTAATTTGTGCAGGCTAGCCTGTGCCGCTAACTATTTGTCACAGCCACACTAATGACAGACGATGACACTACCTGAACAAACAGGAACATCTCCAACAAATCTCCATCCGAGTTTCTAGATATTTATAAATGCACCACTCCGGAGGACACCGGCCGCAGGCATGGCTACCCGCACACATCAGACTACAGCAATGACTAGGACAAATCTGGTCTCGCTGGTCACATAATTGTTCCACCTACTTGCAATAGACTACGCTTCAACACCTCTTCCGTGAGTATGCAGTGAAGACTAGGACAAATTTGGGACAGCTGGACACATAGCAAGTCTCTTGCACTCATGCTTTCTCCTGACCTCTCTCAGCACCCATTTATATGCCTGACCTCCGGGGATATCTTTTTATCAGAGCCTGGCCAGCCCTCCTACGCCTTAAAATGATCAAATGCGCACCCACATTCTAAGCCTACTATGTGATTCCCCACATTTTGGACTTCGGTCTCCAAAGGCGTTCCCACCACTAGCGCATTGAGACAATAATAATAGTAAAAAGGTGCTATATAAATCTCAACCACAATACAATATAATACAATGGGAGTGGGTAGTCCTGCATGTCCCAGGTACCAAACACAATGCACAACTCAACGGGGCCTTGCATCAAATGTCCCTTGGCCCCAAGGTCATCACAGACACAGTGACTCAAGAATTTCCTTTGAAGAGGCTGTCCCGGCTATCAAGATATGTATGTCACCATTCACGCAAGCATGGAACTTTTCCACTGACTTCTTCCTGATCCACCCTTCCCATTTCAAAGGCAGTTCTCACTTTGGCTCGGCACTCACAGTCGGGGTGGGTGTTCCTTTCATTCCCTCTGAGTCTTCCTGGGCTGCTGCTTGTCTTCTGTGCCCTGGCTGGGCCTCTACTTAGTTTCCACATGCTCTGGAGAGGAGATCCTACTCAGTAAGCCCTGAATTTAGCAGTGTGCATTTTGACTTAAAAATGTGTTTTTATTTTAAATAAAAAATTGCCTAAATTATTTTTTTTAATCCTGTGTGGGCGCTGGACTGCTGGAAATTGCTTTTTCTTCTATTCTACTGCACCCACCTGCTGGTTTAAGGCACTGTGTCTGCTGATTGCCATTGATTTCACTGATTTCAGGCCCTTCCAAGATGGCCTCTCTGTTTTCCTGGATCAAATTGTTGGCCTTCCCAGCCTGACTCCCACCCCATTGGTTGCCTCGGCCTTCATTGCCCAATCGGAACAATCGCGGGGCGGCAGCCGGATCCATCTACAAAGGCCCACCTCTAAGGCCCCTGTCAGCTTCCTGTCAACTGACAGGCCGCTAAATGAGACTCCTGTTACTGCCACAGCCCAACCCACCCTGAGGCTGCTACCCCTGGACCATTGGACTACCATGACTCTCTCACCAATTCCTGCATGGGTTAGTTCCCTCCCTCTTTTGTACTTATCTGAAGCTGTTTCCATACTCACCTTTACAATCTCACTCCCATTTTAATTTCCTTAACCAATGGGGCCTCATTTAAATAATCTGGGCATGTTTTGCATTTAAATCAGAAAATCTGGGTGTGTTTTTGCATTTAAATTGGAAAGTCACATCTAGGTGTGTTTTGCATTTAAATTGGAAAGTCAAATCTGGGTGTGTTTTTGCATTTAAATTGGAAAGTCAACCCTGGGTGTGTATTGCATTTCACTTTGGTCATTGATTGTAAAATGGTAGCCCAGTGACTGCTCTATACCGCTGTACTTGCTTACTTCTCCCTCTGCCTCCTCCCCTACCACTCATGGCGCTTACTGTTTCTCCCATCTATTCTAACTGCTTCTCTATCAACTATCCTTCCCTTCTCACTAAGTCTGGAAAGAAGTTTAAAAAGGATATCCTGGCCTCAAATCCTGGTCTCCCTTTCGCTGATACCTATACCAGCGCCTCTTCCAGACAGAACCTCACTGACATCCTCTTTGTTGTTCCTTCGCCAGATCTATGGACTCCCCAATATGATCTCTGTGCTCTGTCCTGTCTCCTCTTCTCCCATTAACGGTGGCACTCGCTGTGAAGTCCTCATGGCTTCATTTGACTCCTCCAGAGTCATCCTTAATGTCTACCTAAACGGCACTGTCATGGTCCAAGGTCCTCAGGCCAATCTCCTCCTTTTCGATTGGGCGGTTCCCTCGACTCATCAACTTCCTTTCATCTCTTGCTGTCCCCTCCTCTCATTCCTTGGCTACCTTCACCACTCTTCCCTCCTCCTTTGCCCATCTTCAGGCTACCTTGACAATGCCAGAGGGCGTACCTCTGATTTGTACCCATCCCCGGAAGGCCTTTAAGGCTGGCAACCTTCTTCATCTTGCCACTCTTAACTCTCGCTCTGTTGTCAAACACTCCTATGACATCTGCCACCGCCTTGAAGAATTGGACCTTGATGTCCTCAGTCTTACAGAGACATGGTTCACGGCCAGCTCTGTCACAAGCTTTGACACTTTCCTCCCTGATGGTCACAAGATCCTCTCCGCACCCAGATCCACCCGGCCCGGAGGGAGTGTAGCCCTGATCTTTCCCGAGTGGATTCCTGCCACTATCGTTCCCACTCAGATTTAATCCTCTTTTGAATGCCTTCTCTGCAGGCTCTCAATCTCTCCTAGCCACTCTCTTACCTTATCTCTACCCTATTTCAAACATAACTTTTCTGTTAAATATTCTTGTTAAGGCCTCATACAATCAGATCCAGGACTTCTTGGAAAAACAAAACATACAAGGACACAAGCAAGCGGGCTTCAGGAGTGCACATACCACCGAATACACATTGTTAGATCTGAAGGCTAACATTTTTCATCCCTTTGAAAAAGGTAGCACGGTCCTCCTGATGCTACTTGCTCTATCCTCAGCTTTTGACCTGGTGGACCATGCTATACATGGTACAAAGGTTACAAAATTCAGCTTGTTTTTCCTGTGAGGCAGCAGAGTGGATAAACTCGTTCCTCTCTGGATGTAAAGCTAAAGTATTTTTCAATGACTCGCAGGTGAATGACTACCTGGTCTTGTGTGTAGTTCTGCAGGGGGAATGTAAATCACCCACACTTTTCAACATCTAAACAATTCCACTTTTTGAGATGTTGGAAGCTAAAGGGGTGATATAGGCAATTACGTAGACGACATGCAATGTCTGATTCCACTCACTGGGGGCCACGTAAAAGACACCATCAGTATTAATATGATATGATATGATATGATATGATATGATATGATATGGCATTTGTAACGCGCCTATACACAAGTGTTTCAAGGCGCGACAACGCAGGGGGGAACAAGGGGAGAACAGACAACGATCCTACTAGGCAGGTGTCATTCAGATTGCGCAAGTGCAAGGTTAGGGGTCTGGGAAAAGTGCAAGGGGAAGGGGGATAGGGGAAGTGCAGTACATGGTTAGTAGAATACAAGATAAGTAATAGGGCCAGCTGGTGGCAAGTGCAAGGAGAGTGCAGTACATGGTTAGTAGAATACAAGATAAATAATAGGGCAAGCTGGTGGCAAGTGCAAAGTAAGTGCCGGGAGAAGGGGCTGCAGGATACAGAGACAGTCCCGTAGTGCAGGTAAGCAGTGCAGGGAAGAGTGGCTGGGCCAAGGACCGAGATCGGTGAGTGGCCAGTTGCAGATTCAGTGCAGGTTCAGTGATTTTAGCAGGGGAGAGAGGGAGAGAAAGCGGAGGCAAAGAGGAAGGTGTCTAGGTGCTTCCGGAAGTGGAGATGGTTCTCCTCAAGTTTCAGGGAGGCAGGTAGGCTGTTCCAGAGGGAGGCCCCTGCTGCGGAGAGAGATCTACCCCCAACTTGTTGCTTGGAGAAGCGGCTGACACTGAGGTAGTTGGAGGTGGATGAGCGAAGCGCTCGAGAAGGAAGATATTTAGGAAGAGAGAGTTGAAGGTATTTTGGCCCAATGCCCCAGAAGGCCTTGTGGACAATGCAGAGGGTTTTGAACTTAATCCTCGCAGCCACTGGGAGCCAGTGTAGCGATTTCAGTCCTGGAGAGATACAGTGCCTGAGCTTGAGGCCAAGGACAAGTCTCGCAGTCCTGTTCTGGATGAGTTGCAAAGGGCGGAGAGTAGAGGCAGGAAGATTTAGATAGAGGCTGTTACAGTAGTCCAGCTTCGAGAGAACCAGGGCTCTGGAGACAGTGGGTTTCTGGGGGAAGGAGAGGAAAGGAAGGATACCTCTGAGGAGGTAACATAATAACATCTATGACCTTGTTTTGGGGAAGAGGAAATCGCTGACGGGCCCATAGGTCAGCGCTCACCCTCCAGAACTTGTAAGACAAGATAGCTGCACCATGTGAGTACAGGGGGTGCAGGATTCACTTACTCCAACACGAATCAATAATAAGGACTCAATGGGAAGTCTGTTTAATGACAATTACATCAAACAGAGAAACAAATGGAAATCAGCAGCATTGCGATCACCTGTCTCGCTCCGACTTCCTCGAACTTCAGCCAAACAGCAATTCTTATAGGCAAATATCGTCATCACTGATGTCTAAGTTCTATAAAAAAAATCATGCAATATAATTGGTTAGGAAAGGTAACTTAAGTATAGGTGTTATATCTGTATAGGATAATAGGGCATGCGGATTGGATAACCCTCCCTACGCCCCTCCTTCTACATTACGCATGATAGAAGTCACTACAACTACGACGTCCTATTGGTTACAACATCTATAGGGCTCCAGATAACTTGGTCCATTGTGATTGGGCAGGTTACACCCCTAGACATAAATTTCACTTTTAATTAGCAGCATGCAGAATGGACACCCCTGTGCCTGGTTTCCCAAGTTTCACCTTGCCTCCCCTCCATCAATCAGTGTTTTAGGGCGACGTGTCAATTAGTTGGCTAAGGATGGCCTCGAAGCTGTCTCCTATTGGGAAATGTTATGGCATCCTCGGTTCCTAGATGACATCAGGCGATGGTACTTCTTCGCGTCTGGCTGGTCACATGTTAGTTCACCATGAATCTGCTTCAGTTTCCAGCTTTTAGTGCATTTAATTCTGTGCCAACCTAGCCACCTGCATGGGCCCCCCCTTATCTTGACCTTCAAGAGGCAGGCTTCTATGCTCTGAAGTTGGAGTCTTGTGAGCTGACGCTCTCCTCCCCTTCTCCGGTGGACCTCGATTTCCTGGTCATGAGCCATTCTATGTTGAGTTTTGATTCCGCCCCTTCTCTTGCCTTTGGCTGGGTTTCAAAACTTGACCTGTCAGGCCTCTGGCCGCCTGGTTACATTTCTGCTTTTCGCACTTGTACAATGTGACTTATTAAGGTAGATATATGGTTGGTGCTTGCTGCTCTATCTTCTACTAAGCATTGCTAGCAGTATCGATTTCTTCGATCTTGCATTTCACGCCTATTTACACACGTTTAACAGGACAGTTGCTTGCATCTTGTGTCGTAGCACTGTTTCCTCACGTTGTAACATTGTCTCCACTCTGTGTCTATCCCATTCATTTTCGTAGTTACTCGCACTGGCGTGTTATCTTCGATAGCTGATTTTGTTAATTCACGGGTCTGTTCAGGCCCTCGTGTCATTTCCACTGGCCTTCCATTAAGGCTTTTGGGGTCTCTTTGTGGACCGTGTGTAGGTACTCCTCATTTCATATCAGCGGCTGGTATGGCTGTCTGATAGGGTACCGTGCTGCCCAGGGTTGTCTGGTTATGGGTGCTTCAACCGGTATGGATCTTCTGATGAATACTGGGCAGAGTCCCAGTGCACCTCTTTGTAGGTTCATTTGCTCTTCATACGTCACATACCTTGGCGAGTACGCTCCTGTTAACTCGAAATGAGAGGAAGGGGTGCAGGCCATGTCTGGGACCTCCTCTACAACCTGATGGAATCATGGATGATGAATAACTGCCTGCTCTGAAAAACATGAAACCAGAGCTCGGGACTGCAGGCACAGCGCCCAGGCTGTGCTGGCTTGGGGAGGAGTAACAGTCCTTTACCATTGGAGGATCCCTATTGTCACGTCACCAAAGGTAAACACTTTGGGTGTTGTCCTGGATCAGGAATTAACCACGTAAATGCATATTAATGGCCTTGTTTCCAGCTCAGTTTATTACCTGAACCCTTCGGTACAACTTAGGCCTCTTCTCAACCCTTTGAATTGTGCCACCCTTGATAGGGCAGTCATCAGAGCACGTTTGAACCACTAGCCTGCCTGCAGGTGATTCAGAACAACACAGTCCACGTGTTAGAAGGCCTGTGGAGATCTGATCATGTCTCTAAGGCAAGGAGGGCCTTGCACTACAGTAGAGTAACGTACCACACTCTATGTATCACGAATAAGTGTCTTTATGGCACAGGATCCAAGTATCTGGCCAGAGGACTCTCCTGGCTGCCAGCTCGGAGAGTCCTTGAATACAATAACGCCCATCTGCTGTAAACCCCCAGATCCAAGCTGTCCATTGTTATACAAGGATCTTTCCCGTACTCTGCACGCAGATGCTGGAATGCATTAGCCCCTGATTTAAGAGCCTGTGCCAGCTTCTCCACATTCAAACGCTACCTCGAAAACTGCACGTTTCTATTAATCGCGCATGCTTTCTCCTGAACCCCTTATTTAGTACACCCACTATGTTCTATATGTGTGGATTTTTGTGTGTGCATCATGTCCAGCGCTATTATGAGCCTGGGCCGTCGTGTATGCGCTTTACAAATAAAATAAATAAATTGATGTGCTTGATGAGCTACACATCACTCACACAATCTAAGGTCAATGTCTTGATCGCCTCCAGAGCAGTGAAATGCGGCAAGATGGAACCTGATGATGAACTGATTGTGGGCCTCATTACGATCTTGGCTGTATCATGGTGGTAAATCGCCAGGATACCTGCAAATAGTAATACTGATACCGGCACTCGGTCTGTTGGTATTACTGCTGGATTCCGAGTGCCGGTGTGACAGTGTTAATCCCCATTCATGGAGTCCCCGGTATTAGAGGCGCCGGGAATACTGGCGCTGTAATACCAGCGGTTTTTACTGGTAGGGTGTTTGAATTACCTCCAGCTGGTAGCTGGTGGTAATTCCTCCACCCCACCAGCAAACACATAGTTGGCCGGTGCTGAAAAATGACAGTATATGTAATTGCTATCTGGGTAGTCCTAGTGCACCCCTATTTCATTCAATGGTTTTTACTATTTAGGCTCTCTAGTAATATGGTAATGGAGTGCCGGGGAGACAAAACAACCTTGAAACTGGGCTGTATTACTGAACTGAAATACAACAGATGTCCACAACCTTGTAAGACATCCATACAATGGAACCAAAATCAAGCTAAGAGATTACGCTACATGCAACACAAAATCCGTCATCTGTGGACTAAGTTGCCCGTGTGGCATTTTCTATGTGGGCCAGACTAATAGTAAAGTAAAAGAAAGATGACATGAACATAAATGTAACATCAGAACCAAAAACATTAGATCACCGGTGGCACGTCATTTTGACGAGAAGAAACACAGCATAGCACAACTTAAAGTAATAGTCCTAGAAGTAATCAAAAAAGCACCAAGAGGAGGAAACCACACCAAAAAATTGAACCAGAGAGAAATATACTGGGTAGATAGATTGAGTAGCTTGGCCCCCAGGGGGATGAATGAAGAATGCAATTTGGGAGTGTTTCTGTGGACATTTAAAGCTGAACCCCTTGAAATAATTATGTTGAGAAATGGTGATCATTAATAATTATTTTTCAAAGTTGAATGAATGATGAGCTATGCTATGTACAACAAACATCATAAAATTGTTTTGGGACTTTGTAAACACTAGAATGTGAGCATACTCTTCATCCCATAACCACCTATACACACACATATTAAACATAGGCGATACCCTCACAGCAATGTAAACTATTACACTTAGGTAACATAAGTTCCCCGGATAATTAAGAAAACCTTGAGAATCTAATATAGATATATAAACTACTAAGTACGTCATTGAGTTTCACTATTTTCAAAACATTTTTTGAGATTTTTGACTGATTACTTCAATTAGAGACAAGTTTAGGTTAAGAACAACCAGAGAATATCAAGGGCGTAATGTAGTCACAAAGCACATTCACCATAAACCAGATTCCCGAGTAGGGGCACTGGAAGTAGGGGACTTGCGCTTACGTGTGATGTCATCACGCACGTGTGTCATTGCCATGACACTTATAAACACATGGTGGCCCTTTTGCGGACCTTTTCGCCGCAGCCGTACATCATCAAACAAGAAACGAGAGGTAAGAATGGGAATACCTACTAAGAAGGGAAATCCTTTCTTTGGGGTTTTCACTTAAAATACATTATTTTTCATAAAAATGACTGGGATAAAAACACAATGGGGGTTCTAATACTAATCACCTGTATCAACATGAAATCCCTTACAATCTCTTGACAGATTTATCCGTGGGTGATAAGAACAAACCACCAAACTAGGAGATCCAGGGGAATATCTGACACTGGTAAGAGATTAATGGCCAGTTTCTATATCATTCAGTTAAAATACCAAGAAAGAGAGATAAAGTAGAACTCTTTATTAAAACATACATATATGCATTTTTATAGGCAAAAGAAATAAAACAGATAGGCGATTCTATTGGTTCACTTCCAAGATTGAGAGTATCACCTAAGTCTTCATAACTAATGACTGATTGAAGAACTTGGATGTAGAAGAGAGACATCTAAACATCCATATGGTGCGCTGTATGAGGACAACAAGCAGGTAATACTGGAACCACATGGATTATACCGTGACTCTGAACACCCATAACTGGGTTTTTAAATAGAAAAACTCTGGAAATTCGCAAAGCAGTAGTTTTATTATCTTTGTATTCCTTTTGATTCCACAGGCAATACTCTTTAGTATATCAGAAGTGATCACTATAGGAAGGAACGCAGGTAATTATAATAATGAGATGAAGAAGTATGACAGACAAAAACATGCTTATTAAGTATGGTTGAAATGTAAACTGAATATAAGAGTGATAATACTCTATTTACTTATTTATCATAGATGGGATAACTGGACTTTGAGAAAATGATAGACAACTCCTGAAGAAGGGGATAGAATACCCCGAAACGCGTTGAGACACATAATCGAATATCGGATGTTCAATAAGAATTATTATTGAAAGAAAGAGAAAAATGATCTGATATTAATGATATGTATTTGTCTATTTATATTGTGTTAAATTAAGAAAAGGTACAAAAGCTGACATTGAACAGGAAATGTAGTATTATTGTTGATTAATAATGTATATTTGAGTACAATATTCTTTTTTCTTTTTATCATAAATTGATTTATAAAACACATCACAAGTGTGCTCTACATTTCTTTTTAGGAATATGATTTGAACCTACGAAAACAAATTACTTTTTGATTGTATTTACAATAATTATTGGGTGTGAAGGGGAAGGGAGAGATCCACAAGGTTGTGGACATCTGTTGTATTTCGGTATATGTAATTGCTATCACATTATTTCCGCACAGGACATTTATAATGAGGCCCAACATTTGCATTTCTAGGGCCCGCAGAGCAGGGAACCTCTCCTTTTCATGATTCCACCGTTCCTACATGTGAACATATATGCTGGTCGCTGTTCTAGAAATATGGAATGCCTATGCATATGTACATATCAGTTGGCATTCCCGAACCTTACCGCAGCATAAATTAGTGGTCACTCCCACTGACTGAAACTACTGAGGTCAGGGAGGGCTTCTACAAAACAGGGTGCTGTTATGCTTCGGAAGCACTCTGGAGACGCGTGCTTCAGTAGCCTCTTCTGCTCTTGTGAAATTCGGTTGTGTAATTAACCTGTTTTAAAATTGCCTAGGTTACATTTTCATTCGTATATTCTGACGTTGGATTTGTACAAGCATGCGCGCCACTCCAGCTCCCATGTCTATGCCACGTTTGTCATTATGCGTGTATAACAAACACAGTGTTCCTTTTGATTAGCCTGTTTACTTTTCACCCCACAGGCTACGGTCTGGCTGCCACCCTGGGTGGGGTCACAATTTGCCTCTACAGGGACGAGTCTCTGAGCTTTAAGACCAGGGTGATGTGCGCCTATAAAGACTTGTGTATAGGCGCGTTATAAATACCATATCATATTATCCCACAAAAGACTAATAACAGCATGACTATTGTACCGGGGTCTTGGCCACAGATGACACTGAGACTGATGGCGGAACAGGAAAAATCTTTACCTTAGTTCCATTCTCAGGTACAGGTTACAGATGCACATATAGGGACTTAAGGTAAATTACTTGGGGACAACATCCATCGGCAGCCTCTCTTAGTCAACCCATCTTCCAACTGACATCCTCAGAAACATTCAGAAGGCAACATTCTCTCACACAGCACTCCACGTCAGTCATCCGCGTCTCACACGGCACTCTACGTCAGCCGTCCACGTCTTGGCTTCTTTAACTTTGTACAGGGCTCCAACATACGCAGGTTGTGATTTCCCTTTAGAAATGCTTTGCATGAATATATCCTATATAATAAAGGGCCAGATGTATGTTTGTCCGAAGCCATCATGCGTAGTAGAGGTTGCCCTAAATCCACAGAGTGCTCCACTGGAGGGAGATGTTGCCTTAGCAAATACAGAGGTCCAATTTACATAGCTTTGCTTGTTGTCACCACTAGAGGGAGCTGTAGGCTTAGGATATATGGTGGTCCTACTGCCTTAATGAAAACCTGCACTTTGGCCGTGTGCACGGGCCTGTACACTAGTTAAACAATATTTCTTCAGAATTACACATGCAGACTCCTTAACAATACTGTACTTTGAAAAAAATAACAACCTGACAAAATCATAATCGAACGCAATCAAACCTCTGCCAGTGCACAACACTCAAAAGATGTTCACTAAAATGCAAAACCATGCCGATTTGGTTTGATACAATGTGTTTCAAGTTAAATGTGCTGTTTCTTTCAGAATTAAAAAAAATACAAAAAAAGAGTAGGTCCTGATTCACAAAGCGTTTTCCAATTGGAAATTCCCAACAAACCTGAAGCCTGATTAAGAGATCCCACGTTGTCCAATGCAATTACGAGCAGTTGTGTCAGGAATTGGGTTCTTTCTATTTTTTTAGAATATTATCTTTTATTTCCTTGGTTGACTTTTTTGTTTAATAAAGCACTTCCGGGTCACGCTCCTGCTGCTACAGAGTGCTTCCAGACCAGCATAACATATTGCAATGCCAGGTCAAGGTGCAGTAAACAGAGGGAGCATCCGTGCAAAGTTTGGTTTATGCTGGGGGCCCAGGCCCCGGGCCCCCTCGGCTCCTATTATAAACATAAAACTAACGGACAGCACAGTTCAGCAACATCACAGCCCCAGATCACCTACTCACACCTATCACTAGGTGACGTCGTATCTCCATTAGCAACACATGGCCATTCCTCACGTGTCACAGAAATTGCCTTTGCAGCCCCTTTCCAGAGCGCATAACAAAATGGCGTTTATATGGATATGGGTTTAAGCTCTCTGTGGTTTCCACGCACCCTGCAGGCTTTACGTTATCAGCCAAAAGTAAGCATTTGTTACAAATTGCAGGAAAGTTAAGGAAATATTCCCGAGCTCAACAGCCTAAGGAGTTTGCTTGATAGCTTGAATCATAGAGTGTTGTGACTACGTCTTAAATCCTATTGGGCGCTCCGCAGTGTTCCAGAAATTGTTTTGATTAGGAAAATTGCAGTCCAGTGTTCTGCGCTGATCCGCACTTGATTACCCGGAACATAAAGTTTAAGCTGGGAGATATCCAGCCACCGCAGTATGCCCGGTGAGCGCGCGCAGGCATCCCAGGGGGATCCCAGTATTTCTTGGAAACCATTCCCAAATGTTGCTCCGCCGTTAACCCTGCTTAAAATGCAAGCCTCTGGAACAGGTGGAAGCAGTTTAGTGCTGCATACCTTCATGGCAAGGTTCAGGAGAGTACAGTGCCTTCGGAATCAAGAAAGCCTTGAAGGTCCAGTTAACGACCCATTTGGAGAGCAGACGAAAGTCTGCGAGAGGTCGGCAATTTATTACAGCTGACAGGCTCTGACCTGGGCATTCATTTTATTGGCTGATGGAGATTATCTAATTTTGACCTGCAAACAAATTCCCTGCGGGTTAGGCATGGTTCTTGACAGAGGCGTTGCTGGGGGGGGGGGGTGGTTGGGCCTAAGTGGGCTATAGCCCCAGGTCTTGTAGCCCCAGATAGAAGCTCAGGTGCTACAACCAAAATGCTAGCTAGCCCCAAGTCCTGCCAGTCCCAACATTAGCTTAGCCCCTGATCTTTCCCAGACTTAGCAACACCCCTGGTTCTTGAACTATCGAATGACGCTGAAACTGAGCATAGCTAGTAATGAGATGCCTCTGCTCTGAGCATTTTTCCAGGCCACAATTCGGGACTGGCCTCTGCTTCAGGTGTCCTAGGACAGTCGGAATCTAGATATAGCTTAGAGCAATGGACAAGTAGATCCCAAAAGTATAAGAATGCATCATTGTTTGAAGGCTTAAGACAATCACAATCCAAATAAACCTTAGATCAATTCAAAAGATGTACACAAAAGAATCGTAATGTTTCATTCTCTAGAGGCCTAGGACAATCACAATCCAGATAAAGCTTAGAACAATGCATCAGCGGAACCCAAAAGTATCGGAATGTGTCATTCTCTGGAGGCCGAGGATAGTCCCAATCCAGATAAAGCTTAGAACAATGCACCAGCGGAACCCAAAAGTATCGGAAAGTTTCATTCTCTGGAGGCCGAGGATAGCCCCAATCCAGATAAAGCTTAGAACAATGCTCCGCCGTCAGCGGAACCCAAAAGTATCGGAAAGTTTCATTCTCTGGAGGCCTAGGATAGTCCCAATCCAGATAAAGCTTAGAACAATGAACCAGCAGAACCCAAAAGTATCGGAATGTATCATTCTCTGGAGGCCGAGGATAGTCCCAATCCAGATAAAGCTTAGAACAATGCACCAGCGGAACCCAAAAGTATGGGAATGTGCCATTCTCTGGAGGCCGAGGATAGTCCCAATCCATATAAAGCTTAGAACATTGCACCAGCAGAACCCAAAAGTATCAGAATGTGTCATTCTCTGGAGCCCTAGGATAGTCCCAATCCAGATAAAGCTTAGAACAATGAACCAGCAGAACCCAAAAGTATCGGAATGCATCATTCTCTGGAGGCCTAAATACACCAACGGAACCCAAATATATCAGAATGTGTCATTCTCTGGAGCCCTAAAACAGTCACAATCCAGATAAATCTTAGAGCAATGCACCAGGGAAACCAAAATGTATCAAAATGTGTCATTCTCTGGAGGTCTAGGACAGTCACAATGCAGATCAAGCTTAGGAAAAGGCACCAGCAGTACCCAGAAGAATTGGAATGTACTTTCTCTGTAAGGTTAGGACATTCACAATCCAGATGTATGCAGTAACACTAGTGGCAAATGTCAATTAGAGTCCACCACGCTTGCAATCTAGTTCAGAATAATTTAGGCTGCAGGTAACTGTTTAGAGCTGGGTAATTTGCCTAAGTACACCATAGGTATAAGATAATTAGAACAAAAACAGTCACACAGTGCCAATTGTGTTAAATTGTAATATGTTTTAAATGCTTGAGTATTTTATTGGAGTTGAACTGATGGTCCAGCCTGACACGTGTTTCGAGCATGGACTTGCTCTTTTTCGGAGGCCTATGTCTGCTATGGAGATTCCCAAAATCTTAGAATGTGTGAAATACTCTAATCCTTCGCGGTTGCATCTGAACACAGAGCAGCAATATGTATTCACAAGATATCTACCGTGACCGCCTTCTTTCGTTCTGCCGCTGTGCGCACCAAACATGTGCCAATCTCCGTGCCGTCTGACCTCCCTGCCACGACACAACGCATCAGGCCATGGATCCACACATTGCATGTGCCCTACAGGCATCCAAGCCCCCCACACTCGCACCCCTTCGCTACATGTGTGCAACTCCAAACTAGGTCAAAGAACGTATAACATGCGTAATACTCACCCACTGGTGCACAATATGCACAATGCCACCTACCTCGCCACCAAACAACCACAACGCCACTACCCAGAATCTACCAACACGAGCCAACGACTTAGAACGCCAGCCAGCCAAGCGAGCAACAAACACTACCTGCTTGCACCCTCTCCTGAAAACAAATACCAGGCCCTCGCGGCTGCCAACGTACCTCACACACTTCCTGGAATCAGGTGAGCAACAACTACCACCCCCCCCCACCAACACTATTAATATTCTATGCCATCTGAGATGCCTGGGATCTACAACCTCTTATCATAACAAGGTACCAATTTTTAATCACTGCAACTTCACCGCTCTGTTTGTGGATCACTGTGATTGCCTAATTCTCATTGCCTCCACGTACCGTAGCCCACTGCACTCTGGTGTATTGACCATTGATTCATGTAAAAGTCCAGCACCTACTGCTGCTCCAAGTCATGTACTTACTGTAGAATCATGTAATAGTCTGGCACCTAATGCTATTCCCAGACATGTACTTACTGTAGATTCATGTAATAGTCCAGCACCTAATGATATTCTAAACCATGTACTTACTGTAGATTCATGTAATAGTCCAGCACCTATTGCTATTCCAAACCATGTACTTACTGTAGATTCATGTAATAGTCCAGCACCTATTGCTATTCCAAACCATATACTTACTGTAGATTCATGTAATAGTCCAGCACCTAATGCTATTCCAAGTCATGTATTTACTATAGCTTCATTTAATGGTCCAGCGCCTGCTGCTGCTCCCAACCACGCATTCACCGCTGACTCATGTCGTAGCCTTATACCAAGGATTAATCCCTGCCTACCTGCACCCTCACCTATGGTACCCCCAGGGAACAAATCTAACGTCCGCCCTGATAAGCTTCCTCACATCATGGCCACCCATAACAGAACACCTCCTACACCCCCCCACACAACCATCCTAGAGAGCAATAGTACAACCAAAAGCAGCCTCAACCTGGTCCTAATCAATGTTTGCTCTCTCCCCGCCCACGCCCTAGATATCCATGATCTCCTATCGATCAATGACCTAGACGCACTAGCTGTTACTGAAACATGGCTACACGCAACCTAAGGCCCCGCACTATCATTGGCCTTTCCCTTTGACTACACCATTTTAGAAGCGATAGACTCACCGCTAGAGGTGGAGGGACTGCAATCAAAGCTAAAAAAACCTGCACATCAGGCAACTCAACACCTCACTCAATGAAGCATATGACACCCTCGCACTAAAATTAACCATCTCCCCAACCAACACCATTACTATCCACACAATCTATCAACCTCCTGGAGCCACCAACACCTCAAGCTCTCCTCACAAGTAATATCCCTAGGTGACTTCAACCTTGGATTCAATGACATTACGGACCTCCCATCATCCTCCCTCGCCAGCTCACTTCTCACCTTAGGTTTTTGTCAATGAATCAATGACCCTACCCATATCAAAGGATGAACGCTTGACTGGCTAGCCGATTTCAACTGCAACATCACCATCCAGGATATCACTCCATGCTCATGATCTGACCACCATATAGTCACCTTCACCATCCCTCTAATAAAATTCAATAAACCTCACCCCAATGGACTACCACCATCCCTGGCCTGTAATTCAAGAAAAACTCACCAGAGGAGAAAACATCCTACCCTACCTTGACCCACTTAAGCTGGCACCCACTTCCATTTCAGACCCCCAAGTCTTAGCTGAACTCTACACCAGCACTCTAATCGATGCTGTCAATGCCATTGCCCCGTCAACCCAAAAAAGAGCCAAGCCCTCTTCACATGTTAACTCATGGTACTCCCAAGAGCTAGCCAACCTGATGTCTAAGAAAAGAATTGCAGAATCATGTTGGAAATACTCACCCACTGACACTCTCAAACAAGAATTTACAAACCTAGCTCTAGCTAAAGACTACGAACAAGCCATCACCACCGCAAAAGCCTCCACATATAACACCAGAATAGACATGGCCAATTCAAACACGTGCAAGTTATTCACCATCCACAGAGAACTTGAATCGCCTATCCCACAAGTCTCAACTGACAGCATGGTGCACAAGCATACAAAATGCCATGCTAGAAAAAAAGGACATGCTACAAAATAAAATAGCCGCAAATAAATCCACCCCCTAATTTCACTCCCCAAAGTACCACAACTATCCCAAGTATCAATTGTGATACACTGGCCATTCCCCGGTTTAAATTCAACAAAATAACTACCTCAGACACTCTTCACTTCTTGAAAATCCTTAAGCCTTCGAAATGTAAAGGAGATGCCTGCCCAGAGACTGCGCTGATGCACTAGCCCATTCATCACAGCATTTATCAATGCCTCTTTTACAACTGGCAAAGTTCCATCCCTGCTTTAAGAGGTTTGAGTCCTACTACTACAAAAAACAAACACCCTTTACCCTGCCATTCCCAATAACTACCGACCAATCACCAAAGTACCATTCCTTCTGAAAATTTTAGACAGAGCTGCCGACATCCTGATTCAACGCCACCTAGAAACAAATCAAATCTTGGGTGTGCGACAATCCGGGTTCCGCCAGGGCCATGGCACAGAATCAGCTCTTCTCGATCTAAAAAATCAGATGGACGATATTAGGGACAAGGGCAGGCCTGCCCTGCTGCTCCTCTTAAACCTGTCAGCAGCTTTCGACCTAGTAGATTACAGAATCCTATGTCACCACCTCACTTCTGCAGCAGCCTTCTCCCACGAAGAAGCAGCATGGATCACCTCGTTCCTCGAGGATCGAATCATGAAGGTATTTTCAGATCAAGCATGTGTAGCACCTACTGCCATCAACTGTGGATTACCCCAAGATTCCTGTGTCTTTCCCACATTGTATAATATTTTCACTAAGCCGCTGTTCGATCTCATAGATGCACAGGACATTATTTACACCAACTACGCGTATGACACACAAATCCTCCTCCCTCTCTCAGGCAACTACAGCCAGGACTCTGCCCTGCTAAACTCCACATACACCACCATCCAAGCAAGGATGGCGACCCACACCTCTGCCTTAATGATGAAAAAAATGAACTACTCCTAGTCTGTCCCCACTCAACCCTAAATCACCTTGATACAGACTACACTGCCTTCAACATCAATGGCACCAAAATCACAGTTTCAGCAGCTGTAAAAACCCTGGATATCTACTTAGATGCCACCCTCTCTCTTTCCCGCCAATTAAATGTAATTTCCTCATCTGCAGCATATGCCACCAAACTCCTCATCGCAGCCAGACTTTACATATCTGAAGATAATTGCTTAACCATTGCACGAGCGGTGGTAGGCGCAATACTCAATTACTGTAATGCACTTTTCACTGGCACTTCTTCCCACAACCTGCACAAACTCCAGACAATTCAAAATAATGCCCTACGAGCTGCATTAAATGTACCCAGATATGACTATAAATCAGAGGCTAGAAAAGCATTTAACTGATTGACTATTCGGCAAAGAATCCCATTCAAGACACTGACCATTACACACAGGTGCATTTCCAAAAAGGCCCCACCCTATCTAGCACAAAACAATTGTCATCCACCAAACTGATAGGCCAATCAGAACCCCCTACACCCACAGATCAGAACAACCAAAATTCAAACAGACCAGAGCCGGAGGCTCGAGCTTTCCCGTTCACGCGGCAAAACAATGGAACGCCCTCCAACAGACAATGAGAGCTGAAGAATCATACTTTTCGAAAAGCCCTGAAACCTTAGTTATTTGCCTAATCATGCTGTCACCCTGCTATCACTCACTCACACCTAACACTCGCGTAAGTTCCTGGCGCTGCAACTGCTAACATCTCGGTAACCTTGAATGAGCACTGTCATTATTGTACTTGCTTGCTTTAATATACTCCTATTTACCTTTGTCTAAATATAAATTGATGATCTATTTTGCCAACGGGCTATGTGTAACTGGTTTAAGCGCTGTGATGTCTAAGGGTTTGTGTGCACTATACAAGTGTAAAAATAAATGAATGAATGAATAAATAAATAAATAAATAAATAAATAAATAAATAAATAAATAAACCCAAAAGTATCAGAATGTGTCATTCTCTGGTGGCCTAGCACAATAACATTCCAGATAAAGCTTAGAAAAATGCACCAGTGGAACCCAAAGGTATCGGAATGTGTCATGCTCTGGAGACCTAGACAATCACAATCCAGATAAAGCTTTGAGCAAATCACCAGCGGAACTCAAAAGTATCTGAATGTGTCATTCTCTGCAGGCATACGACATACAGATAAAGCTTTGCGCAATGCACCAGCAGTACCCACAGGTATCAGAATGTGCATTTCTCTGGAGGCCTATGACAATCACAATCCAGGTAAAGCTGACAACAATGCACCAGCGGTACCCAAAGGAATCAAAATGCATCAATCTCTGGAGGCCTAAACATTCACAATTCAGATAAAGCTTCGAGCAATGCACCAGTGGAACCCAAAAGAATTGCAATAAGTCATTCTCTCAGGCCTCGGACAGTCACAAACCAGATAAAGCATAGATAGAGTACTACATTAGCTGAACGAAAAATGTTCAAAATGTGACATTCTCTGGAAGCCTTTGGACAGTCCCAATACAGATAAAGCTCAGAGTACTGGACCAGCAGAACGCAAAAGTAGCATAATGTGTCCGGATCTGGAAGCCTAGGACATTCACAGTCCAGATAACATCTAGAACAATTCGCGGAAACCAAAAGTATGAGAATGTGTCATTTTCTGGAGGCCTAGAACATTCACAATACAGATAAAACTTAGACCAATGCACCACTGGAACACAAATGTATCGGAATGTGTCATTCTCTGGAGGCCTAAGATATTCACAGTCCAGATAAAGCTTAGACTAATGCACCAGCGGAACACAAACATATCAGAATGTGTCATTCTCTGGAGGCCTAGGACATTCACAATACAGATAAAACTTAGACCAATGCACCACTGGAAATCAAATGTATCGGAATGTGTCATTCTCTGGAGGCCTAAGACATTCACAGTCCAGATAGAGCTTAGACTAATGCACCAGCGGAACACAAACATATCAGAATGTGTCATTCTCTGGAGGCCTAGGACATTCACAATACAGATAAAACTTAGACCAATGCACCACTGAAACACAAATGTATCGGAATGTGTCATTCTCTGGAGGCCTAAGACATTCACAGTCCAGATAGAGCTTAGACCAATGCACCAGAGGAGCACAAACATATCAGAATGTGTCGTTCTCTGGAGGCCTAAGACATTCACAGTCCAGATAGAGCTTAGACCAATGCACCAGAGGAGCACAAACATATCAGAATGTGTCGTTCTCTGGAGGCCTAGGACATTCACAATCCAGATAAAAGCCAATGTGCCTAACGCCCTTTGAGGACAGACTAATTGACCCAAGGAGATGTAATAGCATTGCCCCTTTCTGTGCTTAAAAATCCATCAGGATATCTTGCCACTGCTCCGGGTCCTTGGTACTGGACACGAGACTTTGATATTGGCCATATAAAGACAGTCATCGGGTTGTACTTAGATATGCGTGTAGCCTAACATTGCAACTAAAAGAAAGCACATGCAGGTTAACACATGTTGTACACTAAGAGCATTTACGCCTATAATGTTTAGCCCACCCATGACTCTCAAAGGTATATGTTGATAACCCTCCTTGGCACTTATAACTGCTTAAGTTAGCCATTGTAACATAGAGCGGTTACATGAACCTATCCTTGATATCACTCATTAGACTGCTTTGGTTAGCATTTATACAACGTGGAAGATATGTAGTAAGACTGTCTATTGTGCTCAGAGAATCTCATTTACCTAATTTTATGGTAGCCTGCCTGTCCCACCTAGAAGGTGTTCTTGTACAACCAGTCTATCCCACTTGGTAGACTTAATGGTAGCCTGTCCATAGTACCTAGAAAAGTCTACAAAGGTAGCTGGCTTTTTCTTCCTCACAGAAGATCAGATGACACAGCAACATCAAAGGTAAGCTCCATCTGAGCATACAGTCTGTATAAACACACCACTTCGGTGGACACCTTCCGCCAGCACCCTATCCATCCACGCACTCAAGAATGCAGCTACGGCTATGACAAATTTGGTCTAGCTATTCATATAACCACTTTGCAATGAAACACCAGACTTGCCTCAACACCTCTGCAATTATAATACTGCGACAACCTACAAAAAATTCGGTCTAGCTGGGTACATATCAAGTCTCCTGCACTAGCGCTCTGTCGTGACCTCCCTCAGCAGCCCTCCTAAGTCCTAATCTTGGCCAAATGCACACATGCATCTTAAGCCTCCACTTAGAACCTTCCCATACCTGGACTTCAGTCCCCGAGGAAGTTCCTATCACCAGGTGCTTTGAGGCCATACAAATGGGAAAAGGTGCTATATTAATGGCTACTATAATACAATACAATAAATCTTAGAGCAATACACGTGTGGACCCCAAAAGTATCAGAAGGCGTAATTCTTTGCAGGTCTAGAGCACTCACAATCCAGATACAGCTTAGAGCAATGCACAAGTGGAGCCCAAAGTATTCATATGTGCAATGCTGTAGAGGCCTAGGACAGTCAAAATCCAGCTCAAGCTTAGAGCAATATACCACAGGAACCCACACATATCAGGATGTTTCTTTCTCTCGAGGACTAGAACATTCACAATCCAGATAAAGCTTAGAGTAATGTATTAGTGGAAACCAAAAGTATGAGAATGCATCATTCTCTGAAGGCCTAGCACAGTCACAAGCCAGATAAAGCTTAGTCCAATGTACCACTGGAACACATAATTATTGGAATCTGTCATTCTCTGGAGACATACAACATTCACAATCCAGATGAAGCTTAGAACAATGCACAAGTGAAACCCAAAAGTATTGGAATGTGTCATTCTCTGCAGGTGTGGGACATTTACAATACAGATAAAGCTTAAAACAATGTACCAGTTGAATAAAAAAGTATCAAAATGCATCATGCTCTGGAGATAATCCAGATAAAGCTTAGAGCAATGCACCAGCAGAACCTGACAGTATTAAAATGCGTTATTCACTGGAGTCCTTGGACAGTCACAATCCAGATGATGCTTAGAAAAATGCACCAGCGGAACCCGACAGTATTAGAATGCATTATTCTCTGGCGGCCTAGGACAGTCACAATCCAGATAAAGCTTAGAGCAATACACACGCGGGACCCAAAGGTATTAGAATGTGTCATTCTCGGGAGGCTTAGTGCATTCACAATCAAAATAAAGCTTAGAGCAATTCATTAGCGGAAACCTAAAGTATAAGAATGCATCATGTTCTGGAGACCTAGACAGTCACAATCCAGATAAAGCTTAGAGCAATGCACCCGCAGAACTCAAAAGTATCAAAATGTGCCATGCTCTGGAGACCTAGACAGTCATTGTCCAGATAAAGCTTAGAGGAATACACCGAAGGAACCGGAAAGTATTAGAATGTGCCATTTTCTGGAGGCCTCGGACAGTGACAATCCAGATAAAGCTTAGAGCAGTGCACCAGCGGAACCCTAAAGTATCAAAATGCATTATTCACCGGAGGACTCAGACCATCACAATCCAGATGATGCTTAGAGAAATGCAACAGCGGAGCCCAACATCATTAAAATGCGTTGTTCTCTAGAGGCCTAGGGCAGTTGAAATCCAGATAAAGCTTAGAGAAATACACGTACAGAGCCCAAAAGTATTAGAATGTATCATTGTCTGGAGGCCCCCCCTAGATCTTAACTGAGAAAACAAACCAGAAAGAATACTATAATTTGGGTTACATATATCATTATGTGCACTCAAAGTGGTGATATAATTATCCCTAATATGAATCTTAGTGTAGGGACGAGATACGACAACCTGCCTTCCATAATGAATTAGCAAGAGTTAGGAAAAGTTATATATTCCAGATGGTTGGTGCACAAGTGAAACCACTTCTCTACAAACTGTGATGTAAAGATCAAGTCCCCATAATTTGACAATATGGTTTATCCACTTGCATGTTTCTAACAATCTTGACTTCTTCAGGTTTCTTTGCAATTAATCATGGAGGTCAATGCGGTCAAGTGATCTAAGGGAGAAAGAAGCACCACACAAGTAGCCAATAACAGTTTGCAGCTGCTACCATAAATGGCCAGTTATTACCACTACGACGCTGCCTGGCAAATGCCTTTGCCATGCCTACACAAAGGCCACAACCGTTGGCATTGCCAAGGCTTGTTTTACATCTTGCCACTGCGCATGTGCTCTGTACAGGAGCCATAGTTAACCAGGAATCATTTAACCAAAGAAGGATTGTCAGCATGTGCTTAATTTACGCGCTCCTACATCTTTTGTATTCATTAATATCCCATCTCGTGCCTTCCGAGCTGATCATTCGTGCAGCTGCTGCTAACCGGGTAGTAAAATTTCATTATTCAGCGCCTTGCACCAGAAATCTCTCTCAGGAAGTGTTTTGCCAGCTCTGATGACAGTAATATGAAATGAATGAACTAATGTATTTAATGCTCTCCTAATGCACATTTCACTGGAAATCCGATCCAGCGAACAGGGTGTCGTGCACATCACTGTGGCAGGCCTCTTGAAGGCTCTCAGGGTGGATCCTGTTTCCTGAAATTGGTGTGTACTGGAGCTAACCAGAGGGGAGGCGCCGGCAATTACAGTAACAAGCTAAGTCTTCAGCACTCATCTGAATGCAAAGTAGCCTTGGATCTGACTGAGCTAGGGAAGAGATGCCCAAGGACTTTTTTGCCTTGAATCTCGTGTCTGAAAAGACTTTACAGCAGGGGTGTTGCTAGGTTTGGAAAAGACCAGGGGCTACAGCGATGTCAGAAGTGTCGGGACTGGGGGCTAGCTAGCCTTTTGGTTGTAGCTCCTGAGATTCTATCCGGGGCTACAACCAAAAGATCAGGGGCTATAGCCCCCTTAGCTTCCCCGCCCCCCAGCAATGCCTCTGCTTTACACCAGCACGAATAGGATGCCGGAATGTCAGAGCAGGGCAGCAACATATATTGTGGGAATATACTCAGCTGAGACTTAGGTTATTAATGGTTTTACGTATTCTACGAAGGCCTAACCAGAGACCGACTCAACCTTTGAAATGTAGATAACACGTGACGCTGAAACACAGTAGCTATCACCCCGTGTCATCTGGCCTGTAACGGGCCGCCAGCACAAGCCTAGGCAGGCCCAAGCGAATTGAGGGCCTCCGAGAGGCGTGTGTGTCGTTACCGGCCATGGATGCCCCCGTCAAGGGGGCGATTGCTGTTTCCATCCTGAGGCTCCATCCGGGGCGTAGATCAGTTTTATGTTTTGTTTCTTGGGAGAACCGGGCCCCTGCGCATATTTCACGATCCCAATCTACCATGAAAACAAAAGAAAATCAAGCTGGCCCTGCCATAGTAAATAGTATTTCCATGCCAGGCTTTGAGGACTGGAGGGGGCACCGGGACAAAGCTCTGGTGCAGCAGGAAAGTGGGGGGGGGAGAAAGGTTGGGGTTGGGGAAGGGTGCAGGACACCTGGGGCATGTAGAGGCAACAGAGAGAGGCTTGCTGTTGCTTCCCCACAATCAAGAGAGCGCCATGGGGGAACAGCCTGTGGCTAGAAACTGCAGGCGTTAAACGGTATGCTTGTAAGCGCATTTGCAGCCATCTAATTGGCTGTGCACCCTTGAATGGGTGAGACTAGGCAATGGAGACCTTGTTTCACAAGACTGCAGTTGGGGGGTACTAACACAGATGGCAGAGCATATATCAAACGCCAGCAAAGTTATGGTGGATGTATAAAGGATTGAAAACAAAATCTTTCACCTTAAATGTGAAAGTAGAATGATCCATATGAGCGAAGTCACACATTCCGCAGTAACCATCACTGGAAGTTCACCTGCAGTTCAGAGCTTCATCAACAAGGCATTCTGGGTATGCACATTAGCTCAATTGAACATGTTTTTCCCCAGGAAAGTGTCTTTGAATTACAGGGCAGTACTACCTTATGCATAGCCTTATCAACATAAGACAGACATTTCCCCATGCTGCAGACAGCTACATACCTGTTTTCCCTCTTAATAGGGCTCATCAGTGCAGTTTTCTCTTGACAGCGTTGTGGTTGGAGAATTTAGGTATGTTTAACAAACACCTGTAAAGTTACAATTTCAGGAAGGAAAAGGTTCTGTTTGGGCTAATTTGCATACCCACAATGCCTTGTTCATATGGCTCTGAACTGGAGGTGAACTTCCAGCGATGCCTACTAGGTGGTGTTGTGGTATGTGTGACTTGGTTTAAATTAATGATCCTACTTTCACATTTTAGATTAAAGTTTCTTTTATTTTACAAGCCTTTTTAAACCCAGCATAGTTGTATTGGTTTATTGCAAATATGACTCAATGCTCCAACCATACAGTTGTCAAGACTATACCACACTGGTGATCCTGAATGAGGGTGACACGAATATGTAGCTTTTTGGCAGCCTTTGAAAATGTCTCTCTTGGGTTGATACAGCTATGTATAAAGTAGTGTTGTTCTGTAAGAAAAAGACAATTTTCTACCTGGAGCAAAAGAGTTTTGTTTGTGCTCATTTGCATACCCAGAATTCCTTGCTGATCTGTGATGTCATCACTGTGGTCATAGGCTGCGCAACAGAGGGCGCGAAGTTAAGGTGACATTAGCTCAATTTCAGGGTATTTGTTGCATTAAGTTTCACCTTAACGTCCCTACAACTAACGTTTTTTCAATGAATTTCAAAGGCTTTGTTACAATATATTGCTCACCTTAACGTCCCTGCAACTAAAGTTGTTTCCTTAAATTTCAAAGGTTGTGTTACAATGTATTGGTCACCTAAACGTCCCTGCAACTAAAAAATGTTCTTTGAATTGCAAAGGTTGTGTTACATTGTATTGCTTACCTTAACATCTTTGCAACTAAAGATTTTTCATTGAATTTCAAGGGTTTTGTTATTCCATAGATTATTAAAACGCTTCCAGACCACTGCATGGTCTTTGGCCACTGTCCATTTTAAAATGCTACCAGGCCACTAGCCATGGGCTTCGGATTGCAGTTGAGAACACAGAATGTTTCTAGGCAAAGCGCAATGAGATTAAATTATTTGCCATGGAGCACACACTTTGGTTAAGGAGCATGCTCCAAGCAGTACACCCCTTTTCGATGCCATTATTTTGGCGCTGGACGATTTGGTGTGGCCATTCTGCTGCAGTGACCATTTTGGCATGCCCTTTTCAGCACGAAAGCCACTTCGCTGCTGTTATTTTGGCACAATGGATGTTTTGACATGGCGTTCTAAATGCCCTCATGCCAAACAAGATCACAGGACTGCACTGCACCAAACCTTGCCACCTCCCAGTTGCATTGCTTTTCTTTTAATTACATTAAATTAGTTAAATAAGAAAAAAATAACATACCGCCTTGAACACTGGTCTGCCATAGTTTAAGGCATAAAATTTAACAACTAAGCCACAATGGTTTGGTACTTCATGGGGCATACAATTCATATTTAGCCTATAATTCAATATGTTCAATGATAAAAGGCTAGGTATGAAACGTGTGAAAATCCAAACAATAATATAATTGTAGCATAATGGTTAAGTGCTGCTTAGGGCCAGGGTTCTCCAATTTAAGCATTAATGTAATATTTTTTTTTCTGTTTTATAATATTGCCCAGAGACGGTGTGTACCTCTTTTTGAATACATGCGCAGTGTAAGAGGGAAGGTGTGGTGTGAGGGTGTGAATGTCATCTGAGACAATGTGTATGTGTTTGATTTGAGCGTGTGTACATGGTGTGAAGGTGTTTGTGTGGGACTGTGCGTGCAGTGTGCATTTGCTCAGTGAAGGCGAGTGTTAGAGTGTGCGCACACGTGTGCACCAGGTATGTATGTGAGCATGGTGACACATCGAGTGTGGGTTTTCAGTGTCATTGTGTGTGTGGGTGTGTGTGTGTGTACGTGTCTTCATGTAATTCGGAAGATACCCATCCAGTTCTTGTTTTTTGTACACATTTTGTGACTTGTAGTTTTGCCCATCAAGTGTCCTGTACTACAAGTCCCAAAATGCAAAGTAAAAAGGAAATCTGAATGATCATCTTACAAAAAACAAGGTACATGTGGCATATAACAATATATACAAGACATGTAAAATGGCTATGTTCATGATTTCTCCTGCACCTTTTGGGTTTAATGGCAGTAGAGGATCTGTAAGTTATTGAAGGAGGAGGTATGTAGTGTAGAATCAGAGGAGTGGGGGGGAGTAAACCATGTTCTTTTTTTCCAGCTGGGGAAAGTGAGAATAAGGGGCTGGAGGGGAGTGATGTCTACTTTCCCCTGCCATTTTCAAAGTCTAAAAGTAGCTCAATATATTAAGGGAATAATGGGACTGCATGGAAAGCCACTCCACTGAGCTGCAAAGAAAGTCTTGTTTGCGCTGGCTCACATGCAATGGAAGACTCGCGACTATTATTAACCTACAGGTAACGCAGCACAAAAGACCTTCTTAAAATCACACAGTGATTGGGTGAACGTTTCCATGAAGGAGGTCACATGGATCAAAGGCATGCCTGTTAGACTACATAGTCCAGAGTACTGGGTGTTTACCAAAATATACTGTTTTAAATAAAATAAATGTCAAAAAGTCTTTATATCTGGTCTACCAGAGTTCAAGGACCAGCATTCAAACACAAAACCACAATGGCTTAGTGCTTCAAAGTGGATCCATTTCATACTTAGCCTACAATTTAAGTTGTCCAATTGTAAAAGGCTAAGGGCCTCATTACACGGTAGGCAGTGGACCAAGGTGCTATTTGCACCTTGGTCCATGCCGGTAAAATACCGGCACCGCCTTGGTGGAAAGGAGAATTACCGCCCTATTCCAAGGTTGGTGGGGCGGTAATTCCCCCTTCCATCATTGCCCTTCCCCATTCCCATTTTTGCCCCATAGGCTAAAAGCAGGCGTTAAAATACCAACCCGCTAAGGGACCTCGAAGTAAGGCGGTAAGGGTTAACGGTCACCGGTACCATTACCGGTGACCGTTAACCCTTACTGCCTACCGTGTAATGAGGCCCTAAGTATGAAACTTGTGAGTATTCAAACGGTAATGTTATTGTAGCATAATAGTTAAGTTCTACGTCTTGAATTCCAGCACGTCTGAGTTCTCGAAGGCAGTGTTCAGCATACATTTTTTCAGTGGTATAATGTTGCCCAGAGACGGTTTAATACATGTTACATTCTGTTTTAGAATGTTGCAGTAAATAAATGTTCTTCACGTTTAATTCATATTACAAAATGCAAAGTGCCTGCAGGTTCATGCCAATTGTGACCTCTCATGCCAAAACATCCTTGCGCCGAGAGGTCCCTGCGCCCAACTGGCTGCCTCTAACTGGGTGCACCCAAACGGGACCTGCGGCAAAAAGGTCGCACCATAACGGCGTGTGCCTAACTGGCCATGCCAAACTGTGCTGTCTTGTCATCCAAGCCCCTTTTTTTTGGCCGGTCTCTTGGTGACTGTTGGAATACATCACAAACCCCAACTAACCACATTTAAGCGGCACAGAAATGGGGAAAAAAAAGACCGGCTGCAAGAATAACTTATGCCCACTTACTTTCTACACTCACGGCAAAAATTCTAATCTAGCAACCATGAATATACGCACAGTGAGTGCATAGCTTCAAAGTGAGGAAGGGGCCAGCCCCCTCAAACCATGTTGCTCTGAGTGGTCTTTTAACTTTGCCTCACTTATTAGGGACCATGGCCTTAGGGGAAAGGCCTTTTCGTCACTTTGAAGCAAAGCAGGGTTGGTCCTGGTTACTGCATGAATGGGAGACCAGGGTCATAAGTGAATGTTCACCCTCAATGTCACTGTAGCTATAAACCTATCTTTTTTTTAAATTATGTATAAAAGATTGCAGGCTTTGAGAACTACCAATGTTTTTAGTTAATGTACCTGTGTGATTAAATTATTTACCCGTGCTCACCTTTTAAACCCAGCAATCTGTAGTGAAGTATTCTATGGAAAACAAAATCTCAATATGAAGCAAGTGCTTGTGGTCTTGTGAGTAAGCGTCGGCACTGGGAACATGAAAACCTGAGTAAAATCCTGGCATCCAAACACTTAAGCAAGCTTACCAACCGCCAAAAACCCAAGGGGTTGCATCCACCCTCAGAAGAAAAGTTATGCTGTCCACCCAGATATGTCCTTTACTAGTGCCCTGAAAAGTAGCCACAATCAGGGGAAAATAACTGCACCAGTGTCCAGGAGTTCAAACTCTCTTGACACATCGTGGGCAAATACTCTTGACTCACTTGACCTCTCATCATGTCTGGCTTTCAACAATAGTCTGCTTTATGAAGCTAGCTTGAAAAGTACACATACCATAGTGTCACTCAAATATATAAATCCTTATAGAACTATGTTAGGCAAAAGTGTACAATTGTGGCATTTTCTCCTTGTCTTCACTGTGAGACTACACATACCAGAATGCAATTCAGCAAAAGACAAACAAATGGTCTCTGGATGCAAAACGTTCAAGGACAGACAGCTGCACAGTTTAAAAAAGAAATTATGCAGATGCCGTGTGTTGTGAGATATTTAAAACTAAGAAAACATACAGCATTCAGGACTGTGGACTGTCTGCCATTCATGCAGTATGCAGGACAGACCCTGCTTAGTTTCAAAGTGAGGAAGTATCCAGCCCCCTTATTCCATGTTTCTCTTAGTGGTCTTGTAAGGTAGCCTCATATATTAGGCAATGTGGTCCTCCCTTTGAAGCAAAGCAGGGGATGTCCCAGTTACTGCAGTGATGGCAACCCCACTGTTGCTGTAAAACATTAAAAAAAATATATTAATTACTGGGAGACTACAAATACAAGAATGCAATTCAGCAACAGGCAAAAAATGGTCTCTGGTTGCAAAACATTCAAGGACCCATGTCAGCACGGTTTAAATAAAAGAATAATTCAGATGCTCATTCAGTCACCCATCCATGCAGTAACAGGGACTGACGCTGCTTACATTCAAAGCAAGGAAAGGGATGGCCTGTTTCTCTAAATGGTCTTGTAAGTTTGGCTTATTTATCTGGCAACATGGCCTGAAAAGGCTGGCCCCTTCCTCGCCATGAAGCTATGCTGAGTCTGTCCTGGTTACTGTATGGATGGAAGAGCTGTGATGGCAATCGAGTCACTGGCCATGGCTTGACAGTCACTATAGCTGTAAAAATATCTTTACAAAAATAAATTACAAAAATGGAGCCGCGAATAACAGCTGAAAAAGAAAATGCTTTCATGCCCCCATCACATCACCAAGTGTCCCCCTCATCTGTGCCAGCTCACCCCACTCCCCAGATGGCCTCCTCACCTCCACTGCCCACTCCCGTTCCCCCACATCACACGCTATTTCTTTGACGCAGTTTGTTTTAAGATGTCGGCTATTCACGGCTATAGCTTTGTGCTGCAAACTCAGTCCCTAGATCCCCTTCAACTATTGGTGCCCTCTAGCCCCCTCACCACTATCCTGATGGCATTTCCATGTTTATTGACCTGCAAATAGCTTTTTACTGCATTTCATTTTACCATATCCTCGGCTATAACTGTGAATATCTCTCGCATCAAGAGAAAAATGAGATGGCAGTCTTTTCATTTATGAAAACCATGATCCTGCAATGCACCATCGGTGATATCTATATTTCTAACGGGATGGGCCCCCCGTTCTCCATCAAATATGTAAATAACTACTGCACAGAATAACCCCAAACCAAGCAAAGCACTCTTTTGAACGATTCATGCCCAAATTGTTTGAAACCTGGTCCAAATCCGTCCAGCGGTTTGGGATGTGCGCTTTGGCCAAAATTGACCTTTTTTTGTCTATGTGTAAACTAATGGGAAGTAGGCCACACTGTTGAAATTTTCTTTCTTTTTTGACGCTGAATAAGTTTCTTATTCTTCATCAAATCTTTACAAAAAGTTATTAAGAATAGAATTTTGATGGTTTCCTATGTGTCTACTACTCACCTTAACTATAGGGCACCCTAATATATATGTATATCCCACACAGACACGGCTTAGATTGTAAAGAGTGCTCTGTCTACTTTAGGCTGCAGTGGGTGCAGGGTCGGAGTGGCCCATCGGACACTCGGCCGAAATCATGTGTACTTCCTGGGGAAAAGATTCTGCCCACGCCTGGACCGGTTTGAAAATATTTATATATATTTTTTTACAGTAATAGCATGTTTTTTTCTTCTGCTGTTGTCTCTGTTATGATTATCATCACAAGACATTCAATCTCGGTGTCCTCGGTCACTTGACAAAATCAATGTGCCTAAAAGCTTCTGTTCAGTGTAGAAATATTGGACCATAGCACATCAAGTGGCCATTGACTTCATTGTGCCACAACAAATGCTGTGTTGTATAGTGTATATCTTTCCTATGTCCCTGGCATGCTGTTCAGGATGTTTGTTTGCACACTCTAAGCACTTGTTACTTCATACAGTATGATGTAACAAGTGCTCAGAGTATGGGATGTCCTTTCAGTGTGCAGCTTTCCCTATTTTGCCAACCTCTGAAGCCTGAAAGTAGATTCATGCAGGCTTGACATGCGGCCAACTTTGCACCAGACCTGCAGGTAAACTTAACTGGTCTGCTGTTAAATCTCAGTTACCAGTTTAATGGTATCTACTACAGAATAATTGCGCATTTTACTATAGCCAATATAATTACTCGGTGGGTTGAGCGCTGGCTGCTGCGATGTGTGTGATCTGCAAGTTGCAGGTTCAAATCCCAACAAGCCCATCTCAGCCTTTCATCCTTTTGAGTTTGATAAATGAGTAGCAACACAGGTCGGGTGATATTGTATGCATGTTTGTTCTATAAAAAAGTGCTTAAGCATAAGAGCTATACAATAACATATTATTATTTAGCCTTGGACGTCTGCTTGGATTCACAGTGATTTGACAATATGGATCTATACATACAGATATTAACAATAGATATGGTGATCCATTATTGTATGAAATGTATATCACGTTAGTGAAATCATAACCATATTTTTTGTATTGTACTTAGAAACAAAGTTATTTGATGCCACTTCCTGTTTTGTCAAGGGTTGAAAGGTCGTTTTTCATCGGTTCCCGGGATGTCACTTTGGGGTGGGGCCAAATGACATCACTTCTGGTGATGTCGTCAGAGATCAAGGGTCATGAGGCGAGGGGTAGGACACTTTTTAGTGGCGAAGGGTGGGACACTTTACCTTGGGTGTCCGGGCCTATTTCTTGTTCCAGTCCAACAATGAGTGGGTGCCAAGCAAAAGAGTAAGCCACTCTAAAATAGTTTCATAAAGATAAGTCCAACAGAACACACATCCATCCACTTCCAATGCAATGCATTTTTGTTGCAGAAAAAGAGACCCGGCACTTGAATTTAACTGCTAAAATGTATGTAAGTTTTATTACACCACTGGGTATAGAACCATGGTAGTACGCATTAGTAACATGAGCAACCAAGTAAAAGTACCCATGAAAATGGGTGAAAACTTGCCAGCCGTTGCGTCCTATAAAGGACTTGCTCTGCCTGTTGTTAAAAGTAAAATGACTCAGCTTGTGCCTTTTAAACAGCGACCATAGCGCGCAGAGAACAATCATGTGATTCTCACGTGATGTTCACTGTGAGTCTCTTATTTAGTATTCACCAAAATCCGGTGGCCATTTTAATCTAGTCATTATCGACTGTACACTGGCCTCTAAAGTGCTAATAATGAAGGTTAGAGGTAAATATAAATGATAAATGTTACCATGTTTTGTTACTGTGATAGTTCAGCGCAAGCCTTGCTGTTATTTGTGGATTATTGATACTTTGCAGAGTAAAAGTGCTTAGTGCCAATTTCAATGTATACATAATGTTATTACATACAATTCATTATATACGGGTACAATGTGCAAAACGAACATAAGTAGCATGTTCAGGAAATGTGCAAGCATGCAAATTCGGTCAGGAATACAAAACCTAATAGTAAGCATTAGAAAAGTAAAAACAACATGTCTATGTTATTAGCTAATGTTATTAGCTAACAACCTGAATGGGCCATGAATACAGACCAGAATTCAATAACATATCAAAAAGATGTCATGACAATGCTTTTCAACAATTAGGTACATTTCCACGGATATTGGCGACATCACAAATGGAATCAATGATGATGTATACATAGATTAGAATTCTAAATATAGTTATGTGGACCAAAAACAAATATGTCATCACCATACTGTTCCCCTATGTAATATTAGGGGGTGTTATGGCTGTCCCCCTATGAAGCTATCTGTTATTTCCAAAGTTGACAGAGTCCCATATAAGGTACTGTTATTAAATGGAGCCCAAATGGGCATGGTTTCACAGAATGATATGCAATGTATACATTCCGATATCCATGTATTCAAGACCAAATACTAACAGTTACATTTAAAATGTTACATTATCTTAAAAAGACATGTAGTTCTTTGTTACTATTATGGCCTTTGGATTTCAAAGTTTCCATTTTTATGATGAGCCTAGACACTAGACATCTCAATTGCTACTATTTCCTTTGTTTATGTGTGCCTTGACATGTGCAAGTGCTCCAAACCTCATTAACGAGACATCACTACTTTGTTTACTCTGAAAATGTACTGTTATTGCACAGTTAACATCCAAATTTTCCATAGCTCTGTAGCATTGCAATATTCTGAGTTTAAGAGGCACTACAGTTGATCCAATTCACCTCATCTTGCAAGGACAGTCTATATAGTAAACCACAAAGTTAGTTTTGCAACTGATAGTATTTTCTATATGCCATATGTGATGGTCTCCAAATTCCTCACTATTGCCTTTTAGAGCTAAGCTACATTACATATGACATGGCTGAACGCCATTATTTTATGATATGATATGATATGGCATTTGTAATGCGCCTATACACAAGTGTTTCAAGGCGCGACGAGGCAGGGTGGGGGGAACAAGGGGAAGACAGACAACGATCCTACTAGGCCAGGTGTCATTCAGACCGCGCAAGTGCAGGGGTAGGGGGAAGGGAAAAAGTGCAAGGGGAAGGGGGGGGAGTGCAGTACAAATAAGTAGAACAGAAATAAAATAATAAATAAATAGGGCCAGCTGGTGGCAAGTGTAAGGTAAGCGCAGACAAGTGCTGGGGGGGGGGGTGTAGGGATTCAGAGACAGTCCCGCAGTGCAGGGATTGCCAGGGAGGCAGTGCAAGTGAAGAGTGACTGGGCCCGGGACCGAGGTCGGTGAGAGTGGCCCAGTTGCAGAATCAGTGCAGTTTAGGTGAAGAATTTAGCAGGGGAGAGGGCGAGGGAAAGCAGAAGTGAAGAGGAAGGTTTTGAGGTGCTTCCGGAACCGGAGATGGTTCTCCTCAAGTTTCAGGGAGGCAGGAAGGCTGTTCCAGAGAGAGGCCCCTGCCGCGGAGAGAGATCTACCCCCAGCTCGTTGCTTCGAGAAGCGGCTGACCCTGAGGGAGTTGGAGACGGATGAGCGTAGGGCTCGGGAAGGAAGATATTTAGGAAGAGAGAGTTGAAGGTATTTAGGCCCCAGGCCCCAGAAGGCCTTGTGGACAATGCAGAGGGTTTTGAACTTAATCCTCGCAGCCACTGGGAGCCAGTGTAGAGATTTCAGTCCTGGAGAGATACGGTCCCTGGGCTTGAGGCCAAGGACAAGTCTCGCAGTTCTGTTCTGGATGAGTTGCAGAGGGCGGAGAGTGGAGGCAGGCAGATTAAGATAGAGGCTGTTACAGTAGTACAGCTTCGAGAGAACCAGGGCTCGGGAGACAGTGAGCTTCTGGGGGAAGGAGAGGAAAGGAAGAATACCTCTGAGGAGGTGCAGCTGGTAATGTGACTTCTTATATATGAGGAGAGAAGGAGACGTCAGATATATGAGGAGAGAAGGAGAGTGTGGAGTCGAAGATGACCCCGAGGTTTTTTGCCTTGCAGGTAGGAGCAGGAAGAGGGCCAAGAGAGGCCGGCCAGAGAGCTGCAGGGAAGGAGGGAGTGGGTGTGCCGATGAGTAGGATCTCAGTATTGCTAGCATTAAGGCAGAGGTCATTGGCATCACACCATTCCTGGATAGCAGACAGACAGTCAGAGATGAGGGAGGGAGAGGAGGAGGCCGAGGGTAGCCTGAAAATGAGCTGGGTATCGTCCGCATAGCACTGAAAGTTGGGGCAGAGGGCGGCGATGCGGTGGGCAAGGAGTGACAGATACTGGTTGAACAGCCAGGGAGAGAGATTAGATCCCTGGGGAACGCCACAGGTAGAGAAAAAGATGTCAGAGAGGAAGGACCCAAGTTGGACCTGGGAGGGTCGATTGGAAAGGAAAGAGGTCAGCCACGCCAGAGCCTGACCAGTGATACCCAGGTTATCACGGAGACGGTTGAGCAGGATGGCATGGTTGACAGTGTCAAAGGCAGAAGAGAGATCAAGCAGAATGAGAACACACGGAGTGTTGGAGTCGAGGTTCAAGAGCAGGTCCTCACGGATGTTCAGGAGAGCAGTTTCCGTGCTTCTGGCCGCTCTGAAGCCAGATTGATGGTCATGGAGCCTATCAACAGCTTCAGCATGGAGGTTAAGCTGGGAGATGGCCAGTTTCTCCAGGAGCTTGCCCAGGAAGGGAGTGATGGAGATTGGACGATAGTTAGCCGGACAGGAGGGGTTGGCAGAGGGTTTCTTAAGGAGAGGGTGCACAAGGGAGTGCTTGAGAGGGGATGGGAAGACTCCAGAGACGAAGGAGTGGTTGCAAAAGTCAGCCAGGGCAGGAGCCAGGGAGTCGATGTGGTCCTTGATAGTTTTAGAGGAACAGGGGTGAATCTGTTTAGACGAGACTTTCATAGATCGGACTTGTCTGGAAACCTCGTTAGCAGAAAAAAGGGGAAAGGCAGAGAAGGAGGGAGGAGGGGTGGCTGCAGAAGGGCCGGAGGAAGAGCAGGGAAGAGAGGGGGGGAGGTGATAGGAGGAGAGTGAGGACAGGATGTCCTGAGTTTTAGAGATGAAGTGGGAGGCCAGTGCAGTGCAGAGGGCCTGGGAGGGGACAGGAGAGGTAGAGACTGCAGCAGGGTTGGCAAGCTTCTTGCATATTTTAAAGAGTTCAGCCGAGTAGTTAGATGCCGCAGAGATGCGGGCTTGGATAAGGGCTCTCTTCTTGGTGAGAACAGAGAAACAGTATTGCCTTTGGAGCAGGCGGCAGGCCAGTTTGTCAGAGGATGAACACGAAGCACGCCATTTCCTCTCTGCCACCCTGCACTTGCGTTTTAGGGTGACGAGATCCGAATAATACCAGGAGTTACATTTGGCTTTGGGCTTCAGGCGGATTTTCATGACAGGGGCAAGGATATCAAGAGTATCAGATATAGCAGAATGGAGCAAGGAGAGGGCTGTGTCAGGGTGGGAGTCAGCCGAAGGGGGAGGGGGGCGAGAAGGTGGCAGCGAAAGCCGCAACTGACACGCGCTTCATGGGTCGGATGACCGAGAAGGTGGGAGGCAATGATGAGGGTAGCTTTGCCTGTGGGGTAGGGAGGGTGAGGTGGGAGGATAGGAGAAAGTGATCACTCCAGGAGAGAGGAGTGGAGAGAGGGACAGAGAGGGGAAGGTCAGAAGAGATCAGAGCATCAAGAGTGTGCGCTGCAGAATGAGTAGGCCCAGACGGGAGAATAGAGAGTGAGAGAGAGTCGCAGAGGTCACGAAAGAGTCCAGTGGGGGGACAGGAGGCATCTAGGTGGATGTTGAAGTCCCCAAGAAAGAGGAGTTGAGTGGTAGAGGACAGGAGTGAGGAGGAGAGGTCAGCCCACTCAGAGAGGAAGGAGGAAATTTGACCAGGTGGCCGATAGATAGTAGCCACGGTAAGGGAATGGCTAGGAGAGAGAGAGAGTCGGCAGACAAGACATTCAAAAGAGGAGTAGGTCTGCGTAGGAGTGACAGTGGCAGGAATCCACTCAGGGAAGATAAGGGCAACACTCCCCCCTGCACGGTTGGGCCTGGGCACAGAGAGGATCTTGTAACCTTCAGGTAGGAGTGTGTCAAAGCTGGTGACAGAGCTGGCTGTGAACCATGTCTCAGTGAGTCCGAGGACATCAAGGTCCAGTTCCTCAAGAAGGCGACAGATATCGGAGGAATGCTTGATGGCAGAGCGAGAGTTAAGAGTGGCTAAGTGGAGAAGGTTGCCATCCTTGAAGGACTTCCGGGGAGGGGTACAGATCAGAGGTACGCCTTGCGGAGGTGTAGAAGAAGGAGGTGAAGAGGGAGTGCGAGAGGGGGCAGGGAGGGAGGGTAGAGGCAAGGTAGCCGAAGACAGGGGGGGGGCAGCAGGGGAGGAAAGGAAGTTGATGAGGCGAGGGAAGCGTCTATCAAAGAGGTGAAGGTTGGCCTGAGGGCCTTGCTTAGAGTTAGCAAACCATGCAAGATTACTGAGTACTGGCCCTTCTGTTAGAATACTAGGCACTAGTTTGTCCTTTAGAGAAGGGGCTTTAGAGTAATTGATCTGTGGCTAGGACTTTATCACTCTTCGAAATGGACTATTAAATATGTGTTTAATGTTTGTCACTTGTACATTGTATTTTGTGATAAACCTGATAGTATTACATTTGCTCACAGTTTTTTCTTTAGTATTCAGCAAATTTTTCTAGTCTTAAATGTAATTCTCTGGTATGCTTAATCTATTGTTTTATGTAAGTAGCTTCTCATTAGGAAACGATTACCTATAAATGTTGCGACAGATCTAAATTTCACATCATCTAAACAGTTTCTCTTAGCTCTTAGTAGTTCACCATATGGAATACTTTGTTTACATTTATTAGGATGTTGGCAACAAGCATACAAATAGAATTGGATGCTGTTGATTTAATGTATAGTTCAGATGTTAACATGTAATCAAATACCTTAAGTGTTACATCTAGGAAAACCAATTCCACATAGCTAGCTGTCATAGTTAGTCGAATATTGTGTTAATTCTTGTTCAAACATTCAACATACTCTGTCAACATCTGCATAAGACCATTGCACATGATGAACAGGTCATCTATAACGTGATACCAATGTACGATACCATGATTAACATACTCATCGTATTGCTCAGACCAGGCTATTGTGGCCTCCCACCACCCCATAATGAGGTTAACATGGGGCAGAGGGCACACATGAACCCAAAGCAGACCCAACCAGTTTTTTTAAAATATTTGGTTTCAAACAAAACAAAAGTATGGGTTAGAGCAGAATTATTACATAGTTAACAGCATTTCATTGTGTTGCTTTTAGCTTACTGATCCGGTGTCTAGATAATACTTGCCTGCAGACAACCCAGATTGGTGTAAAATGCTTGTATAGAGGGAAACAACATCAAGTGAGTCTGTAATTAATATAATGAGACTCTCACCTGATGTTGTTCACTTTCGAAAAGAGTTTGAGTCATGCAACTTGATGCAACTTGATGTTAGATCCTCTGCTTGATCCTATGCCTCTTATTGTGTTCTTTGTGTTATTTCCTCTTCCTCTTCCAGGCGGTCTGCTCCTTGCTCTTCTTTCTGTTCTGCTGTCTCCTCCAAGAGGTTTAAATGGTCTGCTCTTACTTCACTGTCGGAAGATTCCACTTCAGAACGTGTGGGATTTTCTGATGGCCCCATTTGTGATAGGGGCTGCATGGGTTTGATGTTTCATCATTGTTTGATTGGATCATCAAATCATTTTGCAAAGGTGTAAATTCGACCTTGGTCATAGTCTTGTTTGTCACTTTGAAATGTTTGTTGTTTCTGTAACCTCTTTTTTCTTTCAAACCTTTCTTGATTTTCTTCCAACCTACCCATTTTGTTTTACATTCATCCCCTTCGGAGAAAATGAAGAGTTGCTCTTCCATTGTTTCAATCTCTGTGATTAGTTTGGCACGGTCAGATTTGGCCAATCTCACCAATGTTGCGATCATACTGAAAGAGCAAATGTTTGTATGTTCTGACCATTCTTCAAGCAAAAGAGGATCAACATCTTTGTCTGTGGGTATTTCTAAGTATTCTCAGCCCTCTACGAATTCTTCTAGCTTCTAGGAATGTTTGCAGTGCCATTGCTTTCCACCATCTGCTCAATTCTCTTATTCTTTTACCAACTTCTCAATTTTCTGTTGTGTTGTGAGTCCCGCTGATAATGTGGTGGGTGCATCTGTGTTACTGTAGTGTCGCCTCCTTTAAACAGAACATGTGCCGCTGCTTCTTGTCTTGCTTCTACTTTTTCTGCCATGTTGGTTGGATGAATCCAATTAGTGTCCTTTAACTCAATATTCCCAAGAAAACATACTGCACTTAAAATGCTGATAGTTGGAAAAAGTGTTATTGTCTTTGTCTCAAATTGTCGTGCAGTTCAAGGTGCTATATACTGCACTCTATGGCTTTATGGTAATTCCCCACTTGCCGTCAGATATAGCACTCTCACATGTGTATGATTAGTTGTGGCAACTTCTAACCACAGTACTATGGTTCTGTCTTACTGTGCTTGTCTCTGAACACAGGAACATCAGTACAAAAATAGAAAGAAATAGAAAAAAATGTGCCTTTGCGGGAGGCAGATGCTCTGATATGCTTCACACACAGACACGGCTTAGATTGTAAAGAGCGCTCTGCCTACTTTAGGATGCAGTGGGTGTCAAGGGTCAAAAGCATAAGCCACTCTAAAATAGTTCAGTAAAAATAAGTCCAACTGAACACCCATCCATCCACTTCTAATGCAATGTGTTTTTGCTGCTTTAAAATAGCACCCGCACTTGAATTTGAAAAACGTGCAAAAATGTAAGTTTTATTATACCGCTGGGTATGGAATGAGAGTGGGGCAGGAGTGGTCTGCTGTAGTCCCTGCGGTCCTTTCATCATTGTTGCAACCTTTTTTCCAGCTTTGCTACTGGAGGCGGTGCTTGCTGGAGTCAGCGTCCAGCACTGTCTTTAAAATCCCTCACACGCATGAAGCGTGGCGCGCGAGTGGGGCAGGAGTGGTCTGCTGGAGGCTGTGGAGGAGATGGATGACTGATTGTTTGTATGCGTCCGTTACAACTCACAGCAAGACACTCCGGTAAGACACTCCAACATAATTAAACACTATGTGCCTCATTACGACCCAGGCGGTAAGTTACCGCCTGGGCCGTACCTTTACCGCCATGGCGTAAACTATGTTTACACCATGGTGGTTGGCGGTCTTACCGCCCCATTCCGAGGTTGGCGGGGCGGTAAGTCCCCATTAACCCATTTACCCTTCCCCATTCCCATTTTTGCCCCATAGGGCATAATGGGAGTGGGGAAGGAGTTAATTACGCCACCGTAAATTACGGTGGCGTAATTAACAACATGGTCCCTTAGCGCCATGGATTTTAACACCTGCTAAAAGCAGGTGTTAAATCCGCCATGGCGCTAAGGGACCTCGGAATCAGGCGGTAAGGGTCGGCGCTGTTTACACCGCCGTAAACCCCTTACCGCCTGGGTCCTAATGAGGCCCTATATATTTGTGCGGCTACTGATTCTGGGGCTGAGAACAAGGAAATCATTGAACCTGCCTATGCCGGCTTGTTTTGAGTAACACAGCAGGACAGAGGGGGCAGGCTATTGGTCCCTTTCACCAGCAACGTCTACGGTGATTAAAACTCATGCTCCCTGATCGTTACAGGCACACGGGAAAACTCTGCTAAGTTTACCTTTACCCACTGAAGAGGCCTCGACTTACTATTGGGCTCTTTGTCGGATCATCACTGTCGCCCACGCTGTTAAACTCTGTCAGTGCGGCGGTGTTCAGTCAGATAGACTTTTGCATATCCTGTTCAATTGGTACTATCCAACACCCTGAGAGGTAGCGACAGATAAGAAGACATATGCTTACCGGCCTTCAACCTTCTTTATTTACGACTGATGCGCCCAAGTACTTGTATCAGTTCTCCGTCTGTACGGTGGCCCAGGGTGGGTGGGGGGTTGACGGAGTAAGGCAGCCCCTCTAGCTAGTCGGGCATGCCCTGAGCGCCAAACCTTGGAAACGTGGTTTTCTTTTTTTATCTCCTGACCGATTGTTGGATTGATTTATTTTCTCTACTGCCACCTAGGTAACGGTGCACGGTATCGCTGATGAGACACGTGGCTGCAGTGCTCCCTGTTCTACTGAGAAGCGGCAGATCGCACTTGGCGTGTCCCCTGGAGCACAACCAGCACCCAGAGTTTTGGAAATGTACCACGGCGGAACCAGCCACACCAAGGACATGGATCCCCCGGTCCATCAATTAGAAACCTGAGATCTCGAGCCCAGTAAAACATCTCAATCAGCATATGGGTATACAAGAAACACCGCAGAAGTATGTGTTCACAATCTCCTGTACCCAACATGGGGGGGAGGGGGGGGGCAAGCTCTCCAGCTTTCATCGTAGCAACACTAATTATACGAGAACAACAGGACACTTCCGGTTCAATCTGTTTTTTCCATCCTCATGAAGGCCAACCACTTGCCAGCTCTATCAAACAGCTGATCATTTTGGCTGAAACACAGTCGTGTTGATTACTTATTCTGTACACCAGTCTCTATTATTAACACTGTCAATTGTGTACTGTGATTTACGTTATGTACATGTTATCTGCAAACTGTATTCCCTAGATGTTGTAAGGGATGAAACATGCTCACTGATTTTCAACTCCAGTCAGTATGACTGGACTGTACTCTTGTGTATTGTATACAGAATTGTATAAGTAACGTGTGTCCTGTTTTGAAAAAACAATCTGAAGATTATATACTGTTGTGCATTAAATGTTTTGGGTCAAATGTTTTTCTTTTGGCCCGCACAGTTCTACAGATTAATGTCTTTCTTCCTTTAGGGGTAACATTAAGAATGTAGGTGTTTTCAGCCACCCGGACCATTGTGTTGTTATATAAGAACTAAAAAGGGAACATTGTTTACTATTATGCTGCTGTTGAAATGATTGAATTGCCTCCACTATCAACCCAGGGTCGATGCTTGGGGAATATCCCACTCTACAAGATTTTGAGCCTGTCTAACGTGTTGGGCATCTTTTAACACTACCCACATCCTATAACTACACTGCAAATCTACAACATTGACTATTCTAAACTCTGTGATGTTTTTTGAGAGCATGTATGAATTAATAATATTGTGTATTTTAGTAGCAGCATTTTATTCTACCATTTTAAATCATTGAAGCATAATTTATAGCTAGCATTCGGTTTTAAATAAACTTCTATCAACCCCCGTCTGCCAAAGAAAGTTAGCCACTTGTCAGCACACATTCTGACAGGCAGGATCTGTTAGAATATCCTGTGACAAATTTGTGAACTCATTATTTACTCCCTGTTACACCAATATCGACTGACTTAAGCACTGGCTAAAGAAGAGGTACTTTACCTGCACACCCCACACTTTTATTGCATGCCCTGCACTTTTGCATTATTTGCACTTTGCATTGCTTGCAACTCGCAGTCTTGTATCCCTTGTGCTTTACTAGGTCTAAGGGCAAGGCTAGAGATCCCCAACAGGCCATGAATAAAACTAAGAAGAGCAAACCAAGCCCGATCAGACCAAAACTGAAAGGGGCCCAAATCTCCCATCAAACTTCCTGGAACGACTATTTAAAACAAATGGCAGGTAAAACCAAAGAGAGAATTATCAACACTGAAAGGGCAATTGAGGTTGCATTTTCACAAGCAGGTGCATTGGCGGGTACTTCATTGCTTTCAGCGTGTTCTCACTCAAGGTCCGCTAATACACTGGGCTCTATAATCTCAGCCGGACTGGCGGAGGAGGGGGCACCGACTCTCCCTAGCAGGTCTGCAATGGATCCTGTTACGACTGGATGCAGTGCCCCAGAAGGGGGCACTGAGGGCAGTGAACTAACCCACTCATCACTTGAACAGGACGATAACTCCATGAACTCAGCGCCCAGTGATTCCAGAATGTTGGAAGAGGTTTTAGATAAGAAGCTAGCCCCAGTCCTCTCAAGCATCGGATCTCTCAAAGATTCCCTTAGCATCTCCCTCACCACTTTGGATGATTTGATTAGGGGAATGAAAAAGGATGTTCTGGAACTCCAACAAGCAAAATCCTGAATCTGCGTGGCCGCTACTAGGCCTAGGGTCCTGAACCCTGCGAAACTGCCCCATTTAGTAGCCGAGAACTTGGCTCAGAGGAACACACAACCCAGCTACTTTAGTAGTCCCTATTCACATCCACAACACCAGGTTGAGAAGGAGCATGACGGATGTATACAACCCCAAAGCTCCTAAGACATCTCTCCTCTATGAACCTAATGCACAGAGCAACGTCATAACATCACGTCCCAATAAAACGGTAATTGATCTCCCGTCTGAAGCGGCTCCGCTGGTGGAAGTTATTACGGGTGTCCCCTGCTTAGCAGAAGGGGTGGTAGAATCCACTATCGCCCTAATAAATAAAACATCGCAATGGATTAACTCCCACCGACCTGGCATGAAGATTAATCCAAGGGGTATCCTGATTACCAGAAGTGTCTCTTGGATAGGTAATACCCCCAAACAGGGAAAGGGGGATTGTGTAATAGTCACAGCAGTGGCTCCGGCCATACTGGACTATAAAAACAATGGAAAAAAAAGAGTATGAAGGAGCAGAGTATTGGGAGGATACCAGACAGAAACAAAGCGATTGCAGGATCAGGTCAACTGCCCAATCAGGTTAAGGGAAGAGGGAGGTTGGGGAAAGGGCTGGCAAAGGAGTGCAGGCGGGAGAAGCAGAAGAGAGCAAGGTAGAAGGAGGCAAAAGGGAGATATGAGCCTCGGTTCTAAAAGGAGAAGGCTTGGGAAATGTCCCTCAGGAGGACAGGCAGAGCAGTGCACAATAGTGAACAATGGGGGGAGCTGAGCAGGTCAATGTAGGAATATGGTGTCATGAAAAAAGGTTTGTCATCGGCAACAGGCTTAATGATGTTATAGAATAATACATCTGCCTGGAAGAAACCCAGATTGCTCCAATTGGATAACAATGTAAATGACCTACGATAGACCAGAGGCTATCACCATAGCATATATTTTGCAAAGGTAGTTTTGCAGTGAAATGGGACACGAGAAAGGAAACATGTGCAGCTTCCTTGTCTTATTTGGGAATACAGCTATCAAAGCTGGACTAAAGGAGTGTGTTCTTATTCTGTTATTTGAGAAGAATTGGAATAGGTATTGTAAATATGTTAAACACTGCCTTGAAAATGTCAAATAGAAATCTCTAGGAAAACCCTGCAGTCCTGCAGCCATATTAGGCTTGAAATAGATGAAAGAATTGTGTATTTTACAAAGTGCAGCAGGGGGACAAAATGCTTGCATTTTTACCAGGTCACCTGCCATTTAAGTTATATTTAGGCCTTTCATTATGAATAATATATCTATGTCTCTTGCTCAGAAATGAGCTATATTCATAGACAAGGCTTTGTCAGTTTCATATCTAAGCCTTTGACAGTTTCATAGCTAAGCCTTTGTCAGTTTCATATCTGTTTTAGGAACAAGAGTCACTTGTCAACAAATATCTGCTTTCAATCTAGCAAAGTGCTTAAGAAGTTTCTTTCTGTTTTGTGGATGCCTCGGGTCCTTAAAGGAGAGTTCCGGGACTTTTTTTTTATTGTCCCTACGGGTCGGCCATGTGTTTGTAAGCATAAATCGGTAGATCGTAGGAAACTTTCCTATGGACCTTACCCGACTTTTCGCCCATTATCGCACTCGAAATCAGCCTCCATTTTGTGATAATCCTATCATTCCGCCGCATCGACCTGGCTCACCTGCCTTTGCGGCACTAAATCAAATCCCCCGCCCCTGAGCCTGACATCAGCAGACGCGTACTGCCCATTTCAAGCACGTCTCGTGTCAACAATCGCTGCGCCTCAGCTATTGACGTGTTGCCATGGAAATGGCAGGACGCCTCTTTCCCCAATAAGTATAAACAGACCGTTTCACAACACACAGCAGCAGATTTTCGATTCCATTCCTCTCTCTGTGTTACTTTGAGTATTCTGTGACTCGTTTCAGTGCTCTGGTCAGCTACCTTCGCCGCTTGTAGCCCGTGTGAACACCTGTACCATCTCTGTAAATTATTTTACTATCTTTACCGCACAATGGCCACAATAATGCCGTATATGTACGAGCCCGAGTACACCGAGGAAGAACTACTGGAAAGTCAAGCACGCGAAAACGATGGGGATTCGGACGGCAGTTGGGAGGACCAGTCAACGGATGAAGAGCCTGGACCATGTCGCATGGACGGCGTCTCCACCTGGTGCACGTGCAATCGGTGCGAGCTAATGCCAACTGAGGAGGAGAACTGCTGCTGCCGTGAAAATTCCGGGTGCTTGGCCTACATTTCGGAAAGCGAGCAAAGTCTGCAGGAAGGCGAGCAAAGTCCGCAATGCATCACCGAGCTGCCAGAGTTCAGGGAATCCTGCCTCTCACGGACCGTGTTGAGGATGATGATGGTGCTTATGCACGAACTTCGCGGCACTGTTCGTCCGCGTAATCCGAGTAACGAGTAAGTATACTCTGTTTGTGATGTCAGTGATGCCACCACTATTTCATGGTCGTCTCCCACATATAAAATTACATTTACATATCATTCGAACGCATGTAAATTTGTTCCATATAGTGCATTTTCTAGATATAATTTTTTTCTAAGAAAAATGACATGTGTTACCTGAATCGACATTGATAAGAAAGTTTGGTCAGTTTAATACAGTTTGCATCTTTTTTTTTCACAGGTGGTACAGGCTGGTGGCCTATCGTTGCTTCACTTGGTGGCTTCACGGGAGGCTCGGACACCGCGTTCGGAGAGTAATACCTGCCTGTGCGGTACTTGCCATTAGACAACATTTCCCCAGTGACAGTGGACAATACCGCGGATTTTCCCTCGATGTGCTGCAACCTCAACTTTACAATGTGTAATGTTTATTATTTATGTTTAATTAAAATCTAAAATAAAGCCCAACATATATTTTAACAATGGTTGTTTTGATTTTTTAAATGAATCTAGTGTATATTCTCCTGGGAGGGTGAGGTATTTATAAACTCACCCCCCTGCATTCCATGTAGTAGATCCTGCAGCCATCCTCTTACATTCAGTTAGATGGCCTCTCCTTGGTGAGGCCCTGCGGCAAACGGGTCTTGTCTGCACGACCACCGCCCCGATCCACCCCCCGCCCTATCAAAGGCAGTTCGCACCGGGGTACTTGTGCTGGCAAGTGGAGCTGTCAGGGAGCGATAAAGGCCAAGAGGTGCCAAAGACCATGTACACTTCAAAGTGGTCTATAGAGCATGGGTTGTTGTTCCCATGTCTACCTCCAGACCCCGTGTCTCCTGCCAAGCATCCCCCCTCACGCTGGACGGCCCCCTGCAATCCACATAAGTGTGTCTCCATTCACGAGTCTTCCTGTGTCTTGTCTGCACGACCACCGCCCCGATCCACCCCCCCGCCCTATCAAAGGCAGTTCGCACCGGGGTACTTGTGCTGGCAAGTGGAGCTGTCAGGGAGCGATAAAGGCCAAGAGGTGCCAAAGACCATGTACACTTCAAAGTGGTCTATAGAGCATGGGTTGTTGTTCCCATGTCTACCTCCAGACCCCGTGTCTCCTGCCAAGCATCCCCCCTCACGCTGGACGGCCCCCTGCAGACCGCATAATGCCACGACATATACACGTCATTCATTCACAAACACACCCCTGTTTCGAATTCTTTATAACCCACTTCATATTTCTAATGAGAACTTCTTTGCGCTTTGCTAGTCAACCCGTGAAGGTGCTGGTTATCTGCTCTTCGTCTCTGTGAACTTCCGTGACCACTTTGAGCAAACTCGTCAGTTTGCAACCTGTGAACTGCTCCCTGTTCTACGACAAGAAACTACTCTGATCCCTGCATCTAACTGTTTGTTCGTCAAGGTAAGTCCATGTACCATAATCATTTTGCGTCCAATTTTTTAATTTATATCTATTTGCTAGTAGTCATCAAATTGCATCCATGTTTTCTTTTCGTTCACGACAGTACATGCAAGGAACTAGTCACATGTTCTGAGTTTAGTCAAATTACTTTTTCTATTTTTTGAAAGTTATTGAAATACTTATCCGCATGTGAATAACATGTATAGTTCCAAGAACCAAAACGGACCTTGCATTGAACCTTTTATGTGTCATTTAATGTTTTAACACATTGGTATTCATAGAGAATTGTTGATCTTTACTTTTCAGAACTTTCCATAATGCCTGCCTGTTCCATTGGCGGTTGCCCTTCGAAGACCCATAACAAATCTGAAGGTACTATAATGCATGTTTTCCCTAAGACAATAGATCAGATAAGAGAATGGGTCCGATATTGCGGATATCCAGCCTCTGAGATAGAAAGTAGAGTCCTAGAAGTCTTTGCGGACAAGAGGGGTGATCGATACCGCATCTGCAGCAGGCACTTTAGCCCAGACATGTACTCCACATCATTGCTAATAAGGACGAAAACACCGCGAGCGAGGCGAAAATTGCTCTCAACCGCTATTCCCACTCTATTCGTCCACATCCCTCCACTGGTGAGTCAAGTTTACGTATTTATCTCTCGGCATTGCGGTAGTGTGTAGCATTAGCTAACAATAATTTCCCCATTTATGTATCCACTCAATATGAAGGCTGAAGATTCTCCATCCGTGTCGTTATTGCAGTCATCAGCCACTTCAAGCGCCTATCGGGTAATCTTACTTAGCTATTCTGACACTGACTTGTTTTAGGCATGTAAATCAATAGTTTTAATTGATCGTGTAATTATTTTACCTAATGGTACACCACAGTACTCGTCCTCTAGTCTTTGTTTTCAGTTATAATTATTGTTATCCAAAATAATGCAAGTACTGTCTTTCAGGGAGATGCTGAGGAGTCCAACGCATTGACGACAACCGTAGATGTCACTCAGATGCTCGAGGTACGTTTCAGGACAGTTCCATCGATGGAGATCATCAGATCTTGCATTCTTGTAGCGTGATTGTTACACACAATGTTTCTTTCGTTTTTAGCCATTGATATGTCCTTCTGTCGTCGCCCTCGTATGTGTCTTCTTTTTTCAATATTGTGTTCATTACTAATGAAAGTCCTATGTTTCAGGGAGTCGATGGAGCATTAGTCCAAGAAGAAGGGGGAGCGTGCAGTTACGGGTCGGCGCAACAGCTTGCAGAAGTGTGCACCGCAGTTACAGCGTCCCTTGATGTTCTTATGCATTTCGAGGTATGGATACTGACAGATCGATCAAGCGAGATCAAATGACGTGATTACATCCGCTATACTTCCTTCTTTATTAACGCAAGTACTATGTTTCAGGGAGCTGACGGAGCTTCTTCAACAAGAACATCACCCCTAGTAGTTGATGCAGATCTCTGGGTGGTGACACTTCCAACGATGGAGCAAATCGAATCATATTTAGATATCCATTATTTATTTTAGACAACTGATCAAAGATTGTGCAGGTCTATTTAGATGAGCTGTTGACGCCTGCACAAAGTTTATGTTCTTTTTAACAAAATAGAAAACCATACTAATGCAATTACTGTGTTTCAGGGAGTTGCTGAAGCATCATCTTCAATAATATCATCAATGGAAGTCTATGCGGAGCCCGAGGTATGGATCTTGACAGTTCAATCTAACTAGATCAACAATGCGTGAACTATTGTCGTTTGAATGTTCTACACAATGCGTTCATTCGTGTTTTGCTATTGAGATGTACGTATGGGTATTGGTCCCCAAGTACATTTTGTGTTTTCAATATTATTATACATACTAATGAAAGTTCTATGTTTCAGCGAGTCGATGGAGCCTCAGTGAGTGATGGATGTGCTTATCATGAAAGTATAGTCGTTGCAGCGCGAGAGGAAGTGGAGACATGCACACACGAGTCGGAGCAACAGCGTCCAGATGTTGAAGTTCGAGGAAAGAAAGTTTCAAAGAAAAGAAAGCAAAAGAAGGTTAGTGTCCTGTTCACTATATTATGTTGTCTTTCACTGTCAATAGTTCAATACTGTAAGTTGTGTTTAAACTGAACATCCCTTTTCTAATCTGTCCTCTAGTTGCGAGTGGGTGTAAGAACTAGATCTACACAGACAGTGAAGCGAACGAGAGATGTTGCTTGTCAAACCTTTTGGCAGGGACTTGAGACTGGAGATGCATCGTGCCAATGGGAAGAATATGAAGTGATTGACAACGGAGCTATACCACCACCAGCCATTGATAGTGAATGTCCTCCTGGTAGTTTGGATGCAGTCGTAGATCAATTCACAGAATCCACACCCGCAAAAAATAAGAGCACGCGAAAGTTGAAGACATTGTTTTTTTCTCCCATCTCCGGACAAGGAACAGATGTTGCAATGGAAGAGAATGAAGTGGACGACAATGAAACACCATCAATATCACTCAGCATAGCGGAAGACGATATCAGAGATTGTACCTTTCATGCGAGTGACATGTCCTCAACGTTACAGGCCGAACCAGCTGGGATGCAGAGTGACAGTATAAGGAAAGAGGCCAAATTCATTGTATTCGATAGCTGTTTGATGGATATTATTATGATGATGAAATGTGGGCATTGGGTTGGTGGGGAAGTATGTGGGGAGCCATTGATTAATGTGACTCGTGCAATTCGAGGCACTAACCTTAAAATACATGCCACCTGTACACAATATCATCCGTTCGCATGGTCTGCACAACCCATGCTGGGGCAACTGCCAGCAGGCAATCTACTTTGTGCAGCGGCCGCACTTTTTAGTGGTTCAAGTTTTAAAAAGTTACAGTATTTCTTTCAGTTTGTGGGAATCCATTTCATTGCGAAAAGTCAGTTCTACAAATACCAAACCGATTATCTATTTCCAGCCATCAGCGAAGCTTGGAGAATGGAAAAAATGTCAATGGAAAGTACATTCGCGGGCAAACGCTTCAGGCTAGCCGGTGATGGACAATGCGACAGTCCAGGATTTTCAGCCAAGTACTGCACCTACCACTTTCAGGACATGGAAAGTAAGAAAATTGTGAGTTCGGTGGTCGTGCAGGTGTCACAAAGTACATCCTCAGTGGCCATGGAGAAAGTTGGCTTTGTAGCATCATTGCAAGAACTACAATCGCGGGGAATGGTGATCGACCTGATAGCCACGGACAGACACGTTTCAATTGCCAAGACAATGAGAGAAGAGTACAAAAATATAAATCACCAATTTGACGTATGGCATCTTGCAAAAACAATCAATAAAAAATTGTCGGCTGCAGGAAAAAAAAAAGATATGCAAGGTATTTCACAGTGGTCCAAGTCAATCAGCAACCATCTTTGGTGGAGCTCAAAAACATGTGAAGGGTCGTTGGAAATTCTACTGGAAAAATGGCGGTCAGTAATGTTGCACTGTAGCAACGTACATCGATGGTCGACAAATGAGCATTTCCACAAATGTGAACATGGCCATTTGTCCACAGAGGAGGCACGGAAGAAGAAGTGGTTGATTCCTTCATCACCCACTCACAAGGCCATTGAAAAGATTGTATTTGATAAAACTATAACAAGAGATTTGAGGGGACTCACGGAATTCTGCCACACAGGAGATTTGGAGGTGTTCCACAATATGTGCCTAAAGTACAGGCCCAAAAGATTGCATTTTGGCATGGAAGGCATGAAAAATCGGACTCTTCTAGCGGTCTTGGCACATAACCATAATGTTGGCCGTCAACAAAGTAGGACGACCGGAACTTTAGGGACGCTTCGCTACAATAAGGCCTTCACTAAAAGAAGTAAACAATGGGTGATCAAACCAGTGTTTGAGGATATGCAATATGAGTTTATTGAGAGACTTATCGTAGATGTCCTCGATAGGCACATACATGGAGTGGTGAACGAACCTATGCAGGGGACAACTGCATTGCCACCCAACATTGCCTCTGTTCCATGTCCACCTAAAGCAGAGCTCATTGAGAAATACACATCACGGTTTAAATGATTGTAATTCGATTGTCTGTTCTCTCGAGTCTCCTCATGTTGCAGGCCCATTGCAATTAAACCAAACAGTAATATAAATCATTTTTACAAAAATTATAGAATGTTTCCGTATTACAAACACATGGCCGACCCATAGGGACAATAAAAAAAAAGGCACGCAGACAAGATGCCCTTACACTAACTGGAGCTAACTAGAAATGTGTGCTCGCTCAAAGTGAAGGTCAGCTGCTTTGATGTTTTGCTCGGGTGGCGGAAAGGCCCACGACCCAATATAAGGTTCTATTGTGATTTGACCTTGACAGGCCGGGACCATCCTGAAAGACTAAGAAAAGATAATGAATAAAATTTCAGAAACGAAACGATGAGCCACGTTCATTAGAAGAAGTAACGTCGGCAAAGAAGGAGTGGTGTTTCGGGTCTGCCCTACACAGAGACACAATGGAAAATGCAAATATAATGTAAGTAACTTTTGATGAGTTTATACCGCAATTTCATTACTATACAGTGGCTTTAAAGACGGGTTCAGTTGTACTTGTTCGTTCTATGTGGCATAGTGTTTTCTACCGCGCACTATCTGGAGGAGAACCATCTTCTTTTACTGAAGCACCTCAAAACCTTCCTCTTTGCTTCTGCTTTCTCTCTCCCTCTCCCCTGCTACAACTGGTCCACTGTCTGCGACCTCGGTCCTGGGCCCTTCCACTCTCCACCTGCACTGCCTCCCTGTCAACCCCTGCACTGGGGGACTATCTCAGTATCCTACAGCCCCCCCTTCCCAGCACTTGTTCTGCACTTACCTTGCACTTGCCACCAGCTGGCCCTATTTATTTATTATTTTATGCTACTTACCTTGTACTCCACTCCCCCCCCCCTCCATGCCTCGCCACGCCTTTAAACACTTGTGTACACCCAGTAGCGCTGTCCTCGCTATGAAATGAATAATTTTAATAAGGATCTGATGGTGAGACTAATTTCATTTTTTATGTTTTTAGGTACATCATTCACTACTGTCTGTGTCACGAGTACCAGACACCGGCGGACGGCTTCTACAGCCGCCAGTTGCTTCTCCGCGTGAACAACGTTACCACCCTGACCATTTTATGGGACGATCGCCAAGTACAAGTATGCCCTTACGCGGTACTAACGGTTAGATGCAACATACCTACCGTTGTGGTGGCCTAGTGCCTCGTTGTTGGAACAGCCATGCGATTATCAGTGCGACAGAAGAGCTTATTTTTATCGTAAACCAACACCCTGTGTACTGCACACGAACATCGCTTCCCTCAAGACGAACTAATTTGGATCGAGAGCAAAGAAAAATGCAAATCGCTGAATATTCTCTAAACATTTGATGTCCAATAAACGTACTTTGCCAAATGTACAATCTTGCCGTTTGCTTTTAAACCACGGTTTCACATTCCGAATTGTGGTGCTGTATTGTGAGATGCTCTAAGACCCTGTGTACAGCAAAGGACCATCGCGTTCCTCAATACGAACTTTTTGGAACATGAGCAAATAAAAATGCAAATCGCTGAATATTCTCTAAACATTTGATGTCAAATAAATGTACTTTACCACATTTACAATCTTGCGGTTTGATTTCAAAGTACAGTTTCATATTCCGAATTGTGGTGCGCTGTATTGTGAGCTGATCTGTGTTGATTTCCGGGGTCTGTGTGGAGTCGCGTAGAAGACGCCTGGGCGCGTTTGCCTACGCAGCTCAGTCACGTCACGGATAGAGGCGGGGAATATGAATGTTTTGATAAAGTCTGTTTCAGGGTCGGGGGATTTTATTTAGTGCCGCAAAGGCAGGTGAGCCAGGTCGATGCGGCGGAATGATAGGATTATCACAAAATGGAGGCTGATTTCGAGTGCGATAATGGGCGAAAAGTCGGGTAAGGTCCATAGGAAAGTTTCCTACGATCTACCGATTTATGCTTACAAACACATGGCCGACCCGTAGGGACAATAAAAAAAAAGTCCCGGAACTATCCTTTAACAATCAGAAAGGCAACTTTAACAAGGTAAATCAGCCATAATCAAAAAAGGTTAACATGACGTTAACCAATAACAAACACGGTTGTGGAACATGGCGCAGATTGCTGTAAGGAATAGCACGAGCATTACAGTAATTATCCCTACAAAATTAAAAAAAACACATTCCTGAAAAAAAGAGCAAAAATACATAGCAAAAAAGCAAACATTAATGACAGTGAGGACCAATGAGGCAATCAAAAAAGAACATCCCCAGGAGTCCCTCCACTTGGCAACAACACTAGGTATATTTGATGTGTAAAGGTGATGGGGAGCTTAATAGAGTGCACGCAATGTCCCTAGGGGAAGATACAAATGATTTGCACTTTCAACTGAGCTAGACTCAGAAACTCCATGTGCAAGGCATTGCTCCTAGCGATAATACCAGGACGGCCATAAGGCCTCTCAGAAAACCTAAAGCCATAATTCTTAGAGATGAACATAAAGGAGGGACCATATAAACCAAACTAGTAGCCACATTTTCTGAGCTTAGGTCTTGGAGTGATAAACACCTTCATGTAGACAGTTTCTCTGTTAAAGGCTTGATGAAAGATTTTTTTCCTTCAACCAAAATGCTAGCAATCAGCCGAACTGCTTTGTGATTACCAGGAGTTGTATAGCTCAGTGGCGATGTACTTGTCTTTGAAGCCAAGCGACACACATTTGAATCCCAGGTTTGCACTTAGAAACCTCTTCAGTATTATCCACATTATAAAACTCAATTAGAATTATAAATCAAAAACAACATGTCTCCTGGTCAGCTGAATTTATTTCAGATCAAATCCTATGCGCTTTACCAGTTTCAAATGTTTGCACAAAGTACATTTTTAGACAAGATAGGATATGCATATGCTTTGCAATCAGCATCTTCAATGTTTTCTTGCAAGTTAAAAAGGGGCTTGTTTTCCCTAACTGATTCCCAACTAGCATGGGCATCTGTGTGGGAAAAAATAGCTAAAGCTATTGTTTCAGCAAGTTTACTCCAAACATTGTATTTCTTTTATCATGGGGCCTTTATTACCCCCACTGATTCTCCTCCAAGGTGGACTCTCTCAAAATAACAACTCAGGGACTTGCCTTTATACTCAAGGCTCCTTCAAACATATTGTTTTTGAATGTATCCATGTTAAAGTATTCTGGGAAAAGGTTTAGAAAACTCGAAAGCTTATTTTTCTTGTACAACAAGATGTCTGCCTTACTTTTCCCTACCTTGGTAGCAAAGTTATTCAGCCTGCAACTGATATAAATGAATGCTTTCTGTTTGACCTCTTGATTGCAATGGCCATCCAATCACCTCCAACTGGAAAGATCTCAAGTGTGTACGTTTTAAAATAGGGTGTAATTAATGTGTGTAATAGCCATAGAATGGAAAGGTGTAATGCTACGTCCCCATTCTTGCAGTTTAAGCATGAAATAAAATGGCAGCATTGTTTGAAATTCTTAGAAAATGCAACTTCTAGTTCATATAAAAGCTGATAATTTATTGTCAATGTACATCTCAGTAAATACCATCCCCTCCCCTCCTTTTGTTCATGTTAGTCCTGTGTGTTTCTGTCTGTTTACGTCTATGATATATGTTTCATACAACTATGAGCTGATCCTGAATTGCATTTCATGCATTAGGATATAGCATGTTTATAACATCATATGAGGCGCTCAGACTGTTTAAATTTGCTTTGGATGAATTACTTCTTCTATTACATAAATACCTTTAACTTGTTCTTCATTTATTGTATGAGCTTATATGTTTACTGATCTTAATAAAATAAAAGTTTTTTTTTTAAAAAAGGGGGTTTGTTTTACAGCCAATTCCTCATTTCAAATTCTAGTAGCAATGTTTTCATGGGCTCTATCAGAGTGCAGAATGATTTCAATAACTCAATAGCATATTTGTTGTCACATATTATAATTCCTGAGTTAGACACCCTTGCACCAATATTAGCCATTTTCCTTTTTAACAGTTAAGTGCTAGCTAGATCTGTTTTCTTGACCTCATTGTTTTCATTTCATCAAATACATCCTCAGCTGGATTAGCGTCAACATCCCAGGGTATGTTTCAGCTGCAAGGATAGAATAAGCATTGCTTTCAATGTTTTAGTCTGTCATGTTGAGGACAAGATAATGCAATTCAATTGAATCTGGAACATGCCATCTGAGTAAAGCTTTAACCAATGTCTATTTTGATGATTTATGAATAAATTTAGTTGAGAGAATAGTGTCTCAACAGATTCTTATGTTATCAGGGAACCAGGTGATGCTGGGAGACTGTGCTAAACCAGAGAGTGGCTTCACAATCTGAATAACAAAAGTGCACAGTAGCTAAGGAGCAGGACATCGAATAAGACAATTCATTTTCCTACAAATAATGGCAAGGCTCCTTGTTTATGCAAATGAATGTCATTGGAGCACAGGAGTTGGCATGAGAGAATGCAATGACCACCATTCCACAGGTACACTCAAATTATGACCAGGGGAATACACAAAGAGAACAAAGGACTTCCTTTAATGCCAGAGCCTGCTATATTTTAGGGATTGGGAGCCAGAAATGGCCTTTTCCATCTTATGACCGTTGGTTGTATCTATGAAGTACATATCCCAGTGGTGGATGTCCGACTCATGAATTGTGTAACACAGCGTTCTTCAGGATGATTTTCTTTAAAGCAGTGGGCCAATAGTGTATTGAGGCCACCAATTTGAAACCTTATAGAACACCAGCTGCATGATGACAATGGTTTTATCATCGAACAGGAGATATAGCTCAGTGGCAACGCCCTTGTCTAGGAAGCAAAATGACACAGAGCAACACAGGTTATTTGGAACAAAATTGCTGCGACCTGCTTTCACTCTACTTCGTCTGACTCTTCTCTCACCAAGATCAGACTTAGTGCTGATTGGTCTTCTTTTCCAACCTTCACTGCTCAAGACATACTGCCTGCTATTAAAGGGTTAAAATCTGTGTCACCTCTTGTGTCACCTCTTGACCCGATCCCGCTTTCTATTTAGAAAGATGTGTCGGGTGAGATTGCCCGTGGCTGGTCAGGGCAATCAATGACTCGGCTTTGTCAGGCGTCATACCTAATGATGTAAAACATGATTTGGTAATTCACCTTCTGAAAAAGACTGTGCTCTCAATCTACCTTGACTGTCCAAATCCCAAGGATAAAGTTCTCTCGTATCGGTGGTTGAGCCTTTTCAGTGGCTGCAGCAAGGGCACGGTATTCTCTTCCATGCTACAGAGGTTCATCTTGCCATTCACTGTGCTCTGAAAACCTTTTTATTCTAGTTTCCTGGTCTGTCAGCCTGATTGTGCACTACGTATTGTATATAGCACCAAGCGGCCCCCGGGCGAACGTCGCGATTTTTAAGTGCTGTTCACATTACATAACATAACATAATTGACACACACAAAAACCATTTGTAAGGTCCATATATTAGGGTCTCTAGAATCAAGTTAATAAACATAGTTAGAGGCCAGTTTTAAAGCGCTCTAAGGATTCAGAGTGTGGGCTTCAAGTAGGCTGCTCTTAGTGACAGTGTCCATGGTTCCAAAGCAGTAATCCTACTAAAGTCTTGAAAATATTTTTTTTATTTATGTATCAGATGACTTTACAAATTACCAACACAAAGTGCAAGGAGGGTACATCAGACAAAAAGAGTTGATTCCGAGAAAGGCCCCGACTGGGTGGAGTTACATACCAGGTGTGGACAATGGGGCTCATTAAAACTTGGCCGGGGATGAATTAACGTGCCGCTATTACAGTATACCGGCATGTTTCTGCACCGACCAATTACAAGTTTGCCAGTGGGGTGGAGGAATTACCGCCAGCTAAGAGCTGGAGGTCATTCCGCCATCTTACCAGCAAAGATCTCTGGTATTTCTGGCACCGGTATTACCAGTGCCGGTAATACTAACAAATCCCCACCATGGAGTCCATCACTGGCACTCGTAATCCGGTGGACATTCCACTGGAGCGAGTGCCAGTAACGGTAATACCGTTTTGCCGGTATCCTGGTGGATTTACCGTCTCAATACCAGCAAACCTCTAATGAGGCCTAATGTGTTGCCCGGGATCCCAAGGTCTTGAATGTCTTAATCATTGTGAACAGAGGGCAGTCTGGGTCTGTAGGTATATCGGATAAAGTATTTGCAGTAATAAGGAGAAATATGACATACTTTACTAAGCTATTCAGAGCTCTAAGGGTACATCACATAACCCGTCTCAAAGCCAACAAGGCAGACATTTGGACGAGCTAGTAGACTAGAAGTGCAAAATGAGATGGACCAATGCTGAAGTGGTACTAAGTGCTAGGAGAGAATAATTAATAAAGTCGGAAAGGATAGATGCAGGTAGGATCAGGGTAGATGTTTCCAGCCGCTAGGCTAGAACACTTTACCAGTGAGCCAGGATTGTATTATTCCAATGTTTGACTCCTAGTGTGACTAATGTATTTATTTTTATTTATTTAATTGTTTATTGCGCAAAACTAGAGGTAGAGCACTGGAGCACTTTACAACTGGTGCGGGGCGGAGTGGGGTGCGGTGGGGTGCCAGTACTGGACTTGGCATTCTATAGAGTAGTGCACTACTGTTGGTGGAGGGAGAGGGAGATTTGTATTCATCTAGCAAGTATTATCGTAAGAGCCTTGTTTGAGTGTTTTGCAAAACTGGAGGATCCTTAGGGTTTTTCAAACATTTCAGATGGTCGGGCATGGTCATAGAACGTCTGTTTGTGAGTCTTCTATATCTAGCTATGTGAGGTGAGGGAGCCACCAGAGCTGCAGAGTTTAGGTGCAAGGGATCTTGGTGTTCTGTTCATGACAGATTTTTACTTGATGCACGTTTGAATATACATTGGGTGGAGTGGGGAAGACAGTAAACACACACAGAGTAGGAGTGATTGTGACGAATCAACTTCCAGGGCACCAGTGGTCCAGGGATGATTATCAGTTTCTAAATCAGCCCCACACCTCTAGTACACCAGAAGGGATCCAAACAGATTGGAAACAAAAGTCTATTATAAAACATTTGGTAACATGGATGGAACGGCAGGCTTATCTCTGAAAGATCGTGGATCGTTGGTTTGTTGTAACACAGCAAAAACACAATAACACAATTATTACCGAATGATAAATGGGACTGTCTAGTCAAGGTTACATTATTATTATCACAATAGACAGTTCTAGTACACTACAAAATCTGTTCCATCCTGTAAAGGTATACAAAGGAAAAGGGATGCACTCTGGATACTGACAGGAGTGTAGTCTGTATAGTAATTAATCGCAATACTTCAAGGATACTTGGCTTCAACACAAAGGGAGCAATGGGTCGTAAAATGTCACTAGGGTCCTTGATAGAAGGACCGGGGGGACAGAACTACAATGTTATTTGTACTTGTACAGGTTCTTGGTGCTCGACATTGTAGAGTCGGTTTCAGGTCGCTTTGCAGCTTCCGAGACAGAGTTCAAGATGGGAGACTAGCAGGGCATGTTGTTCTGGCTGGGTACCAGTTCTGGAGCTGCTGGGCGGTCTTCTGAATTCAGTATCTCCCTCTGTTTCCTGGGAGATGTTAAGAGGAGCGATATTTCTTCCCTCTTGGAGGTCCCACCCTTCCTTCACTGGCAGAAAATGTAAGGCAGACTGGATCTTCAGCCAGGGTCCATTGCTGAGTTCTTCTTGCAACTCCTTGCAAATTCTTCAGATGATCTGCCCAAAAGAGGGGCTTGACCCTCTATTAAAGTAAATGGGCCACAGGGATTGTGTCAGGAATTGGCAGACGTTCTGTGGCTTACAACGGCCACAGTGATATCCATGCTTACCTATCCGTCCTTGCTGGTGGTTGGCTTGGAGACTGTCACAATGAGCAGAGCATGTAGAAGACAAGACACATGCTGCAAATTCACTCCAATATGTACAGCATGTTGCCATGGTCCTCAACACACATTGGCACGCAATCACGCCCCAGCCGGAAATAGTTATCTTCAAAAGTCCATGTTGCAGTGGTGGCAGTGCTTCCTATTTTTTTTTTGTTTTTTTTTTTGTATTTATCAAATTTTTAATTTTAAAAAGTGGTTGCTTTCTCTTTATTTACTTTTCCTTTGTTTCTGTGTTTCTTTTTTTTTGGGGGGGGGGATTCTTCTTAAGGTTGTGTGGTTCCGGGCGACAGTGTACGATTTTCTTCTTTAAGGCATTCTGCTAAGGCAGCTTCCAGGATCTTCGCTGTTACAATTGTCCAGCTGGTTTTCTTGCCGATCATTAGATGTTTCTACCAAGATTCTTCTTCTCTCAGTGAGAAGGGTTCTAGAAGAGGTTTTAAGTATGCTTTTCTTAGCGTTGAAGTTTCAGGGCACATCATCAAAAGGTGTCAGACCGATTCTGTTTCGGAAGCGCTCTTGCAGAGTCGTCAGCTTCCCGAAGTGGAAAGTCCTCTGAGTGTTCTGATTTCGTTTGTTTGGAGGAGATTTAACTTGGCCCTTAGATAGGTTTGTCTCAGGCATTTTTCAGGGAAGTTTCTGAGCACTTGTTCAATTTCGTTAAGTTTTTCGAACTGTCTTGGGAGATGGGCCAGTAGTTTTTTTGAGACATCCTTGTCTTGGGTGTCTATCCAGTCCAGTTCGTTTAGCTTTTTCTTAACTCGCATTGGGTTTTGGTGTAAGTCCTCCTCGTTACAGCCCGTTTGCTCCAATTGAAGTTTATTCTTAGCTGCCCAAGTTGATAACATCTTGCATCTTCCTGAGTGGATTTCTTGATTTATCAGCATGTATTGAGGAGCTGCGTCTGGCATGGGCACTTTTCTGTATAGGGACATTTCACTCCAGTCAACTACTGCTTTTAACGATAACAGCCCGAGTTCTCTCCTTATTGCTGGCATGGATGTTGACTTTGGAAGGCGGATCACTACTCCCCAGAAGTGTCCCTCAAGTTTGGCCCAGAGACTTGATGGAATTGTTGGGGTAGCTTTACCTCCGTATTTCGAGGATGGAATCACTTTTGCTTTGTAGTATTTTATCACTGGCAGCAGGGAGAAGCGTCCGAATTTTTAGTCCATCACTTTGGCCTGGGAAGCGAGTTTCCGAGTTTTTTCCCAGAGGTTAGTCTGCATACTTGACTCATTGCCTGAGCTGTCAATCATAACCCCAAGGTACTTGAATTCTTTAATGAGTTTGATGCTGGTGTTGTCAATAGTCCAGTGGTAGGATTTGCTTTTTTTTGTAGCAGTTTTTTCGATGATTATAATTTTGTTTTTTTCTTTGTTGATCTTGAGGTTGATTTTTGATATGTAGCTGGCCAAGTTGCTAAGCTGGTGTTGGAGTCCAATCGTAGTCTGGTCAATCAAGTTGATGTTGTCAGCATAAAGTAGCCTTGGAACCAGGCACTCCCCTATTTTGGGTGCGAAGGTTCTCAGATATTCGCTGCTCTCTTTGTAGTCTTCAAGAAAGGCTGTGAATAGCGTGGGCGCCAGAGGGCAGCCTTGCTTCACTCCTCAGTTGGTCGGGATCTCTTCGGTGAGGGTGCCTTTTTGGATAAGCTTCACTCTTATCATTGTTTTTGTGTGAAGAGCGATGATAGGTTCTAGAATCTGTTTAGGGCAGTTCCATGTGTCTAGTTTGGACCATAGTAGATCGCGGTCGATCTTGTCAAATGCTTGGGTTAGATAGACAATGGCCATAGAGACCTTTTTCTGTTGGACTTGTGATTTACTTTTTATTTTGCTCAATAGCAAAATATTTACTGTTGCCCCTATTTTCTTTGTGAAGCTGGCTTGGAAGGGGTCATCACACGGGGACCGTTTGGCCCATCGTTGGAAGCTTTCTAGCAGGAACGAACCATAGATTTTTCCTATCGTGTCCAGCAGAGCTATTGGGCGATAGTTGGCGGGATCAGATCTGTCTCCCTTTTTGTAGATGGGGACGACTGTCGCAGAAGTCGATGATCCGGGTATTGTCTTTGTTGGACTTATTTCTTTAAAGACGATGGTGATGAAGGAAGCCGAGGCAGCTTGGTGGTTTTTCAGGTCGATATTCATTATCCCTTCCGGGCCTGGCGCTCTGGATGATTTTAGTTTTTGAATCTTGAATCGCTCTTGTTATATTGACTTTGTTGGAGAAGTCGTCCCATGGAATAGTGGCCGTAGGGTTACGTGGCTTGGGATTTTCAGATGGCTTCTGGAGAAGGCTGTTGAAGTGGTTGTTCCATCTAGCCTCACTCACCGTGTTGGCTGTTGATGGGCATGTGTCTCTGTCGACTGCTTTTACAAGGTCCCAGATTCTCTAGAGTTTTTGCCGTTGACCTTCCTTAACATCACCTCTGAGTCATGTTGGTATAAAATTGCTCTCTAGAATTTGATCCAACCTGCATATTTCTTTGCTTCCACTTGGTAAATTTTTTTAATTGTTGGAGATTTTGACGTGGTCGCCTGTCGTTTGTGTTTGAGGAGATCTCGACATTTCTCCTCCAGGAGTTTATCATAGTGGTGAGCACCGTGCTGTAATGCTCCTCGATGTTTTGAGGGGCCTGTTTGATATGCAATCAGTAATGGTTGGTAGTCTATTTCAGTGCTTTTCGCCGTCTCACTGATTCTGAGGTTTTTTTTGTATGTTGAAGATAGTACCAGAATTCTTTCTTTTGTTAAGCGGAGACGGTTACCTTTGTTTGTAACTTCGACTTCTTCAGTCATGGTTGGATTTGAAGATCTTTGGGAGATCCACGTGATTTGCAGAATGTTGTGGTCGCTGACTTTGGTTCTTGTTATGTCGAACGATGTTAATAGGTTGAGTTGAGCATTTCCTCCAAGGCGAATATGTAGTTGATAGTGGCTTTTTGACTGTTTCTCTCCCATGTTGAGATTTGGGTTGCTTTTGGGAAGATTTGATCTGTGTTATAGATGTGCCTTGAGTCCATCAATTTCACCCATTTTTGGCCCCTGGAATCCCCCCGCCACTTCGCAATGTTTGCTGAGGAGGTTTCTTTTGCGGTCGGGCAGTTTGCATTTAGATCTCTGCATATAACGATCAACCTTATTTCTGAGTTGGCTTGGATTTCGTCTATTTCCGATTCAAGTTTCTGTAGGAATTTCTCATCTGTGATGGCTTTTCTTCTCGCTAGTTTGATCCATTCTAGTCCACTTCATCTGCACGGAGAGGTGGCTTTGCGAGAAGGACTGCTTTTCTTCAATTGACAAACTGCATCCAGAGCGTTCTGTGATTAGAAGGCCGGCTGAGGGGCGACCTATCAGACCTTTCTTGGCTAGGGTGACTTCAATTGCATAGCCATTAATTGCCGGTGCAGTTGTTAGCCAGGTCTCCTGGAGTGCAAGAATATCAAGGTGTCCTGGAGTGCAAGGATATCAAAATCTCCCATGTTGGATTCTCCCTTTGTCGTCAGATGTTTAAAGCACCTAGTGTTCCACAATCCCATTTTTAGTGTTGCTGGTGTAGCTTTCGTTCCTTCTCTGTTTCTTGATGTGTCTTTATTTTTGTCTCATTGCTGGTTGCTATTTGTTGGCCACGGAATTTGCTGGTTTTGGTAGCCAAGCCCATAGTTGTTTTATTGGGCCAAAGGATAGAGTATTTTGTTTTGATTTTGTGTTAAGGTCTAGGTGACTGTTTGTTGCGGATTCCTTTATGACCTTTCCCAGGAGAAGCTCTTCGCTTGGAGGTTGTTTGGTTTTTTCCATTAGTTCTCTTATCTGCATTTCAAAGGTCTTAGTTTGGAGTTGTTGGTGTTGTGCGCTGCCATAATTAGTTTCTGATCGATGGTATACTTCTGTTTTCGTCCTGTAATGTGTCTTTTGGGAGCTTGCCATTTTAATCTCTGTATCTTGGCCAGAAGAAGGGTTTTTATCTTGGTAATGTGTTATGAGGAATCCTTTTTTGAGGAGGGCTTCAATATCTTCCTTGGTCAGACTTACTCTTGGGGATTCTGTTATGTGTCTGTAGGCCTTTGCCTTCCTACCTTTGTGGTAGGGTTCGACGAGTGTGATGTCTTCTGGGTGTAGACATTTAAGGTCATTGGGATATCTTAGAATTTTCATAATTGTTCCTCGTTTTAGTGTTAGAGTATCTGTATTGTTTTCTGTTTGTTCAAGTTTAAGGATTGTGATTCCGGGTGGGTTCTTGAATTGGCCTCAAGCAGATTGTGTTTTGTTTTGGTCATTCTGAGAGGTGTTGCGGGACGCTCTGAGGCGGTGAGGGGCCCTGCCGTCTGTGGCTATGTGTTCCTTGCAGCTTTTTAGTATGGGGCTGTGTTGCGATTGCATTCTTCCATTTTCCTTTCGGTGCATATGGTTATCAGATTCTGGCTGTTTAGGCTGGAATGGTCCTTTTGGAGCTCTTGAGTTGGCCCGTGGTTTCGGTGTTGATGTTGTTGAGCTATTCCGTCTGCGTTTTTTTGGTGCTGTTTTTTTTTCGGTGTTCTCATAGAGGCCCGTACTCTTTCTTTCACTTTCTTGTTTGCCGCTATGTCAGGGGAGAGGTGTAGAGTTATATTCATAGAGCTTTTGTCTGCCATGAAATCATCGACTATTCTCTGAGATTTTTGGATTGAGTCGTGTAGTTGCAGTTGAAGTTGCAGAATATTTCTTTTCTGTGGATTGAATAAAAAGTTGATTTGGCTTTTGAAAGTTTTCTGAGTCACGCAAGATGTTTTCTGAGCTTCCTGGCTTTGTTAAAGTCTGATTTACGGGGTTAGACTTTTCCAGGCTGTCCTTGGAAGGGCAGCTTGGTTTCTGTGAAGGCTTAGGTTTGCGTGGGGAATCGATGATGATGCAGGCTTTGTTTCTTAATTTTAAGTTGCCTGTGGGGACTTTTTTAAGGCTTCCGTTTTTATTCTTTCCTGTAGGAGTGTCATGTAGGTTGCTTGAGAATACAAAGGTTGTAACTCCTGATGGTGGATCTATTTGGGTTTGAGCACATGCTCCTTGCTTTTTCTGTCCCTCTGATTTGTATCTGCCCATGTCTTGGAAGTCCCCTTGGAGGATTGGACTACCAAAGTTTTCCTTTAGGGTGCTTTCCTTTGCCATAGTGAAACCTTCTAGGTAAATCAGTTTGGTGTGCATTAATGCAATGAGTGTTGTGTTATCCTTTAGAGTCTCGTTTAGGGACTCGTAGAATTTCCCAAAGGGCGCTAGGGCAATCGTAATCGCCGATATTATCGTCATCATGTCGGGTTTTTTTGTTGGGTTTCTTTTGGGAGCGAGTAGGCGTGGCCCACGCTTCTATTCGGTGTGCCGTAGGCTGGCTCGTGTTGTAATCTGTCATGCAGCTGGTTTTGTGAGGGTCGAGTGTCTCTTGGCAAGTATGTTAATGAGGACTTTCTTGCTAGTGTTGGAGTTGGTGGAATCAGCCAGTCTGCGTTGACCTCATCTCTAGGTTGTGAGACCGATGAATCTGGTGCAAAGTAAGGTTCATCGATATGAGGTGGCGAGGTTATGTTGACGTCTCTGGGGATTGACTTTCGCCGTTCTTCAGCCTCTTTTTGTGGCCCCACTGGCAGAGTGAGGACTTCTTGTGGAGATTGCGGTCGCATACCCGGGTATGCAGGAGGTGTTGTAATTATAGTTGGAGATTGTGTGTTTTTGTCCTGCGTAGCATCGGCGTTAAGGTGTTTGTTATCATTCTGGTGGGACCCTTGTGCGGGGTTCTTAGTCAGCTCATGCTGTGGAGCTAGACCTAGCGCTGCATTGTTGTTTGTCGGAGTTGTGATGTCGCTGGATTTGTAGATTGTTTTACGAGTTTTCGAGACTGAGGTAGGACCGTTAGTGCTTCTAGAATTTTGTGAGTTCAGTTAGGACTTCATGTTTTCTTTTTCCTTGTCTCGCGAAGAAGTCTTTTAGCGAGTTACAGAAAGTTGTTTTTAAACATGCTTCTTTTGTTGGGACTTTAGTCCCCTTTTTAGTTGTCTCTTGTTTGTGACTTTTAGTGGTGTTCTTTTTTGGTTTTATTTTTTTATTATTGTTTTCTGCAATAGGGGCTAGTTGTGCAGTTTTAGTGTGCTTTGATGATGGGTTTCCCCCTTTTTTCTTTTTCTGGCCTGGTAGCTGTTTATCGTAGATGTTTTCCCAGTCACTAACTGGTGCCTCTTGGCTAACATCTTTTCCTCTGGCCATTCCATTCGTGCAGGGTGTCCGCTGTGGTGCAGGTTGAACAGCTGGGGGAGCTCGAGAGCCTGCTGAGAGCTCAGAGTCCCCAGCGGAGTTTGGACTGCTCTGCTCCAGGTCTAGCGGGCAGGGCTCCCAGAGCTCTGCGCTTTCCTCCTCCCAGACGGCGTGGACTTGCGCCGTGATCTCGTGGGGGGCTGGGGCCCCTGCTAGCTCCCGGGAGCTTCCAGGCTCAGAGAGGCCTCAGGTGAGGTTGTCGACTCCATGGACCCGCACATACCCAGGCTGCCCCCGGCACGCACGTTTCCTCGAATGCCGAGTCCGCATCCAAGGCAGGTGAGGTTGCCAGTGCTTCTTGAGGTTTCTTTAGGCAGTTACTTTTAGATAGAGACGCTGCACTGGCAGCGCGTTTGTGGGCTCTCTCTGGCTGGGGCAAGTCCCTCGCAGTCCGTCCTCTGACCGGCTGCACTGGGCTTTCTTCAGCAGAGGGCTCGCTCCGAACGTTCAGGGTGTGCATGGTTTCAGTTTCTTCGGTGGTAGTGATGTTTTCCTTTGGTGAGTCTTGGGGAGTCATGGCAGAGTCCGTAGCGGATTCGCCCCTCACTTTTACAATGTCACTTTGGATTGATTTGAGGTCTGCAGACAATTGCGCACCCTTCTTTGCTGTTTTTTGGGGGTTTTGCGCCGCTTTTGCAGGGAGAAATTGTACTCCTGTTATGTTGATGGTGCTGATTGCTGGCGACGTGCAATTTGTAGCTGAAGGTCCTTGCGGCCGTGGTCTGGCCATTTGCTTTGCACTTGTGGAGGGGCATGTTTGCTGCTGCTGCGTTGGGTGCGAACTTCTCAAACGCCTTTTCTCGTCTTCTTCGCCCTCATTAGTTAGTCCCACTGACGTGTGCTGAAGCAGATTTTGTTCTGAGCCCATGTCCTTTGCAGTCCTGACAAGGACTGCAAAGACTGCTCTACCTCTGCTCTAGCTCTGTGACCGCTTCGCGGTGTCAGGTATGCTTTTATGGGTCCTCCCACAAAAGAAAAAGCAATGGTAGAGAGACTGGAGCACAGAGGCAGTGTTGACTGCAAAGACTGTTCTACCTCTGCTCTAGCTCCGCCTTCCTATTGAAGTAAGTCCCTTTGTTTCGGTCTTCTGTACTTTGTGATATTGGTAACCTGATCTTTTCCTGTTATCTAGGCTTTGTCCTTGGATTCTCATTTGTATTCACGCTATTCTTATGAAAAACAGGCAACAAACCATGCCTTCAATGTTTAATGGATTGATATTGGATAACCCTTTTTACTTAAGAACTGAACGCCTGCCTTCGAGTTTTCGGGACTTGATTTTTCCTGATTTTTTGTGTTTTTGTTTTGTTTCTTTTGTGGAACTATTGGAGCATTCCCTCATATCGTGAACCCGGAGAGATTTTAAATGGTACCACTAATGTTGGACGCTATGATGATATGGACTACAAAGTGTTACCATCAACCCGTGTACTGCATCCTCGTGCTGTCCGGGGATAGGTCCCTTAAGCCTACTAACCTTACACTTCCTTTTCCGTGATAGAGGTTCCTCCTTTCTACTTCCTGTCCTTCTCTTCTCTTCTAACCTCAACCTAGCAAAGGATAGCACAAACCAAATACAAGAGGTGAGACTTTTGTCATTGTGTCCAAGTTAAGAATTCTCTCTCCAACAATTGGAAACATATCATTTTGGTTAACAGATCAAATAACAGAACACCAGAGCTCTTTACCACCTCCTCCCTTTCCATCAAAATAAGACTAGCACTCAGGATGTGCAGATTAGTAGATAATAATTCATGCTATTATAATATTTTTCAGGTATATACTCATTGGTTATAGCATTGTTCTTTTGTAATTTCAGACTGTCGCTTTCTGGTGGTACTTTTTGTCTTTCATCTCAGACTCACCTGTTTAATAATCAGGGTGAGGTTTTGCTTCATAAGAAATGTCATCCTCATTGAGGAGAACGCTTAGGGGGTTATACCAAATTAAACCGTACAGCAGCCAGTGAGTACAGTGAGGATCTAACAGATTGGCGTAGGCTAAACCTACCTTAATGAATCAATCCCGGGTCCCTGCCAACAATCTCCTGTATGCATGAGGTCATAACCAGAGCAGGAAAAGGTAAAGGGGTGAAGACATGTAATACTAAGTCCCACCCATCTTCCTATCTGTTGTGGATTAAAGGGTCTCTCTAGTTAATTGAGCTCTCTGTGGTTCCTGATTAAAGCGGCAGTTATTCCCTTGAAGCTAAGGCGAGAACAGACTTCCTAGTGCCGTCAATCCACATACTCATACCTTCTGAATGGGGTTCCCCTGCGGGGATCACCACAGTAATACACACAGTCCCAGACATAGCACGTCACTGTCCATTGATACTAAGCGCGGGAGCTGGCTTCAGGTGGACACAGTGCATATCAAAGGTGGATGGGGTTTCCTGTCTCCATTGTTAACCTCTGCAGCCAGGCCCTATGTGGGCCTGTTTGAAGTATACTCTATTAGTATGTTAATTATTGTCACAGTTTATTATGCAGTCACTCTCAACTCAGGGAGTTCCTATCCCCCCAAGCAAGGTGGCGCACAATAAAGCACTTTTTATTCAGGTTAGATTTGGTGAGGCCTCCAACCCGTCTCGCACCAAACCCCAGCAAATACCCTGTGTGCCCAATGGACTAGGAACCAGGCTGGTGTGTAGTAGGAATATATATTTAATAATTTGTTTAATCAAGGTTTGACAAACAGACTAACATCAGCCAGAAATGCTCTGGCAACACCCAGTGTGACAACAATAAGTCTATTCTTCAAACAACACAGATAACATGTTGAAACATGCAATCACAACTTACAAAATATTTAGTTTCGATTTAACCAATGGAAAACATTTACAATACAGGGTCCACAGGAATGACTTAATTTGCAACAATACTTTTCTCCAGCAATCCCCCCTTTAATTGAAAGGCAAGATGCAGGGAGTGAAAGTTCAATGGAAACATTGTTTTGGCTGCTTATTTAAAAAGGCGCTATCTGGGAATGGAATTCAATGGGAAAAATCGTTTTGGGCTTGTTACTAGAAATGCAATATTAGGGAAAGCAATACAATGCAATACAACGGGAAAAATCATTTTTCAGATTTGATCTCAAAGGCAGGTTTGGGAAAAAGGAACTCAAATGAAAATCGTTTTTTCAACACACATGAAAATAAAAGGCAAGACTTGATAATTTGGGGTCAGAGAATAATGGGAAAAAGGGAAAATTTTGTTTGGCAACACACATACAAATGAGAGTCAATACTTTGTAATTCTGATGTTAAATGAAAGGGGATTTTGTTTTTGCAACGCACATCCAGATGATATTCAATATTTTGTAATTCTATTAAAAAATGAATGGGAATTTTGTTTTTCACCCTCCACACTTACTTGGAAGGTGGTGTTTTATGGATTACTTCTTTTTGGGAATATGGACATCCCCACATTCTATGTGGAAGTCAAGGATTTCAAAACAGTCAACATAGTCTTTATAAGCTATACCAGCTATAACACACTAGGTATGAATGTTGTTAGTTTTGAATTCTAACAACACTCAACCCATGATTTTATATATTGGAATTGATTTACTTTAATCCAATGTGCTAAGGATCTACATATCGTCCACCTTCCTCACACTTTAATGGAAAGGTTTAAGGATGGCTGCTCCCAACACAATGCAATTTCAACAGAGTGGTGGTTTTCTATGAGGAAATACATTTGAGTGGTATTTAATAAATTCTGCAAAGGGCCTATTCAGTTTTGCCTCCCTCCGTGACCCACTAATGGAAACGGATAAAGGCGGTGGCTCCCCACACAATTGATGGCTTTGGGATATCTACTTACATGGGAGGATTTGGTCAGGAAATATAGCAGGGCTCCTCTGAGGACCGCAAAGGTCTGGACCAGAGCTTTCATTAAGGATTTACCTCTGCACCCAGACTCCTTCTGCTCCTCTGGTTTGGGTCCCAGCTAGCTTCTCTATGTCCCAGCCACTGTCTCCAATGCAAGGATGGAGGCCTATCTGCTAGTTGTTCCTCGCAAGAGTCCAGCAGCAGCTCTCTGCCAGAAAAATTCTCAAAAAGCCCAGTTCTGATGCAAACCTGCCCTTTTATAGCGTAAATGACACTTCAACCTGGCCACAATTCCTACGGTCAGGATTGGCTAGCTTGCTCCCTTCACCTCCCCCCACCATACCCCCTACCTGCTGATAGGGGCAGGAGTTGAGAGATATGTATTATGTAGGCTGAGGAAGGAGAATATATATTTCAAATTGACAAGGATATGTGCATCTTTTGTTCTGAAAAATCTAATTTGGTAATAACTCCATAGGTCTTTCAAATAACCCCATAATGATATATATACATATGAGTTCTATATTTTACGGTGAATCAGACCATACTACTTCCTGAGTGGAGTTACCGTTTTTTGTGGTTTTCTGCTGCGCCAAAATAGCTAAAATTGGGACCATTTCCAATGTAAACCTTATTTTCATGATCTACTCCTGTGCCAGCTTTCCCAGTTCCCAGGTGTATAACAATGGCAAAATTCATACTTTTCCACATAACTTAAATTATTAACATCAGAGAAATTTTGTTTTTACAGGGTCACAATGGGCTTTTTTTCCTGTTTAATTTGAACCCGGTGTGGACTCTACTAGGACACCTGCTGCTCCTTTTATTAAGGAAAACAGTATTCAATGTTTAATCAATGGAAGGGCATAATATGGCCCCTGTAAGTTTCATTTCTCTCAAGGCATGTGACCAGCCATCTGGTCTACCTGTGTTTATCTTAACATGTTCTTCTGCTGGGCTTCCAAGCCTTGCTCAGAGTTTAATGTAAGGTTTTTGGGAAGCTTGACCTCAAGGTTACTTCTGCAGGACCTGTTATCAGCAACTAACTGACAACCAGACATTCTTCTTGGTGGGGCTAGCCCTAGCAGTTTGGGCATTCAGATTTCAAAGGGCCTTTGTTCAGAACTAAATGCACATTGTATGGTGAACCTGACCATAAAGGTTGTGTCTGTTGGCTGTGTTATCAGGACATCACCACCAATTCGATCTCTTTCTTTATATATTTAAGCATATCTTTGAAACTAGTCCTTCACTCCTAGCATTCAACAAGTGAGAGGGCTGCAAGGTCAGGATCCAGACACACTTATCCAATTCAGAGTAGTTCAATGGGGGATTTCATCTTAGAGGGGAAAAAAAGAGGCAGTTTATCATTCGGAAAGGCTAGAACATACCTGTGTAACTGCAACTTTCAATGCTGCTCCAGGCCCTGTTGTTCATACATACAGTATTTTCTTTATATAATATTAACAATAGTGAGTTCACACTCTCCGCACAAATAGTCCATAGTTACATAAGAAAGCATTATTCAAACCTACACCAAACGAAACAGGCCCGTCATTGTTCATGTTGTCATTTCATATGATGGAAGTAATGTCTCTTTCTTACTGATGAATGCACTCTGTCCTTCATTTTATTTTTTAAATGTCAGGTATCATTCCTCCTTTTTAGCGTCCCATTGCGCAACTATATATTTTTTCCGAAGTGTTCAGCCGCAGTTTTTAATCTGTGCATGTGTAATGTCTTTCTTTAATATAAAGGTTGAAATAACATTAGCTTCCCAATGCTCCCAGTAGGCCTTTCTCCACTTGTGCACTTGTCCATTTTAATAGAGCATAACTAGGCCCATTTCTTTACATGTCACTTAGCCTTAAGTCAGAAAAGTGTTTTGGGACTGGTCTGCATTTTCCAATGGATATAACCAGTCAGCTTCACTCTTAAATACTGGCCTAGTCTGACCTCTTTATTTCTGACATTCAGGGGCTATATAGTACCCCACATTATGTCAACTGCCACCATCAACAGTGCTACACAAAAGGATAGGGCTGATCCATGAAGCCGTTGATAGTTAATAAGGCTAGCCCTGACAGGGGGAAGGTTTTGCTCTCCCCCTTCTGAAATGACATGGTGCAATCCTGGCTGTCATATCCCAACTAAATATGACAGCGGGGACTACGCCTGTAGGGTGTGTCCACCCAGAGTACACAGGTTTATGTGTATGTTGTGCTGTGAGTATAGATAAATGCGTGTGGATTAGCCCCATACATTTTCCAGAGGTTTATCTTCCATCATTCAATTTCAATTAAAATTTCAAAAAAGCTGAGGCGAGCGCACATCCACCGTACGGATGATCGAATTTCTCACAGCAATATGGTTGAATTTGCAATTGCATGTCAAGAGTCAGTCTGCAGCATGGTGAGCAGCCTTGACAGGGGCTAGGTGTATGGCTGCGGGTCCAGTAAGGATGCCTTTCCCCCATCAATGTGTGAGATCACAAGAGCTTGGACGCCCATGCCAATGTCATATGCAGGGTGAATAAAGATTTTCATATTGAGGAGTTTGAAGTTCTCTAAGCCTGCAGTTTGCACATTTTAGACTATCAGGGTCATCACAAGTTTGGCGGTAACTCTTAAATGTGGCGGTAACGCTATTACTGGCACATTTAAGGGTCTGCCAAACCATGGGTTTGGCAGGATTAACCCCCAGCTCTGAGCTGCGGGTAAATCCACTACGAATTTGCTGATTTTTGGTGCAGTTACCACACGGTAATACTGCCGATGGTAGTCGTGCCAAAAATTCCCTGTTGGGCCCAATGGGGAATCAGGAATTCCCAAATGGGCCCAATGGGTAATGGGGAATTCCCATTCCGGCAAACCCGTGATCTGGCGCTAACAGCGCCGGTAGGGTTGGCAGTAATGCTTTTAGCCCCAGCGGCATCCCGGCGGTAATACCACCAGGATACCGCCCAACTCGTGATGAGGCCCAAAGTCCTTTTTGAAGGAATGTTACTGTCAACAACGAACCCAAAGGTTTTGTCTGATTTTGACAGCTTTGGGGGGAATCTTTCAAGGCGCTTGTTTTTCAGCCATTGCTGCGTGAGTTGTTGTTTGGTGGGGAGACTGAAGAAGACAAATTCAGTCTCGGTGGGATTCAGTTTGAGGTAGGCATGTGACATCCATATCTGGATGATAGGTCAGGCATTTGTGGAGGTGTGCAATGTCCTGGAGGCCACTGACCTTAAGCTAAATCTGAGTTTCATCAGTGTTCTGATGGATGGCTATGTTGGGGTTATTTAGGAGAGTTCCCAAGGGTTCTGTGTATAGATTTAAGATGATTTGACTGAGAGTAAGTTGGGTCTGAATAAGCCCATATGTACTTCCTGCTCACTGCCGGATAGGTATGATGCAAACCATTTTAAAATAGTTGTGGAAAAGCCCATCCTGTCGGTGAGGAGGGAGAGGAATATTTGTTGGTCGACTGTGTCAAAGGCAGTCATGAGGCCAAGATTGATTCGCAGTGCATCATCCAGCACTTTGATGGTTACCATCTCAGTGCTGCAATTGGAGCAGAATCCAGACTGGTTATAATAGAAAAGCTAGTCGATTTTGACAAGTAGTTGGGTTGCAACAACTTTCTTGATAAGCTTCTGGTGAATGAGAGGCTTATGATAGGTCTTTGTTTGGCTAGGTCCCCTGAGTCAGACAAGGATTTTTTGAGAAGGGGGACATATGAAACCTGTCTTCTATGCAACTGGGAATACACCACACAAATTCAGATGGATGCCATAAGAGACACCGGGAAACTATGCATCCTCCCCCTACTCGAACTGTCCACTGCTTTCGATTTGGTGGACCATGACAGGCTCTGTGATACTTCTCCACAGATGCTACCACATGGGTTAAGCCATTCCTTTCCAAACGCACCTCGAAAGTAGCCATTGACGATAAGGCAGCCGACCCAATACCAGTACCTTTTGGAGTACTGCAAGGATTTTGCTTCTCCCCCACATTATTCAATGCCCACACTAAACTCCTCTTTGCAGCGCTGGATGCCAGGGGAGTTATCTATACTAATTTTGCGGCTGATATTCAGATCCTCATCCCAATCACCGCTGATCATGAGCATGACCCACCCTCATTAATAAAATCTACTCCATTATCCAAAACTGGATGGCCAGAACCAGTCTGTGCCTTAATGATAAAAAGACCGAGATCATCTTTATAGGCTCGCCCACTCGACTGAAAATGCTGAATCTGGACTACCACGCCATTACCATTGATGGAACACCCATACCAATACTAAATCAGGTCAAAACACTTGCTGTGTACTTGGACTCCAATCTCATCATGAACAAACATATTAATGCTCTCTCTTCATCTACCGCCTACATGGCCAATCTCATTGCCCTCAGTCGCCAATTTCTCACATCAGAAAACTGCATCACACTAGCATGAGCCCTTGTACTTGCAAAATTGCAATATTGTGACATACTCCTGCTAGGAACCACAAAGAATAATCGGGCCGAAATACAACTGTTGCAAAACAAAGCTCTAAGAGCAGCACTCGGATAAAAAACAAAAAGTGACCACACGCTAGGAGAGAAGTACACTGGCTTCCCATACAAGCGAGAATTCTGTTCAAATCCCCGCACAAATACATTGCCCAAGAGGCACCTACATACCTCAATAACTGTGTCTTCCGAAAAACATCAACTAGACTACTAAGTTCAGGCTCAAGCACACACTTATTCATCCCTCGATTCAAGAACTCCAGGGCGGGGGAAGCCAGCTTCCCTGTAGCAGCACTGAGAATCTGGAACTCACGCCCTCTGAATATCTGTAATGAGATTTTCCACCCCTGTTTCAAGAAGCTTATGAAAACATGGCTATTTAATAAATTCTAACCTGTTGATTCATATAAAGGAACAACCGGGTCTGTACTGTAGCCATTGTGTTCCCGAATTCTGTGTCTGTATGTAAACAAAAGTTATAACCATTTCCTATTGTACGTTAACGTCCTCTGCAACCAGAAAAGTATGCCTATGTAACCATGTAACCTACACTGTGATACCTCTGGGTTTGGGTGTATAACAAATGCTATGAATAGATCAATACATTAAGGCAAGTGTTCATAATAGCAAGTGCATTGAGTGCTAGGCTGGTGAGTTGTTTAATGATGGATGCTGGGAGGACGCTGTTCTTCCAAGCAATATGTTTAAGTGTGTCTAAGAGATCCTTAGAAGGGAGGAGGATGAAGTCGGCCCACGATGCATCAATGACACCTCTGGTCTTGTCAATTTTTTCATGAACTAAGTGTTCATTCCGTTACATTTCTCTCGTAATTTTGTCACCTCTGGGACAAGTGTGGGCTTACCATAGTGCTTGACAACTTGGAAAAATGATTTACTGCGGTTAGAGGTTGCCTCAATAGTGGATATGTAGTAAGCTAACTTGGCCTCAGAGATCATGTGTCTGTGTTGGGTGAGCAGGGATTTCAGCGAGGAGAGATTCTTCAGGCTCGAGTCCTTGTGCCAATGCTTTTCAAGGGGTTGATTGAGGGTTTGTTGGTGGCATACTTGAGTATGTACCAGGGGGCGATGGTTTGAGAAATGAGAAACTTACTAAGTAGATCATGTCTTCTCTTTCTTTTGCCTGGATTGAGAACACAGTGGTGTCCTAAAAGGTCAATTTTTGATAGGATCGTCAAATGCTTGCCAAATCTTTACTGTGTGAACATCAGAAGCTTTAATACAGTTTGCGGCTTACAGTTGGCGTTGTTTGATGCTCTGTATAATTAAACTGAAGCAGCGGTACTCGTAACATAATCTCAGTTTATCAAAAGAGCGTCGCTTTGGTCAATTTACTGTGAAGACTGCACTATAAAGTATACGATAATGTCACCATCATCAACCACTATACCCCAACTACCCTTCCTGTAACTACATGTTTTTAGCGGCGTTTCAGCAAGCCAACCATCAGTATGCAGTAGCTTCCATCTGCTACTGACAGTCTCCTCATTACAAAATATGTAAAAATATGTACCCCCTTAAGGGTTATGCATGCTGCATCTGCTCAGCTTTTTCTTGCCTGCTACCGGGGCCCAACAGAGCACATGGAGAGAATAAAGGTAAATCGAAGATACATTTTTTTGCAACTAAACTTGCTTATTTTGCATTTAAAGTGTCTGAGAGATGGAGAAGCCCCCATCTGTGCCCTTGGTTAGATGAGTGTATTTAGAGACAAGAGAAATAAAGAACGTGCCAGTGAGATATTCATTTTGTTTCCAGCTGTTTCATGAGGTGAACGACAGATAAGCGAGGGATCTTTGCTGCCACGGGATGCCTTTAGGGATTGGACGAGAGTTTTGAGAGGCAACGTTAAGTGCAAGGTGGCCGCTCCCGCTTCTTGACTGCAAGAAGACCCTGTATGTTCAATCTAAGTAGGGAGTCACTTGCCCAGTGCTCCCCAACGTGTAGCTCACAAGCAACTTGCTGCTCGCAGCACGCTAAAAGGTTGGTCACCGGTCGTTCTGGGCCACTGGGTGCAGGCCAAGAAGGAGGTGGCGCTACAGTGGTGAGAGAAAAATGGCTGTGCAGGCGGAGTCATGAAAGTGTGGAAAAGCAAGCCAATCAGCCTGCCCCGTCAGATAGGCATGACAGATTACTCGTTGTGGGGGCATCATCGCAGTGAACTAAAGGGCGCATGGGAGGATCTTAGAGACATATGCATAGACACCACATTTGCAGTGAATAGTCACATGGTTCCAACATGCAGACAGCTACAGGTGTGAATCTTAAGGCTGCAGACTAGGATGGCCTCATGAACACAAAACTAGTATGGTTGATATTTGAAGCAATAACCACATCCTGCTGTGCCCACACTGCCAGTGTTGTGTGGGTGTGCAATGTGCATTGGTATAGTCAGCTGGCAATCAAAAAGACCATGCAGGACAAAATGTAGGCCTTCCTGGCAAGCTGAGAGAAGACCTATGCAACTGAGGTTGCAATCAGCATAACGCATTTAGCGGATTAATTGTAAATTATCATTGTTGAAATACAAATTGTGTTCACTGGGAAGATGTACTTGAAGTCTTATTGTTGTATGCATAAGGCAACAGCTCCCTCTAGCGGTGATAACATGACATACACATTTTGTTCACCTGGAAGATGAACTTGACGTCTTATTGTCATATACGTAGGGTAGCAGCTCCCTCTAGTGGTGATAACAGTTGAAGCGGGCGGGGCAGCTTCGGACAAACATACATCTGGGCTTTTATTACATAGTATGATAGGGGCTCTGCCCAAAAGTGGCAAAAAGTCCCATTCAGGAGATGCCTTCCAGTCAAGGCTGGTTCTTATGGGCCTGAGCCCAAAAATGTGAGGTTTTCGAAAAACAAAAGCTGGAAAGAGTTTCTGTTTCGTTGCACAGATCACCTAAAAGTAAGAATTGGAAGTGGTAAGGGGGGCATGGATGTAATACTGGTGTGTGATTGGGATTGAGAAGTGGGGTTGGGTGTGTGTTTGAAATGAGGAGCAAGGATGATGGTATTTGGGAGGTAGTTCCTGAGGACTGAATGATGTGAAATGGGTCACGTGAGGATGGTGTGTGCTGAGCAAAAGGAGACAGTTCATGTTTGCTTTGAGTGTTTGCATGGTGGGATAGACAGCAGATAGGAGTTTAAATGGACAGCATCCTACAGGGGCTGCCTTGGTTGGTGTACCGTAAAAATATGTCTGTTTGTTTCATCTTTGCTACGTCATTCAATCCCTTTGTGTCTTTTCCATGCTGGCACTGTTTGTTCATCAATTAACATACCCTAATCCATCATTCATGCTGATCCTCCCTGCCAATCCCCACTCCCCATCTCACTTGCTTTAGCTTCTGAGAAAATGTAGGAGAATTTGGAGTCAGGAGGCCAATCTGTGCTATCCCAACTCTATGCTGGACACCTCATTGTGTCTCTTTGTCTCTCACTCCACTTTTTTGACAAAGTGTTGAGTGTGCATAACATTGACCACTTTAAGGATAAAGGTCTTTATGAAAAAATGTGGCCATTCTGTTGCTTGTTTACATGGATGCTTGTTGGTACAGAGCAAGATTTGTAATCAGAGCTTTGTATATAATGACTATGAAAGGGCAAGAGGTTTAAACTCTGAGCAGGCTGCAACCTTCAGACCAGGGTTGTCCAACTCCATGCCTCGAGGCCTGGATCCATGCTGGTCTTTCAGGATACTGCTCATTAATATTCATGAGATAAATTTGCATACAACAATTCTAAATGTATGCACATTTTTCCTCATGAATTTTCATGAGGGATATCCTGAAAACCTGTTAAGATTCCAGCCCTTGAGACCCGGAGTTGAACAAACCTGCTTTAGGCCAAGCCCCTTTCCAGATAGCCTAAGCAACCCCACTGACTATTTCATTCCAATTAAGATAATGAATGCATGGGCGATATTTATTTGAGGAGATATGTTCTAGGGGTGGTGTGAATGTTGCTTTGTGATGGCGCAAGATGGAAAGTGGTCTAACTGTGAAAGGGGAAGTTGGTGATGTTAAACACATTTGCTGAAACCGTTGACAAAGCCTTTAAACATTTATAAGTGTTAGCAGAGGCAATAGAGATAGCATTGACCAGCCAAAAGAAATGTCATTTCATAAGCTGTGCCCGATGAAGCAAAGTGGCCCTCAAAATAAATCAAAGTACTGACCTGTGTTCTAGTGTGATTTTGCCAACATCTTTCCTGAGCTAGTACCAGGCAGAACAGCAACCCCCCACATTGCCTATTCACCAAAGTAGAAGTGCGTTGTACTCATCCTGCTGTATTCATATGAGACTGTTCGGTGCAGGGCTCAAGTCGAGGGTACACGCGGGGGACGGAGTCCCCCCACTTTTTTCAGAGGACCCCTTGAGAAGCACATTTCTGGTGATATCACATTCAATTGGTATGTTAAGAGCCCCCCCACTAGGACTTTACCCCTGGTTCAGTGATGTTATTAGAGCACTCATGGTTGTACTCATGATGGCGATTGCCTAATCTGCTAGCTGTATGAACTGGTACGTACAGCTAACCAATTCAGCCAAGCGGCATGGCAATGCACACTGAGCGCCGAGCAGCATTCACAGTGTGGTGTTTGCCGTGGGCTGCACTGCTCGCCTCTATGCCCCACTTGTTAGCCAAGCGACACCTGACTGATTTTGGCCAGGCACTTGAAAATGCTGCATCCAACCCTCACGCTTCAGCTTAGCTTGGCGTTGTTGGCAGGGCCGGCCTTACGGGTGGAGCACCAGTGGCACTGCCAGGGGCGCCATTAGCCTCCCGGGGCGACAGCTCAGGTGAGCCTTTCAAGGGCTACCCTGAGTTGGAGCGGTAGGAGGGGGCGCCCTTTTGAAATTAAATGCACTCGCAGGAGCCGGCGAATTTAAGAACAATAGTGCACTGGGATGATTTTCATTAGAATAGGGCGCTGATGCATTATCATCAGCGCCCTATTCCAGTGATTAACTCCCTGCTCCGGTGCAGGAGTGGGGGGGTAACCATCTCAATAGAGTGCCGCAGCACCCTACTGTTGTTGAATGCGCTCGCTCCCATGGGTGCGTATTTAATTTCAAAAGGACGCCTTCTCCAACAACCAAAAAAAAAATATTTGGCACATCCAACTCCACCCCATTGACCAGAGGCAGGCGGGTGGGGCACCAAATGTTTCTTTTTCTGCGCTGGGCACTGACGCCGCTAAGGACCAGCACTGGGTGTTGGCCACGCCCCCACCTGTGGCAACTTTCCACAGGTTACAGGAGGCAGATGTGGCCCGGCCTCTCCCCACTCACTGCACATTGACTGCTGCTCTATTACTCTGCCGGTCCGCATCTGAGAGACGCTGCTTGGCTAGGTAGTAAGCCCCCTATTTTACCCCTCCCTCATTCAAATCTGCTCATTAGAATGTGCTCCTTAGCAGAAGGGGCTTACAAAAAATAATGTCTCCAACGGCTGGCCATAAACCTGAAAATGTTCAATTAGATCTTAATTTTGTTTTTAAGCTCCAATTGAAACTGTTCAGTCTTTTGATCCACAGGGGGTGATATTACTTTTTTCTTAGTTAATTTAAAAAAAGAGGGGTGCACTAACAGCCTTATAAACCACGCCCTCAGGCCATACCAGGGGTTATGGGCCTGTAAACCTTGTTGAATGACCTTGCTGTGCTCAGCAAGCCATAACTCCTGCTACAGACCGGGGGCTAGCTCTATAAGGCTTAATTCTAACCTTTGGAAAGTTTAGAAAGGGTTTTCATTGGACAATCTGTGGCCTGTCTGAAGCAGCAGAACCCACAAAGGTTTCAGCATGCCACATACAGAGCGTGGCCACAGCCAATTCCCCATAACAATCCAGGCAGCTTTTACATAATGACAATAGGCCTGTGCACACCCTTAATATAAAGAATAAAGGTCAAGTAGGTACTAACCCCAGGAACTAGAGAAATCTAGCCCTCCCGTTATATGGGTATATAAAGGAAATACCACCATGTATGCCCTTTGTAAGCCCTGCTCTTGGGCGTACTGGTTGTTAGGGACTCATAAAACCCCTTGCTGTTCTCTTGCCTTCAACTTGGTTTTCTGCGGCCATAATGCCCAGTACAGCCTGTGGGCCTCATCACAAGTTGGGTGGTAACCCTTAAATGCAGCAGCAATGCGATTACCGCTGCATTTAAGGATTAGTCCAATCATGTGTCGGGCAGGAAGTTGGAGTTCTAACACCAGCTTTTTGCACCGCTAATAGCGTGAAAAATCCCCTTGGCTTCAATGGACCCAATGGGGAATGTGGATTTACCGCCATACCGCTACTCGTGATCCGGCGCTAATAGGGCCTGACAGAGTAGCAGTAACGCTATTTGCGTAGGCGGTATCCCAGCAGTATTAATGCCCGGATACCGCCAAGGCCGTGATGATGTCCTGTGTCTATAAAGCTTAATAATGACCAAGGACAGGCCTGGCCTGAACTGGAAACATGCCTTCAACCAGAAATTGTTTTTCATGCGCAGTGTATGCTTTTCCCTGTCGGTCACAGTTGTGATACTCCTCGGTAAAGATGTTGTCTTTTCTTTAAAGTAGTTTGTAGTAGCCTGGCAATCTCACTCAAGGGCTCCCAGGTGATTGCTTTGAGGTCGGTCCTCTGCTATGGAGCTAAATGTAACCAGGCTGTCCTGGATTTGGTGACTTCTTCACGGAGGATAGCACCGGGGCAACGCACTGGTCTCGGAGGCAAGACCATGCAGAGCAACAAAGGTTCGAATCCCGGATACGCGCTTAGAAACCGAACTCAGGTACAGTATTAGGCGCGTTATAAAAAAACAATTAAATAAATATATATGTTAAGAAGGTTTTTTTTTACCCAGCGCATATTTTTCTCTATATAGTAACTTGTCACATCTATGCAAGTAAATACACAGATAGTGATGGTACTCCTCCTGTGTCTGGCCAACATATTTTGCATATGGGTACTTTCTAATGGCCAAAATAATGACCATGTCAAGATTGTTTTGCGTCATGTTAATTAGGCCTCTGTCTCAGGGGCCACAAATGTAGTGTGCGATATATGTGTTGGGGTTTTTATTTATTATTACAATTGTTAAGGTTGTTTTGTTTCTGGTATGCCACGTGTCTGTAAGCAGCAGGTCTAAATGCTGACGTAACCCTTCATCCTTCCTAAGATGATATACTGGGTACTGTTATATAAGGCAATACAGTGGTAGAAGTTTATCAAAAGAAATAATGGAACTGTGACCCCGGTGGAGGACAGTCTAGGCAGGAAGGGAGCAACATGCAAACCCATTTTTCATTGGCTGCAACCGTGCTGGCTGACAGCCAATCGAGTTGAACCAGATTTCAGTTTAGCTGTACATGCAATTGGGTGGTAAAGTAGATAAGTGTGATTTAACTGCAGAAAGAACGGTTCCAAAATGGTGAAAATGGTTACAAAAAGTAGTGAAACTGTTAGTGGTAAAAAATAAAAGTAATGCAGCGTCGCTCCCAACCATTCCCGCTCACTTCAACCACTTGGTAAAAATACAAATCTATCATTAAAGCGATTACAAAAGGGGGAGTTCGGCCTCAAGCGCTAAATAAAACCTGGCTTTATTATTACGTTAAAAAGTGTGACAACGGTGTGCGTTACTGGGTACTATTCCTGGGACAAGTCATGAGGCAACCGAGAGGACTCCAACCAAAGAGGAGTGTGCGATAACTCTGCTGGCCGATGTGTCGAAAATCACACCCTAAAGACAAAGCGTAGCCAGGACCTGCATATACTGTGCTTCTAAAGACCACTGGAAACTGTTAAAAAGGTGCACCCCTCCACATATCTGGTAGTTACTGCTAGGTTACAAGCCCCTGGGACCATCTGACCCCGTAGAAAAACATCCTGCTTCGCCCTGCATGGCCTAACCTTACCCCCTTTAGTGCCAAATTCCAGTAAAGGACGGAAAATCAGACCCATCATTACGACCTAAAGCTCAAGAAACATTGTACTGGACCCCTGGGACACCAAGACTTTCCATGGCTACCTGACACGCAGGCGGATCATCAGCGCCTGCATCGCCTGTACTGGACCCCTGGGACACCAAGACTTTCCATGGCTACATGACACGCAGGTGAATCATCAGCGCCTGCATCACCTGTACTAGACCCCTGGGACACCAAGACGTTCCATGGCTACCTGACACGCAGGTGGATCATCAGCGCCTGCATCGCCTGTACTGGACCCCTGGGACACCAAGACTTTCCATGGCTACCTGACACGCAGGCGGATCATCAGCGCCTGCATCGCCTGTACTGGACCCCTGGGACACCAAGACTTTCCATGGCTACCTGACACGGAGGCGGATCATCAGCGCCTGCATCGCCTGTACTGGACCCCTGGGACACCTAGACTTTCCATGGCTACCTGACACGCAGGTAGATAATCAGCGCCTGCATCGCCTGTACTGGACCCCTGGGACACCAAGACTTTCCATGGCTACCTGACACGCAGGCGGATCATCAGCGCCTGCATCGCCTGTACTGGACCCCTGGGACACCAAGACTTTCCATGGCTACCTGACACGCAGGCGGATCATCAGCGCCTGTACTAGACACCTGGGAAACCAAGACTTTCCATGGCTACCTGACAAGCAGGTAGATCATCAGCGCCTGCATCGCCTGTACTAGACCCCTGGGACACCAAGACGTTCCATGGCTACCTGACCCGCAGGTGGATCATCAGCGCCTGCATCGCCTGTACTAGACACCTGGCACACCAAGACTTTCCATGGCTACCTGACACGCAGGTGGATCATCAGCGCCTGCATCGCCTGTACTAGACACCTGGGACACCAATACTTTCCATGGCTACCTGACACGCAGGCAGATCATCAGCGCCTGCATCGCCTGTACTGGACCCCTGGGACACCTAGACTTTCCGTGGCTACCTGACACGCAGGCGGATCATCAGCGCCTGCATCGCCTGTACTGGACCTCTGGGACACCAAGACTTTCCATGGCTACTTGACACGCAGGCGGATCATCAGCGCCTGCATCGCCTGTACTGGACCCCTGGGACACCAAGACTTTCCATGGCTACCTGACACGCAGGTGGATCATCAGCGCCTGCATCGCCTGTAATGGACCCCTGGGACACCAAGACTTTCCATGGCTACCTGACACGCAGGTAGATAATCAGCGCCTGCATCGCCTGTACTAGACCCCTGGGACACCAAGACTTTCCATGGCTACCTGACACGCAGCTGGATCATCAGCGCCTGTATCGCCTGTACTGGACCCCTGGGACACCAAGACTTTCCATGGCTACCTGACACGCAGGTGGATCATCAGCGCCTGCATCGCCTGTACTGGACCCCTGGGACACCGTGACTTTCCATGGCTACCTGACACGCAGGTGGATCATCAGCGCCTGCATCGGCTGTACTGGACCCCTGGGACACCTAGACTTTCCATGTCTACCTGACACGCAGGTGGATCATCAGCGCCTGCATCGCCTGTACTGGACCCCTGGGACACCTAGACTTTCCGTGGCTACCTGACACGCAGGTGGATCATCAGCGCCTGCATCACCTGTACTGGACCCCTGGGACACCAAGACTTTCCATGGCTACCTGACACGCAGGCGGATCATCAGCGCCTGCATCGCCTGTACTGGACCCCTGGGACACCGTGACTTTCCATGGCTACCTGACACGCAGGTTGATCATCAGCGCCTGCATCGGCTGTACTGGACCCCTGGGACACCTAGACTTTCCATGTCTACCTGACACGCAGGTGGATCATCAGGGCCTGCTTCGCCTGTACTGGAACCCTGGGACACCTAGACTTTCCGTGGCTACCTGACACGCAGGTGGATCATCAGCGCCTGCATCGCCTGTACTGGACCCCTGGGACACCAAGACTTTCCATGGCTACCTGACACGCAGGCGGATCATCAGCGCCTGCATCGCCTGTACTGGACCCCTGGGACACCTAGACTTTCCGTGGCTACCTGACACGCAGGCGGATCATCAGCGCCTGCATCGCCTGTACTGGACCCCTGGGACACCAAGACTTTCCATGGCTACCTGACACGCAGGCGGATCATCAGCGCCTGCATCGCCTGTACTAGACCCTTTGGACACCAAGACTTTCCATGGCTACCTGACACGCAGGCGGATCATCAGCGCCTGCATCGCCTGTACTAGACCCTTTGGACACCAGGACTTTCCATGGCTACCTGACACGCAGGTGGATCATCAGCGCCTGCATCGCCTGTACTGGACCCCTGGGACACCAAGACTTTCCATGGCTACCTGACACGCAGGTGGATCATCAGCGCCTGCATCGCCTGTACTAGACCCTTTGGACACCAAGACTTTCCATGGCTACCTGACACGCAGGTGGATCATCAGCGCCTGCATCGCCTGTACTGGACCCCTAGGACACCAAGACTTTCCATGGCTACCTGACACGCAGGTAGATAATCAGCGCCTGCATTGCCTGTATTAGACCCCTGGGACACCAAGACGTGCCATGGCTACCTGACACGCAGGTGGATCATCAGCGCCTGCATCGCCTGTACTGGACCCCTGGGACACCTAGACTTTCCATGGCTACCTGACACGGAGGCGGATCATCAGCGCCTGCATCGCCTGTACTGGACCCCTGGGACACCTAGACTTTCCATGGCTACCTGACACGCAGGTAGATAATCAGCGCCTGCATCGCCTGTACTGGACCCCTGGGACACCAAGACTTTCCATGGCTACCTGACACGCAGGCGGATCATCAGCGCCTGCATCACCTGTACTAGACCCTTTGGACACCAGGACTTTCCATGGCTACCTGACACGCAGGCGGATCATCAGCGCCTGCATCGCCTGTACTAGGCTCTTTGGACACCAAGACTTTCCATGGCTACCTGACACGCAGGTGGATCATCAGCGCCTGCATCGCCTGTACTGGACCCCTGGGACACCAAGACTTTCCATGGCTACCTGACACGCAGGTGGATCATCAGCGCCTGCATCGCCTGTACTAGACCCTTTGGACACCAAGACTTTCCATGGCTACCTGACACACAGGTGGATCATCAGCGCCTGCATTGCCTGTACTGGACCCCTGGGACACCAAGACTTTCCATGGCTACCTGACACGCAGGTAGATAATCAGCGCCTGCATCGCCTGTACTAGACCCCTGGGACACCAAGACGTGCCATGGCTACCTGACACGCAGGTGGATCATCAGCGCCTGCATCGCCTGTACTGGACCCCTGGGACACCTAGACTTTCCATGGCTACCTGACACGCAGGTGGATCATCAGCGCCTGCATCGCCTGTACTGGACCCCTGGGACACCAAGACTTTCCATGGCTACCCGACATGCAGGTGGATCATCAGCGCCTGCAATGCCTGTACTGGACCCCTGGGACACCAAGACTTTCCATGGCAACCTGACACGCAGTTGGATCATCAGCGCCTGCATCGCCTGTACTGGACCCCTGGGACACCAAGACTTTCCATGGCTACCTGACATGCAGCTGGATCATCAGCGCCTGCATCGCCTGTACTGGACTCCTGGGACACCTAGACTTTCCATGGCTACCTGACACGCAGGTAGATAATCAGCGCCTGCATTGCCTGTACTGGACCCCTGGGACACCAAGACTTTCCATGGCTACCTGACACGCAGGTGGATCATCAGTGCCTGCATCGCCTGTACTAGACCCTTTGGACACCAAGACTTTCCATGGCTACCTGACACGCAGGTGGATCATCAGCGCCTGCATCGCCTGTAGTAGACCATTTGGACACCAAGACTTTCCATGGCTACCTGACACGCAGGTGGATCATCAGCGCCTGCATCGCCTGTACTGGACCCCTGGGACACCAAGACTTTCCATGGCTACCTGACACGCAGGTAGATAATCAGCGCCTGCATCGCCTGTACTAGACCCCTGGGACACCAAAACGTGCCATGGCTACCTGACACGCAGGTGGATCATCAGCGCCTGCATCGCCTGTACTGGACCCCTGGGACACCAAGACTTTCCATGGCTACCTGACACGCAGGTAGATAATCAGCGCCTGCATCACCTGTACTAATCCCCTGGGACACCAAGACCTTCCATGGCTACCTGACACGCAGGTGGATCATCAGCGCCTTCAACGCCTGTACTGGACCCCTGGGACACCAAGACTTTCCATGGCTACATGACACGCAGGTGGATCATCAGCGCCTGCATCGCCTGTACTAGACCCCTGGGACACCAAGACGTTCCATGGCTACCTGACACGCAGGTGGATCATCAGCGCCTGCATCGCCTGTACTGGACTCCTGGGACACCAAGACTTTCTATGGCTACCTGACACGCAGGTGGATCATCAGTGCCTGCATCGTCTGTACTGGACCCCTGGACACCAAGACTTTCCATGGCTACCTGACACGCAGGTGGATCATCAGCGCTTGCATCGCCTGTACTAGACCCTTTGGATACCAAGACTTTCCATGGCTACCTGACACGCAGGTGGATCATCAGCGCCTGCATCGCCTGTACTGGACCCCTGGGACACCAAGACTTTCCATGGCAACCTGACATGCAGGTGAATCATCATCGCCATGGCAACCTGACATGCAGGTGAATCATCATCACCTGTATCGCCCAGTAACCGGTCTGCAAAATCAGCTACCAGATGGCTAAACCCTACACCAGGATCAGGTCACCCTCTCGCCATCCCTGGATGATATCCAGAGACTACGGAGTCTGCCCGCATGCATGCATGCCTTCTGTGACGCTGGAACTGGAGACTACCTCTCCTTCTGGTGATCTTTGATTTGGCAAATTAATCCAAAGACTTGGCAGCCCCTGTTTATTTCATGGAACCGCAGATCTAGTCTCACTGGACATAGAACTCTATGGGAGACTTTATTCTTGCTAGAATACACTTGGTCACTTTATGCCACTCGCCCCTAATTAGGTAATATAGGTGTTCTGGAGCCAGATAAACGTCGACTACTTCTGTGACCCTAACTGGGTGGGTCACATACGAAAGACACTAAAATGCTATTAAAAAAAAAAGTGAATCGCCTGTAATCTGCTTTCACCTTTTACTTACCAGCACAGGAGACCAAGTACTGTTTTTACTAAATGATGCTGTGTATTTTACACGTGTTATACAGTGCTTTAAGTGCTTTAAGTGCTAAGGGTTAGGGAGAACAGACAACCTGGTTTTGCAGGGACTGTCCCGGCATTATGTCTCCTGTATGCCTCCATGCCACGACCCCCCCTCTACGTGTATGTTTGTGGCCAGTCCTGGTATTTTATCTTCAAAATCTGCTCATAGAAGATAAGGGTATGTCCGTCCTGAATTCCCGTAAGGAATCGTAGGCTCTGCGCACGTGCCACAATAAAGTGGTTATAACCACCCTTCTGCTCTCCTAAGAGTTAGCTTTCACTGCTCAGCCACGTTTACCACTATAGGTACCCGGCGATGGGGGGCGGCGGCCTCCCAGCTAATGAGGAGGTTCAGAACAAGGTCCTTACCACACAGGGAAAGACTCTGCTCCAAGCCTCCTAAGAGGGAGAGGCCGCCATCTTCCCTTACCAGGAATGAAGGTAAGTGTGCTCTCTGCCTACCCTGCCCCTTTCACCGCACCTCCAGCCCCCTTTTCCACTTATCCGCTCTTCTCCCTGCCCCAACCCCACTTACCTGCGCTGCTCTGCCCCTCGCTAGCGCCGGGAACATCTCCACCACACGATTAGCTGCCATGGAAAGGGAGAAAGGCATTTCCTATAGTCCCTTCTCCCGTTCTCCCGTTCCCTGGCGGATATTTTCTTTGTTTACTTTTTTAAAACTCTTTTTAATGGCCCCCAAGCACACAGAGAAGGAACATGTAGTCCCTTCTCCCGATCCATGGCCGCATTTTTTTTCCCCTCCGGTTGCGGAAGTTCCCAACTAGAGAAAAAATGCTATTAATACTGTGCCATGGTACTAATAGCAATAGAACCTTCGGAGGGGGGGCATTAGCAGTCTGATCATACCCCGGGACATACGTTAAAGCATTCTCTTTCCTTGGGCTAGTAACTGACACCCCAGGCGTACCCGACGGGTAAAACCCCCCCTCCTCTGGTTCGATTGCTTAAATAGATGAGCTGTACACCGGGCAGAGGAAAGCCTCCATTTTAGACATTGCCACAATGCTGGCATTAGTAGGCTGGAAGCAGGAAGGCGGCCCAGAAAGGCAAGTTTATCGGCCAATGGCAGAGGTGTTCGATCTAATGCAGGACAGACGAGAGCGCGGTTCTGTAAGCGCAGCATACCTGAGGTACAAGGCCGATCCTGGGCGGGTTCCCGCGCAGCCGCCATTTTGAACGGCAGCTGCTCGCCCACCTGCTGCTGCCTTTCCACGGGATTCCATCATTAACTTCAATCACATCCCTCTCTGTTGGGCAGACATGAATCGGCGGATTCCTTGGCAAAGAGACTTCAGAATGGGTTCCTTTGAAACGAGGGGTGCCATTGATTTGGGGGGAATGACCCCGTCTCCTCGCAAAATTACGAAAAACAAAATTAACAACACCGGTGCTGCAAACAGGGGGCACAGGGTCCCGCTTCTGTATAATCACGCCGCGCTTAGCTCGAGGCGCAGACAATTTGTTCCACTTGCAAAGCAGTTAAACAGGAATTGCTTTTTTTGCATAGATGTTCATCCCCGGGCTCCAGCGATTGAAATATGCCAGGTTTAGTCGTTCTTATATGAGCATCCGCACAGGCGGTGTCTGCGCATTAACACAGCCCCCCCACACACAGCCCCACGCTGCTGTATCCCATGCTTGCGCGCGCTTCTCCCTCTGTCTTTTTAATTCTACACTTGTTCGCTTTAATTTAGCAAACTCTGGAACATTTTCTGAATTAAGCAGCTCGATTTTTTTCAGTTCTTAACTTTTCTAGCTCTTCATTCTTACCCTGTTCCTAATTCTTGTACCAACTTAGTTCTAAAGTGAAGGAGAAAGTTCGCACAAAGCTTGTATGCGTAATGCTCAATATTACGATTCATGGAAATAATGTGCGCCGAAAATTCCCGCGCAGAGTTGCCAAAACGTGCGAATTGCAGAAAAAGTGCGAAAATCACAGTGCAAGTGCGAAAATCGCAGGGAAACCAGCGCACAGCGATTCATGGAAGTCTGTGCGCGAGAAAAACATTGGATGTACGCTAAAAATGTGTGCCGCGCATGCCGTTGCACAGGTCATCCAACAGCGTGCGCCACGGCCACTGCGAAATTGCACATAGCGCGGCGCCCATCACAAAAGTAGGCGGAACACGGGGCGTAACACTCGGAATGGGGAACAATGTGTGAAAATATGGGTGTCACAGGGGAAGTACAGGAGGCAAGTGCGTGGAACGCCCACACGCTCGCCTACAACCAGTATTCATGGAATCGAATAGGGCAAACCAGCGCACGGTCAAAGACGCGCACAGGGCCAAACAAGTACGCCGCAAGAAAGCAGGCGGTAGCATCCCTGCGCCTGAAAAAAATGTGTGCCAAAATGTGCGATAACAAAAAGCACCCATATACAGCCATGATGAATGGTCCATACAGTGGCCCTCTAGGACAAATGAGGTGCAAAGGGGTACCGACAAACACGGACACCCGCTGTGTGAAAAATAGTGTGTGCATGTGTACCTGGGTGCGCGGGAAGTCCCACACGCGATTGGCCTGGGTACGTGTACTTCGGGGTACGCGGGAAGTTCCACACGCGATTGGCCTGGGTACGTGTACTTCGGGATGCGCGGGAAGTTCCACACGCGATTGCCCTGGGTACGTGTACTTCGGGGTGCGCGGGAAGTCCCACACGCGATTAGCCTGGGTACGTCTACTACGGGGTGCGCTGGAAGTTCCACAGGCGATTAGCCTGGTTACGTGTGTTTCGGGGTGCGCGGGAAGTTCCACACGCGATTAGCCTGGGTACATGTGTTTCGGGGTGCGCGGGAAGTTCCACACGCGATTGGCCTGGGTACGTGTACTTCGGGGTGCGCAGGAAGTTCCACACGCGATTGGCCTGGGTACGTGTACTTCGGGGTGCGCGGGAAGTTCCATACGCGATTGGCCTGGGTACATGTACTTCGGGGTCCGCGTGAAGTTCCACACACGATTGGCCTGGGTACGTGTATTCCGAGGTGCGCGGGAAGATTCACACGCAATTTCAGCAGGGTACGTGTATTTCGATGGTGCCGGGGAATGCTACACGTGATTTGGTCATGTGGGTCCTCCCAGGTGTTCCCTCTACACCCTCCACGGCCCCTGCAGGCAGCCCACACCACAGGGTACTACCCTGCACCCCTGCTCATGTCCCACAGGCAACCCATCCACCATGGCCATGCCCACCAGCCAACCCACATGTCACCTTGCACTACTGATCACCAACACATGTCTCCCATCACCCCCACCTCCCAGCCACCAGGGGCAGCCTCCACCAGGCCCCCACTCATGTCTCCCACCACCCCCACCCCCCAGCAGTGCAGGGGCAGCCTCCACCAGGCCCCCACTCATGTCTCCCATCACCCCCACCCCCCAGCAGTGCAGGGGCAGCCTCCACCAGGCTCCCACACATGTCCCCCTGCACCCCCACCCCCCAGCCTCCAGGGGCAGCCTCCACCAGGCCCCCACTCATGTCCAACTCATGTCTCCCTGCACCCCCACCCCCCAGCCACCAGGGGCAGCCTCCACCAGGCCCCCACTCATGTCCCCTATCACCCCCCACCCCCCAGCAGTGCAGGGGCAGCCTCCACCAGGCTCCCACACATGTCCCCCTCTACCCCCACCCCCCAGCCACCAGCGGCAGCCTCCACCAGGCCCCCACTCATGTCTCCCATCACCACCACCCCCCAGCAGTGCAGGGGCAGCCTCCACCAGGCTCCCACACATGTCCCCCTGCACCCCCACCCCCCAGCCACCAGGGGCAGCCTCCACCAGGCCCCCACTCATGTCTCCCATCACCCCCACCCCCCAGCAGTGCAGGGGCAGCCTCCAGCAGGCCCCCACTCATGTCTCCCTGCACCCCCACCCCCCAGCCACCAGGGGCAGCCTCCACCAGGCCCCCACTCATGTCTACCACCACCCCCACCCCCCAGCCACCAGGGGCAGCCTCCACCAGGCCCCCACTCATGTCTCCCATCACCCCCAGCCACCAGGGGCAGCCTCCACCAGGCCCCCACTCATGTCCAACTCATGTCTCCCTGCACCCCCACCCCCAGCCACCAGGGGCAGCCTCCACCAGGCCCCCACTCATGTCCCCTATCACCCCCACCCCCCAGCAGTGCAGGGTCAGCCTCCACCAGGCCCCCACTCATGTCTCCCATCACCCCCACCCCCGAGCCACCAGGGGCAGCCTCCACCAGGCCCCCACTCATGTCTCCCATCACCCCCACCCCCCAGCAGTGCAGGGGCAGCCTCCACCAGGCTCCCACACATGTCTCCCTGAACCCCCACCCCCCGGCCACCGGGGGCAGCCTCCACCAGGCCCCCACTCATGTCTCCCATCACCCCCACCCCCCAGCAGTGCAGGGTCAGCCTCCAACAGGCACCCACTCATGTCTACCACCACCCCCACCCCCCAGCAGTGCAGGGGCAGCCTCCACCAGGCACCCACCCATGTCTACCACCACCCCCACCCCCCAGCCACCAGGGGCAGCCTCCATCAGGGCCCCCACTCATGTCTCCCTGCACCCCCACTCCCCAGCCACCAGGGGCAGCCTCCACCAGGCTCCCACACATGTCCCCCTGCACCCCAACCCCCAGCAGTGCAGGGGCAGCCTCCACCAGGCCCCCACCCATGTCTACCACCACCCCCACCCCCCAGCCACCAGGGGCAGCCTCCACCAGGGCCCCACTCATGTCTTCCATCACCCCCAGCCACCAGGGGCAGCCTCCACCAGGTCCCCACTCATGTCCAACTCATGTCTCCCTGCACCCCCACTCCCAGCCACCAGGGGTAGCCTCCACCAGACCCCCACTCATGTCCCCAATCACCCCCACCCCCCAGCAGTGCAGGGGCAGCCTCCACCAGGCCCCCACTCATGTCCCCTATCACCCCCCACCCCCCAGCAGTGCAGAGTCAGCCTCCACCAGGCCCCCACTCATGTCTACCACCACCCCCACCCCCCAGCAGTGCAGGGGCAGCCTCCACCAGGCCCCCACTCATGTCTACCACCACCCCCACCCCCAGCCACCAGGGGCAGCCTCCACCAGGCCCCCACTCATGTCTCCCATCACCCCCACCCCCCAGCAGTGCAGGGTCAGCCTCCACCAGGCCCCCACTCATGTCTACCACGACCCCACCCCCCAGCAGTGCAGGGGCAGCCTCCACCAGGCCCCCACCCATGTCTACCACCACCCCCACACCCCAGCCACCAGGGGCAGCCTCCACCAGGCCCCCACTCATGTCTCCCTGCACCCCCAACCCCCAGCCACCAGGGGCAGCCTCCACCAGGCCCCCACTCATGTCTACCACCACCCCCACCCCCAGCCACCAGGGGCAGCCTCCACCAGGCCCCCACTCATGTCTCCCATCACCCCCAGCCCCCAGCCACCAGGTGCAGCCTCCACCAGGCCCCCACTCATGTCCAACTCATGTGTCCCTGCACCCCCACCCCCCAGGGGCAGCCTCCACCAGGCCCCCACTCATTTCCTCTATCACCCCCACCCCCCAGCAGTGCAGGGGCAGCCTCCACCAGGCCCCCACTCATGTCCCCTATCTCCCCCACCCCAGCAGTGCAGGGGCAGCCTCCACAAGGCCCCCACTCATGTCTACCATCACCCCCACCCCCCAGCAGTGCAGGGGCAGCCTCCACCAGGCCCCCACTCATGTCTACCACCACCCCCACCCCCCAGCCACCAGGGGCAGCCTCCACCAGGCCCCCACTCATGTCTCCCATCACCCCCACCCTCCAGCAGTGCAGGGTCAGCCTCCACCAGGCCCCCACTCATGTCTACCATCACCCCCACCCCCCAGCCACCAGGGGCAGCCTCCACCAGGCCCCCACTCATGTCCAACTCATGTCTCCCTGCACCTCCACCCCTCAGCCACCAGGGGCAGCCTCCACCAGGCCCCCACTCATGTCCCCTATCACCCCCACCCCCCAGCAGTGCAGGGTCAGCCTCCACCAGGCCCCCACTCATGTCTCCCATCACCCCCACCCCCAAGCCACCAGGGGCAGCCTCCACCAGGCCCCCACTCATGTCTCCCATCACCCCCACCCCCCAACAGTGCAGGGGCAGCCTCCACCAGGCTCCCACACATGTCCCCCTGCACCCCCACCCCCCGGCCAGCAGGGGCAGCCTCCACCAGGCCCCCACTCATGTCTCCCATCGCCCCCACCCCCAGCAGTGCAGGGTCAGCCTCCACCAGGCCCCCACTCATGTCTACCACCACCCCCACCCCCCCAGCCACCAGGGGCAGCCTCCACCAGGCCCCCACTCATGTCTCCCATCACCCCCACCCCCCAGCAGTGCAGGGTCAGCCTCCAACAGGCCCCCACGCATGTCTACCACCCCCCCCACCCCCCGCAGTGCAGGGGCAGCCTCCACCAGGCACCCACCCATGTCTACCACCACCCCAACCCTCCCAGCCACCAGGGGCAGTCTCCACCAGGCCCCCCACTCATGTCTCCCTGCACCCCCACTCCCCAGCCACCAGGGGCAGCCTCCACCAGGCTCCCACACATGTCCCCCTGCACCCCCACCCCCCAGCAGTGCAGGGGCAGCCTCCACCAGGCCCCCACCCATGTCTACCACCACCTCCACCCCCAGCCACCAGGGGCAGCCTCCACCAGGCCCCCACTCATGTCTCCCATCACCCACAGCCACCAGGGGCAGCCTCCACCAGGCCCCCACTCATGTCCAACTCATGTCTCCCTGCACCCCCACCCCCAGCCACCAGGGGCAGCCTCCACCAGACCCCCACTCATGTCCCCAATCACCCCCACCCCCCAGCAGTGCAGGGGCAGCCTCCACCAGGCCCCCACTCATGTCCCCTATCACCCCCACCCCCCAGCAGTGCAGAGTCAGCCTCCACCAGGCCCCCACTCATGTCTACCACCACCCCCACCCCCCAGCAGTGCAGGGGCAGCCTCCACCAGGCCCCCACTCATGTCTACCACCACCCCCACCCCCTAGCCACTAGGGGTAGCCTCCACCAGGCCCCCACTCATGTCTCCCATCACCCCCACCCCCCAGCAGTGCAGGGTCAGCCTCCACCAGGCCCCCACTCATGTCTACCACGACCCCACCCCCCAGCAGTGCAGGGGCAGCCTCCACCAGGCCCCCACCCATGTCTACCACCACCCCCACACCCCAGCCACCAGGGGCAGCTTCCACCAGGCCCCCACTCATGTCTCCCTGCACCCCCACCCCCCAGCCACCAGGGGCAGCCTCCACCAGGCCCCCACTCAGGTCCCCTATCACCCCCACCCCCCAGCAGTGCAGGGGCAGCCTCCACCAGGCCCCCACTCATGTCCCCTATCTCCCCCACCCCAGCAGTGCAGGGTCAGCCTCCACCAGGCCCCCACTCATGTCTACCACCACCCCTACCCCCCCAGCCACCAGGGGCAGCCTCCACCAGGCCCCCACTCATGTCTCCCATCACCCCCACCCCCCAGCAGTGCAGAGTCAGCCTCCAACAGGCCCCCACGCATGTCTACCACCACCCCCACCCTCCAGCAGTGCAGGGTCAGCCTCCACCAGGCCCCCACTCATGTCTACCATCACCCCCACCCCCCAGCCACCAGGGGCAGCCTCCACCAGGCCCCCACTCATGTCCAACTCATGTCTCCCTGCACCTCCACCCCTCAGCCACCAGGGGCAGCCTCCACCAGGCCCCCACTCATGCCCCCTATCACCCCACCCCCCAGCAGTGCAGGGTCAGCCTCCACCAGGCCCCCACTCATGTCTCCCATCACCCCCACCCCCAAGCCACCAGGGGCAGCCTCCACCAGGCCCCCACTCATGTCTCCCATCACCCCCACCCCCCAACAGTGCAGGAGCAGCCTCCACCAGGCTCCCACACATGTCCCCCTGCACCCCCACCCCCCGGCCAGCAGGGGCAGCCTCCACCAGGCCCCCACTCATGTCTCCCATCACCCCCACCCCCAGCAGTGCAGGGTCAGCCTCCACCAGGCCCCCACTCATGTCTACCACCACCCCCACCCCCCCCAGCCACCAGGGGCAGCCTCCACCAGGCCCCCACTCATGTCTCCCATCACCCCCACCCCCCAGCAGTGCAGGGTCAGCCTCCAACAGGCCCCCACGCATGTCTACCACCACCCCCACCCCCCAGCAGTGCAGGGGCAGCCTCCACCAGGCACCCACCCATGTCTACCACCACCCCCACCCTCCCAGCCACCAGGGGCAGCCTCCACCAGGCCCCCCACTCATGTCTCCCTGCACCCCCACTCCCCAGCCACCAGGGGCAGCCTCCACCAGGCTCCCACACATGTCCCCCTGCACCCCCACCCCCCAGCAGTGCAGGGGCAGCCTCCACCAGGCCCCCACCCATGTCTACCACCACCTCCACCCCCAGCCACCAGGGGCAGCCTCCACCAGGCCCCCACTCATGTCTCCCATCACCCACAGCCACCAGGGGCAGCCTCCACCAGGCCCCCACTCATGTCCAACTCATGTCTCCCTGCACCCCCACCCGCAGCCACCAGGGGCAGCCTCCACCAGACCCCCACTCATGTCCCCAATCACCCCCACCCCCCAGCAGTGCAGGGGCAGCCTCCACCAGGCCCCCACTCATGTCCCCTATCACCCCCACCCCCCAGCAGTGCAGAGTCAGCCTCCACCAGGCCCCCACTCATGTCTACCACCACCCCCACCCCCCAGCAGTGCAGGGGCAGCCTCCACTAGGCCCCCACTCATGTCTACCACCACCCCACCCCCTAGCCACTAGGGGTAGCCTCCACCAGGCCCCCACTCATGTCTCCCATCACCCCCACCCCCCAGCAGTGCAGGGTCAGCCTCCACCAGGCCCCCACTCATGTCTACCACGACCCCACCCCCCAGCAGTGCAGGGGCAGCCTCCACCAGGCCACCACCCGTGTCTACCACCACCCCCACACCCCAGCCACCAGGGGCAGCCTCCACCAGGCCCCCACTCATGTCCCCTATCTCCCCCACCCCAGCAGTGCAGGGGCAGCCTCCACCAGGCCCCCACTCATGTCTACCACCACCCCCACCCCCCAGCAGTGCAGGGGCAGCCTCCACCAGGCCCCCACTCATGTCTACCACCACCCCCACCCCCCAGCCACCAGGGGCAGCCTCCACCAGGCCCCCACTCATGTCTCCCATCACCCCCACCCCCCAGCAGTGCAGGGTCAGCCTCCACCAGACCCCCACTCATGTCTACCACCACCCCCACCCACCAGCCACCAGGGGCAGCCTCCACCAGGCCCCCACTCATGTCTCCCATCACCCCCACCCCCCAGCAGTGCAGGGTCAGCCTCCACCAGTCCCCCACTCATGTCTACCACCACCCCCACCCCCCAGCCACCAGGGGCAGCCTCCACCAGGCCCCGACTCATGTCTCCCATCACCCCCACCCCCCAGCAGTGTAGGGTCAGCCTCCACCAGGCCCCCACTCATGTCTACCACCACCCCCACCCCCCATCAGTGCAGGGGCAGCCTCCACCAGGCCCCCACTCATGTCTCCCATCACCCCCACCCCCCAGCCGTGTGATTTGCTTGGGTGCGCGTGAACTTCCACACGCGATTGGCCTGGGTACGTGTACTATGGGGTGTGCGGGAAGTTCCACACGCGATTGGCCTGGGTGCGTGTACTCCTGGGTGCGCGGGAGGTTCCACACGCGACTGGGCCTGTGAGAGTGGGGTACATATATTCCAGGGGTGGGCGGGAATATTTACCCGCGACTGGGCCTGGGAGAGCATGCTACGTGTATTCCTGGGGTGGGCGGGAAGATACACACGTTTGCCTACGACGTGCCAAAAAAAAATGGTCCAATCCTGAAACACGTACGCCAGCATGAAGCAGGCGTACGTCGACCCGCGCAGCATAAAAGTGCGCGCAAACAACAAACAAGCTCATACGCCAGGATGAATATACCGTTCCTAGCAGCAGTGGCCATGGGTTACCAAAGGAGGAGGAGGAGGATAGTGAGGGCCCGAATTTTCACTCCCAGAACCAGCCTTTTTGGGATGCCTGATGACCAGGTGTATGGGAGGTACAGGTTTCCACGACACATAATACTGGACCTGGTCAGTGAGTGGGAGGATGACCTCACATCACCCACCCTGTGCTCCCAAGCACACAGCCCCCTGGAGAAGGTCCTCAATGTACTGCACTTCTTGGCCACAAGATCATTTCAGCGGACAAGTGCCATAGTGGGTGGGGTGTCACAGGCCACGCAGTCACGCTGCCTGCACCAGGTCTTGAACATCATCACTGCACGACCATCAGTCCGTAGGCACATATACCTGCCCAGGACACCTGCAAAAGTAAGTCTGCCACCCTCGATTTCTACGGTGTGGCACAATTCCCAAAAGTGCTAGGTGCCATTGACTGCACCCATGTGGCACTACGTCCCCCCAGGGCATCTGAGCACATCTATAGGAACCGCAAGCACTGGCATTCCATCAACGTGCAGGTAGTATGTAATGCTAAGGAAATCATCACCTCAGTATATGGCATCTATCCAGGGTCCACCCACGACAGCTTCATTTACCGAATGTCTACCCTAAGCCGGGACCTAGAAGCTGGGCGGCATGGCGATACATGGCTGCTTGGTGAGTATGAATGCCACTGACCATGCATGCATGTCAGATGCAGAGTTGTGTCACTACCCCACTAATGATACCCATCACCTCCTCACCAGGGGACAGTGCCTACCCTCTGAGCACCCACATGATGACGCCAATTCAGAACCTCATCACGCCTCCAGAGGTAACCAGCCCATATTGCAACCCGGGGCATAGTGGAGCGCACATTCGGAGTGCTCAAGTCACGCTTTCGCTCCCTTGACCGTTCTGGCGGGCAGCTGTTATATGCGCCCCCAGTAGTTGCAGGATCATAGTGGCAGCATGTGTCCTGCACAATGTTGCAACACGCCGGGGCGTGGCTGTGGACATGGTGGTGCCCCCACATCCCCAACCACATGCACGCCCAATGCGCATGGGAGGTGAGAGGGCACGGGGTGAGGCAGCCTGTACGCAGCTAGTGGCTAATTACTTCACATAGAAATCACACCCCAGTGGAGTGCACACAGGCCTGGCACATTCCATCTGATAAGCAATGATGACTCGACCTGACAATTAAGACGAACAAAGGAACAGTCAACTGTCAGAACCATAGAAGCCTGAGATTGTTCATGTGGAAGTGTCACAATGTGTGCATCCCTACCTACACAAACACCACCAATGCAGTGTCATCAAAAGACACTTCCATGCTGCAGAAATGAATACCCACTCGCAAAATACTACATGAAAACAGTGCCATGTCACCCAACCCCTCCCCGGCCCGGCCACACAACACACCATGGCATGTCATGCAATGTGAGAGGAAAGAGATTAATCCCCACAACATGCCCCAAGTGTCACCAGCTACAGTGTCCCTAATGGAAACATGTCCACACATGAAATGCTCACAGTAATGCAGGACCTACAACCCACATTACAAAATACTTACCAAGAATACCAATCACCTACCCAACCTCCAACCTACCTTAAACATGACATTACAGACTTAAAAATTTGCTAGCCTCACTACCTGATGATGACATCCCTCCGAACACTTCCAAGTATACAGTGTTAGCGCCACCCCAGAGTGTAGGTGCACTGCTTACAACATGGACTCCAGTTCCAAGGTGGACCGCATTGTGAAGACATGAGGAATGGACCTGCAAATTAGGAGGATGAGATGGATGCAGAGGCACATATCAATACACCATGCAGTGTACAATACAACAACAATATGCACTATGAATGTATACACAGTATTGACTACAGACTGCCCACACAGCTCATGGGAGTCCAATGTCACCATGTACGTCAATGTCACTTGGGCACACCCTTTGCAAGCCCCTGGAAACGGGAAGCAGGAGGGGTGTGTGTGACAAAAACCCAAGCATCTGAACCAAATCCATGACAAGCCTGCATGTGCCCAGCCACAATGCAGCGTATACCCACGGGAGCCACACAAGGCAACACACTGTCCCAAAAAAAAAAAAAAAATCAAAAATGCCCATTAATGGGCCCGGGGGGAGTGGGAGGGGGGGAGGCCACCCAGGAGGTCCGAGGACAGGGTGCACACCAAAATCCACCTGTGTGGATCTTGCGAAAAAAAAACACCTCCATGGGCTCATGGCCTACACGGCTACCCTATTGAGGGAGTATCACTGCGGTCGCTCTCCTCACCCTCTGCAGCTGCATCAGGAGGCGGTGGCACTATGGGAGGCAGCCCACGCAAAGCCCTAGTCTGTTCCTCCATGGCTGCAAGCATGCGGGTGTGATAGGTCTTGTTCTGGAGGATAAGTGCGCGGAGGTCCCCATGCAACAACTCAAGGAATGCCCGGACCTCCGCCCTAGTTGCCTGCATCTCAGCTGAGAGCGTAGGGGTGAGACGCTCCAGCTGCTGTTCTGTCCTTCTGTTTGTTGAAGCCTCAAGCTCAACAAGAGTCGTCCTGAGGTAAAGGAGTTCCACCCTCAGGGCTTCCCTGTGGCCCTGGGACTCTATGGAGATGGCTTCCTGCAGAGTCGCCAGTGCCGCCCGCCTGTCCCTGTCGGACGCCAACATGTCCTCCCTGTGTGACTGGCAGATGGAGTCGGTTGCCTGCTGTAGTCGCTCCATCAGCCTTTCGGGGGGGACAATGGAAGTAGACACCCTATCCATGGCCTGAGCCATCATCTCTGATGATGCTGCCTGTTGGGTTGCCATACCGTATATGGATTGCTCCCATGTGGTATTGCCAGGTGGCGTACGGCCACCACGTCGGCGGGCACCACACCTGTCTGGGGCAAGGCGAACTGCGCCTTGCTGTGCCGGCACTGCCTGAGGCTGCAGGACTGCATTCCCCCTCTGATCTGCTGGCCCAGGAACAGGATCAGATGTCGTGGAGTGTGACCCTGCATCCGTAACCACCAAAGGCGTACCTGCCAACACTGACATCCCCATTGAGGGTTCTAACCCTGGTGCAGGTGGGTCGGACAGAACAGAATCCCTCCCAGGAACACTCACCTGCGACGGCACATAGGTCTCATCATCCGAATCGACACCTGAATACAGCTCGGGGGAGGTGCAGCCAGAGACACCCCTTGAGAGCACGACCTGCAGCAGTTGTGGGTTCTCACCCACCACCACACCATGTCCCTCACTGGTGGTCGGTCGGCCCTCAGACCCCTCCTGGGTCTGCACCATCTCCACAACTCCAGCAGTATCAAGTGCGTCATCCCCTGCAAAGACATAAAAGTAAACAAATGGAAACTGGCATTAGCACTATGGCACACAATTAGGGCTGAGAAGCTACAGTAACAGTACTTGATTGACACATGTCCCACATGACTAAAACCCTCCCATGCATGCACCGTCACTGTGTGTGAAGGGGAGGCAGATGGCACACATTGATGACACCAAGATGGAAGATGAACACATTTGCTGCATGCTGCCTAGCAGTGGCAACACACATTGGCCAGTGATTGGCAGGTCAAATACACATGCCATCACACAGATGGCATGTACCCTAGCTATGAAGTGAAGAGGAAGAGGAGGTCACCAATTGTTCATTCAGTCCAGTTTGCTCATATAATTGATCTTTTCATTGAAATGGTTCAAATGTTTAACCTGCAGCTGCCAGTCCAAAATGGTCCCATGGCACAGGGACATGTCTAAACTAATCATGTCCAGGAAACTAAGCCAGTCCACTGTACCATAGCCATGTCATACATGTGACAATAGGACTGAGAAATCCTGAGTAAAAGTGGTGGTATGCAAACAATCTGCCTGAATAAACAGAGGTAAATAAGCAACAATGTTGTGGCAAGATGACACTCCAAGGGCAACTGGCGTGGTGTTGGGCTGGATGTCTAATGTTGGCAGAAGGGATGCTGCTATACCCAAATGCTGGTGCCAAGAATGTATAGGAAGAGGCACATGTGTGACCTGAACCACTCAGGCTCACACACCCTCACCTGGCACCCAAACAGAAGCCCTCCCACACACACCATGCACATGGATGACACACACATTCATGTGCACTCACCGGACAATGCCTCGTAATCTGCCAGTTCTCCCACGCCTTGGATCTGTTCCTCCGTGACGTTGGTCCCAGCAACCTGCTCATGTGGAGTGAGTTCTATGTCGTCTGCTGGAGACCCACCTCCAGTCACTAGAGTTGTGGCATGACTTGAGGCCAGCTTATTCTTTGCCCTGCGCTTCAGGTCATTCCAGCGCTTGTAGCATTCATTAGCTGTGCGCCTCACGATTCCAAGGGCACTTATGATGTCCGCAATGGTCTGCCAGTGTGCCTGACGTTGTGCAGGTGTGGTCTTGGATCCTGCAACAATCACCATTTCGCGGTCATGTGCGGACACATACTCTACAAGTGCATTCAGTTGGCCTCATTGAAGCTGGGCTTCCTTGACGGACCGGACTGTGTAGCCGTGTCTGGGGCATCAGCCTCTACTGGACGAGCACTCTTCCTCTTCCGCTTGGAAGGTGGTGGGGATCCTGAGTGTCCTACGCCGCTCTGGACACTAGGGGCAGGAGCGTGGGATTGCACACTCAGCATGGGAGTTGGTGCAGGCATTAGCTCAAGTGTGATGGTGTCAGGGGGAATGTCAGCATGATGGACTTGGACCGACACTGTCCTGGCTGGGTGTGTGAGAGGTGGGGTGGATGGAGCCGCAGCTGCCCCTGCAGCCTCCCCAGCCTGCCTATGCGGGGCAGCAGATGACCTAGCTGCCCCTGATCCACGTGGCCTGATGACACCAACGTTCACTGGCGCACGTGGCCTAGACCTGCTGACCTGGAAGTCAGCCATGGAGTCACCCTGTACCAGGTCTGGTTCCACAGTGGGCTGGTCCAACAAGGGCTGAGCATGGATGGTGTCAGCCACGTTAACCTCAACCGGGGGGGGCATGGGTGTCCCTGACTGCTCCTCCACACATGGGGGGCTAGGGGCACCCTGCAAGTCACGGCCACGTCCCCTACTGGATCCACCACGGCCACCACTTGGGGCTCGGCCACCTTTGCCACCCTTACGGCTTGGTCGCCTCCCAGCCATGGCACTGATGTTATTGTGCGTATGGGAGTCGATGTGAGCTATTGTCCTGGGCAATTGGGGGTCAAAGGGGTTGGGTACCAGATGGTAATCGTACCCTAGTGCTCTAGCAAGGCTGTATGTCACCCCTGGGGAAATATGACGGGTCACGCAACGGACAGGCACCCCAAAAAAAGGAAGTAAGGTGCACGCAACCCCTCCTAGACCACGTGCGTGGAAAAATAAACCTGCACTACGCTGTGGCACCCAGAAACACAAAAATGAACGTATGCGTGTCACACGCAGCCTAGAATGACCTCTGAAGGGGTACGCGACACACGGGGCAAGCACAGATGTAAAATACATGCGCGACTCACCGTCTGCCAGGAACAAAAGCGTGAAAAATATGCGAGTGTGCGCGTTGGCAAAACCCCCGCCAAAAGAAGAATTGTACGCTGTCTGAGGAGAAAGGACAACAGTAGAAGGGAACGCTGTTTGAGGAAACAGGCCCAGGAAAAAGAGGAAAAGAGAAAAAGCTGTCAGAGGTAACAGGGAGTACGAACTGGAAACGCTGTGAAGTAAATCGCGTGTGAACCGACAAGAAGTACAGATTTCACCCACTCGCTCTCCACGAAAAGCACGTACAAGGAAATGGCGTTCTACACGTACCTTTTATACACACGTCACAGACGCGCATACGCGATGAGGCCATTTCCACCAATTACACGCTTTGACACTCGGACGTGTATCTCTTCATTTTTACATGCGCCATTCTCTACGGCCATGCGCGTGACGTCACAGCTGCGCATGGTGGCCTTTGGGCCAATGAAATCGCATATGCGAGCACACGTGGTAAAACTGCACGTCCGAGTGTCATCGCGTGTAATCGGAGGGAATTGAGCGTACACGCGATTGGCCTGGGTACGTGTATTTCTGGGGTGCGCAGGAAGTTTCAAACGCGATTGGTTGAAATACACGTGTGCTCTGTCATCACGTGTAATGAGGGAAACACCCGCACGCTTCACGTCACAGACGCGCTTACGCGCTAAGGGCCTTTGGTCCAATGAAATCGCATATGCGTGCTGACGTGCATATGCGCTAAGGGCCTTTCCTCGATTTACACGCAGACGTGCAGGATTTTCACATGCCAAATCACTCCGTATCAAGCTGGCCACGCGTAAGCACACGGAAGACCACGCTCCTTCCCAGAAGGCCGAATTACTGCCCCCCAGAGCCCCGAGCACACTCCCACCTGCCATCTGCTGCTGCCTGACTACCTGCTACCCACGTGTCCTGCCATTTGCTGCCTGCACATCAGCTAGGGGTGCTGTTGCTGTGACCACCCCTGCTGGAACCGAAGACTCCCGACTGGGATTCCATCGGTCCACAGCCCAGCCCCAGCACCCAGTTGCCCACCCACTCCTGCCTCTGGCGTTGTCATGTCAGGCCCTGCAACATCTGGCACCACTGACAACCCCCGGCCAGAGAGGCAGAGGGGCACCAGCTTCAGTGCCAGGGAAGTTGGTGTCCTGGTGGAGAAAGTCCTGAGGCAGTATGATGCCCTCTACGGAAGTGTGCACGCCGACAAGGAAGGACGGACTCGGATCTGGACGGACATTGTGACTGCCATCAACGCGGAGGGGGTGGCAGTCCGCGACTACCAACATGTCAAGAAGCGCTGGGAGGACTTCAGGTCCAGGACCCTGAACAAGGCCCGGCGCCTCTTGAAGGCAGCGGATGCTAAGGGGCGCCGGGGCCACTTGTCGGAAGATCAGATGAGGGTCCTGGAATGCATATCCCCAGCGCTCCACGTCCAGGTCCTTGAGAGGCAGACCCGTCTGGAGTCGAGCAGTAAGTGTATATGCATCATGATTGTAAGCTGTGCATGTGGTGATGTGCCAGTAGTGTGCCGGTTGCACATGTGTTTGTATGGGGCCGAGTATGGGTAGGAGTGTACGGGACCGTGAGGCTAACACATGCGAGGGCTGTCATGTGTGAGACATGGATGGTGCTTGTGTGTGTAGGCTTGCATGCCAAATGCAGTTGTGTGGGCACACATGTTTCTATGAATGTGTATGTAAGTGGGCATGTTCATGATGTCACGCATGTATGTTGTTTTCAGCTGCATGTATCAGCACTGTGTACATGTGCATGTGTGTGTATTTGACAAGGGTGCAACAGTGAGGCAACATGGCTGCATGTGACAGCGGGATGTGGAAGCCTGATTGGCACATGTGACATGGATGCCCATCGGAACACTGCGACAGTTGGCGGAGGTGTACACATGCATGCAAGTGTGGTGGTGTGCGTGCATGTGTAGTGCACTCCCTGTGTTGCATGTGATGTCTGGCTCACCTTTGCCTGCTCATGCTGTTGTATGTGTATGGATGGTGCTGGCAGTTGCGATGTGGCTGTGGTATGGCTCATGTGTGCAAGTTGAAATGACATGTGTTTTGCCGATTGTGATGCCATGTCTGAGGTTTGCCAATGCCACTCATGTGCAACTGTCATGTGTGTATGTGTCCATTGTACAGTGCCCTGATGCCTGTGTTTTATTTCTCCCTGTCTGCAGCGTCAACTGATGAAGAGGGCGGAGAAGGTGCCGTGGAGCACAGCGGCAGGGATCGCACCGCCAGCCGGAGACGCAAGGCCCGGCTCCCCTCCCAGGTTGTCATCTCGTCGGGGAGTGAGGAGTCTGGTGCTACATCCCAGGCCGCAGCTGCCGGGGGAGGTCCAAGAGGCTGAGGTCGGAGTTGGACTCCTCGGCAGCAGAAGGGGCAGCTGGGACCCCACAGGGCCCAACGGGGGAAGATGGCACGGAGTCATCCAGGTTGGTGGGGGTTTGGTGGAGGAGGAGGCCGTGCAAGCAACAGAGACGTGGTCTGGAGGTGGGGATTCCACTGGTGCTAGTGGTGCAGTGCAGGACCAGGGACAGGAGGCAGCACAGGTCGCCGCGTAGGTGCCTGTGTGCAATCATGTCCCTGATCCTGTCACTGCATCATCTTGCACCAGCAGGGATGCTTACGTCCAGACCCGTTTTCAGGCAGGGGATGAGCTAACGACAACTGGCCTTCCTCTGCCTGCGGACGTGGCTATCCGGGTCCGGGTTGAGCCTGTCCTGACTGGTGTGGCGTTGCGTCAACGGGCCATGCGAGGTGACCTGCAGTCTTTTCATGAGGAGACTGCACGTCATCTCGAATGGCTCGTTGACCGCGTCGGCCTACTTGGACAGGTCACCCAGGCCAGATTCCTCCATTTGATGGGGCTTGCTCAGACCCCCTCCTCAACTGAAACCCCTATGCGCCAGTCGTCCTCCGTGCCATCTTCCCACCCATCAGTCACCTGGGTGCCCTGTGGAGCTGCCTCTGACGGTGCGGCCAGGCTGGTGGAAGAGGCATCCCTGCCACAGTCGGGAGTCGGACGTCCAGCAGGGGTGGCCACATCAACGACTGCATCCCAGCCAGCGGAGGATGTGCAAGCAGCAGGAGGCAATGCACGGGCAGAGGCACAGCAGCAGCAGCAGCAACGTGGTGGGAGCCATAATGGCTCGGGGCCTTCGACATCGGAGGGGCAGGCATCGGCCGGAGGGCAGGAGGACCCAGGACGGGAAGTGTCTTCCGTGTGGCAGCGGTTGGGCCACGCCATAGATGCGGAGCGGCAGCGGGCAGAAGAGGCACGGCTCACGATGGTCAGGGCGGAGAACTCCATGCAGAGGGCCCTGAGGCGTGCCGAGTGCCTCGAGGCAATCCGCAGGGAGTTTGGGGGGAACATGTGGACGGCCCTGCGGACCCTCGGGCCATGGAGGAGGAGCGCCTCCGGGACATTGAGCAGGAGTTCGATGATGCCCTGGCCTGAAACATCCCGAAGTGAGCCGTCGGACTAGCCCGCTGCCCTTGTAAATAGTTATATAGTTAGTGTTAGGTTTTCTTTGGTTTAGCTTTTTTTTTGGACCTTTTGGACAATGGGCCACATTTTTGTATATAGTTATTTTTTTTAGGTAGTGTTATTAGATAGGTTACATTTCTTCGGTTGGGATCATAGACCCTGGATAGTTTATCTGTACATAGTTGACTTTTGGATTTTCAATTTTTATTATGATTTCGCCATGGAGCAATGGTTTTCGATTTTAATTTTGCATTGGATTTACTTTTGTGGACTGTGACTTTGGACACCTTTCCTTTGCATTATGATTTGTGGTTTAGCATTATTTCACGGACCTGCTGTATTTTTTTTTTAATTTCTATTATTGTTTGTTTATTTTTGATTCAATTTATGTTGCTTTTAATACATACTTTTTTCGTCAAAGTTCAATGTGTAGTATCATCTCATTGGTTTCATGCATATCATGATATGGGTTTTGACATTCACTGACACCCATTGGGTGTATGTGAGGGACATGTGTTCATTTCCAAACTTGCAATTGGGCTTCTGTCATGTTTTTGCCATTTCTAAGTGGGTGGATGCAATACTCGGGTGGGTGTTTGCCATTTGGAGGCTGACCATAAGGGCCAGGGATGTACATTGTGGTGAAATGTTGGCTGGGAGACATGAGTGGGGGTCTGGTGGAGGCTGCCCCTGCACAGCTGGGGGTGGGGGTGGTGGGAGACATGGGTGGGGGCCTGGTGGAGGCTGCCCCTGGTGGCTGGGGGGTGGGGGTGCAGGGAGACATGAGTGGGGGCCTGGTGGAGGCTGCCCCTGCACTGCTGGGGGGTGGGGGTGGTGGGAGACATGGGTGGGGGCCTGGTGGAGGCTGCCCCTGGTGGCTGGGGGGTGGGGGTGCAGGGAGACATGAGTGGGGGCCTGGTGGAGGCTGCCCTTGCACTGCTGGGGGTGGGGGTGGTGGGAGACATGGGTGGGGGCCTGGTGGAGGCTGGCCCTGGTGGCTGGGGGGTGGTGGGAGACATGAGTGGGGGCCTGGTGGAGGCTGCCCCTGCACTGCTGGGGGTGGGGTGGTGGTAGACATGAGTGGGAGCCTGGTGGAGGCTGCCCCTGGTGGCTGGGGGGTGGGGTGTTGGTAGACATGGGTGGGGGCCTGGTGGAGGCTGCCCCTGCACTGCTGGGGGGTGGGGGTGGTGGTAGACATGAGTGGGGGCCTGGTGGAGGGTGCCCCTGGTGGCTGGGGGGTGGGGGTGGTGGTAGACAGGAGTGGGGGCCTGGTGGAGGCTGCCCCTGCACTGCTGGGGGGTGGGGGTGGTGGTAGACATGAGTGGGGGCCTGGTGGAGGCTGCCCCTGCACTGCTGGGGGGTGGGGGTGGTGGTAGACATGAGTGGGGGCCTGGTGGAGGCTGCCCCTGAATTGCTGGGGGGTGGGGATGCAGGGGGACATGAGTGGGGGCATGGTGGAGGCTGCCCCTGCACTGCTGGGGGGTGGGGGTGGTGGTAGACATGGGTGGGGGCCTGGTGGAGGCTGCCCCTGGTGGCTGGTGGGTGGGGGTGGTGGACGACATGAGTGGGGTCCTGGTGGAGGCTGACCCTGCACTGCTGGGGGGTGGGGGTGGTGGGAGACATGGGTGGGGGCCTGGTGGAGCCTGACCCTGGTGGCTGGGGGGTGGGGGTGATGGGAGACAGGAGTGGGGGCCTGGTGGAGGCTGCTTCTGGTGGCTGGGGGGTGGGGGTGCAGGGAGACATGAGTGGGGGCCTGGTGGAGGCTGCCCCTGCACTGCTGGGGGGTGGGGGTGGTGGGAGACATGTGTGGGGGCCTGGTGGAGGCTGCCCCTGCACTGCTGGGGTGTGGGGGTGGTGGGAGACATGGGTGGGGGCCTGGTGGAGCCTGCCCCTGGTGGCTGGGGGGTGGGGTGATGGGAGACATGAGTGGGGGCCTGGTGGAGGCTGCCCCTGGTGGCTGGGGGGGTGGGGGTGCAGGGGGACATGAGTGGGGGCCTGGTGGAGGCTGCCCCTGCACTGCTGGGGGGTGGGGGTGGTGGGAGACATGAGTGGGGGCCTGGTGGAGGCTGCCCCTGCACTGCTGGGGGGTGGGGGTGCAGGGAGACATGATTGGGGGCCTGGTGGAGGCTGCCCCTGCACTGCTGGGGGTGGGGGTGCAGGGGGACATGAGTGGGGCCTGGTGGAGGCTGCCCCTGCACTGCTGGGGGGTGGGAGTGCAGGGAGACATGATTGGGGGCCTGGTGGAGGCTGCCCCTGCACTGCTGGGGGGTGGGGGTGGTGGGAGACATGAGTGGGGGCCTGGTGGAGGCTGCCCCTGCACTGCTGGGGGGTGGGGGTGGTGGGAGACATGAGTGGGGGCCTGGTGGAGGCTGCCCCTGCACTGCTGGGAGGTGGGGTGGTGGGTGACATGGGTGGGGGCCTGGTGGAGCCTGCCCCTGGTGGCTGGGGGGTGGGGGTGATGGGAGACATGAGTGGGGGCCTGGTGGAGGCTGCCCCTGGTGGCTGGGGGGTGGGGGTGCAGGGAGACATGAGTGGGGGCCTGGTGGAGGTGCCCCTGCACTGCTGGGGGTTGGGGGTGGTGGGAGACATGGGTGGGGGCCTGGTGGAGGCTGCCCCTGGTGGCTGGGGGGTGGGGGTGGTGGGAGACATGATGGGGGCCTGGTGGAGGCTGCCCCTGCACTGCTGGGGGTGGGGTGATGGGAGACATGAGTGGGGGCCTGGTGGAGGCTGCCTCTGGTGGCTGGGGGGTGGGGGTGATGGGAGACATGGGTGGGGGCCTGGTGCAGGCTGCCCCTGGTGGCTGGGGGGTGGGGGTGGTGGGAGACATGAGTGGGGGCCTGGTGGAGGCTGCCCCTGCACTGCTGGGGGGTGGGGGTGCAGGGAGACATGAGTGGGGGTCTGGTGGAGGCTGCCCCTGATGGCTGGGGGTGCAGGGGGCATGCGTTGGTGGGCAGTAGTGCAAGGTGACATGTGGGTTGGCTGGGGGGCATGGCCATGGTGGATGGGGTGCCTGCAGGACATGTGCAGGGTAGGCCCCTGTGGTGTGGGCCACCTGCAGGGGCCGTGGAGGGTGTAGAGGGAACACCTGGGAGGACCCACACGTGCAATTCACGTGTGGTGCTCCCTGCGCACCCCTGTAATACACGTACCCTGATGGAATCGCGTGTGATACTTCCCGCGCACCCCTGAAATACACGCACCCTGCTGATTTTGCGTGTGATACTTCCCGCGCACCCCTGAAATACACGTACCCTGCTGCTTTTGCGTGTGATACTTCCCGTGCACCCCTGGAATACACGTACCCTGCTGTTTTTGCGTGTGATACTTGCCGCTCACCCCTGGAATACACGTACCCTGATGGAATTGCGTGTGATACTTCCCACGCACCCCTGAGATACACGTACCCTGCTGCTTTTGCGTGTGATACTTCCCGCGCACCCCTGAAATACACGTACCCTGCTGTTTTTGCATGTGATACTTCCCGCACACCCCTGGAATACACGTACTCGGATGGAATCGCGTGTGATACTTCCCGCGCACCCCTGAGATACACATACCCTGCTGCTTTTGCGTGTGATACTTCTGCGCACCCCTGAAATACATGTACCCTGCTGCTTTTGCGTGTGATACTTCCCGCGCACCCCTGAAATACACGTACCCTGCTGCTTTTGCGTGTGTTACTTCCCACGCACCCCTGATGCACACGTACACAGGACAATCACGTGTGGAACTTCCCGCGAACCACTGAAATACACGTTCCCCGCTTGGCATTTGCTGTTTGCCAGCCCTGTGAACTGGTCCAGGGTTAGCGCAGCCCTTTGCGATTATTTGGGAATGTTGAAGGCTTTTCCTTGCGCGAGGGCGTTCTTGGGGGTGTAACTGGCGCTGCTGCAGGGTCGCTGCGCCACGCTGCGCCACGGCTGGTTTTGGATGCGAAAATCCATGAATACGCTGTGCGCGGAAATCGATTTTAGCGCACGCGGCTGGCGCAGACATTCGCACGGGCACGCTGTGCGCCAGCCACTTGCGCCACTTTTGTGCGAATTTCTATGAATTACCCTGTAAATGTGTTTTTACTACTCGATAGCCCCCATAGTTATCAGAGCAGCTGATTACCAAAGCACACACACAATTGAGAAAATGACGTGGCTCATATTACATGCACAGAATATCAGCACCTTAAATAGGCAGGCACTTTAAATAGGCGGGCACTTGTCAACCCTGAGCACCTGCACTGCTTTTATTTGAAAGACCCTTGAAAGACATAGTGCCTCGTTACTAGGGCGGTTTCTAGCCAACTTGGTGCCCAGGGCGAAACAATAAAATGCCCCCCCCACCCTCCCAGATTGGGACACGGCACTCTTAAAGTTCACCACTTTGTCACGTGACAAAACCTTCCTCGTTATCAATAAATCATTGCTAAACAAATAAAGCTGGTTTCATTACATTGTAATTCAAGTGCTTTACAGAAGAAATCTAAGGTGAAAACACAGCTGTTGCTGCCCAAGTACATGGTTATTCTTTCACCTGCTCTGACGGAAGGTCTTGCCTAAATACAGCTTCAAACTGCCCGTACTGACACACTGTGGTGTGATCAGCCTGCTCAGGTCTGAGGGCCCATGGACCAGGTGCTCTCTTCGAACCATCTCACTTGTATTTCGCATGGGGTAACACTAGACTAACCATATGAATTACTTTCTGATAGAAGGTTATCATTTCAAGGTGGACAGTCTGGTGTACTCCTATTGTACTATCTCAAAATAACCCGATTAGAAAGAGAAAGGGGATAAAAAGCATCAATGAGTGTTCCTGTCTGCTTTGCATTAAGTCATAGAATATTTTGGGAATATAACAATGATCAGAGTGTGAATCAGTAAATACATAACAGACACATGGCTTGGTGCTCACATCACTGTTCTCAATACTCACCCTAACATTAAAATGTCTGTAACCATGAACCACATATCCTCAGTCAGACATTTTAAGGTATTGGATTTGAGGATAAAATGGCTTCAACATCATCCACTCAAATGAGCTATAAGGGTCCTTTCACTTCTTGTTTCTGGAGAATTTTAGAAGAGATGGGGCTAGGCCTCAGTCGGAGCATGCACAGTCGCCAATACAGAAATATCTTCAGGGAATTATATCTTTAGAAAGGAACGGATACCCTACAAGAGACACCCAATAAAGAGGGCAATAATTTACCGAAAGGATTGCATTTCTTACAAATGTTAGCCTGAACAGTAAAAAGCTGATGGAGCATTTTAAACAAAACCAGCTTCTGATACGTGATATAGGGTCCACAGTTCGTCAGCCACTACCTCCTCACCATTGTGCAGGCCTCAAAAAAGAGGAGGCCAATGCTTTATCTAACAGAGCTGGCATTAGCATCTCTTGTTAGTGCTGGCCTTCAACTAGTGAAGGTCATTTTGTGGTGGTGTAAAAAGGGAGTTTGGCCTAGCGGAGGTACAATTTGAGGGAACTTCTTTGATTGCTTTATGTGTTTCAGTGCAGGGACAGTATGGCACACTCATTAGAGCCGCATACACAAACAATTCCAGTGCGCTATTGTATGGACATGGGACACCTCATACAAAGAGTCATATGTGCTGTTATGTAGAGGAGCAGCATATACAAACAGGGTAGTGACATGGACAGCGCACAAATCATTGCCGCACACATATCACTGCATTGTTTTGCCATTAACTACTGTTTGCACGGTGACACAATGAATCCTGCTTTCCTAACCAAGGTGCAAAGTCACATTGATTATATTGATATTTTATTTCTATTGCGCTCGTACACAAGTGTTTCAGAGCACGACAAGGCAAGGGAGGGGATCAGGGGGGAACAAAACAGCAATCTTACTAGGCCCAGTGACATTGAGAACGCGCATGTGCATGGGAGAGGGGGGGGGGGAGTGCATGAAAGGGGGAGAAGTGGAAAGTGCGCAGCAAAGGAGAAACAGACAAATACTAATAAATAAATAAACAATAAAGGCAACAAACAGTGGTAGTGCAGTCAGCAATTGGCAAGTATTGGGTTTAAGGCAGCAGACAGGGTAGGTCTGATAAGTGCAGGAAGAAAAAAGGGGGGGCTTTATGGGTACAGATACAGACCCTAGTGCAAGGGGTGGCCCGGAGACAGTGCAGGAGGGTGGCAGGGTGAGCAAGTACCTGGGCCCGGAGGACAGAGGGTGGCCAGGTGCATGGTGCCAAGAGAGAACAGATCAGCAGGGAAGAGGGGGAGCGAAGGCAGAAGCAAAGAGGAAGGTCTTGAGGTGCTTCCGGAACCAGAGATGGTTCTCCTCCAGTTTCAGAGTGGCAGGGAGGCTGTTCCAGTGGGAAGCCCCAGCCGAGGACAGAGATCTACCCCCAGCCCGTTTCTTTGAAAAACGACTGCCCTGAGGGAGTTAGAGGTAGAGGAGTGAAGAGCTTGAGAAGGGAGGTATTTGCGGATGGATAGCTGAAGGTATTTTGGACCCAGGCCGCAGAAAGCCTTGTGGACAATGCAGAGGGTTTTGAATTTAATCCTTGCACCCACTGGGAGCAAATGGAGAGATTTCAGAGCTTGTGAGATACGATCCCAGGGCTTGAGGCCAAGGACAAATCTTGCAGTCCTGTTCTGGATCCATCTGGAGCCATTTGACAGTGGTTGGCATGTTAAGAAAATGAAAAGTTCTTTGATGCAAAGGGGATGCATCAAGCCCATGTCCCAAAGCAGCCAACAGACAACTTAGGCAGGAAAATGACAGCCTACCCAGGCATGTGCCATAGGTAACACAAAATGAAAATACAACAAAATAGTTTTGACTTGTGAAATAAAAAGACATTAACATAAAAACATAGCTTCAAACTTTTTCTTTGTGGCACGTTAATTCTCTTGGAAGAATGCATAGATTTGGTAATCTAGCTGGTGCTTTATGCTGACCTTCAGAATACAAATGCCCCTTCAGTTCTTATCCCTGTGGTGCAAAAGCAATGGCTTGTTTAATGAGCCGAATTGCCCCCACTTTAAAGGCTCTATCAACACAAATAGCATACGCTGGACACCAAGGGGGCACACTGGGAGGGGAGGGAGTGTGTCTCCAGAGAATCTCTGAGATTCCGTTTGCAATATGCATACCTTTATTTGAAATAAAGAAATTCTTTAATGTTTAGCGGCGGTAAACTCAGCGACAGCTATCTGGTTCAGACCCTTCCTGTGCCCCCTCCTGAGTGCCTTAAGTTTTGCTCCCTGGGCAATCACCCCCTGCGCCTGCCCCAGGAAACGGGGCTGTTCATTACAAGTTTGGCTTTGCAGGTAAAAAGTGGCAGTAATTCTGTTACCGCCACTTTTTTGGCAGTAACAGAATTACCACAGTTCTTCCCACAACAACTGTAAAAATCCAGTGTAACAAAGACATAACTATGAACATCTATGACTGTAAAAACACAGCCAAAACTATGAACATCAACGACGGTAAACAGCCAGCGTAACACAGACAAAACCATGAACATCAACAACTGTAAGAATCCAGCATAACCCAGCCAAAACTATGAACATCAATGAATGTAAAACTCCAGCATAACACAGCAAAATCTATGAACATCAATGACTGTAAAAATCCAGCATAGTACAGCCAAAACTATGAACATCAATGACTGTCAAAATCCAGCGTAACACAGTCAAAACTATGAACATTAACGACTGTAATAATCCAGCGTAACACAGCCAAAACCATGATCATCAATGACTGTAAAAACCCTGCATAATACAGCCAAAACTATGAGCATCGACAACTGTAAAATTCCAGCATAACACAGCCAAAGCTATGAACATCAACAACTGTACAAATCCAGCGTAACACAGCCAAAACTATGAACATCAACAACTGTAAAATTCCAGTCTAACGCTGCCAAAACTATGAACATCAAACATGTGGGAGGGTTCACAGTTCTGAATAACTGTCCTGCTTCGTATTTAATGACCACAACCTTGTGCAGTGCGACCCCACCCAGATCCTATTTAGCTCCCCCTCCCACACTACGAGCTGTTAGAGGCTAACGTATTCCGATCCATGCCAGAAAGGCAACAACCAACCACAAGCTCAAAACCCAGAAAAGATGATATTAATTTATTGGCAGAATGTGTTGATCTTAATCTTACAACATAACTCCCCCACAAAGCTGAAAAAAAGAAACACCTCTAGTTACATAGAAACAATGTGACAACTGCATGAGAATCAACAATTGAGACCAGATGATCTACAATCCAAATAACAGAAGGCAGGGAAACAGCTGGCTTCTGTTGGGGGATGAGAACAAAAAGGATGAGCGGGCTACTAGTAGTTTTTACCCACACCAGTCAGCCCCCTGCCACCTTCCCTCACAGTGCTGCATCAACTTTGGGACACCCAAGCACTGCTGGTTGCTATCTTCATGACAGATAAAAGGGAATCACTTGGGGGTTCACTCCAGCTGTGAGCACTTACCAGGAAATGCAAGCTTGTGCTTTGGTGATCCCTCAGCGCTGCCTAATGGCTATGCCCCCAATTTGGATATCACACTTCTATTCTCTAAAGTCAAACGTACACCTCTCCAATATTAGATATTAAGGTATTGGCACTTCTATAACACATCTTCTATTAGGATGTAGTTCGGACAACCATTCCCAGCTCTGAGTTTAGGGTATGAGACGGCTTTGCCTTTCAGGTTTATTGGCCATGGTTTTAACATGACCTTGCCCACTGTGCCTTCCTCCTATTCTTCTGCACAGACTCCCTTGCCCACTGTGCCTTCCTCTTCTTCCTCAGAACAGGCTCCCTTGCCCACCGTGCCTCCCTCCTCCTCTGCACAGGCGCCTGTGCCTTGCTGTACTGTCCAGGCTCCCTTGTCAGCCTTGGTTCCTCCGCCATCCTCTACTATCCCTCTGACCCTTTTACCACCCTCGTGTGGGACCACTGTCCCTTGTGCCCCCCCTCCCGTGGAAGACCTTTAAAGATGACAAGCTGCTCCACATTGCCACCCTTAACACTCGCTCTGCTTTAAAATACTCGTCTGACATCTGCATCCTTCTCGAACTCATGGATCTTGATGTGCTTGCCATCACTGAGACATGGTTCAAGGATAGCTCCTTCACAAGCTTTGACACTCTCCTCCCTGAAGGCTAAAAACATCCTTTCTGCACCCAGGCCAAAGAAGACAGGTGGTGGTGTAGCTCTGATCTTCCCAGAATGGATACCTATGTCAATTATCCCCACTCAGGCCTACTCCTCCTTGGAGTGGCTCGACTGCAGGCTCCCACTCTCTCCCAAATCTTCTCTCCTTATGGCCACCTTCTATCAGCCTCCTAGACAGCCCACTCTCTTCCTTCCGGAATGGGCTGACCTGGCCTCCGCCCTCCTCTCCTTCTCATCTCAACTCCTCCTGCTGGGTGCCCTCAACATCCATCTGGACTCTCCTGACTCCTCAGGACCTTTCTGCAACCTATGTAACTCTCTCTCTATCCTACCCTCTGGCTCCACTCACACCGCGGGCCACACACTGAATGCTCTCATCTCCACTGACATCCCACTCTCTATCCCTCTCACTACCTCTCTCTCTTGGACCGACCACTCTCTTCTATCAACACACCTGTAGCTTACCTCTCGTCTTGCAGCAACATTCGGCTTCAAAGTCACCAGATACATGAAAAAAGTGACAGTGGCTGCCTTTGCCTCCACCTACTCTCCTCCTCCCATTCCGGCAGCTAACTCCCACCCTGACACAGCCCTCACTTACCGTAATCTCTCTTTCTCCAACACTCTAGATACTATTGCCCCTGTCAAGAGGGTCCGACTGAAGCCTTCCAAAAAGTGCAACTCTTGGTATGACTCCGATCTGGCTGCCCTTAAATGCAAGCGTAGGGCAGCTGAGCAGAAATGGAACTCGTCGAGTGGACCATCTGACAAACTAGCCTGCCGCCTCCTTCAAAAGCAATATCAACTCTGCATCCACACCAAGAAAAGAGTTGTTATTCAAGCCCGCATCTCTGCGGCATCAAACAACACGGCTAAATTCTTCAAAGCCTGCAAGGAACTGGCCAATCCTGCAGCAGCCTCTTCTTCTGTTACACCCTCCCATGACCTCTGCTCTGCCCTGGAAGCACACTTCACCACCAAAATCCAAGACATCCTTTCCTCCCTTCCCCCACATCACAGCACACACCAACCCAATGCCTCCTTTAGCCCCACCTCCACTCATTGCGTTATTACCAGTATCATACTCACCTCCTTAATACAATTGTCAGAAGCGAGTATGGAAAATCTAGGACCAATCCCATATATGCTCTGCCTAGCCTCCGACAATTGTATAGAGGTGGTGAGTATGATACTGGTAACAACGCGAAAAGTTACTGTACTTACATTGATTGTATTTATACATTAATTAAGATGACATCTAGATACTAAGAAAGTAATGAGTGTACTTTTGTATGTTTTTTAGATTATGTTGCTCACCCCATCTTCCTGAGAGGCAACATACAGTTGATAGTTGACCTCTGTCCTGATGAAGGTTGGCAGAATTTAAGGGCAATATATGTGACACCCTACTCAATATCAACCGAAGCACGTGTCGACTGTTAGATCTCCTGTAACAGATGCAGAGAGACACCCCTGTGAAATAGAAAGTGTTTAAGCATAATATTTGCATTGTTTTGTATGACATGTTGACATTGTTTATGACACCATCTTTTAACACAGTAGAGTTTGTGTGTGTGAAGTGTGTGAAAGGGTATGAATGATGGGCTAAAGGCTATGAGCTTCTTTTAGATATGAACTTTGTTATATAATGATATGTGACAAATTAAAAACATTCTCTGTGAAATAAAGAAACAGAATTGAGAGTATATTGTCATCTTTTATCTATTGGTCCACTTTTTATTACATTGGTATACTCACCTGGAGGACCATAGATTTCTATCAGGTACCCTTTAATTGATCTTAAGCAAAAACAGTCAAGCCTAGGCGCTTTAACACTACTGCGGTGCTGGTTTGGCATAATATACAATCTTTGTACCATAAATGGGTAAAACAGGGTATCTGTAGAACTTATCAAATTTAAAATAACAAATGGAGAAATGACCAAATTGTTTAACCAATTTTTATTGAAATTTGGGAACATTTTACTAAAATATAGGTGTGGGGTGGGGTAGGAGTAATAGTTATGGTAGGGGGAAGGGGGTCTCCCACCTAATTATAAACACACAAAAATGTGATAATTTCTCCATTCGATCTTTAAATGGTCATCTTTAAAACAGCATGGACAAATCTAATGATTTTTCAGGGAGTTGTGCACATGGCAACAAATTCATAACCCCTCCTAAATGTTTTCATGAAAAGGGATGCAAGGTCTGCAAGTGGCACAAATCACAATTTCTCTTGTCTTTCCATATTGGAGCACATTCACTTGTGTTGGGGCCCATGCCCTCCATTTTGGCTTGTTGGCTGGCTGGCTGGAGAGTCCCCAGTGATTATCGCAACATGGATTGGTTTTCAAATGGTTTGCTTGCAACCTGTAATATATTGTTCTATATATTAACACTAATGCTAGTGCTACACTACATTATCTTCATGCACCGAAGTGCGAGGACCCTCATCTCTCCTCTCCTGCCATCCCGACAGCACACATGGAGGTCGCGCAGGGTCACTTTTGCCACTGCATGTGGTAGGAGTACCACGCTGAGGAATTCTACACTGGCTTGAGCATCGCCAAAAAAAAAAATATGTAAAGGAAATGTAGTTTTAAATTTGGCTAAAATGTCTTGTTAATTTGCATCTCCCACAGCGCTGCCTGACATTTGTCTGCCTGTCCGCACTAATTGAATCTTGCAGCAATTAGTGAGGTGATCCTTGTTGTTGGCTGCCTTTTCAGCCACCCTCGTGGCACTTTCAACATGGCCACCGATGTCTCTTTGTTCACCTGATGGTGTTCTGACTTCCTATGGCATCCCCATTGGCATGTGTGCTTTTCTTGCCCAACATGAGACCGGCAGGCTTTAGACCGCCCCCCTCACTAAGGCCCACAATGAAGGCTGCTGTCTGCTCCCTGTCTGCTACGAGAAAACTACTTGGGTTTTATTTTCTACACCCTAGCACCTGAGCTTCCATGATGCTGCTACATCACCTTCAAAGAAATCCAGACTACCATGACATTCACACCTCCTTAACTGTGGGTTAGTTCACTCCTTCTGGATTCACTCTTATCCTCTTTTGACTTATGTCCTTTTCTGCTTTTTATCCATTGTTTATGGTCTCAAATGTATTACGTTTCTGCACCCACCATTAGCATCCGGAACCGACTGTAATCAAATTTAACTGTGCCTTGCATTTTTCTTGAAAGTCAAATTTAGCTGTGCTTTTTGCATTTTTGCTTTAGGTTTAATCTAGCTGTGTTCTTGTGAAGACTTGATGTGCTCTTTGCTTGAATTGAATATTTCTCTGTAATCAGCTCTACTCACCCATAGCGCTTTCTGTTTCTCCTATCTTCTCCAACTGCTTCTCCATCAACTATCCTTCCCTTCTCACTAAGTCTGTTAGGAAGAGGTTTAAAAAAGGATATCTTGGCCCCCAACCCTGATCTCCCCATTGCTGATACCTTTTCCAGCACTTCCTCCAGGAATACCCTCACTGACATCCTCTTTGCCATTCCTTCGCCAGATCTATGGACTCTTCATATGATCTTTATGCTTTGTCTTCTCTCCTCCTCTCTCATTAATGGGGGAACCCACTAGGAAGCCCTTATGGTCCCCTTTTACCCCTCTAAGGTCATCATTAATGTCTACCTAAATGGCACTTTCATGGTGCAAGGCCCTCAGGCCAATATTCTCCTTTTTTGATAAGCACTTCTCTTGCCTCATCAGTTTCCTTTCATCTCCTGCTGTCCCCTTCTCCCTCCCTTTAGCTGTCTTGCCCTCTCTTTCCTCCTCTTCTGCCCCACCTCAGGCTCACTCTTCATCTTCGCAGGGCGTACCTCTTATTTGTACCCCTGCTTGGAAGACCTTTTAGGCTGGCATTTTTCTTCATCTTGGCACTCTCAATACTCACTCTGCTGTCAAACGCTCCTCTGACATCTGCCAACTCCTGGAAGAACTTGACCTTGATGTCCTTGGTTTTACTGAGACATGGTTCATGGCCAGCTCTGTCACAAGCTTTGACACTCTCCTCCCTGATGGCTACAAGATCCTCTCTGTACCCAGATCCACCCTTATCTTTCTTGGGTGGATTTCTGCCTCTATCATTCCCACGCAGACATACTCTTCTTTCGAATGCCTTGTCTGCAGGATTTCTCTCTTACCGTGGCTACTCTCTACCGGCCCCTTGGTCAGATAACCTCATTTCTCTCTGAGTGGGCAAACCTCTTCACCTCCCTCCTGGTCTCAACCACTCAACTCCTCCTTCTTGGTGACCTAAATATCCATCTAGACTCTCCCTGTTCCTCCTCTGTACTCTTTTGTGACCACTTTGATTCCCTCTCCCTTTCTATCCTCCCCTCTGGCCTTACTCACTCTTCAGGACACACACTTGATGTCTTGATCTCCTCTGACCTCCCCCTCTCCATCCCTATGACCACCCCTCTCTACTGGAGCAATCACTCTCTCCTCTCCTCCCATCTCTCCGTCTCTACCCCCCAGGCCAAGCCAACCCCAACACTGCAACCTACATTCTCAGACATCCTTCTCGGACATCCGGCCCATGAAGCGTGTGTCATTTGAGGCTTTCGCCACCACCTTCCCTCCCCCCTCCATCTCTGGCTGACTCACATCCTGACACAGCCCTGTCTATGCTCTACTCTTCCATTTCCGTACTCTTGATGATCGTGCCCCTGTCATGAGGATCCGTTTGAAGCCCAAAGCCATGTGGAATTCCGGGTACGACTCTGATCTAGCTACAATTAAACATATATGTAGGGTGTCTGAGAGGTAATGGAGGGCGTCTTGTTCATCCTGTGACAATCTGGCCTGTTGCCTGCCCCAAAGGCAGTACTGACTCTCTGTCCACACTTAGAAGAGAGCCCACATCCAAGCCTATGTCTCAGCGGCATCTAACAACAAACTCTTTAAAATCTGCAAGGAGCTAGCCAACCCTGCTGCAGTCTCTACCTCTCCTGTCAACTCCCAGGACCTTTGCACGGCTCTTGCCTCTCACTTCTTCTCAAAAACCCAGGATATCCTGTCCACACTCTCGTCCCCTCCCTTCTTCTCCCCTCTCCTTCTTTGAACTCCCCTGACAAGGTCTCTAGAAAAGTTTGTTCTATGAAAGCCTTGTCAAAACAGGTTCCTACCTGTTCCTCCAAAACCATCAAGGACCACATTGACACCCTTGCTCCTGCCCTGGCTTATTTCTGCAACCACTCCTTCGCCTTAGGAACCTTTCCCTCCCCTCTGAAGCACTCTCTTGTGCACCCTCTTCTCAAGAAACCCACAGATGGCCCTTCTTGCCCGGCTAAGTATCACCCAATCTCCATCACTCCTCTTCTGGGCAAACTCCTGGAAAAGCTGGCAATCTCTCAGATTAAACTTCACTCTGATTCTGTTGGCTGTCTTCACAACCATCAGTCTGGCTTTAGAGCTGCCAGAAGCACAGAAACTGCTCTACTAAACATCCGTGAAGATTTGCTCTCCAACCTTGACTCTAATATCCCTCTATTCTCATCCTACTTGATCTCTCTTCTGCCTTCGACACGGTCAACCATAAATCCTGCTCAACTGTCTCCATGACAACCTGGGTATCACCGATCAGGCTCTGGCCTGGCTATCCTCTTTCCTCTCTGAATAACCCTTCGAACTTGGGTCCTTTCTTTCATATATCTCCCTTTCTACTTGGGGTGTTCCCTAGCGGTCTAACCTCTCACAATGGCTTTTCAACCAATACCTGGCAACTCTCGCTCACCGCATTGCCATTTTCTGCTCCAATTTTGAGTGCTATGATTATGACACTCAACTCATCTTCAGGCTACCCTCGGCCATCTCTTCTACTTCTCTCATCTCAGATTGCCTATCTGTCATTCAGGATTGGTGTGCCGCTAACAATCTCTGCCTGAATGCCAGCAAGATGGAGATCCTCCTCATCTGCACACCTTCACCCTCCTTTCCTTTCACTCTCTGGCCAGCCTTGCTTGGCCCCCCTCGTAACCCCACCTGCGGGGCTAAGAACCTTGTGGTCATCTTTGACTCCATGCTTTCCTTTTCTGCCCATATCTCTGTTATCTCTAAAAAGTCAATCTTCCCATTGCACCTCCTCAGTGGTATTCTGCCTTTCCTCCCCCCAGAAGCTCACTGTCTCTTGAGCCCTGGTTCTCTCTAGGTTGGATTATTGCAATAGCCTCTTTCTAAATCTGCCTGCTTCTATTCTTAGCCCTTTGCAACTTATCCAGAACAGAACTGCGAGACTTGTCCTTGGCCGCAAGCCCTGGGATCGTATCTCTCCAGCCCTGAAATTTCTCTACTGGCTCCAAGTGGATGCATTGATTAAGTTCAAGACCCTATGCATTATCCACATGGCTTTCTGGGGCCTGGGTCCAAAATACCTTCAGCTGTCCCACCGCAAAAATCTTCCCTCCCGAGCTCTTCGCTCCTCCACCTCTAACTCCCTCAGGGTCAGTTGTTTTTCAAAGAAACGAGCTGGGGGTAGATCTCTGTCTTTGTCTGGGGCTTCCCTCTTCAACAGCCTCCCTGCCACTCTGAAACTTGAGGAGAACCACCTCCAGTTCCGGAAGCACCACAAGACCTTCCTCTTTGCTTCTGCCTCCTCTCCTCCTCTCCCATGCTGATCTGCTCTGTCTTGACATCGTGCACCTGGTCACCCGCTGACCTTTGGGCCCAGGTAACTGCTCACCCTTCCACCCATCTGCACTGTCTCCTGGCAATCAGTTGGACTAGGATATGTATCTGTAACCCTACAGTCCCCCCCTCTTTTTCTCTGCACTTATCAGACACAGCCTGTCTGTTGCCTTAAACCTAGCACTTGCAGGCTGCACTACCACTGTTGTTTTTTTGTTATTTATTCATATTTTATTTATTTATTTATTTGGATTCCTTTTGCTCAGCACTTTACACTTCTCACCCCCCATGCACTTTTCTCTTTCCCTCTCCCATGCACTGGCGCGTTCTCAATGTCACGGGGCCTAGTAAGATCGTTGTTGTGTTCTACCTTGTCCCCCTTCCTTGTCCCGTCGCGCTCTAAAACACTTGTGTACGAGCACGATACAAATAAAATATCAGTATCAATATTGATTATAAAATAATTCTACTGCATTAACTTGTTCAACAGTGAAACACTAAATGCAATAAAATCATTTCTACTGCCTTAACACAATGTTGCAGACAGGTGGACATGCACTGAAAGCATCTTCAACATATCTAACAAATGTGCAAGTAATTTCCATGGGACTGCTTGTTATTCAGCGTGCATGTGTTCTGCGTGTAAAGGATAGCAAAGCTCTCAAGCCCAGGGATAGTATCTCTCCAGGACTGAAATCTCTGCATTGGCTCCCCGTGGCTGCAAGGATTATGTTCAAGACCCTCTGCATTGTCCAAAAGGCCTTCTGGGGCCTGGGGCTGCAATACCTTCAACTCTCTCTTCCTAAATACCTTCCTTCTTGGGCTCTCCGCTCATTTGCCTCCAACTCCCTCAGGGTCAGCCGCTTCTCCAAGCAACGAGTTGGTGGTCGAACTCTCTCTTCGGCAGGTGCCTCCCTCTGGAACAGCCTTCCTGCCTCCCTGAAACTTGAGGAGAACCATCTCCGGTTCCGGAAACACCTCAAAACCTTCCTCTTTGCTTCTGCTTTCTCTGCCTCTCTCCCCTGTTGAAACCGCCAGCCGAACCTGTACTGGTTACCTGGCCACCCTTCTGACCTTGGGGCCAGGTCCTACCCTTTGCACTCCTGCCCTGCCTCCCTGGAAACCCCCGCACTTAGGGACTGTTTTTCTGTATCCCTTCAGTCCCCCCCACCAGCACCTCTGCTCTACCCTGCACTTGCCACCATCTAGCCGTTTACCTATCGTATTTATTCCTCTATCCCATGTACTGCACTTCCCCCTCTCCCTTCCCCCAGGCCCTTTTCCCTTCTCCCTACCCTTGTGCAATCTGAATGACACTTGGCCTAGTAGGATTGTTTGTCTGTCTTTCCACTGTTTTTTTTCACTTCCCTGCCTCGTCGCGCCTTGAAACACTGTATAGGTGTGTTATAAATACCATATCATATCATATCATATCAATTGTTGACAGTTCCCCTTGGGGCTGATAGACTAGTTTTTAATAACCTACAAACCTTTTTGTTTTATTAACATGTTTATTAATTTTACACACATAAGAAAGAAAACACGAACATTAAGAGCAATGCAATTAAATTCATCACAATCAGTATCTCATCAACCTCCACCCCATTTTAAAGGTGAAACTTACCAAGTCTTCACAGAAATTGAACAGAAAACAATAAAGAGACTTCAGTATCACAACTCTAAAAACCGACCCCACATTTGATCAAACAGATTCATCTTCTTATCTCTGTGAAGAATTATTCTCCCAAATCTGGACACTTGTTTCAAATCCTCCAACCATTCAGAAAACATTGGTCTCTCTACACATTTCCATTTCCTCAAAATGACTTTTTTTGCGGAATTTGCTGCCTTGAAAAACCAACACCTCTGTGGGTAAGTAAGTTATTCCACCATGTCATCCTGACCCAAGATAATGGTATCGTAGTCAAAATCATCATGTAACAGTAGGATCTCATTAATCCTCATAGTGACCTTCCTCTGGAACGACCTTAATTCGTAACACTCCCAGATCATATGTTCAAATAATCCAACTGCATGTTTATACCTCCAACATGCATCCGAATCCGTCATGCCTCTTGCATGTAGTCTCTGGGGTGTCCAAAAAACTCTGTTTAGAATTTTATTTTGATGACTTTGTTCTCCCAGATTTAATGATGTCAGAGCCACTGTTTTGCATATATTCCTCCATCTGTCCTCAGACATCTCTGATCCAATTATCTCTGACCATTTTGATATCAAGTCTTTATTAGGTTCACAGTGTTGGTTTAGATTTGTATACACTTTAGACACCATGCCTCCTTCAGATTTGTACTCTGATAACCAGACCTGCCAACAGTTGCCTCCATCTGCAGATTCATTATGTAGAACTTTCTTCAGCTTCCTATACTCTCCCATAGTGCAATTGTTGAGGTCTTTCATTTGTGCAAGCCTTTTGAAACTAATCCATTTTCCATCTTCAACAAGATCCTCCAACCACTGTACTCCACCCAGCAACCAGATTGGCCAAAAAAGAGGCTTCCCATTGAACTTTATATCCGGATTCAACCAGATTGGGATAAAACTATTGTCAGAAATCACTTTTTTAGACTTCTTCCAAAGGTCTTTCCAACATGATCTTAAAAATTCAGTTGGCAGAAATTACTTATCTCCAGACCCATCTACTGTAGACAAAATTGCTCTGGGTGAGAGTGGAGATGATCGACTTGACTCTGCCAATGTCCAGACATCTGTTGAGTTTTCATTGAAAGGAACCAAATGTCTAGCTCCAAATGCCAAGTGATAATTTTCAAAGTCTGGAACCCATAGACCACCAGAGTCCTGGGACAATTCCAATTTTCAAAGTTTCAAACGAGGCTGTTTATTCTCCCATACAAAGTACTGGATCAGATTCTCAATTTTCTTCAGAAAGAACTTCTTTATACGTATCATACTGAGCACATAATTAATGCGTGGTGTTGTCATCATTTTAATTGCATGTACTCTCCCCCACAGACTCAAACGCAGCTCATTCCACCTTTTCAAATCCGACTCCAAGGATTGGACTACCTGAGTCAGATTGACAGCAATCATATTATACACATCCTTAGTTAGCCAAATTCCAAGATATCACACCTTAAACCCACAGAATGAGGCAGGGTCGCGGAAAGCATTCAGTGTAGCTGTCACATAGTCACTGACAGAGCAATGATGTCTGTTGCTGGACACTACACTGAATGGTTAGTATAATGTATTTAAACGAGTCATCTGTGCTACTAATTGAGCAGTCACCTACATTTATTTTTAAATTTAAGTATTCATAGTTACATATAAACCTTTTAAATACCATTCGCGTGCAATTCAACAATCTTTATTTTCATGTTTGTTCGGACTGCAGTATGCAGAAGAGTCATTCACCCCACAGTGCTTGGAGGCAATGCCAGTAGGCACTGTGCAATTATAAAGAAGGGACCTCCCACCAGCTTTCCCTGGCACACCTTGTAGCAGCTGAGATTGAGAGCTCAAGGTCTACTCATAGACCTTGAACAAGCATGCAAGACCATACAGAGCAACAGAGGTTTGAATCCTGGATCTGTGCTTAAAAACCAAACCCAGGTATGGTATTAGGCGTGTTCTAAAAAACCAATTAAATAAATAAATAAAAAGTACTGACACAAGTACTGGGTAACCCCAAGTCACTTGAACTAATGGGCAGTACATACAGAGATTTGAAGAAAGTGTACCCTTTGCATACATGTTGAAGGTAAAGGGTAAAGAGACTACAGATAAGATATAGGGTGAATATAGAAAGTCGTGGAGTCCTTTTCACACATTAACCAACTGGCTCCGGTTCTCTCTGATGCCAGTGCCAGTGACTAGCTGTTACCCCAATATGTCCATTCAGGAGTTGCACAGGAGTTGGACACATCACACAGTCACTCAAAACACACAATCCTGGATATGTGCTTGTTTGCCATTGACAAACTCAAACCGTTACCGGGGGTCTTTCATTTGTGTGGGCTCACGCCTTCATTGCCACAGTGATCAATACATGGCTCCTGGCGGGGGCCAGGCCCATAGCAACTCAAATAAGTTCTGTGCAATTTAGTTAGTGCAGGCTCTACTGTCTACTGTTGCTTATACGTACAATGCCTGCAACTCTTCATACAGGTACGACACAGGGACAGCAGCAAAGCTCTCCTGAGCACAGCTCTTGGTGCAGGGGGCTGCCCTGTGCTTGCTGTGTCAAAGGAAAAGAGAACTGTGAAGGCCCTGTACATGGTCACAGTAAATAATGCTGGTGAGTGGAAACATTTGGCTGAAGTATGCTGACCCAAGAGGTCTTGGAATAACATAGTCCATCAGAGCTTCAACCAGGGGTGTTGCTAGGTCTGGAAAAGATCTGGGGTTATGCTAATTTCGGGACTTTCAGGACTCGGGGCTAGCTAGCCTTTCGGTTGTAGCTCATGAGCTTCTATCCGGGGCTACAACCAAAAGACCTGGGCTATAGCCCCCTAAAATCCTCCCCCAGAAACACCTCTTGCTTCAACGCAATTCCTCTATGTGTGGGTGCTTCTTCAATATCCGGGACTCATCTCCAAAACTGTAACATTGCATGGGCCAAAAGGTATGATTGCAGACCCGATAGATTATAAGTACAGGTGTGTGTTGAGAGGTTCCATGTAATAATGCCCCGCAAACATGTCTCCTGACAAAATAATCACTGGTTTTTGCAGAGACATTCTTACATTGAACATGCGGGGGACACCCCCGCAACCCCTGAATATCTATATATATTTTTTTTACAAGGGGAGCAGGGGATATCCCTGCAACCTGTCTCCATACATAATGTCACCATATATGATGTCGCCATTGGCTTTTCCTGGCGATATTATGTATGGGGACATCATGTTTGGGGACATTATGTATGGGACATTATTACCTAATATCGTGTTGATAGTGGTCTTGACTCTAAATTGCAGGGATTCACCCATTCCATCATTTGGCAGTCACCCATTCAGAGGGTCCCACTGCATTTAAAACTTCTCGTGCCTCTCGCTATGCTTTCACTCGAGTGTGAATGCAAGGTTTTTTGCGGACACCCTAACTCTCCACAGCAGGCAGAGGCAATGGCCATTGATGGTCACATCTGTATCACACTCTCACAGGGAACAATATTAGGCTGTTGGAGTCTGTACTGGATTTACAAAGGGATTCATTGCCAAGTTACAGCTGGAAGACTCCCCTGGGGGTACATATACACATGTTGAACAAGGCAAAGAGTACCTTTTTGGGCAGCCAAACCATGTAATATTTAACAGCCCGCAGGTGAATCTTCAAAGTTGTGTTGCTGAGGAGGCAATCAACAAGGACACATTGAAGAAAAATTTGTTTAAAGCAGGGTTGTCCAACTCAAGTGCCCGAGGGCTGGAATCCTGACGGGTTTTCAGATATCCTTCATGAATATTCATTAGGAGAAATGTGCATGGATTTAGAATCAGTGTGAATGCAAATTTATCTCATGAATATTAATGAGGGGCGTCCTGAAAATCGGCCCTCGAGGTCTGGAGTTGGACAACGCTGGCGGGTAAGATAAAAGATGAAGTAGTGTGGCCTCATGCCAGAGGTCTAAAGTAGCACTGCGGGTTCGTTTGGGAGTGGGCGACCTTGGGATACTTGGCGGTTGTTGTCACCCTTGGAAACGAGAATAGGAGCAATGCAGTCTATGTAAGAGAAAGTAAGGAAGGTGCATACATGCTTGTGCTCAAGGTGTCATGTCCTGTGACACTACACTGTGTGGCGTTGCTTCTGATGTGTGCAAATTAGGAGCCTGGTAAGGAAACACTGGGATGAGATACCAAATGTTTTTCTTTTTTGGGTCCAACAGAAGGTGTAATTTGTAGCCTATGTTAGAGGGAATATGTGTCATGTGTGACAGGCAGCAATGTGTCATTGCCACAGTCTTTGAATCTTGCGCCACTGCTACTACCCAATGTGTACAGATTTGGAGTTTGAGTGTGAAATGCTGCACGAAGGCATGCGTTCAGGATTCTCCTGTTTACGAGGTCCAAGAAGGAGCCCATCCTCTTGGAAATATGTGTATGTCAGTCATGAAGGACTGAAATAAGTCAATGCCCTTAGTATCCCATCAGTTGCAAGGTATCCTCCAGTGCTGTAAATGGAAAAAATGTACTGGGGAACCCTCTCATCCTTGGTCGGGTGGGGGCGTGTGGTGGAAGGCGGCAGTGCCAAGGGGGTGTTGCCCCAGGCTAGGTCATGCTATACAGTATCTCTTCATAGAACCCACTCCTGGCGATTTACATAAAAGCAAAGAGAATTATGGGAACATAAGAATGTCCACAATTTTAATTTTGAAACATGTCTGATAGTGGTGATTCAGTAAGACATCCTTTTGATCGAATAATGGAAGTTGGGCTCTGCAGGTTTGATTGGTTACTCACCCTAAGAAAAAATGTGCTGTACATTGCAGGACATATGTACCAGTTTGGACAGTATCAGCAATTGTGTGAAGCTTTGGTTGTTTCTGTATTCAGTTTCCCGTGCTGAGTGCACTGACAGTGTCTGTGTGTTGAGAAGTGGATTGCTTGCACCTGTGAGATTGCAGGGAGTTCCAACCCTTCTGTTGCATCCTCAAAATAGAACTGGGGTGTGTTCTTCATTCAACAGGCAATCTTTATCTCTGGGGAACAGGACTCATGAGGGGGGCAGCACCAGAATTACTCCACCCGAGAGAGGAATGAACTGAAGAAATAATTGGGCGGGTGGGGTGTTGGTTCCCAACAACTTAACATTGCAACTATGAGGGCCACAATGCACTGACGCTCTTGAAGCAGACCACAACATCAGAACCTGCCTTCCCGAAGAGAGCACAAGTCTCAAAAGCTTTATAAGCAGAACTTCACAGATTTGCAAGGTATAGTCATTTGGAACTGAAGTGTTCCCTTCACTCATCAAGCAACCTTCTCTGGAGAACCAGATTGCAGAGGGCCAGCATCAGGGTTTCAGCGCCCGCACTGCTGACAATTCCCTGGCCCCTCTCAACTGTGTTAAAACTAGACATAATGGTTGGTTGCCAACAAGCTAACAATGTAAATAGATAGACGTGAATTCACTCACGTATGTAGCACACACCACAACTCCGGAAACAGCCTTCCTTAAGAGAGATGGTTTGAAAGTGCTAGAAAGAGGACGTCACACAGCTGGAAGACACAATGACTTGGAAGTGGGGTATGTCTCCCACTCACCAGACAAGCTTTTTCTCTGTGGAACCAGACTCATGAGACAAAGCAAGGGCCAAACCAGCCAACAGAAGAATGCTGCACTGCTGGTAACCCCCATCCCCTCCCCACTAAGATCAAGCTATAAGAATTCATGGGGGAGTGTTGGTTCCCAAAAACATAACATGACAACCTCAAGGATCCGAAGTCCAAACTCTCTTGATAGTGGTACAGGGTTCCACAGACTTTTTTCGAAGTAATGTTTTTTTTTAATTTGGGGGGGTAAACCCCCTTTCCCTATTCTTTTACCCATAAAAGCTTTGAAACACATTGTGTATAGGCGCTATATAAATAAACTATCATATCATATCATATCATACCCCCTCCCACCCATTTTGACCCGTCACATGCCATATATTTCGATGAGTTTTTTGTGGTATTGTAGGCATCGGACAAATGAACGCGATACCACGGTACATGCACCGGCCTTCCTGGAGAGAGCTTGATGCTTGAAAGTGCTAGAAGGAGAATATATACTCAGTTGGAAACAGGAGTGTGTCCCTTCCCTCACCAAGCAGCATTTCTCTCTTAAGAAGCAGATTCCTGAGGGGCAGCACAGGTGCTGGTCCACTGCCACAGAAGAATGCTGCACTGCAGCCCTTCGCCTCCCACCTAAGAATGGCCTCCTCCTCCTGCTCCTCCCCACCAGCATCCCAAACAGTCATGCAAGCCGCACAGACGGATCTATGCGGTATTTTCGAAAATATAGAATCCCAAATACCGATTTCTTTATCGTATTTCATCGCATTTCACTGCATGCATAAGCGGGGGGAGACCCCTGCAGCCCCTCCATACCCCTCCACATTTTTAATTAACTTTACCCACACACCCACATATAAATACCGTGAAATGAGCCATCCAAAATTCAGTATTTTGGGATTTGGCATTTTTTTGCCGCCAAATGATGGAGTGATACCGCACAGACCACAACACTTAAAGCAGCCTTCACCACGAGAGCACAAGGCTTGAAAGTGCTAGAAGGGCATCACCAAGCTGCAAGGCATACTCATTTGGAAATGGAGTAGAGCACAGGAGCCAATCCGTGTATGCTGGCAACACCCGCCCCCCAACTGAGGGCAAGTCACTGGAATAGGGGCGTGTGGGTGCCCAGCCACCTAGCACTGAAACTACATGGCCTAGCATTCCAAGCACTTACAGAAGTGACATAGACCACAAGCCCTCAAACCGCCTTCATGATGAAAGCATGAGCCTCAAAGAAAACAACACAGACTTGCAAAGTTTTCTCGGTGGGAATTGGAGTGTGCCCCCCACTTGCCCAACATGTTTCATTCAATCTACATGGGCGGTGGTGCTGGTGGCAAAGGTGTATTATTATGGCAACTTCAATGTCTAGAGGTGCAAGGCCCCTAGTCATGCTATAAAATGATGTCTTATGCCTTATGCAATGACCTGCTTTGTTTGTGCACTTCCATGGTGAGGAGCGACCCAGTTGGCTGCCACCTTTCTCCGAGATAGTTTCATCTGGAAGAAAGATTCAAGGTTCCCTTTTAGCTGCTTAAAAAGGTTGTATGGTTGTTTTGAAATATATGTTTGTGAGAAGCACACTACCTCTCTCAAAAGGGAACAGTGGATACAACTCATGTTTAAAATGTCATCAACTAGTATTTAAGTATTTGTACAATGTGTTCAATGAAGTCGCCTATTCTTTTTTTTAGTTGTACTTGTCTGGAGACAAAGACATGAGCTCAATTTTTGAGAGTTATTAGACCTCAAGCTACATATTTATTTATTTACATTTATAAAGCGCACTACAGCCCAGAGGCATCGAAGCCCTGGAGATTTCATATCATGTCTTGATGCAAAAATGATCTGTCACGCTCCTATATCCACGTATTCAACCCATAATTCGCTATACATATTGATAATGATGTGTTATTTATATTGCACTTTCGTCAAAGCACTTTACAGAGAACATATATACATACAATATCACCCAATCGACCTCGCAAGGATGAAAAGCTGAGCTGGACTTGAACCTGCAACCTGCAGATGACACGCAGATTGCAGCAGTGAGCGCTCAACCCACAGAGCTATCTTACCAGTGTCATATGCGTGTAATATATATATAACACATAGCTTCCTTTCTTCATTGAGATCCTCAATTGTCTCTATCCCAGTGAAGAATTTGCATAGATGAATATGGGAGGAAAGTGAGGGCGTGGGCATGGGAACAAAGGGAATATTTCACACAATTCAGTGGCGCAGAAGGAAAGTGAAACTACAAAAAGTGATTCAGAAGCAATTAATTATGCACGAAACGAAAGGGAATGATGAAGAAGTAGCGTTGATGGGAGGAAATAAACATGTAATGCCAATGGAAGGGAATGATGCTGGAAGTGGTGTTTATGTCATGAAACAATAGAAGCAATTGTAAAGAAGAAAGGTTCTATGTGAAAATGTCCCCAGGAAAATAGAGTCATCAAAAAAGTTGCCAGCAGTTAGGGCTTCTGTGTAGGCATAGGAAAAGCACTTGCCAGGCACAGCCGTTGTGGTATTTACTACCCATTGTTGGTAGCAAGTGCAAAAGAGTGCGAGAAACCTGGGCATTTAGTAGCAGTGCCAGCCAAAAGCTTAAACCATAAGCACAAGCCAAACATGTTACCTTTGCCAATGCTTGTTTTAAACGGGACTTCAGTGGCTTTGCCAATGCTTGTTTCTAACAGGACTTCAATGAAGGACACACAGAGTATACATTGAGTCACTGAAGGCAGGCCTGGCAAGACATTTTTATTACACCAGTACCGTGTTCACAACTCAGAAGACTGCTTGGACAAACACTGGCTGCACTTTGAATGCAAAGCCTGATGGTAAGGCTTGATTAAAGCGAGCTCAAAGAGTTCCCATGAGGAGGTGTTTTGGGCGGGAAGAGGCAGGAGTGGGTGGTAATTGCCACAAGTATTAGAATGGCCATGGGCAGGGTATGGGTGAGCACATAACCAAACAACAGCTACAGACTCTGTGTCCCTCCTCATATGTGACGCAAGCGACACCTAATAACCCAAACTAAAAATGTAGTCATTCAGTACAATTATAGCGAAGTGTGAAAATGTTGCAATTGATAAGGTCACCAAAAAAGCTATTTTTGAATAACGAAAGGTAGAGGTTTGTATCCTCAACAATGACCCAAACCACTAATAAAACTTCCACAATCAACCTAACTTTGTTCTTAAACCTTACCCTAACTCTACCTAAACCCTTATTCTACCCTAAACCCTCAACTAACACCAACTCTTCAGTGTGCTAAAGTATTTTATTTGTCACTCAATGCAAAACACCAAATATATCGAACATGAACAGCGAACCTAACTCCAAACCCATCACCGGCTCACCAATAATTCCATAGCCCTTACCGTAACCTTATACCTTGCTCTAATCTTAGCCTTAGCCACACCCTAACCACAAATCTGAAACATGCCCCTAGCCAGTAGGAAAAGTGAGCAGGTTAAGCACACGCGGCTGCGATCTTTGTGTGAGCTGTAGGTAGCACGCTCGAATCCTGGCAAGGTCGACACAGTCTTCCATTCTTCCGACGTCAATATGATATCAATTTACATTGGATAATATTCATGTTATCAAAAATGTATGTAAAGCACTTTGGATAAAAGCGCTATATGAACAAGTTATTATTATTACCCCAATTCTTACTCTACGCTGTACTAACCACTAGGTTTATCATAACCCCACCATCGCCTGCCCTCCGCAACCTCCCTATCCCTTTCTGCAACACTTACACAAAACCATTATTCTATTAGCCGTAACCGTGAAAATAAGTTAAGTTCCCTGTTAGGGAACTCCCGTCCCCTGCACACTATCTGGAGCTATGTAGCCAAATATTTCAGAATGCGTGGTAACCGTACCATAACCGCTACTTAACCCTAAACCAGGCAATCACAACCCGACTAAATCCTAGTAGCGTTGCATTTTTGGCTACTTTTTAGCTACATTTTTGGACTACTTTTTGCTTTGCAACTTTTCCAATGCAGAGGTATTTTCACCACCATTTTTTTACTGACTACCTTTTTGCCGACATTTTCACTGGATACCAGAAGCAATGCAATAACACAGGATATAAGGCCGATAGGACGTGCCAATAAAGAGAGTGGTGGAAATGATGCGGAAATTCAATTTGATGAGAGCGAAATATCTAGATTGTGATGTAGAGGTACGGGGAGAAAAGAGGAAGTGATGCCACTGGAAAGGAAGAGACATAACACGAGGGCTGTAATGCTATGTACATGATGCAAATTCTGCTATTTTGGTGGCGTCTTGGTCTTGGGTCCTGTGTGAAGAGGGGGAGGGGGAGTAGTTTGGGGGTTTGGGAGAGACAAGATGCATAACTTGAATTTTCAGCGAGTGGACACTGTTCTGTGTGCCGCTATGAGTGATTTGTGATTTTTGGTCGGGGCTCTAGAAGTGTGTATCTCTAGAAGGGAGTACCCCTGTGTAGGTATTCTTCTCGAACAGCTACTACGAAGGCCTGCCTCGTAAGTGAGGATGGTTTGACGGTTGCTAGAGGCCTTTGACTGACAGTTGGTGGGCAAGCTGTAGAGTTCTGATTGTGTTATTGTGTGCAAGAGAGGCGGGTTCTAACTGGTGTTCACGGGCAGTGTGAGAATGGCTGAGAGAAATATACAGTGAGTGATACTCATGGAATGAAAGGATACAGGAAGTGAATTTGATGGAAAGGGCTAGTATAGGAGATGAGGTTAATGCGAGAAATACAACAGGATGCTATGTTGATGGAGGGATAATACAAGAAGCAGTCTTCATAGAATTTAATGATTCAGGGCGTGATGTAAATAAGTAATTTAGATTGAAAGGAATTATTGAGGAAGTGACAGTTATGGAGTAGAATAATGCAGTAAATGGTTTTGGAGGAAAGGATACAGTAAGTTATTTTGATCACCCTCCTTTCCCTCTCAAACACCTGAACTTGGTCCAAACCTGAGACTCCGCCCAACGTCTCCCTTCTGAATTGCTGGTCTTCTCTCGCTGGTGTAGTGCTGCATTGTCTATTTACCAGGTTCACACTGTACACATCTCTCTCTCTCTCTCTCTATATATATATATATATATATATATTCAGTGAAAAAACTTTGTTAAAGGGACGTTATGGTTCCAAGTAAAACCGAAAAACCCTTGAAATTCGCCAGTTATGGTAAGCTAAGCAACCATAACTCGCTCCACCACCGTGCACTGCTAAGACTAACACCCAGGACATCAAAGATGACATCACAAATGTCATTGATGACATCACTGATGACATCACATGTCTGGCTCCCTATTTTTTCTTTTGCTGACATATCTAGGCCACCTGGTTTTCTTCAGTAACAGTCAGAAACTAAGAATTTTATTTTATTTGTAGACGTATCCTTCTAGTAGGTTCTTACAGTAATTCCCTTAGAGTACAGTCACATCATATGAAACATATACATACGGGAAGACACAAGCTTGAAAGACAGCAATCCTTTTTGTGCATAAAGATAATCACTAGACTTATGAGCACTTTCTGATAGTTCTGTTGTTTTTTTTTATGGCTGTACTTTCCCTGTATATGGTCATATTTGTATACATTGTACTCACACTACTTTCCTTAGGGTCCAATCACATCAAGTGATACATATACATAGGGTAAATAGCAGCTTTGAAACAGAGCAATCATTTATTTGCATGAAACTAATCAGTTAAGTTATGAATTGTTTCTGCTACTACTTGTGCTTTTTTGCTAACTTCACTTTCCCTGTATATACCCATATTGGTATGTGTTCTTGTGTCTTTGTGTTTTGTCTATAGTAATGCAATTATGTAATACATGGGTTTTATTAGCTACTTATTACATATTTTACAGTACACAAAAATCTATTAAGAAACAATTATCATTTCATTATTCAACATATTAACATTACGAATATCATACCTTCATCTTGTACGCTGCACACAATGTTATGTTTCTGTATGAGTAGCTTAGTATATTAGACAGAACCCCATAATAGGATGCTATTTATATCAATGCATCGTTCAATGCACTTATTAGGGTATATTTCTTGCAATGATTCTTGACACTTTTTTCGCAACATAATAAGAATCCCTTCTACACATACTTCATGAGAAGTACATACACATGTGATGTCATCAATGACATTTGTGATGTCATCTTTGATGTCCTGGGTGTTAGTCTTAGCAGTGCACGGTGGTGGCGCGAGTTATGGTTGCTTAGCTTACCATAACTGGCGAATTTCAAGGGTTTTTCGGTTTTACTTGGAACCATAACGTCCCTTTAACAAAGTTTTTTCACTGAATTTCATAGGTTTTTAGTAGCGCAACTTAACCATAACGTCCCTTTAACAAAGTTTTTTTCACTGAATTTCATAGGTTTTTAGTAGCGCAACTTAACTATAACGTCCCTTTAACAAAGTTTTTTCACTGAATTTCATAGTTTTTTAGTAGCACAACTTAACAATAATGACTTTGACTTTATATACATGTCATATGGAACTGACTAGATCTCTTCTTATGAACTTGATGTCTGCGAACTTATTTAATGTTCGCGGACATGTTCGGAGAACAGTACCACCACCTAAAAACTCTGGGGAGGTATGATGTGTAATAGTTATATCATAACATAGGAACATTTAACAAATTCACAAAGCAGCACACATATAAAGTATATGTAGTAATACTTAAAAAATGTTACCCATATATGTAACACACTAACCATTCATGTAAATACAATATGTTTTAAAATGGAATATACCAAAAGAAGATAAAGTGGCTTCCACCATAATTACTTCACAGACGCTCCACAACCAACAGCAAGACCAGACGTATACACAACTGATTTCATATCTCACCAGACATAGTAAGTGCACTTCTTTTTACTCATATATTTATAAACTTTCTATATTAGAAACAAAAAAAACATATTACTTCTTTGTTTTCTCACAGAAATGTGTAGTACTCTGGACTGGCTAGAGGACCATTTCCCATGAGACGAAATGTTAGAAGATAGTCCACCTAATGGTACACACTTTACTGTATAAACCAATTGATAAATATTATTTTGTATACATTCAACATATACATTTTTTTTTACAGACCCTACAAAAATTGCAACTTCCAAAGAAAAAGAAGTGGTGGATAACACTCTTGAACACATTACCCACAAAATGGACCAACTTATGGCAAATTTTATGGATTTAAAGAACTTTGTGAAAGATCACCTAAAACCACCAACAGCATACCATTGTCCCACCTGTACTTGTGCCCCCTCACCATATCCCATTCATTTATCCCCAAACTCTCTCCATGGACCACAACGTTTTGATGAGATCTGCATCCCTTCTTCACCTGATCCCACTAATATTGAAAACCCTAATTCTCCTGTTTTTGTTTCCGTTTATGCCCCACCTTCTCAGTCATAAATTGTTTATATATGTTAAATAAAGTTACTTTTTCATATTGTGTTGTAATTACTTTCAGTTCCTTGTAATAAAACCAATTTAGGTGTCCACGGACGCCGCGGTTGTTCGGAAATGTTCTCAAAGAAACGAAAATGTAACTGTCCTGAGGACACTAAATCTGTCCGTAATGTTCTCATGCAAGTTCAAAATGTTCTAAGAACACTCGTAGTGTCCTAAAATGTTCGTAAAGAAACAAAAATGAAAGTGTTCTAAAGAACACTATATCTGTCCGTAATGTTCGCTATCAACTTAAAACTGTCCTAAGAACACAATTGGTGTCCTGAAATGTTCGTAAATAAACGAAAATGATGTGTCCTGAACAACAGTACAACTGTTCGTAGTGTTCGCTACCCAATTGAAAGTTTTCTAAGAACACAATTGGTGTCCTGAAATGTTCGTACATAAACTAAATTACACGTGTCCTGAAGAACACTATATCTGTCCTTACTGTTCGCTACCAAGTTTAAACTGTTCTAAGAACACACGCGGTGTCCTGAAATGTTCGTTTCACGTGTGACGCACTTTTAATTACTTCTGAACCCGAACAGTGTCCGTAGGACATCAATGCGCATGCGCTAACCAATCTCCGTGCACTTGGTGTCCTGCGGACAGGCGCTTCCTTCGCAGACTAGTTCGCAAACAGATCATATGACCGCGCCCACGCTCATCGTGTCTCCTGAAATGCGGACACTGTTCGTGTCCCCGAACAATTTAAAAGTACATTTTCAGTTAATCCATAATATTTTTCAATAAAATCTCACCATGCCACAAGTCCCACATAGCAATCTTGAGTTTCTATATACCTTTTGAAACTTTCCGATCCTTTTTTTGTGTTCGATCTGTCCACGCACAGTGCGCATGTCCGTGGGCCGCGCACAAGCACCCCTATAAAAGACCACGCCCAAGAGCTTATTCCCATTGTGTTTCTGGCTATTCTTCAGAACACAGTGATTTTTGCTGCCACCTGCAGACTACACCATCATCGACATGGCATCCTTGGCTGCTGAACTGCCACTTGGTGCTGCACCTGCTTCAGCACCACCAACACCCCCTCCACCACCACCACCTCCCCAAGGGCCTGAAGAGGGGAACAGGACTGAGGATGCGGAGGAGGAAGAAGAGGATGATGAGAATGAGGTAGAGGAAATCCCTACTACCCGCACTAGGCGTGAGTCTTGGGTGTGGCGGTTATTTACCATTCATGGGAATGGTCCTAAGGCTCGTGCGAACCATGTTACCTGCAATGAGTGCAAAATAATACTCAGTCGCGGGAAGCACGGTAACTACAGCTTTGGGACCACTACTATGAAGCGACACCTGAGGTCATTTCACTCTGGGACTATTCGTAGGGTTGTACCTTGCGAAGAACGTAGCAGGTTGATTTCCTCTACTTCATCCTCTGTTTCTGATCCTGTCACCAAAAGGACCACCTCTGTGGGACAGCGTCTTTCTCAAGCTGCCTCACAGGCCATACAGAATGCTGATGACCCTTACCTTTCGAGGGTCACAGTTGTATGTATGTACTGTGACACAGTACTCTGCAGGGGGGAGCGACTTCGGAGTGCTTTTGAGACTATCGTCTCAGAGCACGAGAAGACCTGCTCACTACCCAAATAAAACCCACTCTATATCTTCCTCTCTCAGCTCACCCTTTCTTATCCCTGTGGTTGGTGTTCCCCCCTTTACCCTCCTTTACCCTCCTATCCTAGTGTGTCGTGTCTGAAAAACCAAACAAAATACAAAATTACAAAAATCAAAAAAAAAAATAAGGCTCTTTTCAGAGCCGCCTTTCCCAGTTAAAAAATAGAAGTGAAAATAAATGAAGCAGGGCTCTTTGTATTTTTTAGAAGTCCGCGGACAGTTCGCGAACATTAAAAAAATTGGGTTACTACTTCATCACAAACATTGTAATTTTCTCTGGAAAGAAGTGGTGGCTCTGAAAAGAGCCGTTGGGTGGTGTTTGTAAGTCAACAATTGTAAATGCTTAACATCTACTTCAAAATCGTTGTTGTAATTCCAAAAAAGGTTGCAATGCATTTTGTACATTTCTCAGAAAAATCTGATTGCCAGCATAAGTAAGATGGACTCCATCTCTGCGAAAAATGTATGTACTACAAAACATAATATTTTCATTGTGAAAAGAAGACATGCCAAAATCTCTTAGAAAGCCACAAACAGCCTTATTAACATTGCGCCTTGCTTTTTCCATTTGTGGACCAAATGAAGAAGAACGAAGCCACATTTGTCTCTGCGCAATCCGTGAAAATATCACTTGAGAATTAGGAAACATGTCCATAACCTTCCTCAGTCCTTCTTTCATAGCAAATTGCAAAATAAAATTCCAGTCACATGCCCTAAACTGTTCCCTCCACAATGAATTACAATTATGTCTGGATGTTGCTCTGTCTCCAAAGTAGCACAGAGAGGTAGCAAATCCAACCACTTCATTCCACGTACTCCATGACAGTGTACTTCCACATGTGGGAATCCAAGATCTACAGCTACTCCACAGCTTTCTGCATGCACCTTCAACCAATGTATCCACGAATCTCCTAAAATCCAAACAATCTGTTTTCTGAAACACACAGCCATAGCTATCTTTTGTTCTCTCAGCAAAAAGAGTATCTCAGAAAATCTCTCCTGGCACAACACACCCACCAAACTTTCCTGACCAATCCCTTTCAGAGCTTATTCTCATTTGCATGACTTCTGAACCCAAAAATCCCCGGATGTAACTCCCGATGTCCGGGAACTACCGCCATGTCCGCGGACATATCGTACCATGAACAGCCCTTCTACCATTTCCACTACACTCTCTCTGCCATTCCCTCATTGGATGTACCTCAAAAATCACATGACCATGCACCAATCACATTCAAGACCTCTACATCTAACTGCATCATCATAGATCAGCACTGCAAATGTACTCTGAATCTCTCTGAGTACAAGTGTCATATTATTGGCAAGCAGCATCTACCACAAATACTGTACAAGTCTTCAAGATTTCTACTTGCAGCTCCATGCATATCCATATGTATGAACACAAACTTCAGGTATGCATATTTTCTGTATAGTAGATGACATAGCTCTCAACCATTTTTGTTTTACAGGCGGGTGAAATCACTCGGTTTTCTTTTTGGCGGGTGAGACGCCCATTGGAATGAATGGGCGTGCAGGAGGCTTGGCGGGTGAGTCTGCCCTTTACAAGGCGTGTGACACCCGCCAAAAGCGTGTGAGTTGAGAGCTATGGTAGATGAACACATTTTCAAACAGACTTTTACCTTGTAAAATCTGTAAAATGAATTTACTGTACTTTTCTCAATTTCCTAAAATCAACTATCACTTATACACCTTTATACTTTTTACTTTCTTTATACACACACACTCAAATCATGTTAAACTAACATTTTTTAAATGAAATATATAGACTACATATATTCAAACAAAATTGCATGCAAACACAATCTATGTTTAAACCTTTATAAAAATACTTATACAATTTCATATTTTTTGTTTTTATTTATTTATTTACTTAATTACTTTAAATCAGACATGACATTGAGGCGCTATTACCTAGAACAGTTTACTTACATAAATAGTGGTATTCACTAATATATTATAAATTTCACAAGACATAGTAAAGATATTTTATTTTTGCTACAGTTAGTCATTCAATACAATTTGTTCATTAAGAACATATCATATGTACTGAACTGATGCAATGTATCTTATGTAAATAAATTAGTTTAATGGTTTTACAGAAGGCACTGAGGATTTCAATTAAAAAATCAATATCTAAATTAAAACAGTGCTATATACAAACAAAGTTACTAATTTGAAGCTTTTACAGTTGCAGTGAAGACCAGTTTCCTGAAAAGAAGCAGCCAAATTCGAAGAAGAAAGAAAAACTAAGAAGTTACCTGTTAATTTTAAAAAAAGTAAGTAAAATATCACCATAATATTTATATTATTAATCAAATATACTATAACAGTAATACAACCTATTTTGGTTTCTTAAAATAGAGATTTTGTACCATTTTGTCCAAAAATGTCCATGTCGTAAACAGCGATTTACAACCAGAACACACAAATGTTTGGACAAACAAATTAGCCAACTAAACCACTACAATTTTCATATTATAGAACAAACAACTGTTTTAATTGTATACATTAGATTTACTATTTGTACTTTTCCACACCACTAGCTTACTTTTTTTTTGTCATCTGAACCCCAGTTTAGTGACACATAAATTCAAGAATACCTATCCCTACTAGTTTTAGTTCCCAATGCACAATCACACACCATTACATACATCTTTATCATCTTACTCAAACACTCATGCACACAGCACACATACATTCCAGAACACCCCAACCGATATCTTCTTTATTTTTTTCAACAGACCCTAAAGAATGCCTACCAAAAGACAACTCCGTAGAAAGCAACGCAAAATTAGAGCAAATGAAAATAAAGGTGTCCAACATAAGCATCTATCTCTAGCAGAATTTGTAAAAAAAGTTGAAACAAAACAGCTAATACAATCATTTAGTGAAACACAAGAAGTTTCAAGTACAACAACTTCGCTTCCTCTATCAAAATGTAAAACAAACCAAAAAACAATTAACAGAAAATCAGCTATCAGTACAGATAAAACTACTTCTTCAAATTTTAATATAGTGCAAAGTAAGCATACCAAGAAAAGTATTTTAGCCAAAATATACCGTCACAAAGTCCTTCAAAATCTTATAAAAACAGGAGAGAAATCAGGTTCAAAGCTTAAAACCTATCGTAGGAAATTAATCTTAGAAGCATTGATGGACAGTGCAATTCTTCTCAAAAGAAATTTATTTATTTTACTGTTAAAGAAAATGAAACCACTAACAAAACGAATAACTAAATTACAAAAAAGACTTCTCAATAAGCGAAATGTCAACAGAAAGAACTTCTTAAGTATCTGCGGAGGTGAATGGAATCACACTACGAGCACAGAACCATATTTTAATGAAGAAGCGTACAAACAAAAGCAAACGAATACAATTGCCATAAATAGCAGTGGTCGAGGTTATGAAAAAGTTAATAATACCATAATGGAACAAGAAGTACTCCTTACAAAAATATGCCCTGAAAACTTAGAATTACCCCTCCATTCAACTGAATCAGAACGTCTAGTGTACAAATGGCCATGGACGTCAATGTGTAACATTCCCAAACAATGTTTCAAATCTTTACACCAATTCCTCAATAAATATGTAAAAAGCAAAGACAAAATCAAAATTAAATTACTGCAAAATATAGATACCTGTCCAGTGCGCAAGTACACAGGACTACAAGGACATTCATTGGCCTGCATTACAGGACCTACTTGTAAAACCACTTTCCATGATATCAAAAGGATATCAACACATCATTCATCTATAAGAAATCTAGTCTATAAACTGTACTATGCTAAAAGTCCTGCTTTAGCACTAGCAAAGTTAAATAACATCCTTCTACATGGTACAGCAAAAGACCTACTTGAAGAAATTCACTATATCCAGAAAAAATATTTTGGAAGTGAAAGCCATTTACAGAATGAAATAGCTTTAAACCAATTAAGCAACAATTCTACACATGGCAACCTTTTGCTAAACACATACAAAAAAGAAATACTAAAATTTAAAAGTACATCAGCTGAAGTACCAAACCATGTATGTGCATGTTGCCGTAGAATTTTTTATAAAAGTAACACAAAAACTGTGGACCTATCATACAAAATAGAAGACAATGAAGATTTTAAATGGTTTGAATTAGCTCTCTACCTTCTAGCAGAAAACAAATATGAAATAACTGAGCCCTTAATACTTTGCAGTTATTGCACTACAAAACTTGACAACAACCAAACTCCTTCACGTTCTATCACAAATAATTTGGAATTATACCCAGTACCAAAACCTCTACAACAACTTAATTTATATGAGAGCATCATAATTCAAACAGTACACCCATTTCAAGCAATAATACGCCTTCAACCAAAACAGCAAAATTACCTCCCTCTGAATTGGTAAAAGGCATTCGTGGAAAAGTAGTTTATTTACCATTAAATCTAAAAGAAAATGTGCATACTCTAGGAGTGCAACGTCCAATGCAGCAATCTTTAATTATATTAGTAAATGGAGTACCTACAAAAGACAACAAAATATGGCAACAGCTGGTAGATTTATATAAAGTTAGACAAGCCTTCCAATATCTTATAGAGAATAATGAATATTACAAAGAAATTAATATTGAAGAAAACTTGAAAGATACAACTGAAATAATTCAGGAAACACAAGAAGCTGGTCAATTTGAGCTACTAGATCCTGCTACAATATCAAATACTTTAGACCATTATACAATTCATCCTTTGCACTGTAATGACACCGTACAAGATGTACTGGAAACTTACCAAATGCGTCAAACAAAAGGATCGCCAATCAGTATATAGGAAAAAAGTATAGAAGCACGTGCTTTTCCTCTACTCTTTCCTACTGGCAAAGGAGGAAGGTATGATGATAGACCTATTCAAATATCAGCTTCAGAATACCGCTCATTACGGATGTATTCTGAAAATCCCAGATTTAGACAAAATGTGGAATACATATTCCACCTACTCTTTGAAAGTGAACTAGCAACTTTATGTTACGGAGTTGTACACATATTAAAATCAGGATCACACTTTCAAAATATGACAGCTACACAATTATTAGAGAAAGTGCAACAAAAGGATGAGGTTTACAATCAAATATTACAAATCTATTAGCAAATATGCGTGGTACTAAAGAGTACTGGTTTCGACGTCATGGAGATGTACGTTGTATGATCAGAAACCTTGGCCCACCCACTTGGTTTGTTACATTAAGTTGTGCAGAATATGCATGGGAAGATTTACATGATTTCCTACGCATATCAAATAAAAACAAAACAAACATAGATATTTTAACACCTGGAGAACTTTGTTCTTTGGATCCTGTTAATGTTTCAAGATATTTTCACCATCGCTTCAATGCTATGCTACATTTTATTTGTAATAAAACTGTTCCTCCCCTTGGAGAAGTGCAACACTTCTTTTGGAGAAAAGAATACCAAGCCAGAGGAGCACCACATATCCACATGCTTTTATGGATTAAAGATGCTCCTAAATTTGGTCAAGACAGTGATGCCACTGTTTTACAGTTTATTGAAAAATATGTCACTTTGAAATTCCATCAGAAGCCACAAATAGTGATCTTCGTGCACAAATTTTACAATTTCAACGACACAAATGTGGAAAATATTGTCGTCGCAAATACAAAAACAAAGGCAAATACTACACCAAATGTCGATTTGGTTTCCCTAGACCAGTTACAAATACAGGTCAAGTAGACAACCTCATGTCTTCAGTTAGACATAGTGTTGAAGGTAAGTCACCTAAAAATACATATTACATAAAAAGAAAAGAAGAAGAAAAATATATCAATGATTATAATGCAATCATTGCCCACTTATGGAATGCAAACATAGATGTGCAGTACATTGCAGACAATTCTACTGCAGTTGCACGATATGTCACAGCATACTTAACTAAAGCAGAAAAGACAGAGCTCCAAGACCTCTGGAATGACCTGTCATCAGATAAAACAGTATCTCAGAAATTATACAGCTTGGGCATAAAAATGCTCACCCATAGAGAATGTGGATCTTATGAAGCAGCTGATCGTTTAACTGGTACTTCATTGTATGGTAAATCTTAAAATATAGTATGGCTAAGTCTTGGTCCAGCTAAATCTAGAAAAAGAGTTCTAAAATCATATGAAGATATACAAACAATAGCCAAACATGATCCCAACAGCCAAGACATTTTAGAAAACAATTTATTGGACACATACTACCCAAACAGAAGTAATACTTTGGAAAACATGTGTCTATACCAAATAGCCCAAAACTACACATACAAAAATAATATGAAACCCGATGAAAAAAAAGGTAAATATAGAGTGACAGACTGTGAAGGCAGCTTAGTTAAACTCACTAAACCAAATTTAATTAATCATATCAAATTGTCATTGAAGACTCCTCAACATAAAGAAGTATATTACATGTCCCTGCTACAACTCTTCAAACCATGGTGAAAAGAAGAACAATTACTAGATAACTATGACTCATATGAGGATTCTTTCAAAGCAAATGAAAGCACTATAACTGATGTAAACTTTACACAGTACAAAACAATGTTGCACAATGAACAGCAACATGAAGAAGAACTCCAAGCCCAACTAGATAAGGATACTCCTGACAGTAGTCAACCTTCTGTAACAGGAAGCCACGAACCACTGGGAGAACCACTAATAACAAATGAGGCAGAATTAGCTATGATAGAAGTAGAAAACACCATGTGTCAGTATGAAGATAAGGAAGACTTAACTATACTACAATCAAAACTAAACAATGAGCAAAGTAGCATTTTTCAAGAAGTAACAAAACAAATTGCACATGGTGTAAAACATGAAAATAAAGAATGTTCCTGCCATAATTATAAACCTATACTACTGTACGTCAGTGGTGAAGCTGGTTCTGGCAAAACGTTCCTAATCAAAATCATTAGTAAGTTCCTTCAACAATTGACAAACAACAAACTGTCAGTTGTTGTCACTGCCCCCACAGGTTTAGCTGCCTACAACATAGGTGGTGTTACATTACACCGATTACTACTATTACCAGTAGAACACCAGAACAAATTAGACTATTACAAACATTCTGCAGAAGCTGCAATGGAATTACGCAGAGTATTGAAACAAATGAAAATGCTACTAATAGATGAAGTGAGCATGGTCTCCAACCTGATGTTAGCTTTGATTCACCTCAGATTACAAGAAGTACTCAAAAAAGACTATGAAGAGCTCTTTGCAGGAAAACACATTATTGTTTTGGAGATCTGCTTCAATTAACACCAGTAAAAGGTGAACCTATTTTTAAAACATTAGGGCACAAACTCTGCCGTAAAACTGTTGGCAGCATTGGAAATGTCAACCTTTGGCAACATTTCCAATACAGAGAATTAACAGAAAACATGCGCCAATCTGCAGATCTAACTTATGCCAACATTTTAAAAAGTTTGAGAGTTGGTATACTTTCTAAAGAAGCAGAAGCAACATTGAAAACCCGGCACATTAATGCACTTTATGGCAATAATGCATGTGCTACAGATGTTATGGAACAATTAGCCCACAAAAATGTCAATTGTATGGCCTTAATGCCAACTCTTGCAAGCTGTTTCAAATTCAATGAAATCATGCTAAGTAAAGAAATGCAACCAATAATGGAAATTAGCGCCACAGACAAACTAGATGTACATGGTATGACACTACCCATGTGTGACCAAGCCACAACAAGACTAAATAATTTAGAAAAATCAATCTCAAACACAGCAGGCTTAGAAAAGATGTTAAAATTATCCTTAAATTGCAGAGTAATGCTTAAACGTAACCTTGACGTGGACCAAGGACTAGTTAATGGAGCACTGGGTACAGTTGTTGGCTTTCAAACATACCCACGTGACAACAAAATTCAGTTTGTCAATATACTCTTTGACAAACTTTCAGAAGTAAACCATGGCGCCCCTTTCCGCCTGAGTACGAGTTCCCGTAGCGCCATGGTGATTTTTACGCCTGCTTTTTGCAGGCGGAAAAATCCATGGCGCTACGGGACTTGTTGTTAATTACGCCACCGTAATTTACGGTGGCGTAATTAACGCCTTCCCCACTCCCATTATACCCTATGGGGCAAAAATGGGAATGGGGAAGGGTAAATGGGGATTGGGGACTTACCGCCCCGCCAAGGTCGGAATGGGGCGGTAAGTCCGCCAACCACCATGGCGGAGTTGGCAGCTTAGCGCCATGGACCATGGTGCAAATTGCACCATGGTTCTCCGCCAGGGTCGTAATGAGGGCCAAGGTCTTACCCTAGACAAAGCAATGATAGATATTGGTAACACAGTCTTTAAAGAAGGCTTGAGCTACGTAGCACTATCAGCTTACGTACACTTGACGGTCTATTTCGAATCAACTTTGATGCAAGTAAAGTAAACGCTGATATTCCTTGCATTTTAGAATATAATAGACTTCGCTCACTATACACTCCCCATCTAAACACATATTCTGTTCCACAAAAACTAAAACGTTGTAAAAGAAAACTAAATCAAACAGAAATGCAACAGGACGTCACTGCAAATCCTCCAAAGAGAGTAAAAGAAACTAATACTTCATCAAGTACCACAAACAAATAAGAATCAATTAGAGAAAGTAAACCAGGTACTTCTTTAAAGAAGGAAGACAAACTCCAAAAAAAGCAGTTCGATACAGAACTACCTGGACCATTTAAATTCTCAAATATAGTTGGTGTAAGTTGCTATGCAAATGTAGCAATGAATATTCTATTTCAATTACCACCAATTGTTGACAACATTTACTCACACAGTACAGACCCATTGTGTTTGCAAATGTTAGTACTTCACAGAAATGCAGCAAACAATCCTGACAACACATTTACAGGCCGATTCATGGAATAATTAGTGCGGCGCAAGTGGGCAAAAACGTGCGAATCGCAGTAGAATAGCGAAAATCGCAGTGCAATTGCGAAAATCGCACGAAAAGCAGCGCACGTCGATTCATGGAAGGCCGTGCGCGAGAAAACCAGCGTATGTGCGATAAAAAAGTGCGCGGCGCACGTTGGCGCACAGGCCATCTAACAGCGTGCGCCAGGTCACAGCGAAAATCGCACAGGCCACAGCGAAATTCGCACATAGCGCGGCGCACGCAACAAAAGTAGGCGGAACACGGGCGTAACACTCGGAATGGGGAACAACTTGCCAAAACGTGGGCGTCACGGGGGAAGTACAGGGCACAAGTGCGCGGAACGCCCACACGCTCGCCTATAACACGTATTCATGGAATAGAATAGGGGAAAAAAGCGCACGCTCAAACCAGCGCACAGGCACAAACACGACCGCCACAAGAAAGCAGGCGGTAGCGTCTCTGCGGCTGTAAGAAATGTGCGCCAAAAGGTGCGCCAACAAATAGCACCTATATACTGCCATGATGAATGTCCCATACTGTGGCCCTCCAGGAAAAATGACGTGCAAAGGGGTACCCACAAACACGGACACCCGCTGACAAAAAATACGTGTGCGTGTATACCGGGGTGCGCGGGAAGTCTAACACGCGATTTCAGCAGGGTACGTGCATCACAGGGGTTCGCGTGAAGTTATTCACGCGATCGGGTCTGGGGGAGCGGGCTACGTGTATTTCAGGGGTTCGCGTGAAGTTTCTCACGCGATCAGGCCTGGGGGAGCGTGCTACGTGTATTTCAGGGGTTCGCGTGAAGTTTCACACGCGATCGGGTCTGGGGGAGCGGGCTACGTGTATTACAGGGGTTCGCGTGAAGTCCCTCACGCGATCGGGCCTGGGGGAACGTGCTACGTGTATTTCAGGGGTTCGCGTGAAGTTTCACACGCGATCGGGCCTGGGGGAGCGGGCTACGTGTATTACAGGGGTTCGCGTGAAGTTCCTCACGCGATCGGGCCTGGGGTAGCGGGCTACGTGTATTACAGGGGTTCGCGTGAAGTTCCTCACGCGATTGGGCCTGGGGGAGCGGGCTACGTGTATTCCAGGGGTGCGCGGGAAGTTCCACACGCGAATAGCCTGGGCGCGTGTATTTGAGGGGTGCGCGGGAAGTTCCACACGCGAATAGCCTGGGCGCGTGTATTTGAGGGGTGCGCGGGAAGTTCCACACGCGAATAGCCTGGGCGCGTGTATTTGAGGGGTGCGCGGGAAGTTCCACACGCGAATAGCCTGGGCGCGTGTATTTCAGGGGTGCGCGGGAAGTTCCACACGCGAATAGCCTGGGCGCGTGTATTTTAGGGGTGCGCGGGAAGTTCCACACGCGAATAGCCTGGGGGCGCGTGTATTTCAGGGGTGCGCGGGGAGTTCCACACGCGAATAGCCTGGGTGCGTGTATTTCAGGGGTGTGCGGGAAGTTCCACACGCGAATAGCCTTGGCGCGTGTATTACAGGGGTGCGCGGGAAGTTCCACACGCGAATAGCCTGGGCGCGTGTATTTCAGGGGTGCGCGGGAAGTTCCACACGCGAATAGCCTGGGCGCGTGTATTTCAGGGGTGCGCGGGAAGTTCCACACGGGAATAGCCTGGGCGCGCGTGTATTTCAGGGGTGCGCGGGGAGTTCCACACGCGAATAGCCTGGGTGCGTGTATTTCAGGGGTGCGCGGGAAGTTCCACACGCGAATAGCCTGGGCGCGTGTATTTCAGGGGTGCGCGGGAACTTCCACACGCGAATAGCCTGGGTGCGCGTGTATTTCAGGGGTGCGCGGGGATTTCCACACGTGAATAGCCTGGGTGCGTGTATTTCAGGGGTGCGCGGGAAGTTCCACACGCGAATAGCCTGGGCGCGTGTATTTCAGGGGTGCGCGGGAAGTTCCACACGCGAATAGCCTGGGTGCGTGTATTTCAGGGGTGCGCGGGAAGTTCCACATGTGATTTGACAGTGTGGGTCCTCCCAGGTGTACCCTGTATACCCTCCACGGCCCCTGCAGGCAGCCCACACCACAGGGGACTACCCTGCATCCCTGGTCATGTCCCGCAGGCAGCCCACCCAACATGGGCATGCCCCCCAGCAAAGGCACATGTCTCCTTGAACTAATGAACACCAACTCATGTCCCCTTGCACCCCCACCCCCCAGCACTGTGGGGCACCTGCCAGCAGGCCCCCACCCATGTCCAACTCATGTCTCCCACCACCCCCACACCCCAGCCACCAGGGGCACCCTCCACCAGGCCCCCACTCATGTCTCCCACCACCCCCACACCCCAGCAGTGCAGGGGCACCCTCCACCAGGCCCCCACTCATGTCACCCGCCACCCCCACCCCCCAGCCACCAGGGGCAACCTCCACCAGGCCCCCACTCATGTCTCCCACCACCCCCACACCCCAGCAGTGCAGGGTCACCCTCCACCAGGCCCCCACTCATGTCTCCCACCACCCCCACACCCCAGAAGTGCAGGGGCAGCCTCCACCAGGCCCCCACTCATGTCACCCACCACCCCCACCCCCCAGCCACCAGGGGCACCCTCCACCAGGCCCCCACTCATGTCTCCCACCACCGCCACACCCCAGCCACCAGGGGCACCCTCCACCAGGCCCCCACTCATGTCTCCCACCACCCCCACACCCCAGCCACCAGGGGCACCCTCCACCAGGCCCCCACTCATGTCTCCCACCACCCCCACCCCCCAGCACTGGGGGGCACCTGCCAGCAGGCCCCCACCCATGTCCAACTCATGTCTCCCACCACCCCCACACCCCAGCCACCAGGGGCACCCTCCACCAGGCCCCCACTCATGTCTCCCACCACCCCCACCCCCCAGCCACCAGGGGCACCCTCCACCAGGCCCCCACTCATGTCTCCCACCACCCCCACACCCCAGCCACCAGGGGCACCCTCCACCAGGCCCCCACTCATGTCTCCCACCACCCCCACACCCCAGCAGTGCAGGGGCACCGTCCACCAGGCCCCCACTCATGTCTCCCACCACCCCCACACCTCAGCAGTGCAGGGTCACCCTCCACCAGGCCCCCACTCATGTCTCCCACCACCCCCACACCCCAGCAGTGCAGGGGCAGCCTCCACCAGGCCCCCACTCATGTCACCCACCACCCCCACCCCCAGCACTGTGGGGCACCTGCCAGCAGGCCCCCACCCATGTCCAACTCATGTCTCCCACCACCCCCACACCCCAGCAGTGCAGGGGCAGCCTCCACCAGGCCCCCACTCATGTCACCCACCACCCCCACCCCCCAGCACTGTGGGGCACCTGCCAGCAGGCCCCCACCCATGTCCAACTCATGTCTCCCACCACCCCCACACCCCAGCCACCAGGGGCACCCTCCACCAGGCCCCCACTCATGTCTCCCACCACCCCCACCCCCCAGCCACCAGGGGCACCCTCCACCAGGCCCCCACTCATGTCTCCCACCACCCCCACACCCCAGCCACCAGGGGCACCCTCCACCAGGCCCCCACTCATGTCTCCCACCACCCCCACACCCCAGCAGTGCAGGGGCACCCTCCACCAGGCCCCCACTCATGTCACCCACCACCCCCACCCCCCAGCCACCAGGGGCACCCTCCACCAGGCCCCCACTCATGTCTCCCACCACCCCCACACCCCAGCAGTGCAGGGTCACCCTCCACCAGGCCCCCACTCATGTCACCCACCACCCCCACCCCCAGCCACCAGGGGCACCCTCCACCAGGCCCCCACTCATGTCTCCCACCACCCCCACCCCCCCAGCCACCAGGGGCACCCTCCACCAGGCCCCCACTCATGTCTCCCACCACCCCCACACCCCAGCCACCAGGGGCACCCTCCACCAGGCCCCCACTCATGTCTCCCACCACCCCCACACCCCAGCAGTGCAGGGGCACCGTCCACCAGGCCCCCACTCATGTCTCCCACCACCCCCACACCCCAGCAGTGCAGGGTCACCCTCCACCAGGCCCCCACTCATGTCTCCCACCACCCCCACACCCCAGCAGTGCAGGGTCACCCTCCACCAGGCCCCCACTCATGTCTCCCACCACCCCCACACCCCAGCAGTGCAGGGTCACCCTCCACCAGGCCCCCACTCATGTCTCCCATCACCCCCACACCCCAGCAGTGCAGGGGCAGCCTCCACCAGGCCCCCACTCATGTCACCCACCACCCCCACCCCCCAGCACTGTGGGGCACCTGCCAGCAGGCCCCCACCCATGTCCAACTCATGTCTCCCACCACCCCCACACCCCAGCAGTGCAGGGGCAGCCTCCACCAGGCCCCCACTCATGTCACCCACCACCCCCACACCCCAGCACTGTGGGGCACCTGCCAGCAGGCCCCCACCCATGTCCAACTCATGTCTCCCACCACCCCCACCCCCCAGCCACCAGGGGCACCCTCCACCAGGCCCCCACTCATGTCTCCCACCACCCCCACACCCCAGCAGTGCAGGGGCACCCTCCACCAGGCCCCCACTCATGTCACCCACCACCCCCACCCCCCAGCCACCAGGGGCACCCTCCACCAGGCCCCCACTCATGTCTCCCACCACCCCCACACCCCAGCAGTGCAGGGTCACCCTCCACCAGGCCCCCACTCATGTCTCCCACCACCCCCACACCCCAGCAGTGCAGGGGCACCCTCCACCAGGCCCCCACTCATGTCTCCCACCACCCCCACACCCCAGCAGTGCAGGGGCAGCCTCCACCAGGCCCCCACTCATGTCACCCACCACCCCCACCCCCCAGCACTGTGGGGCACCTGCCAGCAGGCCCCCACCCATGTCCAACTCATGTCTCCCACCACCCCCACACCCCAGCAGTGCAGGGGCAGCCTCCACCAGGCCCCCACTCATGTCACCCACCACCCCCACACCCCAGCACTGTGGGGCACCTGCCAGCAGGCCCCCACCCATGTCCAACTCATGTCTCCCACCACCCCCACCCCCCAGCCACCAGGGGCACCCTCCACCAGGCCCCCACTCATGTCTCCCACCACCCCCACACCCCAGCAGTGCAGGGGCACCCTCCACCAGGCCCCCACTCATGTCACCCACCACCCCTACCCCCCAGCCACCAGGGGCACCCTCCACCAGGCCCCCACTCATGTCTCCCACCACCCCCACCCCCCAGCCACCAGGGGCACCCTCCACCAGGCCCCCACTCATGTCTCCCACCACCCCCACACCCCAGCCACCAGGGGCACCCTCCACCAGGCCCCCACTCATGTCTCCCACCACCCCCACACCCCAGCAGTGCAGGGGCACCGTCCACCAGGCCCCCACTCATGTCTCCCACCATCCCCACACCCCAGCAGTGCAGGGTCACCCTCCACCAGGCCCCCACTCATGTCTCCCACCACCCCCACACCCCAGCAGTGCAGGGTCACCCTCCACCAGGCCCCCACTCATGTCTCCCACCACCCCCACACCCCAGCAGTGCAGGGTCACCCTCCACCAGGCCCCCACTCATGTCTCCCACCACCCCCACACCCCAGCAGTGCAGGGGCAGCCTCCACCAGGCCCCCACTCATGTCACCCACCACCCCCACCCCCCAGCACTGTGGGGCACCTGCCAGCAGGCCCCCACCCATGTCCAACTCATGTCTCCCACCACCCCCACACCCCAGCAGTGCAGGGGCAGCCTCCACCAGGCCCCCACTCATGTCACCCACCACCCCCACACCCCAGCACTGTGGGGCACCTGCCAGCAGGCCCCCACCCATGTCCAACTCATGTCTCCCACCACCCCCACCCCCCAGCCACCAGGGGCACCCTCCACCAGGCCCCCACTCATGTCTCCCACCACCCCCACACCCCAGCAGTGCAGGGGCACCCTCCACCAGGCCCCCACTCATGTCACCCACCACCCCCACCCCCCAGCCACCAGGGGCACCCTCCACCAGGCCCCCACTCATGTCTCCCACCACCCCCACACCCCAGCAGTGCAGGGTCACCCTCCACCAGGCCCCCACTCATGTCTCCCACCACCCCACACCCCAGCAGTGCAGGGGCACCCTCCACCAGGCCCCCACTCATGTCTCCCACCACCCCCACACCCCAGCAGTGCAGGGGCAGCCTCCACCAGGCCCCCAATCATTTCACCCACCACCCCCACCCCCCAGCACTGTGGGGCACCTGCCAGCAGGCCCCCACCCATGTCCAACTCATGTCTCCCACCACCCCCACACCCCAGCAGTGCAGGGGCAGCCTCCACCAGGCCCCCACTCATGTCACCCACCACCCCCACACCCCAGCACTGTGGGGCACCTGCCAGCAGGCCCCCACCCATGTCCAACTCATGTCTCCCACCACCCCCACCCCCCAGCCACCAGGGGCACCCTCCACCAGGCCCCCACTCATGTCTCCCACCACCCCCACACCCCAGCAGTGCAGGGGCACCCTCCACCAGGCCCCCACTCATGTCACCCACCACCCCCACCCCCCAGCCACCAGGGGCACCCTCCACCAGGCCCCCACTCATGTCTCCCACCACCCCCACACCCCAGCAGTGCAGGGTCACCCTCCACCAGGCCCCCACTCATGTCTCCCACCACCCCCACACCCCAGCCACCAGGGGCACCCTCCACCAGGCCCCCACTCATGTCTCCCACCACCCCCACACCCCAGCCACCAGGGGCACCCTCCACCAGGCCCCCACTCATGTCTCCCACCACCCCCACACCCCAGCAGTGCAGGGGCAGCCTCCACCAGGCCCCCACTCATGTCACCCACCACCCCCACACCCCAGCAGTGCAGGGTCACCCTCCACCAGGCCCCCACCCATGTCCCCCTGCCCCCAGGTCCTGACGATACACAATCATGGCAGTAATGGGCAGCATACCCAGCACAAACACCCAGGCAAGGATTGCATCCACCCACATAGTGAATGCAATTACATGACACAACCCCAATGGCAAGTATGTAAATGAACACATGTCCGTCACACACACATACACAATGGCTGCAAGTGAATGTCAAAACCCATATCATGACATGTATGAAACCAAAGACAAAATAAGACAAGTGGAAGTAAAAATAAAAAATGTATTAAAGATTAAAAATAAGTAAACAAATCAAACATACAACTATGTGGATAATAAAATAAATGGTCCATGTTGGAGAACAAAAGTAAAAATCAAAAAACGAAAAAGGTATACAAAAACAAATGTTGACCAAAGCAATATCAAGTAGAAGCAAAAGAATGAAAAACCATTTCCACATGGTGAACACAATAATGAAAAAAAGAAAATTTTTCTTCAAAAAACAAACTAAATACAGGAATGTAACAGGGTCCATGAGCCCAACACCATAAAGGAAACCTACTACTACCTAATGAAAAAAATATATACAAAAAAGTGGCCATTGTCCGAGCGGTCCAAAATAATAAAAACAAATAAAGGAAACCTAACACTAACTAACTATATGACTATATACAAAGGCAGCGGGCAAGTCCTGCGGCTCACTTGTTGATGTTGCTGGCCAGGGCATCATCGAACTCCATGTCGATGTCCTGGAGGCGGGACTCTGTCCTGGCCCCGAGGTCTCGCAGGGATAACCCCATGTTCAGCTCAAACTCCCTGCGAGCTTCCTCGAGGCACTCAGCCCGCCTCAACGCCCGACGCATGGAGAACTCCGCCCTGACCATGGCGAGCCGCTCCTCTTCCGCCCGCTGCCGCTCCGCACCTATCCGCTGGACCAACTGCTCCCACACGGAAGACACCACCATCCCAGGGTTGCCCTGCCCTCCGGCCGATGCCTGCCCCTCTGATCTTGATGGCCCCGAGCCATGATGCCTCCCACGTCGAGCCCGCTGCTGCCTCCGACGCCACTGCCTCTGCCAGCACGACGGCATCCAGGCTGATGGAAACCACCGACGCCGTCGTGCACGTGCCCTGCCTGATGATGCTGTCACATCTTCCATCTGCTGGGGTCCAGTTGCTGTGTTGTCCACCCCTGCTGGACCTCCGACTCCCAACTGTGGCAGGGATGGGATCCCCACCGAGCTGGCTGCATTGGTCGGGGCAGGTCCACAGGGGGCCCTGGTGGCATCTGGGCTGGAAGACGGCAAGGGGAACGACTGGTGGATAGCCTGCACAGAGGAGGAGAGGGCCGCCACATTGGCCAACACATGCAGGAAACCCCCGAACATGGCCGATCCCAATTGGGCCACGTCGGCACGGTGCACTTCGTGATGACGTGCGTGCTCCTCCCGGGAAGCACGCACGGCATCACGAATCACAGCCGTGCGCATCGCGACCCCAATCAGGAACTTCTCCGCACGGCCAGGGGTTCCCACGTCCGCAGGTGGAGGGGAGTCAGGTGACATGGACATCCCCTCTACCTGCGGACAGGCCTGGGACGGGGCATCCCTGCTGGTGCATGGTGGTGCACTCACAGGGTCAGGGACAGCGACATGCACAGGCCCCTCCACGGTGACCTGTGCTGCCTCCTGCCCCTGGCCCTGGACTGCACCACTTGCACCAGCAGGGATGCCCCCACCAGGCCCCATGTGTGCCCCAGTGGCGGCCTCCTCCTCCTCTGTGCAAACCACCAACCTGGATGGCTCCTCACCGTCTCCCACCGTAGCAGGCCCCTGTGGGGGCTCACCCACCCCTTCCGCTGCAGCCGTGGGGGCATCCCCGCCGCCTTGCTCCACAGCGCCGTCTCCGCCCTCTTCTTCACTAGCCGCTGCGTAGAGGGAGACAAAGAACACAAGCATCAGGACACTGTACAATGGTCCCCTAGACAGGAAGCAATAGCAGATGAGCACCACTGTCAAAGTACACTTCCATCATGTCCCTCCACAACACATGGGTCAGTCCAGGCAAAACACACACAGTAACAGGCATGGTGCATGCCATGGACATTTCCATGCATGTCCAATGGACTCTTGAAACATTCAATGATATGTAACTCACATGCATCATGGCTCATGCCTATCACATGCACACACTTCACCTCAGTCACATCCATCTGGCCCCAAACACACCAAACACAGCGGATACAAGGGTAATTTGGCTGCTTCACTGAATCTGTGCATTGTCACACACATGTGTCATGCATCCATGGCATGCACAAGTCACAGACACGCAGGTCAGGCACACAGACATGGCTACCATATATGTACCTGGCATCAGCACCCATCCCTCACCCCCACCCATGTCCAGGTACAGAGACTGGCATGCTCTCATGTTCAAAATCTGCATAGGGCTCCCCATGCGGCATTTCAACACATGCAACAACCATGTGGATCACACATCACTGGTCGCACATGCATTACCATGATGTCCCTGCACACATACATGCATACATGGCCTATGGCACACATACAGGCAAGTATCATAGAACCAGCACACCGCAACATGCCCTGTCTCACACAGTAATGCTTGGACACTTACCGCTCAACTCCAGACGGGCCTCCCTCTCAAGGATCTGGGCGTGGAGGGCTGGGCGTACGCGTTCCAGGACCCTCATCTGGATGGAACTCATGCGGCCCCGGCCCCCCTCCACGAGGCGCCGGGCCTTCACAAGGGTCCTGGACCTCAAGTCCTCCCAGCGCTTCTTGATCTTCAGGACGTCGCGGGTTGCCACCCCTTCCGCGTTGATGGCAACCACACAGTCGGCCCAGATCCTCTGCCGTCCTTCCTTGCTGGCGCGGGACGATCCAAAGAGGGCATCATACTGCCCCAGGACATGCTCCACCAGGACACCAACTTCGGTGACAGTGAAGCTGGTGCCCCTCTGCCCCTCTGGCCTGGGGTTGCCACTGGTGCCAGATGTGGAAGTGCCCGACATGGCAACCCCAGAGGCAGGTGTGGGTGGGCAACTGGGTCCTGGGGCTGGGCTGTGGAGCGATGTAATCCCAGTCGGGAGTCTTCAGTTCCAGCAGGGGTGGACACAGCAACTGGACCCCTGCAGATGGCTGATGTGCAGGCACCAAATGGCAGGGCACGGTGGCAGCAGGCAGGCAGGCAGGCAGGCAGCAGCAGATGGCACGTGGGAGGCTGCTCGGGGCACTGGGGGGCAGTAACTCGGCCTTCTGGGCAGGAGCGTGGTCTTCCGTGTGTTTTCGCGTGGCCAGCTTGATACGGAGTGATTTGGCACGTGAAAATCCTGCACGTCAGCGTGAAATCCGAGGAAAGGCCCTTAGCGCGTAAGCGCGTCAGCACGCATACGCGATTCTATTGGACCAGAGTCCCTCAGCGCGTAAGCGCGTCTGTGACGTGACCCGCACGGGTGTTCCCCACTCAGCACGTGATGACGGGGCACACGTGGAAATACTGCACGTCAGAGTGTCATCGCGTGTAATTGGACAAAAGTGCGCGTACACGCGATTGGCCTATGTACATGTATTTAATGGGTGCGCGGGCACTTACACACGCAAGTACGTCAGCGAACCTGTATCCCGTGGTGCGTGTGAATTTCCACACGCTATTGGACTGGGAACTGGATTCCAGGGGTGCGCGGGTCACACGCTGTATCCCGTGGTGCGTGTGAATTTCCACACGCTATTGGACTGGGAACTGGATTCGCTGGACACGCTCGCCTAGAACACGCGCAAAGCATAAATTTGCGGACTTTAACAATAACAAGCTCAGACGCCAGGATGAACATACCGTTCCTAGCAGCAGTGGCAGTGGGCTACCAAAGGAGGAGGAGGAGGATAGTCAGGGCCAGAATATTCACACCCAGAACCAGCCTTTTCGGGATGCCTGATGACCAGGTGTATGGGAGGTACAGGTTTCCACCACACATTATACTGGACCTGGTGAGTGAGTGGGAGGATGACCTCACATCACCCACCCTGTGCTCCCAAGCACTCAGCCCCCTGGAGAAGGTCCTCAATGTACTGCACTTCTTAGCCACTGGATCATTTCAGCGGACAAGTGCCATAGTGGGTGGGGTGTCACAGGCCACCCAGTCACGCTGCCTACACCAGGTCTTGAACATCATCACTGCACGCCCATCAGTCCGCAGGCACATATACCTGCCCAGAACACCTGCAGAAAGGCATGCTGCCGCCCTGGATTTTTACGCTGTGGCACGATTCCCCAAAGTGCTAGGTGCCATCGACTGCACCCATGTGGCTCTACGTCCCCCCAGGGCATCTGAGCACATCTATAGGAACCGCAAGCACTGGCATTCCATCAACGTGCAGGTAGCATGTAATGCCAAGGGAATCATCACCTCAGTATATGCCAACTATCCCGGCTCCACCCACGACAGCTTCATTTACCGAATGTCCACCCTAAGCCGGGACCTAGAAGCTGGGCGGCATGGCGATACATGGCTGCTTGGTGAGTATGTATGCCACTGCACATGCATGCATGTTGGATACTGAGCAAGGTCACAACCCCACCAATGATACCAATCACCACCTCCACAGGGGACAGTGCCTACCCTCTCAGCCCACACATGATGACGCCAATTCGGAACCCCACCACGCCACCCCAGGTAAGATATAACACAGCCCACATTACAACCAGGGGCATAGTGGAGCGCACATTCGGAGTGCTAAAGTCACGCTTTCGCTCCCTTGACCGTTCTGGCGGGCAGCTGTTATACGCTCCCCCAGTAGTGTGCAGGATCATAGTGGCAGCATGTGTCCTGCACAACGTTGCAACACGCCGGGGCCTGGCCGTGGACATGGTGGTGGCCCCACATCCCCAACCACATGCACAGCCGCTGCGCATGGGAGGGGAAAGGGCACGGGGGGAGGCAGCCCGTACACAGCTAGTGGCTAATTACTTCACATAGAAATCACACCCCTGTGGAGTGCACACTGCCCTGGCACATTCCATCTGACAATCAATGATGACTCAACCTGACACTGATCCTGAATGTCTGGAGAATGAACCGGGAATACCATGTCAGCCTGAGATTGTTCACCTGGAAGTGTCACAATGTGTGCATCCCTACCCACACAGACACCACCAATGCAGTTTTGTGAAGTTACACATTGAAGCAGCTAAAATGAATACCCACTTGCAAAATGCAACAAGAGGACAGTGCCATGTCAGCCAACCCAACCCCAGCACCGCCACACGACACACCGTGCCATGTCATGCTAATTGCAGGTAAACAAAGTAATCCCCACAACATGACATCAGTCTCACTATGTACAGTGGCACTATTAGAAACCTGCAACAACTGAAATGCTCACAGCAATGCCGGACCAACAACATACTTGAGCACGTACTACCATTAACATGACATCACAAATGTTACATATTAGTAGTCTCACCACCTGGAAATGCCTGCACTCCCACCACTACCAACTGTGCAGTGTTCTCGCCATGTAGAGTTGTAGGTGCACTGCTGCCAACATGGACCCCATCTCCAGACTAGAGGTCCTTGTGTGGACATGAGGAAGGGACCTGCAAATTGGGAGGTAGACACAGAAGAAGAGTTACACATCAATGCAACATGCAGTGTACAACACAACAGCAATATGCACTAGGAATGTATACACAGTATTGACTGCAGACTGCCCACACAGCTCATGGGAGTCCAACGTCACTGTGTAATTCACTGTCACTTGGGCACACCCTTTGCAAGCCCATGGAAACGGGAAGCAGGAGGGGTGTGTGTGACTCAAACCCAAGCATCTGAACCAAATACATTACAAGCCTGCATGTGCCCAGCCACAATGCAGCGTATGCCCACAGGAACCACGGAAGCCAACAGATCGTCCCAAAAAAATTGGGAATAAAAGAAATCAAAATAAAAATAAAAATAAGAAACAATCAAAAATGGCCATTGATGGGCCCGGGGGGTTGGGGAGGCCACCCAGGAGGTCCGAGGACAGGATGCACACCAGAACCCACCTGCGTGGATCCTGGGAAGATAAAACACCTCCATGGGCTCATGGCCCACACGGCTACCCTATTGTGGGAGTATCACTGCTGTCGCTATTATCACCCTGTGCAGCTGCATCCGGAGGTGGTTGCACTATGGGATGCAGCCCACGCAAGGCCCTAGTCTGCTCCTCCATGGCTGCAAGCATGCGGGTGTGGTAGGTCTGGTTCTGGAGGATGAGTGTGCGGAGGTCCCCATGCAACAACTCACAGGATGCCCGGACCTCCGCCCTCGTTGCCTGCATCTCAGCTGAGAGCGTACGGGTGAGACGCTCCAGCTGCTGTTCTGTCCTTTGGTGTGTTGAAGCCTCAAGCTCAACAAGAGTCGTCCTGAGGTGAAGGAGCTCCTGCCTCAGGGCTTCCCTGTGGCCCTGGGACTCAATGGAGATGGCCTCCTGCAGAGTCGCCAGTGCCGCCCGCCTGTCCCTGTTGGACCCCAACATGTCCTCCCTGTGTGACTGGCAGATGGAGTCGGTTGCCTGCTCTAGTCGCTCCATCAGCCTTTCTGGGGGGACAATGGAAGTGGCCACCCTATCCATGGCCTGAGCCATCATCTCGGATGATGCAGCCTGTTGGGTTGCCATACCGTAAATGGATTGCTCCCATGCGGTATTGCCGGGTGGCGTACGGCCACCACGTCGGCGGGCACCACACCTGTCTGGGGCAAGGCGAACTGCGCCTTGCTGTGCCGGCACTGCCTGAGGCTGCAGGACTGCATTCCCCCTCTGATCTGCTGGCCCAGGAACAGGATCAGATGTCGCGGAGTGTGACCCTGCATCCGTAACCACCGAAGGCGTAGCTGCCAACACTGACATCCCCATGGAGGGTTCTGACCCTGGTGCAGGTGGGTGAGACAGAACAGAATCCCTCCCTGGAACACTCACCTGCGACGGCACGTAGGTCTCCTCCGAATCAACACCTGAGTACAGCTCGGGGGAGGTGCAGCCAGAGACACCCCTTGAGAGCACGACCTGCAGCACTTGTGGGTTCTCCCCCACCACCACACCACGTCCCTCACTGGTGGTTGGTCGGCCCTCGGACCCCTCCTGGGTCTGCACCATCTCCACAACCCCAGCAGTATCAGGTGCGTCTTCCCCTGCAAAGACATGAAAACAAAGAAATGGAAACAGGCATTAGCACCATGGCACACAATGAGGGCTGAGAAGCAAGAGAACCAGTACTTGATTGACACATGTCCCACATGACTAAAACCCTCCCATGCATGCACCCTCACTGCGTATGAAGTGCAGGCAAATGGCACACACTGATGACACCAAGATGGAAGATGAACACATTTTCTGCATGCTGCCTGGCAGTGGCATCACACATTGGCCTGTGATTGCCAGGTGAAACACACATGCCATCACACAGATGGCATGTACCATTGCTATTGAGTGAAGATGGAGAGGAGGGCAGCACCTATTCATTCAGTCCAGTTCCCGCATGTAATTGCTTTTCTAATTCTAACAGGTCAGATTTTTCACCTGGAGCTGCCAGTCTGAAATGGTCCAATTGCACAGGGACATGTGTGTACAAATGATATCCAGGTAACAAAGTCACTCCACTTTACCATACCCATGTCAGACATGTGACTAGTGGACAGCGACATGCCTAGTGAAAGTGGTGGAATGCAAACAAACTGACTGAATGAACAGTGAAAAATAAGCAAATATGTTGTGGCAAGGTGACACTTCAAGGGCAACTGGCGTGCAGTTGGGCTAGATGTCTACTGTTGGCAGAAGGGATACTGCTATGGCCAAATGCAGCTGCGCAGGAAGTATTGCATGAAGCACATGGCTGACCCATACGACTCAGGCGCACACACTCTCACCTGGCACACAAACAGAAGCCCTCACACACACACCATGCACATGTATGACACACACATGCATGTGCACTCACCGGACAATGCCTCGTAATCATCCAGATCTCCCACGCCTTGGATCTGTTCCTCCGTGACGTAGGTCCCAGCGACTGACTCATGTGGAGTGAGTTCCATGTCTACTACTGGAGACCCACCTCCAGTCACTAGAGTTGCGGCATGACTTGAGGCCAGCTTACTCTTTGCCCTGCGCTTTAGGTCATTCCAGCGCTTATAGCAATCATTGGCTGTGCGCCTCACGATTCCAAGGGCACTTACGATGTCCGCAACGGTCTGCCAGTGTGCCTGGCGTTGTGCAGGTGTGGTCTTGGATCCTGCAACAATGACCATCTCGTTGTCATGTCCGGACACATACTCGACAAGTGCATTCAGTTCGTCATCCGTGAAGCTGGGCTTCCTGGACGGGCCGGACTGTGTAGCCGTGTCTGGGGCATCAGCCTGTGCCGGACGAGCACTCTTCCTCTTCCGCTTGGAAGGTGGTGGTGATCCTGAGTGTCCTGCGCCGCTCTGGACACTAGGGGCAGGAGCCCTGGTGGACTCTGTATCAGGAGTGTGGGATTGCACACTCAGCATGGGAGTTGGTGCAGGCATTGGCTCTAGTGTGATGGTGTCAGGGGGAATGTCAGCAGCATGGACTAGGACCGACACTGTCCTGGCTGGGTGTGTGAGGGCTGGGGTGGATGGAGCCGCAGCTGCCCCTGCAGCCTCTCCGCCCTGCCTCCTTGGTGCAGCAGATGACCTTGCTGCCCCAGATCCACGTGGCATGATGGCATCAACGTGCACCAGCGCACGTGTCGTAGCCCTGCTGACCTGGAAGTCAGCCATGGAGTCAGCCAGGTCTGGTGCCACAATGGGCTGGTCCAACAAGGGCTGAGCATGGATGGTGTCAGCCACATCAGCCTCAATGGGAGGGAGGGAGGGGGGGGATTATGGGTGCCCGTGACTGGTCCTCCACACATGGGGGGACAGGCTCACCCTGCAAGTTACGACCACGTCCCCTACCGGATCCACCACGGCCACCACTTGTGGCTCTTCCACCTTTGCCACCCTTACGGAATCCTCGCCTCCCAGCCATGGCACTGATGTTAATGTGCGTATGGGAGTGGATGTAGACTATTGTCCTGGGCAATTGGGGGTCAAAGGGGTTGGGTACCAGATGGTAATTGTACCCTAGTGCTCTAGCATGGCTGAATGTAACCCCTGGGGAAAGATGACGGGTCACGCAACGCACAGGAGGCCCAAAAAAGGGAGATGACGTGCACGCAACCCCTCCTAGACCACATGTGCAGAAAGAAAAACCTGCACTACGCTGTGGCACCCAGAAACACAAGAATGAACGTATGCGTGTCACACGCAGCCTAGAATGACCTCTGAAGGGGTAGGCTACACACGGGGCAAGCACAGATGTTAGATACGTGCGTGACTCACCGTCTGCCTGGTAAACGAGCGTGTAAAAGGAGCACGTTTGGTTGGCAACACCCCCGCCAAAAGAAGATTTGTACGCTGTCTGAGGAGACAGGACAACAGTAGAAGGGAACACTGTTTGAGGGAACAGGCCCAGGTAAACCAGTAAAAGCGAAAGAAGAGAAAAAGCTGTCAGAGGTAACAGGGAATACGAACTTGAAACGCCGTGAAGTAAATCGCGTGTGAAACGACAAGAAGTACAGAATTCACCCACTCGCTCTCCACGAAAAGCACGTACAAGGAAGTGGTGTTCTACGCGTACCTTTTATACAGGCCCACACGTCCAGCGTCACTTACGCGGCGTGTACGCACTAGGGCCATTTCCACCAATTACACGCTTTGTCACTTCTGCGTGTAGGGACATTTCCTCCAATTACACGCTTTGTCACTTCTGCGTGTAGGGCCATTTCCACCAATTACACGCTTTGTCACTTCTGCGTGTAGGGCCATTTCCACCAATCACACGCGATGAGACTCTGACGTGCAGTCTTTCCACGTGTGCTCTGTCATCACGTGCTGTGTGGGAAACACCCGTGCGGGTCACGTCACAGACGCGCTTACGCGCTGAGGGCCTTTGGTCCAATAGAATTGCGTATGCGTGCTGACGCGCTTACGCGCTAAGGGCCTTTCCTCGATTTTCACGCTGACGTGCAGGATTTTCACGTGCCAAATCACTCCGTACCAAGCTGGCCACGCGTAAGCACACGGAACACCACGCTCCTGCCCAGAAGGCCGAACTACTGCCCCCCAGAGCCCCGAGCACGCTCCCACCTGCCATCTGCTGCTGCCTGACTGCCTGCTGCCCACGTGCACTGCCATTTGCTGCCTGCACATCAGCCAGGGGTGCTGTTGCTGTGACCACCCCTGCTGGTACCGAAGACTCCCGACTGGAATTCCATCGCTCCACAGCCCAGCCCCAGGACCCAGTTGCCCACCCACTCCTGCCTCTGGGGTTGTCATGTCGGGGCAAACACCATCTGTGACCACTGACAACCCCCGGCCAGAGAGGCAGAGGGGCACCAGCTTCAGTGCCACCGAAGTTGGTGTCCTGATGGAGCAAGTCCTGGGGCAGTATGATGCCCTCTTCGGAAGTTCCCGCGCCGACAAGGAAGGACGGACTCGGATCTGGACTGACATCGTGACTGCCATCAACGCGGAGGGGGTGGCAGTCCGGGACTTACAACATGTCAGGAAGCGCTGGGAGGACTTCAGGTCCAGGACCCTGAACAAGGCCCGGCGCCTCTTGAAGGCAGCGGATGCCAAGGGGCGCCGGGGCCACTTGTCGGAAGAACAGATGGGGGTCCTGGAACGCATATCCCCAGCGCTCCACGTCCAGGTCCTGAAGAAGCAGACCCGTCTGGAGTCGAGCGGTGAGTGTACATGCATCCTGATTGTGAGCAGTGCGTGTGGTGATTATTCGGTATTGTGCAGGTTGCACATCTGTTTGTATGGGGTCGAGTATGGGTGGGGGTGTACATGGCCGTGGGGCTGACACATGCGAGGGCTGTAATGTGTGAGACATGGATGGTGCTTGTGTGTGTAGGCTTGCATGGCAAATGCAGTTGTGCGTGCACACATGTTTGTATGTATGTGTATGTAAGTAGACATGTCCGTGATGTCACGCATGTATGTTGTATTGGGCTGCATGTATGAGCACTGTGTACATGTGCATGTGTGTGTATTTGACAAGGGTGCAACAGTGATGCAACATGGATGCATGTGACTGCGGTATGTGTAAGCCTGATTGGCAGATGTGACATGGATGCCCGTCTGAACAGTGCGACACTTGGCAGAGGTGTACACATGCATGCAAGTGTGGTGGTGTGTGTACATGTGTGGTGCACTTCCTGTGTTGCATGTGATGTCTGGGTCACCTTTGGCTGCTCATGCTGTTGTATGTGTATGGATGGTGGTGGCAGTTGCGATATGGCTGTGGTATGGCTCATGTGTGCGAGTTGCAATGACATGTGTGTTGGGGATTGTGATGACATGTCTGAGGTTTGCCAATGCCACTCATGTGCAACTGTCATGTGTGTATGTGTCCATTGTACAGTGCCCTGATGCCTGTGTTTTGTTTCTCCCTGTCTGCAGCGTCAACTGATGAAGAGGGCGGAGAAGGTGCTGTGGAGCACAGCGGCGGGGATCCGACCGCCAGCCGGAGACGCAAGGCCCGGCTCCCCTCCCGTGTTGTCATCTCGTCGGGGAGTGAGGAGTCCGGTGCCGCGTCCCAGGCCGCAGCTGCCGGGGGGAGGTCCAAGAGGCGGAGGTTGGAGTTGGACTCCTCGGCAGCAGAAGGGGCAGCTGGGACCCCACAGGGCCCAACAGGGGAAGATGGCACGGAGTCATCCAGGTTGGTGGGGGGTCTGGTGGAGGAGGAGGCCGTGCAAGCACCAGAGACGGGGTCTGGAGGTGGGGATCCCACTGGTGCTAGTGGTGCAGTCCAGGACCAGGGACAGGAGGCAGCACAGGCCGCCGCGGAGGTGCCTGTGTGCAATCCTGTCCCCGATCCTGTCCCTGCATCATCTTGCACCAGCAGGGATGCCTACGTCCAGACCCGTTTCCAGGCAGGGGATGAGCTGACGTCAACTGGCCTTCCTCTGCCTGCGGACGTGGCTATCCAGGTCCGGGTTGAGCCTGTCCTGGCTGGTGTGGCGTTGCGTCAACGGGCCATGCGAGGTGACCTGCAGTCTTTTCATGGAGAGACTGCACGTCATCTCGAATGGCTCGTTGACCACGTCAGCCTGCTGGGACAGGTCACCCAGACCGGATTCCTCCGTCTGATGGGGCTTGTTCCGACCCCCTCCTCAACTGGACCCCCTACGCGCCAGTCGTCCTCTGTGCCATCTTCCCACCCATCAGTCACCTGGGTGCCCTGTGGAGCTGCCTCTGACAGTGCGGCCAGGCTGGTGGAGGAGGCATCCCTGCCACAGTCGGGAGTCGGACGTCCAGCAGGGGTGGCCACATCAACAACTGCACCCCAGCCGGCGGAGGATGTGCAGGCAGCAGGAGGCAGTGCACGGGCAGAGGCAGAGCAGCAGCAGCAACATGGTGGGAGCCATGAAGGCTCGGGGCCTTCGACATCGGAGGGGCAGGCATCGGCCGGAGGGCAGGAGGACCCAGGACAGAGAGTGTCTTCCGTGTGGCAGCGGTTGGGCCACGCCATAGGTGCGGAGCGGCGGCGGGCAGAAGAGGCGCGGCTCACAATGGTCAGGGCGGAGAACTCCATGCGGAGGGCCCTGAGGCGGGCCGAGTGCCTCGAGGCAATCCACAGGGGGTTGGAGGAGGACACGGCGTCGTCCCTGCGGACCCTCGGGGCCATGGAACTGGACCGCCTCCGGGACATCGAACAGGAGTTCGATGATGCCCTGGCCCGGAACACCACGGAGTGAGCCGCTGGACTTGCCCGCCGCCTTTGTATATGGTTCTTTAGTTTTAGGTTTCCTTTGTTTTTTCTTATGATTTGGAGTCGACGGACACTGCTCCACTTTTTGTATATAGTTGATATTTAGGTAGGTTTTTTAGGAGGTTTCCTTAGTTCAGTTGTGATGATGGACCCTTGTTATTTTTGTACATAGTTCTTTGTTGCATGGAGAGTTTTTACATTTCACTTTGGACAAAATTTTATGGATTTGATTTTCTACTTTTGTGTTTTTATGCGGACATGCAGCTTATTTTTTCACATTTACATTGTAGGTATTTTTCTTTCTTTACCATTCGTATTTTTGTCCAATACATTATTTTTTCCATTGTTCACTGTGTGGTTTCATCTCATTGGTTTCATGCATGTCATGTTGTGTGTTTTCCCATTCAATTTGAAAATCTGTGTGTGACGGACATGGGTTCATTTGCTTCATGAACATTGGGGGTGTAACATGTGTTTTCATTTCCATGTGGGTGAATGGGTTACTTGGTAGGGCTTTTTGGCTGTGGAGGCTGACCATTACGCACATGATTGGGGATTGTGAGGACCTGGTGAGGGCTGCACATGGTGGCAGGGGGGTGGGGGTGGTGGGAGACATGAGTGGGGGCCTGGTGGGGGCTGCCCATGGTGGCAGGGGGGTGGGGGTGGTGGGAGACATGAGTGGGGGCCTGGTGGAGGGTGACCCTGCACTGCTGGGGGGTGGGGGTGCAGGGGGACATGAGTGGGGGCCTGGTGGAGGGTGACCCCGCACTGCTGGGGGGTGGGGGTGCAGGGGGACATGAGTGGGGGCCTGGTGGAGGTTGACCCTGCACTGCTGGGGGGTGGGGGTGGTGGGAGACATGAGTGGGGGCCTGGTGGGGGCTGCCCATGGTGGCAGGGGGGTGGGGGTGGTGGGAGACATGAGTGGGGGCCTGGTGGAGGGTGACCCTGCACTGCTGGGCGGTGGGGGTGCAGGGGGACATGAGTGGGGGCCTGGTGGAGGGTGACCCTGCACTGCTGGGGGGTGGGGTGGTGGGAGACATGAGTGGGGGCCTGGTGGAGGGTGCCCCTGCACTGCTGGGGGGTGGGGGTGGTGGGAGACGAGTGGGGGCCTGGTGGAGGGTGACCCTGCACTGCTGGGGGGTGGGGGTGGTGGGAGACATGAGTGGGGGCCTGGTGGAGGGTGACCCTGCACTGCTGGGGGGTGGGGGTGCAGGGGGACATGAGTGGGGGCCTGGTGGAGGGTGACCCTGCACTGCTGGGGGGTGGGGGTGGTGGGAGACATGAGTGGGGGCCTGGTGGAGGGTGACCCTGCACTGCTGGGGGGTGGGGGTGCAGGGGGACATGAGTGGGGGCCTGGTGGAGGGTGACCCTGCACTGCTGGGGGGTGGGGGTGGTGGGAGACATGAGTGGGGGCCTGGTGGAGGGTGCCCCTGCACTGCTGGGGGTGGGGGTGGTGGGAGACATGAGTGGGGGCCTGGTGGAGGGTGACCCTGCACTGCTGGGGGGTGGGGGTGGTGGGAGACATGAGTGGGGGCCTGGTGGGGGCTGCCCATGGTGGCAAGGGGGTGGGGGTGGTGGGAGACATGAGTGGGGGCCTGGTGGAGGGTGACCCTGCACTGCTGGGGGGTGGGGGTGGTGGGAGACATGAGTGGGGGCCTGGTGGAGGGTGACCCTGCACTGCTGGGGGGTGGGGGTGCAGGGGGACATGAGTGGAGGCCTGGTGGAGGGTGACCCTGCACTGCTGGGGGGTGGGGGTGGTGGGAGACATGAGTGGGGGCCTGGTGGAGGGTGACCCTGCACTGCTGGGGGGTGGGGGTGCAGGGGGACATGAGTGGGGGCCTGGTGGAGGGTGACCCTGCACTGCTGGGGGGTGGGGGTGGTGGGAGACATGAGTGGGGGCCTGGTGGAGGGTGACCCTGCACTGCTGGGGGGTGGGGGTGCAGGGGGACATGAGTGGGGGCCTGGTGGAGGGTGACCCTGCACTGCTGGGGGGTGGGGGTGATGGGAGACATGAGTGGGGGCCTGGTGGAGGGTGCCCCTGCACTGCTGGGGGGTGGGGGTGGTGGGAGACATGAGTGGGGGCCTGGTGGAGGGTGACCCTGCACTGCTGGGGGGTGGGGGTGGTGGGAGACATGAGTGGGGGCCTGGTGGGGGCTGCCCATGGTGGCAGGGGGGTGGGGGTGGTGGGAGACATGAGTGGGGGCCTGGTGGAGGGTGACCCTGCACTGCTGGGGGGTGGGGGTGGTGGGAGACATGAGTGGGGGCCTGGTGGAGGGTGACCCTGCACTGCTGGGGGGTGGGGGTGGTGGGAGACATGAGTGGGGGCCTGGTGGAGGGTGACCCTGCACTGCTGGGGGGTGGGGGTGCAGGGGGACATGAGTGGGGGCCTGGTGGAGGGTGACCCTGCACTGCTGGGGGGTGGGGGTGCAGGGGGACATGAGTGGGGGCCTGGTGGAGGTTGACCCTGCACTGCTGGGGGGTGGGGGTGGTGGGAGACATGAGTGGGGGCCTGGTGGAGGGTGACCCTGCACTGCTGGGGGGTGGGGGTGCAGGGGGACATGAGTGGGGGCCTGGTGGAGGTTGACCCTGCACTGCTGGGGGGTGGGGGTGGTGGGAGACGAGTGGGGGCCTGGTGGAGGGTGACCCTGCACTGCTGGGGGGTGGGGGTGGTGGGAGACATGAGTGGGGGCCTGGTGGAGGGTGACCCTGCACTGCTGGGGGGTGGGGGTGCAGGGGGACATGAGTGGGGGCCTGGTGGAGGGTGACCCTGCACTGCTGGGGGGTGGGGGTGGTGGGAGACATGAGTGGGGGCCTGGTGGAGGGTGACCCTGCACTGCTGGGGGGTGGGGGTGCAGGGGGACATGAGTGGGGGCCTGGTGGAGGGTGACCCTGCACTGCTGGGGGGTGGGGGTGGTGGGAGACATGAGTGGGGGCCTGGTGGAGGGTGCCCCTGCACTGCTGGGGGGTGGGGGTGGTGGGAGACATGAGTGGGGGCCTGGTGGAGGGTGACCCTGCACTGCTGGGGGGTGGGGGTGGTGGGAGACATGAGTGGGGGCCTGGTGGGGGCTGCCCATGGTGGCAGGGGGGTGGGGGTGGTGGGAGACATGAGTGGGGGGCCTGGTGGAGGGTGACCCTGCACTGCTGGGGGGTGGGGGTGGTGGGAGACATGAGTGGGGGCCTGGTGGAGGGTGACCCTGCACTGCTGGGGGGTGGGGGTGGTGGGAGACATGAGTGGGGGCCTGGTGGAGGGTGACCCTGCACTGCTGGGGGGTGGGGGTGGTGGGAGACATGAGTGGGGGCCTGGTGGAGGGTGACCCTGCACTGCTGGGGGGTGAGGGTGCAGGGGGACATGAGTGGGGGCCTGGTGGAGGGTGACCCTGCACTGCTGGGGGGTGGGGGTGCAGGGGGACATGAGTGGGGGCCTGGTGGAGGTTGACCCTGCACTGCTGGGGGGTGGGGGTGGTGGGAGACATGAGTGGGGGCCTGGTGGAGGGTGACCCTGCACTGCTGGGGGGTGGGGGTGCAGGGGGACATGAGTGGGGGCCTGGTGGAGGTTGACCCTGCACTGCTGGGGGGTGGGGGTGGTGGGAGACGAGTGGGGGCCTGGTGGAGGGTGACCCTGCACTGCTGGGGGGTGGGGGTGGTGGGAGACATGAGTGGGGGCCTGGTGGAGGGTGACCCTGCACTGCTGGGGGGTGGGGTGCAGGGGGACATGAGTGGGGGCCTGGTGGAGGGTGACCCTGCACTGCTGGGGGGTGGGGGTGGTGGGAGACATGAGTGGGGGCCTGGTGGAGGGTGACCCTGCACTGCTGGGGGGTGGGGGGGCAGGGGGACATGAGTGGGGGCCTGGTGGAGGGTGACCCTGCACTGCTGGGGGGTGGGGGTGGTGGGAGACATGAGTGGGGGCCTGGTGGAGGGTGCCCCTGCACTGCTGGGGAGTGGGGGTGGTGGGAGACATGAGTGGGGGCCTGGTGGAGGGTGACCCTGCACTGCTGGGGGGTGGGGGTGGTGGGAGACATGAGTGGGGGCCTGGTGGGGGCTGCCCATGGTGGCAGGGGGGTGGGGGTGGTGGGAGACATGAGTGGGGGCCTGGTGGAGGGTGACCCTGCACTGCTGGGGGGTGGGGGTGGTGGGAGACATGAGTGGGGGCCTGGTGGAGGGTGACCCTGCACTGCTGGGGGGTGGGGGTGGTGGGAGACATGAGTGGGGGCCTGGTGGAGGGTGACCCTGCACTGCTGGGGGGTGGGGGTGCAGGGGGACATGAGTGGGGGCCTGGTGGAGGGTGACCCTGCACTGCTGGGGGGTGGAGGTGCAGGGGGACATGAGTGGGGGCCTGGTGGAGGTTGACCCTGCACTGCTGGGGGGTGGGGGTGGTGGGAGACATGAGTGGGGGCCTGGTGGAGGGTGACCCTGCACTGCTGGGGGGTGGGGGTGCAGGGGGACATGAGTGGGGGCCTGGTGGAGGTTGACCCTGCACTGCTGGGGGGTGGGGGTGGTGGGAGACGAGTGGGGGCCTGGTGGAGGGTGACCCTGCACTGCTGGGGGGTGGGGGTGGTGGGAGACATGAGTGGGGGCCTGGTGGAGGGTGACCCTGCACTGCTGGGGGGTGGGGGTGGTGGGAGACATGAGTGGGGGCCTGGTGGAGGGTGACCCTGCACTGCTGGGGGGTGGGGGTGCAGGGGGACATGAGTGGGGGCCTGGTGGAGGGTGACCCTGCACTGCTGGGGGGTGGAGGTGCAGGGGGACATGAGTGGGGGCCTGGTGGAGGTTGACCCTGCACTGCTGGGGGGTGGGGGTGGTGGGAGACATGAGTGGGGGCCTGGTGGAGGGTGACCCTGCACTGCTGGGGGGTGGGGGTGCAGGGGGACATGAGTGGGGGCCTGGTGGAGGTTGACCCTGCACTGCTGGGGGGTGGGGGTGGTGGGAGACATGAGTGGGGGCCTGGTGGGGGCTGCCCATGGTGGCAGGGGGGTGGGGGTGGTGGGAGACATGAGTGGGGGCCTGGTGGAGGGTGACCCTGCACTGCTGGGGGCTGGGGGTGCAGGGGGACATGAGCAGGTGTGCAGGGTAGTCCCCTGTTTTGTGGGCTGCCTGCTGGGGCCGTGGAGGGTGTACAGGGAACACCTGTGAGGACCCACCCAGCCTAATTGCGTGTGATAATTCCCGCACACCCCTGTAATACACGTACCTGGCCAAATCGCATGTGAGAATTCCCGCGCACCCCTGTAATACACGTACCCAGCCGAATCGCGTGTAGAACTTCCCGTGTACCCCTGTAATACACGTACCCAGCCAAATCGCGTGTGATAACTCCCACGTACCCCTGTAATACACGTACCCTGGCCAATCGCGTGTAGAACTTCCCACGCACCCCTGTAATACACGTACCAAGCCAAATCGCGTCTGATCATTACCACGCACCCCTGTAATACACGTACCAAGCCAAATCGCGTGTGATCATTCCCGCGCACCCCTGTAATACACGTACCCAGCCGATTCGCGTGTAGAACTTCCCGTGTACCCCTGTAATACACGTACCCAGCCAAATCGCGTGTGATAATTCCCACGTACCCCTGTAATACACGTACCCTGGCTAATCGCGTGTATAACTTCACGCGTACCCCTGTATTACACGTGCCCTGGCTAATCGCATGTAAGACTTCCCGCGTACCCCTGTAATACACGTTCCCTGGACAATCGCGTGTTGAACTTACCGCGTACCCCTGTAATACACGTTCCCTGGACAATCGCGTGTTGAACTTCCCGCGTACCCCTGTAATACACGTTCCCTGGACTATCGCGTGTTGAACTTCCCGCGCACCCCTGAAATACACGTACCCTGGCAGCCTGGCTAATCGCGTGTATAACTTCACGCGTACCCCTGATATGCACGTTACCCGCTTTGCGTTCCTTGTTTGGCAGCCCTGTAAACTGGTCCAGGGTTAGCGCAGCCCTTTGCGATGATTTAGCGATTTTGATGGCTTTTCCTTGCGCGAGGGCGTTCTTGGGGGCGTTACTGGCGCTGCTGCAGGGTCGCTGCGATACTCTGCGCCACGGCTGGTTTGGGAGCCTAAAAACCATGAATACGCTGTGCGCGGAAATCGGTTTTAGCGCACGTGCCTGGCGCAGACAATCGCACGCGGACACTCTGCGCCAGCCGCTTGCGACACTTTTCTGCGAAATTCTATGAATTACCCTGATAGTGTTTTTGGAATAAGACGACAATTGGACTACTGTGCTGGAATGGTGAAATTCACTATAAACTCACAGGAAGATCCACAAGAATTTCTAATGTACCTACTACAAGTACTGGAAAACAAAAACATACCTATAAAGGAAATCTTTCAGATTTCATACATGTGGAAACATACATGCACTCTCTGCAACAATGTGACACAAGAAGAAATCCCCAATGAACGCTTCATATATATATCAATACCAAATTGTGAATCCATTCCATTTCAGCAACTTGTACAAAATGCAAACCATGGTAGATTATGCTCTACCTGCAATTCAGATAATCGCTCCACGTTAGTAATACAAACACATAGTAAATACGTAATACTAATGCTTCTACGTTACAATGCAGATGGTACCAAAAACAACTGCAAGCTGACTGGATTCACACATGGTCAAATATCACTTGATAAGAAAACCTTCACAACAATAGGTATAATCTACCACTCAGGAGCCACAACCAATTCAGGGCACTACACTGCATACATAAAAAAGAAATGTGGATGGTTTGAATGTAATGATAGTACCATTACTCTAAAGCAGAGATTACCAGCAAATCTTACAAACGCTTATTTGATGTTCTTAAAACCAAAATTTGATAAATAAACTGTATTTAAACCTTTAAGTAAATTTGTGTTACAAAAATATAAACTGTGAGAATACTCCAAAAGCTATCTAACTGCTCAAAGATTCTACAACAACTAATCAGATAAATGAATACCACTAAATTAGACCAAAAAATACACAGTTAGAATACGCCAATTGGTATCTAACTGTCCCAAAATTATAAATTTGTGTTAAAATAATATAAACTGTTAGAATACTCCAAAAGCTATCTAACAGCTCAAAGATTCTACAACAACTAATCAGATAAATGAATACCACTAAATTAGGCCAAAAAATACACAGTTAGAATACGCCAATTGGTATCTAACTGTCCCAAAATTTAACAATATCCAAATAGATAAATCAAAACCACTAAAATATATTAAAAAAATAGACAGTTAGAATATGCCAATTGGTATCTAACTGCTCCAAAATTTTATAATATCAAAACAAATGAAGAATCTGTTACTGCTCCAAAAAAAATACAACAAAGCAAAGTATAAAGCATTAGCCAGAAACAACAAGTGAACACTGAAAACAAACAAACAAATAAACTGTAGCATAACAGAAAAAGGTTTTTTTTAATCCAACATGGATTTTTATTTCTCCCACAGACCCAATGATTTTAGCAACAAATACAGAAACTGAGCAAATTGCACAGTACTCTGATTTGTACTCTACTAAATATGAGGGTCGAAAAAAAATAAAAGTATATTGCTTATACAATGTAATAAGTCATTACAAAATACTAATACTAACATGCTATTTTCTTTTATCACAGAAATGAAGAAGAAAAACATGGACTCCCATTACTAGACCAAACAGTAAGTATACAATAATAAGGACAACCATAGCAGCATATCACATCCATAGTATCTAATACCTTTGTTCCTTATACATTTGTTTTTCACCCAAAGTTATAAGCAAATATGAATGTGATATGCTGCAGTGGTTGTTACCAGGGAATATAGTCTGGGGTGCATGGCCCAATGGCCATGCACCCAAGATTCTATGCCCTGGCAACAACCACCGCAGCATATCACATCCATAGAGTCAAACATTTCAACTATGATCTATGGGAAACTTTTAATGTCCGCGAACAATGTGAGTGTTCTTAGAACACTTTGAACTTGCCAGCAAACAATACGGACACTGTTTTCAGGACACCCCCTACGAACATTTCAGAACAACGCGATAGTTCTTAGAACACTTTCAACTTAACAACGAACAATACGGACAGCGTCCTAAGGACACCCCCTACGAACATTCCAGGACACCGGGAGTGTTCTTAGAAGCGTCTTCAGAACACCACCATCTTGTTTATTTGCGAACATTTCAGGGCACCGCGAGTGTTCTTAGGACACATTCAACTTGACAAAGAACAATACAGACAGCGTCCTCAGGACACCCCCTACGAACACTCCCCGGACACCGGGAGTGTTCTTAGAAGCGTCTTCAGAACACCACCATCTTGTTTATTTGCGAACATTTCAGGACACCGCGAGTGTTCTTAGGACACATTCAACTTGACAGAGAACAATACGAACAGCGTCCTCAGGACACCCCCTACAAACACTCCCCGGACACCGCGAGTGTTCTTAGAAGCCTCTTCAGAACACCACCATCTTGTTTATTTGCGAACATTTCAGTACACCGCGAGTGTTCTTAGGACACATTCAACTTGACAGAGAACAATACGGACAGCGTCCTCAGGACACCCCCTACGAACACTCCCCGGACACCGTAAGTGTTCTTAGAAGCGTCTTCAGAACACCCCCATTTTGTTTATTTGCAAACATTTCAGGACACCGCGAGTGTTTTTAGGACACATTCAACTTGACAGAGAACAATACGGACAGCGTCCTCAGAACAACCCCTACAAACATTTCAGGACACCGGGAGTGTTCTCAAAAACGTCTTCAGAACACCTCCATTTTGTTTATTTGCGAACATTTCAGGACACCGCGCGTGTTCTTAGAACACATTCAACTTGACAGAGAACAATACGGACAGCGTGCTCAGGACACCACCTACGAACACTCCCCGGACACCGCGAGTGTTCTTAGAACAGTTTCACTTTGCTTGCGAACAAAACGGACACATATTGACTCCTTAGAACACCCCCTAGTCAGTTTATTTAGAACATTTCAGAACACCCGTGATGGCCGCAAACAAATCGAACACAAAATGAACGTCTAACACATAAAAAACACAACTTTCATCCTATCTCATACACTCCCACCCTCCCCAAACACTCCTACACACCAACACACTCTACAAAATACACATTTTGAACCAAGTTTCACCGCGCTGTCCGGGGACGTCCGCGAATCCAATATGGCGGGCGCTACCGAAAAATCTGACGCACTTCACGCTCCACGCCGTCCAATCAGCGAACACTTTGCATGTCCGCGAACATCATGCAAGACGATTGGCCAATCAGGACACTTTTTCCACGGAGCGAACAGGGAAGTGTATCCGCAAACCGAACCCAGATATCACTATTTTTTTTTTACCTACTTTTTGGTCATTTAAAAAAAAACTACTGGACGGATTTTCACCAAATTTGCAAAAGCACGCTTTCGGGACCAAGCCGCTGCTCCTGGTCCAAATTTGGTGGAAATCCGTCCAGCAGTTTGAGCTGTATGCGCGAGCAAAATTTTTTTCCCATTCACTCTATGGAGAGTGAGTATAATGTAAACAAATATGAGCATATAGAGGGAAGGTAGAGTAATAAAAATAAAACTATGAGAAAGTGCTGATAACCATAATGATTATCTTCATGCACAGAAAGGATTGCTCTCTTTCAAGCCTGTATCTTCCGCTATGCACATGTTTCATATGATGTGACAGGACCCTAAGTCTACAAATATAGTACCTTTTCAATTTTTACTTCCTGACTGTTACTGAAGAAAACTATGTGGCTTTGATATGTCAGTAAAGGATAAAAAGGGAGAGCCAGCCATGTGATGTCATCAGTTATGTCATCAATGACATTTGTGATGTCATCTTTGATGTCCTGGGTGTTAGTGTTAGCAGTGCACGTTGGCGCGAGTTATGGTTGCTTATGTTACCATAACTGGTTAATTTCAGGAGTTTTTCGGTTTTACTTTGAGCCATAACGTCCCTTTAACAAAGTTTTTTCACTGAATTTCATAGGTTTTTAATAGCGCAACTTAACCATAACGTTCCTTTAACAAAGTTTTTTTAATATCACGCAAACAATATACAAACATTGCGTGCAAAAACCAACTTCTACAGATGGCTTTACACAGAATGTTGCAAAGTAAGAATTTATGCTTGTTCACAGTGAAGGTCAGCTGCTTCCACAACTTCTACAGATGGCTTTACACAGAATGTTGCAAAGTAAGAATTTATGCTCGTTCACAGTGAAGGTCAGCTGCTTCCATTTTTTTCTCGGGCCTCGGAGAGGCTCACGAAGCGGACTATAAGGTTGTATTGTGTTTTGACCTTGACAGACAGAGATTGTGATGAAAGACTTCTCTTGAAGGAGTGTTGTTAAAACGTAAGAGAAGATAAAGATGACATTTCTGAAACGAAACCACTTTTATATATTATATCACTATACGAAAGATCGTTGGCACACGCGGAGTCATATTTTGGGACTGCACCACTCGTAGACAATGGAAATTGCAATTGTACTGTAAGTAACCCTTTAGATTACTTTATACCAAATATAATTACAATAGCGTAGCATTAAAGACCGCTCAAGTTGAACTTGTTCGTTGAAAGTGGCATAATGTTTTCTACCGCGCACTATCACCGCCGAATTGATCCCCTGTCGTTTAGAGGGCTCTGAAAAAGGCAGACGACACAGGGTGGGTTAATAGAAATAATTTAACCGGTCTATAGGCGGTCAAGCGCTCTACTCGCTGTGCCACTTCACTGTAGCCTGTCAAGTGGCACAGCGAGTACAGCTCTCGCTTTGACATCCGTGCACAGCTTGCTAATGCAAGTTTGAATCTCGGCAAGGCGAAACTCAGCCTTTCATCCTTCCGTGGTCGATAAATGAGCACCACACACCGTGGTTAATAATAAGCACCGCTTACATACCTCACGGTTCTTAGCGCTATATGAATGGGAAAATATTATTATTTTATTATTAACATACTCTGTTGCACTATCTTCGATAGCAAATAGTTTCATGCCCTAATAAATAAAATGATGATTTTTAATGAAGATCGGCTCGTGAGACTAATTTATGTTTTTTAAAACAGGTACGTGGCCCCATTTTGTCTATGTCACGATTTACAGACTCCAGCGGATGGGGTTTTCAACTGCCAGGTGCAAGTCCAAATATGCAACTTCATGACCCTCACCATTTTATGGGACAATCGCCAAGGACCAATATGCCCTTACGCAGTACTAGCGGCTACAAACAACATACCAACCAATAGGGTGGTCTAATGGCTCGTTGTTGGAGCAACCTTCCGATTATCAGAGCGACCATTTACTGCTTTTATCATAAACCAACAGCCTATCTACCGCAAAGGAACAACGCGTGGCTCCAAATAAACTTTTGCTGATCGACAGCAGAGACAATAGCAAATCGCTGAATATTCACTAAACATTTCATGTGAAATAAATGTACTTTACCAAATGTACAATCCTGCTGTTTACTTTTAAACCACAGTTTCATATTCGGAATTGTGGCGCACTGAGTTGTAAGCTGATCTAACACTCGCTGTACCGCAAAGGAACATTGCGTGTCTCAACATGAACTTTTGCGGATCGACAACAAAGACAAATGCAAATTGCTGAATATTCTCTAAACATTTGATGTCAAATAAATGTACTTTACAACATTTACAATCTTGCTCTTTGCTTTTAAATCACAGTTTGATATTCCGAATTGTGGCGCGCTGTGTTGTGACATAATGTGTGTTGTCTTCCGGGTTCTGTGTAAAGTCGCGTAGTACTGGAGACGACTGGGCGCGTTTCATTACGCACCCTGTAACGTCACGGAGAAAGGCGGGGAATATGAATGCTTTGATAATATCAGGCTTAGGGGCGGGAGATATGATTTAGTGTCGCAAAAGCAAGTCAGCCAGGTCAATAGCGCCAGTCATAGGATTATCACATAATGTCGGCGCACACCAGCCGGATTTATCGTTTCTTTAGTGGACAAAAAGTCGGTTGACGCCCCTAGGAAATTGTACTATTAGCGAACAAAAGGAGTGCTCTGAAAACACTTTCACCCTGACAACGAACAATACAAACAACGTTCTCAGAACACCCCCATTTTGTGTAATTGCAACCATTTCGGGACAATGCGAGTGTTCTTAGAACACATTCAACTAGACAGATTACAATACGGACAGCGTCCTGAGGACACCCCCAGTTTGTGTATTTACGAACAATTAAGTACACCGCGAGTGTTCATAGCTCATTTTTACCTTCCTTGCGAACAAAAATGACACATACTCCGTCCTCTAAACACCCCACCATTTAGTTTATTTACAAAATGTCAGAACAGCTGTGTTCTCCGCGGACAAATCGAACGCAACAAAAAGGTCTAGCACATAAAAAAACAAAACATTGAACCTATCTCATACTCCCCCACCCTCCCCAAACACTCTTACACACCAACACAAGGCACTAAATACAATTTTTTATCCACGTTTCACTGCGCTGTACGCGGTCGACTGCGAATACAAGATGGCGGGCGCCACAGAAAATCTGACGCACTCCACGCCCCTCGCCGTCCAATCAGTGAACACGTTGCATGTCCGCAGACATGACGCAAGCCCATGGGCCAATCGGGGTGCTGTCCGCGGAGCGAACAGGGAAGTCCGTCCGCGAAGCGAACGCAGATATCACTAATTTTTCATTTTTAAAAAAACTACTGGACAGATTTACACCAAATTTACAAAAGCACGCTTTTGGGACCAGGCCGCCGCTCCTGCTGCAAATTTGGTGTAAATCCGTCCAGCGGTTCGGGCTGTAGCCGTGCGCAAAGTTTTTTCCCATTCAGTCTATGGGAAAAAAAAGTTTTGGGACCCCCCCTATAACTTTTCCCCCCTGGACGAATCCTCACCAAACTTTGCAAAAAAATTCAGAGTGACCCAACTACTTTTTTTACAAAGTTTGGTGAGGATCCGTCCAGCGAGAGCGAAGTTATAAGCCGTCCAAAAAGTGCTCTTCCTATGGAAACAGCAACTTAACCATAACTACATGGCCACCACCGTGATATGCACACATCATTAAAAAAAGCTATGTTATGTTACAAAGTTTTTAGACTTGTGTGTTACTACCTGATCTGGCGTAGTTAAAGGCCTAAGCGTGGCCAGAGCATTTAAAAAGAGTCCCTGGGCAGATAACAGCCAAACCGACACACCGGCGAGGGTAGTAACGTTATTAGCACCTCGGGTTCCATCCAATAAGCAAAGTACTGGATCTATCATCAAAGCAGCGTGGCATCCCATTCATACAAACAAAATACTCTCTAAACATGGCCACCATGGATCTGGAAGACTGAGCTCCATACGGAGCTCCTCTTCCATTTCCATGGCTGCCACAGAAGACACCGGGAGTAAGCAGCAGCAGCGCTGTGTGTGCAGCTGCCGTGTTAAACAGCTAAGGGGGTCGTTTTAAAATAAAGGAAGGAAGGAAACAGAGATTAGGGGGGAGATGGCGGGCATGGGGAAGCGACCATCAGGTGGCTTGGAACATGGGCTTGCATCGGTAGATACACCCCGCGTTCTGAGCAACCTGTGGTTGCTCACCTGTTCCGGGGTGCTGAAGTAGTCTCTGAGTGCCCAGGCTTGTCCGAAAAGAGGTGTATTTTGCCACTGCTAGGGGTTTCTAGACCACAGTCTGTGAAGAAAGTGAAACAATTGGAGAAGATAGTGCAACATTTGTCTCGGGAGGATAGCTCAATGGCTAACGTGCTCGCGTTGGAAGCAAGACTACACGGAGCAGTACAGCTTCGATCCCTGGGTACGTGCTTAGAAACCTTTGGGTATTAGGCACGTTATAAATAACCAATCATATCATTTTGCTTGTTGTACCATGCCAACTCTCGCTTACAAGGAGTGTGGTGGGATATTTGCCTCCATTTTTCTAATCGAAGGTCCTCCTGAAACTTTATAGAAACTCATCTTGTCGTACATAAGTCGTGAGGAAAAATAGAGGTGCAAAGCAACAGAAAACATGATGGACAATGTCCCCATTCACTGTCAAGTTCCCTGCAATAAAAAAAGTTGGAGGTATGTGGACCCCGGCCTCTCAAATACACTTTGAAATTCTCTTTTGTGTTTTCATTACTGGTACTCTTCACACCTTCTGACTGCTTTACTAGTCAGGATAGATTATGGGAATGAGGCTCTAAAAACGCGCTTGACCTCTAAGTGTTTTTCAGCAGACACTGGAGGACTTGGGCACGGGGAGGGGAGGGCGGCAAGGGGGTAACTGATAGAAAAGCTCATGGCGGCAGAGCGAGACTGAGAGGCCTCTTTCATGTGCTTCAGACTACCTCTGAGGAGGGCACGGCTCTCTCGCTTCTGGGAAGTTGACTTTGGCGAGTGGCAAGAGAAGAAAAAGAAACAGAAACCGTAGAAGCAATCAGATGAGATGTCGATAGCAGATCAAAGCGACTCCTCGTGTAAACCGGAGAGCCAGTCAGAGGAGGTTTTCCCGCGCTCCCACAAGGACCGTTGATCTGCGCATTTCTGAAACGTTGCCTCGCCAGTAACCGTTGCTCCCGCGCTCTCCTCGGCCTGTGGGGGCCAGGCGCGCAGGATTGTGGGAACAGACCGCGCTGTTTCCTTTCTGACAGGCCTTAATCTGTACCTTCGTCAAGTCTGTGATGTTATTCGGAGCAGCAGGCCGGGTCGTCGTCTTGGCGTTTTAAAGTACCTTTCTGGGGCTGACTGGGAGACAGGGGCGACTGGAGCGCGGGCTCCCCCCTCATTAGCCATTCCCATTGATTCCGAGTTTGAACAGGTACAATTCAGAAACAGCCAAAGGCGAGATTCGGCCCCAGCAAGGCCTCGGAATTTCAATACGACGTTTCGGTGTTATTCTCCACAGGCAGGTGGGGGAGAAACTCTGCTGACAGACCTCTTCATAGGATTTATTTTTTTAGAAACACATTTAAGCATGCATGTGTTTAAGTGAAAGCACCATACACGTAGACACTGTCAGACAAACTCCATTCAAAGTAGCTGTTCTGGCAGTGGTCCAAGTCTACGAAAAGAAGTAGCGGAACTATGTTCCCTTCTGGCCTGCCCCCTGCACCCCACAAACCCCATCACCACGCCCCTCCCACGCGCAAGCCAAACCTCCAAACAAACACACCTGCTATTTAAGGGAATGGTCAGTGCATTGCACGGAAGGGCAAGTTTCAACTTCTTCCTACAATTTTATTTTAAAACTATGGTTTCTTTTTAAATAAAAGTTTAAGAACAGTAACACTTTTTTTTAAAATGAGATGAGCACCGTTCCCGCCCACTTCGACCACTGTGTTCTGCTCAGTCGTGAAACGGGCGGTGGTGTCTGGACCTGCGCTCCTCAAGCCACCTGCACCATTGTGGGGCCAGCTGTGGTCTGCTCTGTGGACAGCATGTGCATACATCTCCTGTAAAGCAGGTCAAAAATAGGATCATGGTAAAGGGCAAACATGTTGGGCTGAAGGGGTCATGCCCAGTAATGGGTTCTATGTGGTGTCGTCGACCGCACTTACGTCAATTTTTTTGGTCCCCACTCATAACCCCCATCTCCCCACCCCAAACCCCTCTCTCCCCATAGCACCCCTTAATCCTACACTTACCTATATATGTATGACGTTCATACGACCAATAGAGTTGAACTAAAGGTCAACGAGGTAAGTGTGGTTGACAAAACCACAGAAACCCGAGTAATGGCATCAGTCATCTTCTTTATTTCTTTCTTACCATTGCGGCCCCGCTGGGCCTTTGCGAAAGGTGAAAACAAACAGAAACAGGGTTGTAAATAGATCATGGGAACTGTTAAATACATGAGCGTTTACAATCAACCATCTACTAACAAACCCGGTGTTCCCTTGGTGTATGTACTCCATGATGCAATGCATTAGCCAACCAAATTATTATTATTATTATTATTATTATTATCTGAAAGATCCCAGAGGATAATTGTACGGAAGCCACCAAGACACATGCAATTTTTAGATGACCGAAAATACAATGCAAAATTAAAGGGTGCTGGCTTGAACATGTTGAATACATCATAACCACTGGCATTGATCTGAGAAGCCCTCCAACGGATACTTGTTCACCCTGACATGCAGTTACAGTGGAGGAAAGAGCATATGTAAATCAGGATTGCTCCCAATCCAAATGAGTGAGTCCAGCCCAAACATCTAGGCCCCAACCCTTCTGCAAGAGACTGCAGGCAATCCCAGACATGTTCCTGCCTCATTGAGCACTGTTATTGAAGTCTACTTTGGGACTCTGCTGATGAGCCTCAATAGGTCGAAACATGTCTGAGATGTAACCTAGCACTGCTAGACTGCACCTTTTGGAGTGGGACCCTGTCTGATTTGCAAAAGGTCTTTCCCATTCTGTCATAGCGTGGCAGGATAACAAGCAACGGTCTGCAGATTGTCCAGAGCAATGAAAGTGGTTATGACTCACTTAAAAGCCACCAGCCATCATTCTCTGTGTTTTGCAAAGCTTTGAAAGACGATTCAATTTCTCTTCCTCACTCCAAAATGCCTCACACATTAAAAAAAACAGGATCTATTGCATTGGACACAACTCACACAGGTAATCCTTATCCAGATCTTTAGCCCCAGGAAAAAACACTGTACGAAGGCGTCATAAGACCTCCTGGCCATCCTCAAGAATAACAGCAGCTGAAACCAACACTGGCAAACAGCAACCTGGTGCCCTTCGGAAGGACTCACTTTGCCTTTCTCTAGTAAGTCTTTCTAGCGCCTTTCTCAAAACAACTGCACGCATTAGCAGCATCAATATTTGTGTTGCACGGCCATCGGCCCTCATCTATGACCTTTAGTGCACGACATCGACCGTAAGCCACATAGGACATACTCCATGCACATACCCTTTCCCACAGACTCCCATCCTCTGGACTGCACCATTTGGTGATGAGCTGATAGTTCTACGAAGGCTCCATCAGAGAAGAGTGGTGTGCTATATACATGCCAAAACATGACATGACAAAATGACATGCATTACCCAAAAGGCAGTTTTTTAACATTAAATGATTGGTGCATTTTCTTATAGGATCCATGCCTTACTTTTAGGATTCCCTTCATTAATACTCATGAAATACATTTGCATACAGGCATTCTAAATGTATACACATTTTTGCTCATGAATATTAAAGAGGGATATCCTGAAAACCCATCATGTTTCCGGCCCTTGAGGCCTGGAGTTGGACAACCATGTCTTATAAGCAAGACAAAAACTAATGTTGATGCTAATTGCAAAGTGATGCGCATTGGTGAAAATAGTTAGATGTAAATGTTTTGGTTTCTGTTTTGTTATTCTGAAAGCTGCAGACCCATGCAAAATTGGAATCTATCCCCTAGATCCTTTAATGATTAGCGGTACAGGTTACTTTGTTTGGAACCTTATTACGCTAGAGATCAAACCAATGCACTTTTTCGTTAACATTATAGGCCGGATTCACAGAATCGTTTTATAATGGCATAATCCCATTGGAAAACGCTCTTTGAATCAGGCCCTATATGTGTTATTTAAATCACAATATTAATAAATAGTGAAGACAGACTATGCGGCTTTAGACCTTAAAAACAGAACAGGGTTATCAGATTAGATGAATCGCAATATCCTCAGTTATATGTTTACATATTACAGTAGTGCAATGATTATTTTAAACTTATCAGAGTAATTGCAGCATTTGGCAAAGTCCATATAAGTCAGAAAGTGAGAAAAGACCAATGCGAATACGGCCGCGCACTAGGTGCGATTGAAGATTATAAATAAAGTTTTAAAATGGGGATCGCAAGCATTTTGAACGCCATAAGAATACCCGAACGGCATAACACACCGCGGGGAGAACACCCAATGACACAGGTAAGTGATACTACACATTTTTAAGTGGATCACAGGGTATATAACCAACAGGTTTATTCTTTATGTTGATGTAATCTTGGCAGCACCATATTATGTTTTGATTTATATAGATGCTGATAAATATCAAACAATCAGTGACAACTAATCACAACCTTCCACTAACTTAATCAACGTATCCTTACTTACTGTGAGGTTAGTACAATTAGTATTAACAATAACAATTTTAGAGATGACAGATTGACTGTATTATCATGGATATTGGCCAAATATGGAGCAAACCACGAACCAATTTCAGGTTATATGATATGTAGCAACACCACTACCGAGAGGGAAACTGAACGGTGATACTGTAACTATAGAAACTTAATATTCATAAAGAAATGCATGGGATGTTTGATGCAAGGGGTGATCACCCTCATTCATATAAAGCGGCATGCATACAGTGTAAACCACAGACTATTACAGGCACGAGTGCAGGTCTGCAACTCTATCACGCATGTTGATTAGATTAAAACAATGGTGGATCAATGGTTAACACATTTTCTTTGGATCACGCTATCATTAGAGTTTTGAACACTAAATGAGATCTGTGAATATGGATACTAGTAATTATACTTTTAATATTGCCACGCCTTACAATATATTTCTTCACTTTTTCTTTTTCTTTCCTTTGATTATTAATCTCTTCATACTCATCAACAACGTGAATGGTAATATTTGGACATTCTAATTTTACAATGTTATTAATTGAACACAACTAGTTCATTTAATCTAAATGCCTTGAAAAGGACCCAAGGTCGAAACATGTGTCGGCGAAATTGAATGAACAATGTTATGCATCAGGAAACTTGACCAATGAGACTGTATTATGCGGCCAATTGGCCAAAACCGAATGAACAGCATTGTGTATTAGAATACTTGGAAAATAACAAATTACCAATTGGCAAACTGTCTTACCGAATAGACTGTTTAGATTATTTGTAGATAAGCGCAAACCAGCAAAGTAACCTGTAATGTCTTATAAGCATCAGTAGCATTTGCTATTAACCTGAGTACAGCTCTGACACAGTCTCCTCCTGTGGGCCTGAACTACTGCTACTTGCATTTTTAAAGCAGACCTTTCGAAGATTCCTCACTGACTTAGTTATGCCACTTGAGAAGATTCCTCCTCAGTCTAGGCAAGGCTGTCTTGCACATGGGTCTTTCTCTCCCTTGGCCGCTCTGGTCATAGATGTGCCTTCCTGCTCTTTTTCAGTATGTTCCCTGTGCTCATTGCTCTCACCTCCGTGCCCTTGCCATGGCAAGCTGACGAACCACTGCCGATGTGGAGTCTTGGAGGCCAGGGCATAAGGCCAGAGATCGCTAGTCCCTCGAGAAGAGCAATTACTCTTGTCAATGCTCTGCCCTTGAAAGTTTTCTGCTATTGTGAAATGGGTAAGCACAAAAGGAAGTACTTTAATACATTTGACGTCTACTGTAGATGTCGTGTAAATGGACCAGCACTCTCCAGGCTTATGTCGAATTATGTTTATTTATTTATTCATACTGATCACAAAATAACCTATATTAGATAAGAACTCAGAATCGACAGGGAGCAGTGAACTTCTTATTATGGGGTGAGTTTAAGGGACATTCTGACCAGGCTGTGGAGGGGAGTAAATTGAACCGTCAGCGGGTACAATACATAAGTGGTCTAAGGGTGCAGAAGTACGAGTCTAATGGTGGTGTAGGGATTGGCAATTACTTTTATTGTGGTATAAAAGAAAAGAAAAGAAAACCTATCTGGCCCTATTTCTAAGAGGTGTTTCCCTGCCTCAACTAAAAGTACTACAGAATTTGTCAGGATGTTAAAAATAAAGAGCCCACTGTCCTGCGTCAAAAACCTATTTCCTTCCCTTACACTATGAATGAAACTAAATACCTGAGGGGGTTTCAATAGTTCAAAACTGAGACTGTGTATTGAGGGAGTGCCTCCCTTCCCCAGGTTGCAGGCTCTTTCTGAAGCAACATAAAGTTTCAGGTTCACCGGGTGTCTTAAAATACAGTTCACAAGAAATGTCTCTTGTGTGCCATAGTTGAATTCATTATGATATCTTTGGCATGTAACTTTCTTCAGTCTTCGTGAACAGGGGGATGACTCCCTCCCTCGGGAGTCAGTTCTCGATGCCAGAGTGATGACACCCTCCCCCTAACCATACTCAGGGTTTTTGGTAGCTCAGGTCTCTGTATGGGGAATGGCTCCCTTGCCCTAGCCTTGCTTGTGCTCCTCGGCCAGTTCAATATTGGTGGGGTAATGTCTCCCTTCCACTGGCCTTTCTCAGGCTTCGAGGCAGTTTGCAATGTCAGGGGGAATGACTTGTAGAGAGGCAGATGAGCACGTCATCTATAGAGCCCGCCCCTTCACCTCCGTCATATTGAAAGAACAGCAAGAGAGCCCTGTGCGTGACACCTGGTATCATCCCAATACCACATCAAAGGTATGAGAGACATTATGTACTCAGACAACTGTATCGAATGAACCCCGAACTGAAATGGTAGACATAAGTCTGCAGACACCAATGGACATAGAACTATAAGTAAAGTTGAATCAAAGAGAAGTGACGTCACAAAGAGAGAAGGTACATAAATGCACTAAATCTGATGAATGGATGTGCAAAGAATGAAGATGTAACTATAAGAATGAAGTAAAGATATATGCGCATATCAAGAAATCAAATACATGAAGAAGATAAGTGATAATAGATGTACTAGATGTATATACGCAGAAACGCATGGTAGATAAGACAACGAAGAGGCTTGATAAAGTAGGAAATATAACACAAGTAAAGCAGTCATGTTAAAGAAATGGAAATTTGCATTTTATAATAGTAAGCTAGAAATCTCGAGGAGCGAGGCCAAGGCTGCAGAGCTGACAGGCGCTGCAATACCACTTTGTACGAGAACCATGGGTATTTGCTTGACTCAAGATCAAGGATGCCACAGCAAGAAGCAACTGCAAGGAACTAAAGGAGTCGAAGAGGATAAGCCATGTACGTAAGACATATCAGATTAAGTAAAGGAGTGAACATTTGTGCGTGCCAAGTATTGGACAATCAAAGATGCAGAAAGTGCATGCAAGACAGAGAAACCAAGTCTCCAGAGGCCAGGACGAGTAATTGCACCCAATATTATTGAAATAAATAGCACTAAATAAAAGGTCAGAACGGTCAAAATGATGGTCTCCTACCACGTGGTGCAGGACCAGGAAATAAGGCCTTTTCATAATGCTGCAGACAAAGATAGCAATGTACCTTCACTCACTTAAAGGTTCAGAAGAAGAGAACAGTCAGCAAGTTAAACTACAAACAAGAAGCCTTGGGCCTGACTGATGAGAGATGGTAGGCTAATTAGCTAAGAAAGGCAGTTGTCTGGCGTTGTTCCCCTGCACCTGGGTTTCGTTGCTTGCGTGGTGCTAATGAGTCAAATGCCCAAGGTTGAAAGAGAGTGCCAACCAATCATGATGGTCTATGTAACGGTCTTCTGTACATTGTTGCAGAAGCCTATTTGCTGCTGCCATTATGTTATTATCTGTATTTTACATAGTTAGAGGGTGTTTAATGCGTGCCTGTCAGATAAAGGGCAGCCAATGATGTTACTAACACTTATATAGAATATATGTTCCCCTAACCAATCCCTCCACTTGATAGGTTTTACTTTTTACCACGTATGATGACATCATAACTGACGTACCTTGAGGTATAAAGTATTTTGTGTAATGGAAATGCAAGGAGAGTGTGTGAGCTACAATCTATTTGTTCCTCAGATGTCCCTACTTTATTGAGTTGATAATAAAGTAGTATTTTGCCATATTCTTTGAGTCTGTCTGGTTATTTGGGTCAGAGATCATTTATTTTGTAATCCCTTTGAGCACTTGAACTTCTCCAGGTGCTAATGCACAGACTCCTCCCCCGGTCTTTCACAGCTTTCTTCAGGCACAGCACACCTGGTTCACTATCCTGCCAGGTATTGTGAATATGAAGAAACCAATGTTTGTTTTTGTGGCATTTGTGTGCAGAATATTGTTAGCCAGAGGTACTCATTGAATTTGTTATTTGTTTATTGGGGGTCCTCCCCAATACACCCTACCCTATCATTTACCCCAGGAACACAAATCCCTTTTGGAAGAACCTATTTGATACTGAAGAAGTACATTGATGATAACCTCGAAAAAGAATGTATTCAACATTCTATATCCACTGCCGGAGTCCCTATTTTTTTATACTCTAAAAAATCATGGGTGGACTATAGAAGACTGAACCCTATCACCATAAAAATCGTTTTCCTCTTCCACTCATTCAGGTCTTGATAGATCAAGCTAGGAATAGTCAGATTTATATGAAGCTCGACTTAAAATGGGCGTACAATCTAATACAAACAGCTCCCAGGACGAATACAAAACTGCATTCTGAACCAGACTTGGGCATTACGGGTACCTGGTAATGCCCTTTGGACTTTGCAATGCTCCTGCTACATTCTAGTTTTTCCTGAATTAAGTATTTTTCAACATCCTGGACGTTTTCATCATCATATATTTAGACGACATATTGATATACTCTCAGTCCTACGTGAACATATCGCACACATCTGTGAAGTCCTTCAATCTCTTCGAAAACATTGCTTATACGCCAAGTTGTCTAAATGTTTCTTTACTCAGGAACAAATCTTACATCTTGGTTATATCCTCACCACAATGGATGGAGATGGATCCACAAAAGATTGCAGCACTGTTACTGTTAGATTGGCCGACCCCTCATAAGATGAAAGAACTCCAACTTCTATACAATATTTATCTCTGAATATTCCTGCATCCCACTTCCCTTGACACGTCTCCTAAAGAAAGGCATCCTGTTTGAATGGACACCTACCACCGAAAAAACGTTACATCATTTAAAGGAATTATTCACTATTGCTCCTATAGTACTACTTTCTGATCCTAGCCGTCCTTACATTGTAGAAGCTGTTGCTTCTAATCAAGCCGTGGGTGCATTATTAGTACAAACAGACCCCGAAACAAGGATATCAAATCCATTGGCCTACTATTCTCATACTGTGTCACCTGCTGAAAGGAATGTTAGCATATTCGATAAAGTATTACTAGCTCTCAAAGATGACTTTGTCACTTGGCGGCACCAGTTGCAAGGAGCTTGCCACCCCATCACTGTTTTCACCGACCACTGAAATCTGGGTTTCTTAAAAACGGAGAAAGCTTCCACCAGAGACAAAACTGTTGGATCCATTGTTCCCCTGTTTTGATTTTATCTTCACCTTCAAACCAGGACTACACAACTTTGAAGCTGAAGCCTTTTTAAGAGCACACTTCTATGATTCGATCAAGTGGAAGGGATTCCTTCTTTTTCACCTGACAAAACCATCTGTTTTACCAAATCCCCTTTTTCCATGTATGATGAATTGTTTAAGGGAACCTATAAGCAAGACCAAAAGGAAGACTTCCTGAAAGTACAACCGCTCCACATGGAAGATCAGGGACTACACTTTGACATGGCAAGCCCTGGTAACCCACAAGAGACGGCCAACATAAACTCTTGAAATGGTGCTATGATGTTCCTGGTGCCGGACATTTCGGTATCAATAAGACATTAAGTAAGATACAAAGGTATCCTTGGTGGAACACTATGATAAAGGACATTTTGAATAAGGGCAAGGATGTTCTGTTAATAATGAACACCCGCGCAGCTCAATTTATTCACTTGCTGTCGTCCCGTTGCAGTGTGTTCGGGAAGCACAAGTAATGGTCTAGTTGTTACATGCTTCTCTCACCCAGGTATGCTCACAGAGTGACATCCGTCTTCTGGATATAGTTAGATGCCAGCAGTGTATCGCCTCGTTGCAACTGAACTGTGAGTTGGCTTGATGATACCGTTTCCTTCTCACTCCTGTTGCCTTTCTGATTTCTTGCTCTGTCTCCTGTTCCTTCCTTTTCACCCTGCAATTGATCCTGCCTTCAATTTTACCTTGTTTACTTCTTGTGTGCCCACATCCTTGCCAAATTCAGCTGGAAGCTGTTTTCCTCATTGGAATTGTGAAACCTTCCTTTTTGGAATTTTCAGCAGCACTTCCAAGTTATTTTCCCCACCCAGAGCATTTCCCCTCTGTGAATTGGATCTATGCTCAGAGTTAGCCTTACTGATCACCCTGAATAAACAACTGGGGTGTAAGTCTGGCCTCCACTAGAGACAGATCCTACCTCTTCATTTCCCACAATCGGCGGAAGACTGAGGTAAGACAGGAGCATCCCTGCAAAATTGATACTGTTTGCGCTAGAGCCAAGGCCTCTCGATGAACATCTCTAGGCCTACTTCAACCCCTCTTAATTCCTGATAGGCCATGGCAAGTTTGTTAAATGGACTTTATAACTGATCTACCTGAAGACAGGGCAATACGGTGCCTTGGACAGTGGTCCATTACTTTACAAAGATAGCACATATCATTGCACTGAAAACCAGCGTTTGGCAACTACGCTTGCTCGTTGGTTCTTACAGCATATCTTTTGACACCATGTACTACGAGACATCCTAGTGACATACAGGGGAACCCAGTTTGTCTCAGTTTTTTGTAAAGAAATCAGTCTATTCTTGGGAATTCAATTGAACTATTCTTCTGCATACCATCCCCAGAATGATGTGAGAAAAGTGAGAGTACCAATCACACAATAGGACAATATCTTTGCTGTTATGTGACCAAAAGGGAGCATGATTGGGTGACACTACCCATGGCAGATTTTGCATACAAAGATTCTTCCCATACTCCTCTGCAGGATATTCCTTTTTATAAAGCCCAGCGAATCCATCCTAAATCCATTCCTGTCACCAAGAACCTCTCAGTAGTCCCACTGCTGCTGATCTCGTTCAGAACATTCAACCTTTCATCCAGCCTCTTTACCTCTTTGCCTTTGAACCATTGTTTCGCTGCATCCTGCTACTTGCTTGTGAGTACCAATTACGTCCTTGCTCAGCCCTGCCCTCTCCATGCATTGCTTTTATTATCTCTTCCTTTTTCTTCTACTTCATTCTTCTCTGCTCAAAACCATTTAAACTCTCTTCTTATCCTTATCATCTCTTTTCCTTGATGCCACCCCTCTTCTTGCTCACCTACACTCCCTTTTCACAAGACCACCAACCCTAACTTACCTCACTTTTGTGTGGCTATCTATTGTCTATGATCTGTCTGTCTAGCGCCCTTAAGCTTTCGGGTCAGTGGCTGCGCTATATAAATTATAAATTATAATAATAAATAATAATAATCTACCCCCAGCGCCTCTCTACTTCACAGACTCAATATGCTTCTACATCTCACTCTCTTTATACTGCCCTCTGGAATGCACAATTTGTCTGTAACAAGACTTCCTTTACCTCTGCCTTCCTTCTTTCTGATTCTCCCTCTACAGAAAACTAGATGTCTCCCTCAGACTCTGCAACCCTTGCTGCCCTTCACGGCCCTGCCTACACCTTCAGCCACTCTCCCTGCCCAACTGGTAGGATGGTGGTGTAGGACTGTTTGCAATTTACAAGCTTTCTATCACTCCTACCCTTCACTAACTTTAAATGCTGCTCTTAATGCTCCCTTCTACTCTCACTTTGGTCTTACCACATTCACTCCTAAACCCTACCCTTCATTTTGTCTAAATCCTCTCAATCGAGGCGCCTCCAAAAATCTCTCAACTCAATTTTCTCACCTCCTAAACCCTCCTCCATCTCCTCTACTCTTTCTGCTAATGATCTGGCTCTCTACTTTGCTTAGGAAATGTCCAACATTCATAATATCCTTACAAATTACCTTCTACCCCCCACCTGCTCACGTTTCACCACCACCTCTACCCAGCTCTCCTGTGACAATGTCTTCCTTTGCCCCCACTAACCCTGATGACACTCCTGACCTTCTCCTTAGGGCTAACCTTTCAGGTGCCCCCGTTGACCCTCTTTCCCCACAAATATTGAAACTCATAGCTCCCAATGTTACTCCATATCTTACCTTCTACTTCAACTCCTCTCTTGACAGTGCCACTTTTACATCATCCTACAAGTTGAATACTGTCATACCTATCCTTAGTAGACCTGTCCTTGATCTTAACTGTCCTGCCAAATGTCCTCCTGTCTCTCTTCTACCTCACTATTCCAAAATCCTAGATTGTATAGTTATCAACTGACTCACTGAGTTCCTTGACACACACACACAACCCCAGGATCCTCTTCAATCTGGCTTCCAATCTCTGCATCTACATCTCTCAGCTCGTCTTGCTAACTGTTCATCTATTGTTATTCCTCTTGACCTCTCTACTGCCTTTGATACTGTCAGCCATTCTAACCTTCTCTCAAGACTATCTCTCCTAGGCATCAGGGACAAGGCCTTTACTTGGTTTGCTTGATATCTTGCCCCCAAACACTTCCAAGTGTTCTACAACAGCTTTAACTCCCCTTTCACCCTCTCTTACTGTTGGTGGTCCCCAGGGGTCAGTCCTGGATCCACTTCTCGTCAATCTCTATACTTCTGTTCTGACACCTTGATCTTCTCCTATGGCTTTTCCTATCAACTCTTTGCTGATGACACTTAGATCTTCTTCTCCCTTCCCTCATCTGATGGCGACGGTCAAACATTTCTAACTGTCCCTCAACCATCAAATAATGGATGGCATCTCACTCGCTTACGCTCAACTCCACTTAGACTGAAGCTTTAGTAATCTCTTGATCTGACTACTGTGCCAGTCTACTCAGAGATATTCCCAACTATGCTTTTTCAACTTTGCTGTCTGTACACTCTTCAACCTTCGCCACTTCACCGCCACCTCCCTTGCCCATTCTCTGTTGGGCTGGTTAGCTATGAGACAGAGGGCAAAGTATAAACTCATTATCATCCTCTACAAAACTTTACACCGACTTTCCCCACCCTAAACTTCTGCCCATTTGACTCCCTACTCTCTCTGTCGCTCCCTACGATCATCATTGTCTCACCTCCATGTGACATCTTGTGCCCTTTGTGCTCCCTCTCGTTTCCACTCTCTTGCTCACTTCTCTTCCTCTGGAATGCTCTTCTTCTACGTCTCTGCACTACTCCCACTGTATCATCATTAAAATCCTACCTTCTGGCTCTCCTCCTTTCTGAATAACCACTTGCATATGCCACTTGCATATGCCACCACATCCCGTGTTCTCCTCTTCCCCACCTCTCTATAACAACCCCACAGCACTTATCCCTCACCCTTTCATCTTAAAACGTAGCACTTCGTCCACTCTCCCGTTCCTATATCATGCTCTCCTGTCCTTATCCCTAATTGATGTTTCCACCTCGTCTGCATTATCGGGTTTTACATCCACATCCTCTAATCCGTTATTAAGGACAGTGGTCCTCCCCTTTGTAAATGAATGTTAAAAGGTTTTGTAAGTATTTTTGTGTCAAAAATGCATTGTTTTCCCTGTAATTTTCATGAAATAAATAAACTAGTAGGATGGTTCTGGCCAAATTTGAAGATTAAGTACTGAGCAACTAAAGGCAAAATGTGTGTATCTATAAAAGGAAATACATGTTTACTCAGCCTGCCACATCAAAGGGGATGGGGATCAAATTAGATCCAAATTCAAAAGAATCAGTTTTCACATTTGAAGATGTTCTTGAAAATGTGGATGTATTCAGAGATACTTTGAGATGCACAAAAGGCTTTGAACACGTTATTAGGTTTAGTAAGGGTGCCACAACAGTAGTGCCTAAAGTCCAGAACATTTTGCTACCCATATGGGAAGAGGCCAAAAATGAATTGTGAATGCTAGAAAATGAGGGAGTCATAGAGAGAGTCAAATCATCAGAGCGAGCGTCGCCTTTGGTGATAGTACAACAACAAAAATCGAACGGATGTCTGAGATTATGTATAGACTTCAGAGCTCTTAATAAGTTTACAGCAACAGATAGAAATCCACTTCCAAATATAATGGAGTTACTAAGGAGAAGCTGAGGTATTTTCCACATTAGACCTTAAATCTGTGAATCATCAGATAAAATTGCATGAATTGTCGAACTATTTAATAGCATTTATAACAATGGAAGGGTTATTTAAGTGTACGAGGATGATGCTCAGATAAGTCTCTGCTGTCTCAGACTTCCAAAGGATTATTCCTAGTTAGGCATTGCATGGGAAAACTGAAGGTAATTCTGTTACCGCCACATTTTTGGGAAGTAATGGAAATACCTCAATTAATCCCACCCCCACAAATCACAAGTTTTGAAGAATTACCACTAGCGGAATTACGAGAGGTGATTATGACAAATCACGGAGGAAAAGTGGAGGATTTACCACCAGCTTGATGCTCCAAATTCAAAATCCCCAATGGAGTACATATGTGGGGACTAACACCTGCCTACCACCACTTGTAATCCCATGGAAAACCCACAGGACCAAGTGGCTGTAAATGTAACCGATGTTGGCAGTATTAGGGTGAATTTAGTTCCAAAATACCACCAAACATGGAATGAGGCTCAGTTATTTCAAGAGGAGGAAGGAATGACATGTTTCCTAGAGGATGTCAGAATCTATGGCAAGGACCAAAAGGAACATAAGATATGTCTACAAAAGGCTCTGAAAATATTAGGAGAATCAGGATTGACATTAAGCAAAGGTAAATACAAAAGATATGAAGAACAGATACAATACGTAGTCCATGAGATATCAAAAGAAGGCATTAAACTAAAAAAAGATTTTGTATACAACATAGTGAGCACACATGTCTGAAGAACAAGGATCAGTCCTTTCATTTTTCGGGGTGGCCGAATATTACATAAAATTCATTCATAAAATTCATTCAAAATGTTTGCCAGCGCCATAGCTGAAATCAGAACATTCACAAAGAAAGGCATACCATTCACATAGATTGAAAAATGCAAAAGAGAGTACAAAAACATCAAGTAAGATCTTGACAAAGTTCCATCTTTGGGAAATGTCAACTCTTTGAAGAAAATTATTCTAAACTCAGACACCCGTAATGAAATACTTGTAACAGTTTTGATGAGAAAATGGGGAAAGATTGGAACACAATTGCCTTTGCGTTGAGAATCTTAAAGGAAGTGGTGAAGAATTACTACACAATAGAAAAGGAGCTGCTGGCAATTAAATGGGTTGTAGGTGCATTCTGCCTTTTTCACTGGGGTATGCGATTTGAGATGAGATCAGAATGTAAAAACCCTTAAAGAAATTTTGAACACTAATGGGCTGTACACAGTATCTTTCCAAATTAGGAATCAATTTTACAAAAACTGGGATTTGTAGTATATTTGAGGCTGTAAGAACAAAGCATCTGGCTTTCTATTGAGGTTAACGCATCATGTAGGAGAAGCTGGGTTGCTAGATAATGAAAAAGATGAAGCGGTGCTACAAGTCGAATAAAATGTAGTATCTAAGCAGGAATGAGACAAAGCGATAGAGGAGCATGAGTCTCCGAGAGGTGTCAAAGAGGCATTAGAAAACAATAATGCTAGCGAATAGTTATTTGTGAAGCTTAAATATGAGGTTCAGGATGAGTTGCATGTATTAAAGGGTTTGGTTCTGAGGGGTGAACAATTTAGTCCTCCAGTAGGGGTAAGACGAGAATAATAGACCTAGACCATGAGTGTCATCCTGATATGTTGAAATTGAAACAAAGTGTTTGCCATGGCTGTTGTGTACAAGCCGAGAGGATAATAATACAATGGGCCTCATTATAAGTTTGCCGGTCCTGTAATAATGGTACCGGTAAGCTTGCCGATACTGTTGTTACCAGACCGGCAAACTACGAGTTCTGCCTGCGGGTGCCTTCCCTCCCACCAGGTCTGACCTGGCGGGCATACCGGCAGCCACGAGCAGAGCATGTTGGATACACCGGCACCATTCTGAAAGGTGCCGGTGCATCCAACCTCCCCATTCCCATTTGAGCCCAATGGGAATGGGGAGCATTTAATTCAGGCACCCGCAAATGGGCAATTACCTGGTCCGGCAGGGCCGCAATGACCCGGGAATTGGCCATTCGCGAGAGCCGGGATAATTTTGCAGGTTTGGCAGCAGCCTGCCGGTTTTACCAGCAAGGCTAACGCCAAACTTGAAATGAGGCCCAATGTTTCTCTTATACAAATAGTGGTAAAGCGTGTTCGTCGAGGAGTAGTCTAACAATAGTAATTTATATTCTCAATCTCCAGTGAGAAAGGGCAGACTTTGACTTTGTGGGACCGGTAAGGAATTTGGGAGGGCAAACATATTTCCTGGTATTATTGTATTTGTTTTCAAGTTGGGTGGAGGTCAAGTTTGCACAGAATATATGTACCAATGTTGGTATTAGACTTCTAGGTGATACATTTAAGAGGGAGGATATCCAGATGTGTTGATAATGGACAATTGGGTGCAATTAGTCTCTATACAGATGTAATTTGTTTTTAAAGATGCAGGTACAGAACACTGCACTAGTTCCATTTATCACCCAGAAACAAATGTCATTTTAGAGAGGATCAATTGCGTCAAAAAGATAGCATTCAAAGAGCCTCATTACGACCCAGGCTGTAAGTTACCGCCTGGGTCGTACCTTTACCACCATGGCGTAAACTATGTTTACGCCATGGTGGTTGGCGGATTTACCGCCCCATTCCGAGGTTGGCGGGGCGGTAAGTCCCCAATCCCCATTTACCCTTCCCCATTCCCATTTTTGCCCCATAGGGCATAATGGGAGTGGGGAAGGCGTTAATTACGCCACCGTAAATTACGGTGGCGTAATTAACAACATGGTCCCTTAGCGCCATGGATTTTAACACCTGCTAAAAGCAGGTGTTAAATCCGCCATGGCGCTAAGGGACCTTGGAATCAGGCGGTAAGGGTCGGCGCTGTTTACGCTGCCGTAAACCCCATACCGCCTGAGTCGTAATGAGGCCCAAAGTGCCATTGCAATGGTGATAGATTGCAAAGGTGCAGTGAGAGATATGGTAATTGCTCATAGATTGCAAAAGGAAAGGGTGGGCACAACAAAATTTAGAAAAGGGTAAATACAGTTCCATGTTGCAATAATGTAGATTCCAAGGAGCAGACTGTGCGAAGTCCAGAGACACCTGGACTCAACTATTGCCACAAGAAGAAAACTGAATAAAACACTCACTTAAGCAGTCACTCTCATGCTGTGCCCCTATTAGGGTTACCATAGTCTTTACAATAGTAGGAACAAACTTATCCAATGTATTGTTCTAATACTGTCAGGCTGAGATTCATGTTGAAAGTAGACAAAAATACTCCACTGTACTCAATCAAATGCGTAATTTAATTCTTCAACAGAAGGAGAGGCCAGCTGTAGCCTAAAAGAGTTAGAGAGCTCGCATGCCAATGCATTTCGCAGTACTGGGCCCCTTCATCAGGGCTCGGCCCACTGTTTTACAGTAAATCGTGTTGTTAGATTAACATGACAATGAATCCACAGACATAGGTATAAAACAGTCAACGTAAAACATGTCACTAATGTGAAACAAAAAAGCATCACAGAAAGCAACATGTACATACCACAATGTGTATCCAGTGTTGTGGCGTTGAGAGCGTTCATGTAGCTACGAACAGATCTGCAAAATAGTGTTTACTGCGGGTGTTTAAAATCCTATGTTACGGTTTCCAAAAGACAAATTGTAGAAATCTGTGTCAATCTTACTACAAACTACTTAAACTCTTACCGCCCTACTACGAGTTCCCTTTGCGGGTCCTTCCTTAACGCCTGCTTTTAGCAGGCGTTAAGGACAGGACCCGCAAAGGGACTTTAGTGCTAATAACGGTACCGTAATTTATTAGCGCCTTCCCCATTCCCATTGAGCCCCATGGGGGCTCAAATGGGAAAGGGGAAGGGCCCTGGTGAATGGGGAATTACCGGTCCCTCCAACCTTGGAATGGACTGGTAATTACTCTATTCACCAGGACGGAGTCGGAACGATTTTGGAGGCAGCCATGCCGCAAATAGTGGCGTGGTTACCTCCAAAGTCGGAATGAGGCCCATTGGATGAGTTGCTCCTATCATTGCTCATAGATTCACATCAAATTCTATCAAATTAGTGTCTCCTTTTAACTATTAAGGGAGAGGAAATCTAATACCAAAGTCTGCCCTTCATGATTTAGGAGGACACGGAAGTCCAATCAAGATTGGGGAGTATCAAAATGCTTCATTGAAGATAGGCAAAGATCAATAAATTGTCTTTTGATAAGCGTAAGGCAGATGGTCAAAGGGTTTTCAGATGTGGTGAATGGGTGCACATTAAATGACCTGCACTTTTTCCCAGGACCGGGCAGAGATGGTTACAACCACTTAAAGTAATCGAAGTTCTTCATTGTGCAGTGAGAAGCACGGAGGGGTAGGGTGTTGAATACGAACCTAGTGTGTAGGTGGCAGGTGCCTGTGTGGTTGTTAGAGTCAAAACAAAAAGATCAACCCAAAAAAAAGAAGGAAGCAAGTAATCGGAAACCGATTAGGGAGGTCAAGGTTCAAGAAGTAAATGAAAGATCAAAAAGACGGATTAACAAGCCCAAGTGTTGGTTAGATTACTTACTGGATAATAGTCATGCCAAGAGAGTGAAGGTAAATTCCCACATAATCTGGGAACTGTCAAACAGAATGTGTTTTAGATGTGCTGTCTCACGTATATACATTTGTTATATGTGTTGTCTAGAGAACGTAAGGTTTCATCACCCTGTTCACTATTGCCACCAGTTCCGTTTCCTTTTCCTTTGTTTCTTCCCCACCCCAAACCTTTAGATACAATATATTATGCAGTCTGTTGTTCTTTAAGGTGGGAGATGTTCATTGTACTCTAAGGAGGGAGCTGTGTAGCATCCTCGCAAGTTCCATTCTGAGTGTCAAGAACGGGGGAACTCAAGAGATGAGTGGTTGATTGTGGGGAGGGTCGGCGAATAGAGTGAATGGCAGAGGATAACTCAATATTGGAAACGTACCCTTACAAAGAGTTGCATCAGTTACCATACTATGTAATCATGAATGGTTCTTACAGCAGTGTTGTCTTTTAGCTTGAACAAATTCTTAACTTTTAAAGAAAAATAAAACTGATCCTTTAATAACACGAAAAGAAGTCCCCACTACATGTTCTGGAACTTGTCCCATGTAGATCTCCACCTAAGACTCTTTTAAGTTCAAAGTACACTGTGCCTAAAGAGCCATCCAGGAAACTAGGACCTGCTTGCTGCAAAACTAAGGATAGAAGGCAGGCAGGACTTTTCACCATGGGTCATCGTTCTCTCAGTGGAGTATTGATTCATCAATCCGTTGTCGAGTTCTCCCACACATTCTTGCAATAGGCTAAGTTTCTTTCCTAATGAAAAGTAGTTAAGGAAAGGAGCAAATGAAAAGACATAACCATTTCTACCAAACTCCCCACATTGATTCAAACTGCCCCTCAAACTTTCTCACAATATTAAATTTCCTAAAATCTCCAGTAGGTCCCACGAGTTAAACAACCTCCTTCCCTCTCTCGAGCTGAAGGACCCTGTTGACACAAGGTCCTGACAATGGTTGTGGGGTGTCTTGGGGGTATGGGGAGTGGATGGGGGACAGAGGAAGGGACAGGGAGGAGCCGTGATCCACTGAACAAAGTAGATGCACTCAGGGAAGGGGCTCGGGTAGCTGGTGGAACTCAGGCAGACCACTGTCAGGTCTCGCCCGTGTTTCATCCACCTGATTGGCTGAGCGCCCTTCCTCAGGTGCGAACACACTTAACATGCCTGAATATGCTGCAGTACAGGAACATAATAGTGCATGGGGCCAGAATGTAATGCATCTGTTGGGCATTTGTCACCTGCTGCAGTAGCTGCTGTGTGCATTGGAGAAACACAGGTATCATGTTGATGTGTTTGCTGGCCACACCGGTCAATCAATAGCAGTAGGTCAATCATGCACTAATGTTGAACTTGCATCACATGATGATGGTGGCGATATTGAGGATAAGGAGTTTGGCAAGGAAGTTACATTCAAAACATTTGAGGGAGAGGTTGAGGAAGAGTTGACATCACTTTTGCAACCAGCAGAGCAATTCACAGATGAGGAAAAAGAGGTGATTCCTGACAATTCCCACCATCTAATGCTCTTGGAAACAGCTGACAATGATGAACATGTCAAAGGTTATGCTTTGTCCCTCGATTGAAGAGGGAGACTTAGACCCTGCTTTTTTGATGATAGCACAACTAATGAGGGAGACAACTAGACACAACAAGAGGGTCCAAGAATTGACACACCCATGCAAATGTCAATGGAAATCTCTTTGCATAGAAAGAAAGCTTCAAACACTCCCCCTGCATCAGTGTACATTGATTTACAGAAATGGCCTGAAAAAACGCATCTTAATGTTAGTGCATCTTTTCAGTCAATCACATTAACATCATTGTCTCCTCTGTCAATTGGAGCTATATATTATACACTTGTAAATACATCATCCAACCCCCTAAAAGGAAGAGAGGATGATGTATATCAAAAGCCCTCAAATAACATTGGGCACATAGAGTTTTATTGTTTTTTTTTTTTTTCACGGCAGAAAAGCAACAAACAGATCTTACTACAGGCCACATGTGAAAAAAAGTGTCCTACAGTGGAAGCAGCCAGGAACCATGTTGGGCACAGCTTCCCTGTTGGCACAAATATGATGGAATCATACATATTGTTGGGAAAATCAAAAGCTTCAGTGCAGCCTCTCACTCCTTAACTGCAGGAAATAGACATTTTTACACCACCATGTCACATTATAAAATCATAGAGTCTTGCTAATGCACAGAATTGCAAATGCCCTGTTGGCCTGTTCCATTAAAAAAATAAGATTTCTAACTGATATGGTTATGGTTTTCAAGTAAAATAGTAAGGGTTTACTAATAACACAGTTGCTATTTTCACCTAACTCAGAAGCTGTGCATGTTTTGGTCTCATGCCTTTTTTTAAGTCAAACATTGTATGTTTGCGACCATGGTTTACTTACTTGATTGATGTTTCTGAAGTTTGGTGGTTTTCTGGCTATGTTCATTGGTTCTTAGTTCCTTCTTCATTTTATCTCCTAATGTTGTGGGCTTTGGGTAGTAATGACTGGTTGATGGCCTCTCTTGTGCTGTGGAAAGGTGGCTATGCCTGGTGCTTGTATTGTGGCTGGGTTTTGGTGCAGTTCTGTAATTAGTAGGAAATGTATTGTTGGTTAATCACATTAAAGTTGTGTATAATGATTGTCTTATATGTTCATGCATTCACTAAACCTTTTTGTTTTTATTTATTTATTTATTTATTCATGTACAGTAGGAACAATGCTCTTTTCATCACAAAACAATATACGATAGATAAGAAATCAGATTTGACTGCATGCAGTGAGCTTCTTACAGTAGGTGGAGATTAGGGGACAGTCTGACCAAGTTGTGGAAGGTAGTAAATGGACAGTCACTGGGGACAATACACAAGTTGACATACATAGATTAAGGATAACCAACATTGTACATTTTTATGTGCATGCAGACGGTAAGCCAGCTGTGCTCGGGATGCAACCATGATTGGTGATGGTCTCACATATTCACAGCTTCATTTGTGTGGCACATTCACTCTTCTTTGACACAAGTTAGGCTTACTTACCACAAATCACCACTTGTGTGTTTGTTTTAAGGCTGCCAGTGGTAGAGATGTCTGGCTTCTCAATGGGTATGTGGGTCTCAGGCGCTACTGGCAGGTGGTTGCTGGCATTATTCGTCCAGCAGAAAGCCGCCTTGCTCCATGGCTACTACAATGATTTGAAATTGTTAATATTTACATATTGATGTCGGAGTTGAGTATGTTGTATTTGTTATTACCAAAGGTTTACATGGTTCAGTTACTACCTTTAGTTAATTATTTTACTTAGAATGGCATTGCTCTGTTTCTTTATAAGCACTATTTAATACAGGGCATTCCAAACTTAATTATATAAAGACACTATGGGGGTCCCTATGAGGTAGGAGGTAACCATGCCGCTATTAGCGGCATGGCTACCCCCTTATTGGTTACCGGGTCCGGGTTCCTTGAATGAGGAATTACCGGGCCATTCCGACCTTGAAGGACCCGGTAATTCCTCATTCAAGGAACCCATCTCCATTCCCATTTGAGCCCCCATAGGGTTCAATGGGAATGAGGAGGGTGCTAACAACGGGCCCATTAATAACGGTCCCGTTGTTAGCACCCTGGACTGCTCGCGGGACCCGCTAAGGACACCTGGTTTTACTGAGGCGGTAAGGGGTTGACGGCTCTGGCACCTTTACCGGTGCCATTAACCCTTACCGCCTACCTCGTAATGACCCCCTATGAATATAAATAGTGTTGTCAGAGCCACACCAAATGCTACGCCTACTTGTATGTTTATTGAAAGCAGTTACCCCCCTCACTTTTTAAAAGCGCCTCATGCTCACTCACTGGACATCTGATGTACCTCTAGGGGGCAGGCATACAGTCTGAAGAACCCTATTTGTAAACATTGTCATCGTCTCCCCTTTTCAAATGACATGCACAGGCACCCAACTCACATCTTATGATCACCCTTAGAGGGGCTGGCCAAAACTTGTAACACCATTGGGCTAGTATTGTGGCACGAAAGTACTAATTTAGGAATGATTTTGACAAAACCATCCAGTGATTCTGTTTTTTGATTTACAGGAATGATAGCAAAGATTTGTGTGTGTCCTGTTCAACTTTCAACACACACTTTTATTGTCAGATACTCTCCTTTCATTCTATTCTGTCTCTGTAATATGATTATTTTTGTAGCCTAGTGTATAAACACATTTGATTAAAGGTTAAAAGGATAATTTGCATACACACAATGGGCCTCATTACGACCCAGGCGGTAAGTTACCGCCTGGGTCGTAACTTTACCACCATGGCGTAAACTACGTTTACGCCATGGTGGTTGGCGGACTTACCGCCCCATTCCGACCTTGGCGGGGCGGTAAGTCCCCAATCCCCATTTACCCTTCCCCATTCCCATTTTTGCCCCATAGGGCATAATGGGAGTGGGGAAGGCGTTAATTACGCCACCGTAAATTACGGTGGCGTAATTAACTCCATGGTCCCTTAGCGCCATGGATTTTAACACCTGCTAAAAGCAGGTGTTAAGTCCGCCATGGCGCTAAGGGACCTCGTACTCAGGCGGTAAGGGTCGGCGCTGTTTACTCTACCCTAAAACCCTTACCGCCTGAGTCGTAAGGAGGCCCAATGCATTGTTCAGTGGCCCAGAAGTTGAGCTGAACTGAAGGGAGTGTTTCTGGTTGGTGATGCAGAATATGTGGCTTGGTAGCAGAAACATTCAATTCTACTTTTACAAGCATATTAAACGCACCACATCATTGATCGTGTTTGCTAAACGTACCCCAATTCTCAAATCATAAGGATGCCATACTATACCATACTGATGATCTCTAATGAATGTGTATGGATCCAAGAGCTGTCTGTCTTGGGTTGATAAAGCTATGTATAGCATGTATGTATGTGATTTATAAAGTACAAACCTACTGGGGATACAAAGAAGCACTGTACAAATTGGATGCACCCTAGGGGTTACAACCCAAGGGGTTCAAGTAGGGGCAGAGGCTGCAGCAGACTTGGGTGAAAGTGGGTTAAGTGGACAGAAGCTATTGGGAAGATTCTCTTTGAAGAGTGGGGCATTTAAGTCCCATCTTAATTGTAGGATGGGTTGAAGTTTTATCTGCATTGCTAATGTCTTCCAAAGGCAGGGTGCATTGCAGGAAAAGGGCCCATTCCCCGTTTTTCCACTTTGCAGTTCTTTTGTGCCAGCCTGGCGATGTTGTGGCTTCTGGTGGGGTGAAGCCCCCCGGAGATGGAGAGTGTGTCGGCTAAGTAGAGTGGTGCGTTTTTGGGGCTGCGTCTTTTCAGAATGAGAGGGCTGTCCTAAACACCATGAATAGTTGAAGGGCAGACAGTCAGTGCAGCTCCTGGAGAATTGGGCTGATGTGGTGGAAGCTTCTTATGTCTGTGATGAGGCATACTGCAGCATGGTGGGTGGCTTTCAGAGGAGCCAAGGGGCCATGGTGTACTACTATACCACTAACAATGAAACCATCAGACTCCATACCATGACAACCCCAACCTTAACACTCACTTGAGCTATGGTATTGATGGTTAAAGTGAGTGTTAAGGTTGAATTTGAAGTGGTATGGAGTAACAGTTTATACTTCAAGTTTCATGTTTGAATTTGCATTGGAATACAGTGTTTGCACCTACTTTTGAAGACATTACTTTTTGTTATCGAAACACAAACTTGTATTTATTTATTTATTTATTTCAATGTTGGTATTTTGTCTCAGTTATCTTGTAGGTATTATGGCATATAATATATGAGTATATCTCATATAACTGTATGCCGCTTAAGTGTTTGCTATAAGAGTGTTGAAGTGTTTAAGCATAACAGTGTATAGATTATGAGCATATACCCTAGAAGAATGCATCGTGCAAGGGTATATTACATTTGATGAGTGTATTTTGTATTACTGAAGTAAATAGAGCAAATGAGTGCACAGTCATGTGAGCGCATGTCATATGTGTACATGGCATCTCTATTTATTTCATGTGTGTCTGTATGGTAAATTAGTATATTGAGTGTATGCCTATGCAGGCCTCGCAAATTCTTAAAAACCTGCTAGACCTGCAGGGTGAGTTCCTTAGTTTACATACTCGGCCTATGAAAAATGCAGTTGCCCCATGGTGGTGTGTGACAGAATATTTACCAGTGTTTTCTGTAAAATCATGCGTGTCATCATAAGCACACTTCATGTTTGGTGCAATGCTGCCACCCAAGGCAAGCCATGCACTGTGAAACATTTATTGGCCATTTAATGCAACCAGAGTTTGTTTGTAGTAGATGGCAAAACAAAGTTTCAAACTTCTCCATATTGAGTACCATGCAAATGGTACTCATCCTTCCTAAAATCTTATTTCCAGTGTGAGTGGTCTATCAGATTTTGTAAGACCTAAATATCTGTATGGCACGTGTTATATGAGTGTATGGTGCATGAGTTGCAGATGAGTGTTTTTGGTATGTGGGCACCTGACTGTAGGCTTTATGGCACATGGGAGTAAGGCATATGAGTGTATGGCTTCTGAGTGTGTGGTGTGTGAGTGTAGGTTGTGTGTATGGAGTTTGAGTCTATGAGTGTGTGGTGTATGAGTGTACCTCAAATGAGTCTATGACATATGTGCTTATGTTATATTAGTATATGACAAATGTATATATGGCATATGGGTGTATGCCATATGATTGTATTTTATATAACTATGGCATATGAGTTCATGGTTTATGAGTGTTTTGTATGTGAGAATGTGGGTATGAGTGTCAGGCGTATGAGGTAAATGTGTATGTCATGTCATTGTATGTCAGTGTATGTTGTGTGAGTGTATGGCATGTGAGGGTGTAGCGTAAGTGTGTTGCATGCTTTGGGGCTAAATATTTTTTCTTTCACCTATTGGAAAACCTCATGTTAAAAGCTGTTCAAAACACAATTAAAACATTTATTTTTGAAAAATAGATGCTCTCCATGAAAAATTCAGAAATGTTACATGTTGTGGCAGATGCCTCCACATTTTATTGTGGCATTGTTTGAAAATGTGCCATGCAAGACTTCCGAGTTATTAGGAAAAGGTATTTCTTCTAACTCCATACACAATGGGCCTCATTATGAGAATCGAGCTAAAAATGCAGTCATTACCGGCATGGTGGTATCAGCGCATCCGTGCACCCTTGACGCCACTAATAGCAGCTGATTACGAGTGCGCGAGCATGCGCAAACCCCCATGCCATTAATGGCTGCACCGCCATGCCGCTAAAGGCCCCCCAAACCCCTGATACCGGCATCACGGAATCCGCTGATACCGCCTCTGCCAAGGAGCAACCCCTTAATAACAGACCCGGAAATACCATCATGCAAATACCGGGTTCGTAATACCGGACCCGGAAATAGCGTCATCGCGCCTGAAGGGGAAATGCGCCGGTGGCCATCTTAAAAAACATAATCCATTGCAATCCTCCTAACACAGCACTGGTACAGAGTGGAGAGCAGGCCCAATCAAGCTACAATGTCCAAGGCTACTCGGAATTCCACCCACCGCATGCGCCAGAAGCGCTTCTTGGACAAAGAGCTGAATATGCTAGCGGACACGCTGGCAGCCCATGCCGATGAGGTCTCTGCCAATGACCTAAAGCGCGCAGCCCAACTGCGCACAAAAGAAATATGGGAGGAGGTGGCACGGAAGGTGACCGCAGTTGGCACCACCACCCTCATGGTGAAGGATTGAAAAAAAAGGTGGGACGATCTACGTCTCCAGGTGCGCAATATACTTTCAGCCAACCGCAGGTAGGCCATGGCTACAGGCGGTGGGGACCACTCACCCACCAAATTAACGAGATGGGAGGAGACATGTAGCACCATGATCAATATGGAATCGATCAAGGGCTTTGGAGACATGGAGATGGGTGTGCCGTCATCGGTAGATGGAGGTGAGTGTCCCCACAAACCCCAGATAACCAAAGCATGACGTAGCACAAAAGATGTGAAAGTGAACCAAGCCAATGCATGGCCCAACATACACACATATATAGATCCATGTCCAGATTGTGGCCCAAACCCTGGCACAGTGATATGCATGGTGCGTGCCAATCCCAATACCAACAGACACCCAACACACAGGGAGAAATCACATGTCACACAGCACGCAAACTGCAATACAACGGTATGCCACCTAGTACACATCACTCCAGAGAGGAGAGTCCACAATGTATGCCAATATGCCCCCCCCCCATTACAAGTACCCTGCAATGCATGAAACCTGAACTACTGAACAGCACCAAATCATGCATCTTGCACGTTCCACCATCACTGATGCCCTGCATCTCTTCTTCCCCCACAGGCACAGATGCAGAAAGTGAAGGCCAGGAGCCTGCCCCAAAGGCCAGCACATACTCCAAGGGATTCAGGGCCAGTCAAGCAGGCACGGAACCTTCAACCTCCAGGGCACCACCGATGGCCAGACTGCAACACAGACCAGCACCAGCAGTAGCGGACAGGCCAGCTGAGATGGAATCAACACGTGAGACACCATCTGATGCCACTGCCACAAAGGAGTCATCAACTGTTGCAGAGGCAGAGGGTGATGGCACGCAGTCTGCTGCCACCAGTTCGATTGGGGAGGTAGCTGCCTCAGCCCCCCTCAGCGATGTGGAGGGCAACGGCAAGGATTTTTTAGGCATGGACAAGAACCTCCATGTGGTATGTCCTCATACCCCGAGCCCCCAGCCCACCCCACTGAACTCCACACAGGGCACACCAGTCAGCCCCATGCAAGTACATGCCGAAGTAATTGGGAGTCCCCATCTGTCGTCCCCATCAGAGGGCAGTCCAGATTTTGCCCACCGTGCCACTGCACCATCCACCTCCATAGCCACCACCAACATGGAGGCCGGCTTGACGAGGGTTGAGGCCCGCCAGGATAGCATGATCGAGCTGGTCTGGCAGTATATGGCGGAGGGGGAAATGACCCACCGTGAGATACGCGAAGCTAATGCAGCTAACATCATAGCCATGAACACCATGGTCATTTGCGATAGTTTAGCTGCTGTAACCCAGGTTCTTGGCAGGATTGCTGAACTTTTGCAGCAGCAACAATCGGCACCGACGGTCCCACAGGCATCCACCTCTACCCCATCGACCACACCTGCCAGCTCGATTCCCACAAGCCCTGTGCGCATGTCCAGGCACAGCGAATGCCACACAGACATGCTGCCTCCAGACCCAAATAGAGGCCGCAACTAACAGGTCCACCCTACATGTGCTAACTGCCACCCGGGTAAAATCATGATTGGCACATCATGTGTGGGATGACAATGGGTGAGGGGGGGTGGTGTTGGGGTGTTGTGGGGAGGGGGAGGGGGTGTTGGGGGTGTTGTGGGGAGGGGGGAGGTGATGCTGGGGGTGTTTTGGGGAGGCGGGAGGGGGTGTTGGGGGTGTTGTGGGGAGGGGTGAGGGGGTGTTGGGGTGTTGTGGGGAGGGGGGAGGAGGTGTTGGGGTGTTGTGGGGAGGGGGTACAGGGTAGGGGGGAGGGTGTGTGTGAGGTGGGGGGTTCAAGCACAATAATGTTAACTATCCAATACACCTGTTGTGTTCAAAATCATATCATGACTGGACATTGTTTATTTCGTGTGTGTTTATTCAATTCATGACAGCGCACAGTGCCCAAATCCCCACACACACCCTGTGTCCATATGCACACAATCCCAGTGCCCACTGTAGTACTAACACAGAACCATCGTCATCCCTGTGGTTCAGAAGAAATCGTCAATCAGTGATTGGCGCGCAGCACGGCCATCTTGTGCATCGTGAAATGGCAGGGGTGCTGTTTCTCCTCCATCATCATCATCATCCTCACCCAGTGCATGCAGGTCAATGTCAGGTGGCAGTGGCACGTTTCGCCAGATGCACATGTTGTGCAGCATGACACAGACAATGGTGATCTTTCCCACCTTCTCAGGCCCATAAAGGAGTGCTCCACCAGACCTGCTTTTAACAGGCCAAAGGTCTACTAAATCACAGCACGGGTACGGGTATGAACCGATTGTACTCCTCTTCGTGCGTGTTCTGCGGGTTCTGTACAGGGGTAAGTAGCCACGGCTTCAAGGGATAGCCACCATCACCTGCATGGGAGCACAATGAGGTATGTGTGAGTCAATATCTGACATGACATCTTTAGGAATCACTGCCATGGCTGCAGCTATTTGGTGTTGACATGCACATGTGCCAGGATGTATGCACACAGGTTCATTTGACGCTAGGTGTGCTGTACTATGATCTGCTGGTGTGGATTGCGTTTTCCAGATGATGCAGGGTGTTCACTTGCATGCCGATGCACATGTACTGTGGATGCAGAACAGTGTTTTTCCACCCATATTGGTGATGTATATTACTCTGTTTATATTGCCACTAGCGGCATTGCCACAGGTGTAATCATGTTTTGTCATCCATCGCTTGACATTCCCATGGTGGCCTGCTTGTACAACTGGCATATTGTCGTTGCAGTGCAGCATTGGTCTTATGCATGGCATTGATGTGTCATGTTCAGGTTGGGATGTTCAGGGCAACAGTGTTTAGCTGTATGTGCATTGTCCACTCCCCACCCAATCTCAATCAGGTGGAGTGTGCACCCCCCAATCTCACCCAGGTGGAGTATGCACCCCCCCCAATCTCACCCAGGTGGAGTATGCATCCCCCAATCTCACCCAAGTGGAGTACGCACCCCTCCATCTACCCACCCCACTGCACTGCCATGGGCCTGTCAGGCAATTTACCAAGCAGCCAGGCACGTCGTCCAGCATGTCGCTCCATGTAGCAGGGTAGCAAAGAGTTACGCAGCACCATGGCATCATATCGGGCACAACAATGTGTGATGATCTTGCTGGAGTCACATACCATCTGCACATTGATGAAGTGGTATTTGTTACGATTGCGGTACACCACCTCTATGGCATGAGGGACCACCCTCTACATGGGTGGAGTCGAGGGCACCAACGCAATTGGGCATGCCTGCCAGTGTGTGGAAGCCAATTTAAGTGTCAGCAAGCTCCTGGCCAGTCCGTGGTAGGAATATGTGGATGCTTGCGTGCTTCAGGAGGGCATCCAGCACTTGGGTCAGCATGCGTGAAAAGAGAGGTTGTGATATGCCTTGCAGCTGCCCCACTGTGAGCTGGTAGGTGCCTGTGGCCAGGAAGTGGAGCACTGACACTACCTTCAGTAGAGGGGGGATGGCAGTGCGGATTTCTGTCAGGCTGACGATGTCGTTGTGTATCATGTCCACTATGGTGGTGATGGTGTTCCGGTCCAACTGGTACAGGGTGAGATCTGCACAGGGGTTAGGTTGAATGCTCTGGCTCTGATGCAAGGGATTGGTGGCTGCCTACGTGGTACCACTGGCTGCACTGGTGGGACTTGCTGGGCCTGTCTCACCCTCCTTCTCCTCCTGCGTCTCCTCTGTGCTGCCTGTTGTTGTTGTAGTTGTAGTTGTTGGTGCTGGTGTAGCATTACAGGCATGTCCTCCAGCGCCAGGATTGCAACAGCAAATGTGATCATTTTGGTGTAGGAAGGGGTGTGGTGTTTGGGTGTGCTCCTTTTGTACTGGGACACGCTCCATTGCCTCCACTTGTGGTGATTGTGTGCACCTGTGGCAGTTGGCTATACTGCAGGTTGCTATTTATGGGTGGTCTGCGATGCCTGTAATACTGCCATTGTGCAGGCCCTATTTACCACCTTCGGGATGCCAGTAAGTGCATGCCGGCGTGACTTGTGATGTCCTCCTGTTAGCAGCATCCCAGTATTTCTGCTGCGAAGGGGCGCGTGTACGCGCGCATGCCGGTAAGAAGGGGAACGGTATGGGTGGTGGCGGTATTACCGGGTTGTTGGCTCGTAATGGCCCGGACTGATAATTGGTGCCGGTAATACCATTCCGCCTTCCTTTTTTCATTACCTCCATGCTCGTAAGGAGGCCCAATATGCTTTGGCTGGACTTTATATACTCTCTCATAAAGAATTATATGCATTTTCAGTTCACTCAAAAACATAGCAATGCCCCTTTATTTTTATTTAGACACTCACATAGATGCATCTGTAAAATAACCAACTAAACAGTGAACTATGCCATAAACCTGCTAGAAGAAATTGGACCCTGTCCTTTACTATTAGTCATCCTTCAAACATCATTAGGATTATGGGGGGGGGGGGTTCTGTGGGTGAGAAGAAACCGTTTTGTCGATGCACCTGCAAAAGGCAAGCTCGACAGGCTGAAGGATGGCTCAAGTAAAGAGGTTGCACGAAACAAACCACTGGTTATGCTTTCTATAATGTAGAATCTCATCCAATCCAAAGATGCAGAATTAAGATCAACAGAATGCATTTATGTATTTATTTATTCGTTTATAGGGTGTGGAACGCCCGTGGGCATCGGAGCGCCATAACAAAAATCCAAGGTGCAACAGTAATGAACGGGACAAAGGAAAGGGCACGGGCTAGGGCCTAACAGAGGAGAAGTTAGGGGTTTCAATGGACTAGTAAGGTACCATTTAACTAAGAGCTGGGGGTACTTATAATTATTAGTTACTGATCCTTGAATACCTGATCAGTGCTGATGGGGGTTTAATCAAGTAGATTTGAATGACTCCCACCTCCTATAGGAATTCAGGGGCAAGGGCCCATGGTTGCTTACGCAACCTGTGATTGTCTCGCAGGCCCCATTCGTTCCCAGCGGTTAGCATTTGGTACATTTTGTGTGAAATTCAAGGCAATGCCATGTTTGAGAGTCGTACTTTAACATCTCTTTCTGTCCATTGCCGTCAGGCCCGTGGCTTTGGATTACAAGGAGGGGATGGTGGGTACAAACAAGCAGGCAGAATGGTGCCGTGCTCTCCTACACAGGGACTCCATGACACCCCAGCCAGTGTTTTCCTTACTGGTACCGATCGTGATGTTCAGTACAACTGGTGTGCATGGTGGTGCAAGTCACCTGCCTCTATAGGACATGCACGTTTGTCTTGGGGAGCAGAGAGGGTTTAACCCTCACCTTTGGAAATCTCTTGACTCCAATATGTCAATATGCATATTTTAAATAACTTTGGGTCCCCCCCCTAAGTTACTAGGGGAATCCAGACGTGGACCCCTTGCTCACTATTCTTAGAGAGGCACAGCTCCACCCTACTGATGAGGTCCAACGAGACTGAAACACGTGTCTGGGAAAGCTGTTGGTACTCTTGTTAAGAGGAGAATTGCCTAGCATGTTGGTGCTGGACTGCCCCAGGGCAGGACAAAGACTGATATGCTTTGGATATTTCTCCTTTGTGAAAGCTAGTGAGCTAAAAAATTTGGGTGAGGCCCTTTTAACCAGGACTAATGTCTGGAAGAGGGATTCAATATGTCAACCAGCATTTATTAAAACGATTGTTATTGGCCTTTTAAACAATCGTGTTAGTCCTCTCTCTCACAATTATTACGCTAGCAACACTCTCATACTGCCACCTCCAGATACCTGCATCGTGTTAGATTGAGGTCAAGTGCAAGAGGCCATCATTATGAGTTGGGCGGTGCAGAATTTACGTGCCTGTATTATTTTAGTTTGCCAGTGGGGTGGAGAATTACCTGCCGGTTAAGACCTGGAGGTAATTCATGCACCGTACCGGCAAACAATAGCCAGTATTACAGACACCTACGGAGTTCAATAGAAGTACCACTGTCACCCACACTCATAATGCCGCTAGACTGCGTGCCGGTAGCAGTATTTACATTTGCTGTATCCTGGTGGAATTACCATCAGGATATCAGTAAACTCATAATGAGCACCAAAACATGAATCATGCAAGCATTATTAAACAATTACATTTTTTCATAAGGTTTCGATCTTCCAAAACAATAACAATATGCGCTGCATGTGTGTATGAGGCTTCTTTTCTTGCTCGTGCCAGAGACCGTTCCGATTAATTGTTTATTTTTTAAGTGAAGGACTTTGGTCCTAGCTTCTCCGATCTGTTTTCTACTAAGGTCAATGTATAGCTATTTTTTTATTTTTTCATTTGTTGGGGTCAGGAGATGGATGTTCCTGTTTTCTTTGGTTCCAGGTGGACATCAGCTGTTTTATTGCTCAAGTGGGTGAGCAGTTGGTTCAGGAAGCAATCTCTCTCGCTGACAGTTTTGATACAAGCACTGGCAAGGCCGACAGTTTGGGCTTTGTGTAGGCATGGGAAAGGCACTTGCCAGGCACTGCCGATCCAACATGTCCAGTAAACAATCACCCAATTTCTATCGCTCCTTTCCTGGACAAACGTCTGGAAATGCTGGCCATCTCCCAGCTTACCCTCCACACTGAATCTGTTGGATGCCTACATGACCATCAGTCCGGCTTCAGAGCAGCCAGGGGCACGGAAACTGCTCTCCTGAACACCCGTGAAGATCTGCTCTCTAACCTCGAGTCCATCTCTCCCATTGTTCTTATCCTCCTTGACCTTTCCTCTGCTCTCAACACAGTCAATGGCGCCACCCTGATCAACAGACTCCGTATGAAGCTGGGCATCATGGACCCGACCCTGGCGTGGCTGACCTTCCTCCTACACAGTCCATCCCAGGTCCAACTTGGGTCCTTTCTCTCTACCACCTCTCTCTCTCTCCACATATGGTGTCCACCGGGCCTCTATCCACTCACCCTGGCTCTTCAATGTCTATCTGGCCCCATTGGCACACCTGATCTCCTCCTTCTCTTTTAACTTTCAGCGTTATACGGATGACACTCAGCTTTCTTTGAGGCTTCCTTCAGCGTCCTTGCCTCCTTCGCTCATTCCTGACTGTCTATCCGCGCTTCAGGATTGGTGCACCTCCAACAATCTTTGCCTTAAGGCCTGTAAGACAGAGATTCTTCTCACTCTGGCCACCGTTCTTGGGACCTCTACCCTCGCCTTACTGTGAGGCAAAAAACCTTGGCGTCATCTTCGGCTCCACCCCCTCCTTCTCTCCTCACATCATGGACATTGTCAAAAGGGCCCATGTCCAGTTGCACCTTTTCGGAGGTATTCTACCTTTCCTCACTTTCCCCCCAAAAGCTCAATGCCTCCAGAGCCCTGGTTCACTCCAGCCTGGACTACTGCAACAGCCTCTTTCTCAATCTGCCTACCTCTACTCTTCACCCCCTGCAACTAATCCAGAACAGTACTGCAAGACTTATCCTTGACCTCAAGAACAGGGCCCGTATCTCTCCAAGACCCTCTGCATCATCCACAAGGCTTTCTGGGGCTAGGGCCCGCACTACACCCAACTCTCTATTGCAAAATACCTTCATTCTAGAGCCCTTCACACAGGTACCTCCAACTGTCTGAGGGTCAGATGCTTCTCCAGGCAAAGAGTGGGAGTAGATATCTCTCCTTTGCAGGCACCTCCCTCTGGAATGGCCTGCCTGCCCCTCTCATACTTGAGCCGGACCACCTGAAGTTCCCGGAAGCAGCTCAAAACCCTCCTTTTCTCTTCTGTCTTCTCTAACTTGCTCCCTTGTTAACTTATCTGTCTGCTGAGCCGACCGGTTGTTTGGTTCTTTCAGAGTATCACTGGGTACCGGGCTCCTCCACGACATTCTCCTTGCACTGCCTCCTGGTCTACTGAGCACTTAGGGTCTGTAACTGTAACCCTTACAGCCCCCCTGCCTCCTGCACTACCCAGAGCAGTGCTGCCCTGGCTGCACTTACTGAGAGCCATGCTGCCCTGTTCACGCTTCCCCCTTCCTTGCCCTCGCACTTCCTCCTCACCTTCCCCTTGCACTTACATTGTCACACTTGCACGATCCGAATGACAAAAGGCCTAGTAGGATTGTTTGTCCTGTCCTCTCTATGTTTCCCCCTCCTTGTCTTGTCGCGCCTACAAACACTTGTGTACAGGCGCATTATAAATGTCAAATCATATTATAGTGGTGCTAACTGGCTAACCATGTTAACAGGTGCAAAATGCTGCAAGTACCTGGGTATCTAGTAGCTGTGTCTGGCAAATGCCTAATACTTATACACAAGCAACATGGTTGGCTTTGCCAATGCTTGTTTTTGTTCAGTGACGTGCACACAAAGTGCTTATAAATAGAGTGAATGAAGCCAGACATGGCTAAGACATTTTTATTACACCAGTAGCGGGTTTATATCTCCAACTGTCCTCATTACGAGGTTGGTGGTAAGCCTGTAAGACCCATTCCGCGGCCTGATATCCTGGTGCCCCTGGGATCTCACAAGTTGTGGCGGAACGGTAAATCTCCATTCCCATGGAGTGCCGTAAGACTCTATGGGAATGGAGACACTGAAGCACTGACACCGCTCCTAACGGTGACGGTGCTTCAGTGAGAGACATGCCAGTAGAGACCAATGACTGTTTTCAACCATGCATGTACTCTTTGACATGGGAAACATATGGAACATATTCTTTGTTTTGGCCTTGAGATCATTGTTACGGTCCTCACAACTATGTATAACGTTTATGCTAATAAAAATCCGATTTAAAAAAAGAAAGTTAGACGTCATTTTCCAGCAGGTAAGCGTTGTACTTCTTACATGTTTCATCCAGATGTGAGTTTATGCATGCCATTGTTCGGAAATAAACCATAACACCTGCTTTTTCAGTTGTTGCTGCAGGGCAAGAAACAGTGTATCCAGCGCACACAGAATGGGCCGGAACACGGCAGAGCAGTTTCCTGGCAAAACATGCCTTGCCGGAGAAGTAGCCTTTCCTGCACAGGCCCAACCCTGTCTACGCCTCTGTCGCCACAGCATTACCAGGTAGTCACCAAGTGCTGCACCAGCAGGTGTCATTAAAGTGTCCATGCAGGCTGAGGAAGGATCAATTTCCAGTCAAAGGGGTGCATGAAAAGACTGCATCAAAATGGAGGCAGAAATCCTGGCAATGGCCCTTGAGGACCTCCATCTTAACTCTACATCTTGCAGAGGAATCAGGGCCTGCAAAACAAGAGCAAAACAACGAAAATGCAGTTGCTATAGTACACAAAAGGCTCCCCTGAAAAATGCGGCAAGGTTCCCTAACATTCCTGCCACACAAGGACATAAATAGACGCTAAATAGGTTGATGAGATGTCCCGGTTTTGGCGGGACAGACCCGGTATTTGGTGCTCTGTCCCCTTTCTCAAGATTCTGTTCCATTGGAAACTGCAGGGGTCCCGTTTTTTTGTAGTTGGTCTTCATAGTGAAGGCACAATCTCGCACAGAAGAAATGCTGCATTTTACAACTTAAGATAGTGGTTGTTTGTGATAAATTAACTATGTGTTTACTCCACCGGTAACATTTAAACCTCCCTCTCCTCTAACTGCTCCTGAAGTGTAGCGACTTGACAGCCACTGTCAAGAGTTAGTCCTACTTTTATGTTAGTTGCCCTGTCCCGGTTTTTTACTTTTTAAATCTGGTAAACCATTCGGTGCCCCTTAATAAAGAGTTGCAACCTGCACTACAGAGACGTTCACGGATCTCATAGACAAGCAGAGCTAGTTCCCTGGTGAACGCCTGGCAATGCTTCTCTTGTCCACTGCGCAGACTCATTTAAATTGTATACGACATCTGAGCTGGAACTCAGCCCTACCAAAAAAATCTGGATTGAAAGTGGATTGCTACTGGATTTTCCCAAACATTTAAATCCTCTTTAAATCCTCTTTAACTCCAGAAACTCCCATTGTACTCAGAGGATTGCTTTTGGCTTCTTTTTGGCTTCATGCACCCTTAAATATGTTAATTAGCAATCCTCAGTGGAATGCAATCCCAAAACAATCCAAGCAATCCAATCCCCAAACAATCCACTAAAAATCCCAAAACAATCCAATCCCCAAACAATCCACTAAAAATCCGAAAACAATCCAATCCCCAAACAATCCACTACAAATCCTAAATCAATCCAATCCCCAAACAATCCTATAAAAATCCAAAAGCAATCCAATCCCCAAACAATCCACTACAAATCCTAAATCAATCCAATCCCCAAACAATCCTATAAAAATCCAAAAGCAATCCAATCCCCAAACAATCCACTACAAATCCAAAAGCAATCCAATCCCCAAACAATCCACTACAAATCCTAAATCAATCCAATCCCCAAACAATCCTATAAAAATCCAAAAGCAATCCAATCCCCAAACAATCCACTACAAATCCTAAATCAATCCAATCCCCAAACAATCCTATAAAAATCCAAAAGCAATCCAATCCCCAAACAATCCACTACAAATCACAAAACAATGCAATCCCCAAACAATCCTATAAAAATTCAAAAGCAATCCCTAAATAAATACAAAAGCAACGGATTACATCCGGTTTCCTTTTGGCTTAATGCACCCTCGTAGAGATCCAAAAGCAATGCAATGCAATCCCCAAATAAACCTTTTGAAATCCAAAAGCAATTAATGTAGTCACCAAATAATCAAAAAAACAAAGCAACCCCAAAAATATCCTTTAACAATATAGGCATTGTTTCGGTTTATGAGCTGGAAATAAATTTAGGAGTTTTACAAAAATAATGTTTACTATAATCCTGAAAAGAAACGCTTAAAAAACACATTCGGTGCACCTTGTTGAATTGGGCTTTAAAAGCCTCACTGTGGCTTAACTGCTGCCCATTTTAGAGAGTTGCATTTTGAATTGTTTAGAACTATAGTGATGACTTATTAGGTCAGTCATTTAGGTAAAATGGCCACGAAAGTCAGGACCATGTAATGGCATATTAACTATATTTAAAAAAAAGCAACATTTTTTTTCACTACTATATTTATTAAAAAGAGGCAGAGATTCAATCGGACACTGTGTACATAGCACAAAAACACGACTGTAGCAATCCAAAACATGGGTGCTTTACAATTAAAAAATGGGTGAGAGGACCCAGAACCAGTCCAGAAAGTCACACGAGTCCGGTGGGGGCCCAGCCCAGGGACCAAGCGAGTCCGGTGGGGGCCCAGCCCAGGGACCAAGCGAGTCCGGTGGGGGCCCAGCCCAGGGTCCAAGCGAGTCCGGTGGGGCCCAGCCCAGGGAGCAAGCGAGTCCGGTGGGGCCCAGCCCAGGGAGCAAGCGAGTCCGGTGGGGCCCAGCCCAGGGAGCAAGTGAGTCCGGTGGGGCCCAGCCCAGGCAGCAAGTGAGTCCGGTGGGGCCCAGGGAGCAGCAAGTGAGTCCGGTGGGGCCTAGCCCAGGGAGCAAGTGAGTCCGGTGGGGCCCAGGGAGCAAGTGAGTCCGGTGGGGCCCAGCCCAGGGAGAGAGCAAGTGAGTGAGAGGGGACCTAGATCCTGGTCCAGGGAGTCATACAAGTATCCATGCCAAGGGCAAAGAGCAAGGGAATTGGGAACTACACTTGTGTCGAAAAGACGAGGTTTGGCGCCTTCTTCTTAATCCGGTAGTTCCCAATTTTGTTTTGGAGGGCTTTTCTGTACTCGGCTGCAGAGAGTAATGGAAAGCCAATTTCCCTGGATTTAACATGGATAAATTCTGAAATGCAAAAAAACATGTGTAAGAAGTTTGAAAAGAGCAAGCAAAGTACTTTTTGGTTGACACATGGCTGTGAGAAATAAAGCATAGACGATTTTTACTGTATTCCCTCTAATGTGCTTTAGTAATTCCATTTATGTACCTTGTATAGCGTCCTGTCGATGACGATCCAGTGTTAACCTCCCCTTTGCTGCCATCAGTTCTTCTTTTGTGAACAAAAGATCCAGCAGCTTATTCTGTAGGTAACGTGCTGGGTTGCCGGTCTGTGATTTTCTGGCAGTTACCACAATCTCCCTCAACTTCACTGGGTTCACCAACACATCTGCAAACCTGCATGTCCCATCTGTCACAAGGGGTATTTTTCTCTGTGTACACAAAAAATGAAAATTTACTACATTTCTCAAAGCTGTCAATCTGATCAAAGAATGGCAATTCCGTAGTTGTTTCCCATTTATTTGCATAATTGGTATATTGTGAAGAAATGACCAATGTCACGTTTCCCCCATGTACAGTGCATTGGTAAAGGAGCCATACAAGCAATGCCTACCTGGAGCTACATTTGGCTCCCAGGCCAACTAATGTCGATCACGTACACCTATGGGAATTTAACTACCTATGGGAATTTAACTACCTATGGGAATATTTAACTACCTATGGGAATTTAACTATGTGCTTGCTTTTGGGAATTTAACTATGTGCTTGCTTTTATAACTATCTAAAAAAATTAAATAAAAATTAGGACACCACTATATGACATTGGCAGCATAACGGTCTTAAGTAATGGACATGTTACATGTGGGCATATAATGAGTGATGGACAATAACCAGTGAATACATGAGCCACAGTATTTCAGCTACCTTTTCCCACCCTTTTGACATTTGTCTAGAAGCCCTATGGCTTCATAGGAATGTTGGGGAGGAGGGTTTCAGATTTGGGTGGAGACACACAGAAGCCTACAACCAATAGCATTTGGATAGAGAAAGAAACATTTATTTATTTCATAGGGGCACAAACCAACTTTTATTTAACTCTAATGGCACTTACCTCTGATGCAGTTGCAGTTGATGGGCCAGGGTTGGGATTTGGATCGGGAAAAACTGTTTCTGTGGCTCCCGTCCGCCGCCTCTTTATCCACTGGAGGGCCAGTTCCAAGCAGTGCTCAACTGCTACCTGCTGGCGGGAATCCATTGTGTCCCAGTATGCTGAAATAATAGTACAAATATTATTACACATGTTAATACAGTACACATTTTAATGACAATTACCAAGATTGCAATGTAGTTACTCAAAGCACATACCGGTTAAGCTTTCCACCATATTGTCATCTTTGGCTGGCTAGTGTGGTACAAGTATGGTTCACACCCCTTATTAGGTGCAGCCCATTGCCCTTTAGAAGCCGCCATATCCGGGAGAGGTAGAGGCAGTGGCGTACGGAGGCCTTGTTGCGATGATGTATTTGGGAAACCCCTGAATTGTGGAGGTGTAAATACCTCGGAATTTTCAACCCTCCCTGTGACTGCCCTTGGTGACAGTCTAATTTGCACCTCTGGAAACACTGGAGTAAGAGGAAGAGGATGTGCCATGAACATAGACACCTCTGCTAGCTTGGAAGGATGCAAATTCTTTTTGGCTAACGCTTGTTTCTTTCCGCTTACTTCACTACTGTCACTCTGTGAAGGACCTTCTTTCCCACATCTTTTTTTTTTACTCGCTTCATTACTCTCATCCCTCATTTCTTGCAGTACAGTGTTCAAAACGACACTAGCTCCTCTCTTTCCTCCAGATAGTTTTTTTACATGTGCCTTTTCTTTGAGGTGGCATAAGAGGGCATCACCCGTCATGTTTCGGGGCACATTTTTTCGGATAAAAGTAACACAGGTTGATCGTTCTGAAAAATAAAATTATATATAAAATTATAGCAACTTCTAGTACTGCAAACAGCACTCACAACACACACCCGACACAAACACCTGCAACCACTGAACAGCCCTGGCACGACAATCCAGTGCCCACTTCCAAACCAACATAG